>NC_086321.1:63942391-64549057 GCF_036172605.1 Pelobates fuscus
TTATTTTTATTTATTTTTTACAGCAAACACACCTTATGTTTAATGCTATTAAATCGCCATTGGCTACATTTTAAGCAGTCAAATCAATACTGTTTCCTGCTGCAGCTATAATGTGATTGTGCAGAATATTCAGTATAGCTAGTTGTTGTATCTGTTGTGATAATAAATTACTAAATGTGTTATCAGGAATCTAATACACAATCTTTTTCACCTAAATTTCAATTACAAAATACAATCTTTGAAATTTTAGGCAGAGATTTATATTAAATCTCGATGCACCTGATACATTGATTTACTGTTGCATATTAACGACATATTAAATTATTTAAAGTCTATTCCTAAACAGAGAATAGCATTTAATTAGGCTCCTGTGAAGGAAATCATTGGGATTTGTATAAAGCAAACAAACAAACAAATATTTTATATACAACACTTAACCACTGCAGATGGATACAAAATCTGTATGTTTGCAAAAGGCCATAGGAAGGATATTTTAAAATGTATAATTCCTGCTTTTTAGCCACTGTCTGTGTTTCTGCTAAAGTGTATAATGAAAGCATTGGAATATTGATCAGAATCATAATTTACCTTTAAATTCTACACCACGTGACTCTCTGGTTCCTGCAGCCACAAAGATCATATTATTATTGATAAGGCAAGTATTGCTTTAAAATGGGTTCATTTTAGATTTATTTCATTTTATTATTTTAGATTTGTCAGAATAACTGAAACCAAATTATTTATATGTTGCTATTATTTGCAAAAAAAAATAAAATTTCCTGGGGAATTGCAGAGGTAAATTGCAGTGATATTATATATTATATATTGTTCTTATAATCTGTTTAATAGCCAACTACAGATCGAAGAAAGGGAGTGGGCAGTTGGAAAATAAAATCCCATCGTTGCAATAAATATATTTGGATATTGGATATATGATGCATTAATATATATTTCAAAATGCACAAACATGGGATTTTTTTTTCTCGTGGTATTTATATTTGAATTTGTAAAAAGTTACTAAATACAATATAAATCTTAATATTCTGAATTCCTATAAAATCATGAATCCAACAGATAGCAACAATGAGTGGAATGCACAATAAACACGGATTGCGCGCGCACACAATACAGATATGAGTGCAATAAATAGAATCTAGCAATCTAAATAGAATATATATATATATATATATATATATATATATATATATATATATACATATACATTATGCGCATCTTATCCCTCTCTCTATCTCTCTCTCTCTCTCTCTCTCTACATACATAGATACACAACTCCACACACACATACGTATGTATGTATGTATATATATATATATATATATATATATATACTGAACATCCACATACAAATATATACAGTATAGCATTTTGCTGTGTGTATCCCCTCTCTATCGTTGTATCTTTCCAATATCCAAGGCCTGTTTGTATGCGTGTAATTGTGAGTACGCTAGATAGATAGATAGATAGATAGATAGATAGATATATAGACAGATAGATAGTTAGATAGATAGACAGAGAGATAGATAGACAGACAGACAGATAGATAGACAGACAGACAGACAGACAGACAGATAGATAGATATGGGTGTAGATAGATGTGTGTGTGTGTGTGTGTGTGTGTGTGTGTGTGTGTGTGTGTGTGTGTGTGTGTGTGAATTAATGTATATATTGAGTGTTCTAGAATCTCAGACATATCTGATAACATTCTAAGTAATAACATTCTAAGCCTGCCCCTCCCCCACCCAGCCCAGCCATAATTAATGTTGGGCATTCTATATACAGTGTATCCCTGTGCATTGTGCTGATTTTATTCCCCAGAAGGAGCAGTGGCTGAGGCAGGGCTCAGTGAGAGTTACACTGATTTCTGACTCAAACCAGGCAGATTTTGTAGTTTCCTTGTTTTCTTACCAAGTTTTCTCTAACAGCTGGAAGTGGTCGGAGGGGGCTGTCTTTAAGGAGACCTCCTGCTCGTCCTTTGACAGCTGATCAAAAGAAAATAGGTCACGCTTTTCAAACGTATGTCCACCCTTTGCTTAATTACTGTGCCTTTAAACAAAGGTAACATCTGCGCAACCTCAGCTAGCCCAAATCTCCAGAATGAGGGACACCGACCTGCTCCTCCAGGATCTGTCACTTTCAGCCCTTAGATATCCAGGATCTCCTATTGTCCTCCCTGATCCCCACCGATTTGGCTTTTCTCTAGCTAAATGCAGCAAGATCTCCAATTACATGTATTTTACAACTAAAATGGCCATTTTTACAATAGGCTCTCTCCTGCTAAATATGGAATTATTTGGGGGTGTTTTGTTCCATTTACAATTTTGACCCTCTTGAAATAACGACAAGAAAATTTAACATGAGATCTAGCCTAAAAGACACACATATATACGTGTGTGTGCATGTGTATTTAGAGATATTGGGTATGTGCGTGTGTGTATATATATATATGTGTGTGTATGAGTATATACATAGTTTAAATATACACACAATATATGTAAATATATATCATATATATATATATTGGCCGAATATATCAGCCATAGATGCGCATAATGGCAAAATATCCAATTTAAATAGCTTGTGTAACAGTTTATAGACGTATACAGTTGTTACAGTATATTTTTACAATACATTAAATTATATTTTTAAATTGCGTTGCTTTCCTCTAAACTGGGTGCAGAATGGAAAATGTATCTCTGATTGCATACAGTTTTATAATGATGGTAATACTGGTTGATCAATTTCCCTAAGAATATACAATGCCTTACTATGTGTGGCCTATTACCCAGCTGTTTTAATGTGTAAAATAAATATTAAGTGAAAGAAAATTAATAAATAAAACAAACAGCCTTCACAGCATGTTTACTTCCTATGCATTCTGTCTCTTTGGATTTATTTTAACCAGGTGAATACGCTACATCTTTGGATTTTATTATTTGACATAGAACTGTATGGGGCTAGCTGGGCATCAATTGGCACAGAAATAGTTAATTTATTCATGGTCCTGTTAGAACCGTTGTGGATCACCAGGGGCTGTGGAGCTTGATAAGGACTCTGATGATGCTCAGCCAGCCACTGGTGGCTCAGGACAATTAGAGTGCCAAAGGTTACAGTGACAGCATTTGCACAACATATTTTCTTTTAACTCCGTGTGTAAAATCTATGCAGCCTAACAGGTTAGTAAACAATGAATCATTCCCTTAAAGAGTTAACTCTCACATATCACATAGGACAGACACAGAATAGCATGTTAGACCTCTCTGGCCAGGAAAATGTTAACCAGTTCTTCACAGGCTGCAGTCTATCCCTGGTATGAGATGTGAAACCCTTTGGGAATCAGAACTGCACAATAACAGACCTGCCTGCAGTGTATGCCCAGCCTAGGAAAGAGTTAATAATTTTTCATGACATATTAACCCTTAAGAGTGATAGAGCTTGACAGGCATCGGGGAGCAATATTAACCCTTTAGAGGGACAGAGTTGTTTAACCCTTCCCTCTTGGCTGTATCCCCACAACCCATATAGTGAGGGTTTGTTTAACCCATTAAGAGGGAAAGGGTGCTCAGTGTAATCAGTGCTGGGCAGGAAGGGGTTAATAATTTTCCTTGGAATGATAACCCTTTAGAGGGACAGAGTTGGTTATTCCTTTCCTCTTGGCTGTATCCCCCATCCCCCATATAGTGAGGGTTTGTTTAACCCATTAAGAGGGAAAGGGTGATCAGTGTAATCAATGCTGGGCAGGAAGGGGTTAATCATTTTCCTTGGAATATTAAGCCTTTAGATGAACAGAGTTGGTTAACCATTCCCTCGTGGCTGTATCCCCATAACCCCTATACAGTGAGGGCTTGTTCAACCCATTAAGGGGGCCAGGGTGCTCAGTGTAATCCATGCTGGCCAGGAAGGGGTTAATAATTTTCCTTGCAATATTAACCCTTTAGAGGGACAGAGTTGGCTAACCCTTCCTTCTTGACTGTATCCCCACAGCTCATCATACTTTAACCCATTAAGGGGGCATGGGTGATCAATGTAATCAGTACTGGGCAGAAAGGGGTAAATAATTTTACTTGGGATATTAACCCTTTAGATGGACAGAGTTGGTCAACTCTTCCCTCTTGGCTGTATCTCCACAGCCCCCATACAGTGAGGGTTTGTTTAACCCATTAAGGGGGCCTGGGTGCTCAGTGTAATCAGTACTGGGCAGAAAGGGGTAAATAATTTTACTTGGAATATTAACTCTTTAGAGGGACAGAGTTGGCTAACCCTTCCCTCTTGGCTGTATCCCCACAGCCCCCCATACAGTGAGGGTTTGTTTAACACATTAAGGGGGCCTGGGTGCTCAGTGTAATCAGTACTGGGCAGGAAGGGGTAAATCATTTTACTTGGAATATTAACCCTTTAGATGGACAGAGTTGGTTAACCCTTCCCTCTTGGCTGTATCCCCACAGCCCCCCATACAGTGAGGGTTTGTTTAACCCATTAAGGGGGCCTGGGTGCTCAGTGTAATCAGTGCTGGGCAGGAAGGGGTTAAGTGCTGCTCGGCCGCTATTTCACCCTTCTACTGAGACTGAAGCAATGTGAAGCTCCGCTCAACCAACCTCCCAGAGGCTAGCCCCGCCCCCAGCCCCCGGATTGGTCCGCGCTCTCAGACGCCGCGCCGGGACCGAGAAGCCGCGCTCCGCGATTGGTTGCAGGTCTTGTCAGCCAAGCGCTGCGCGGCCCCGCCCCCCGCCCCCCTCTCCCAGCGGGTTAGGTAGCAACATTCAGCAAAGCCATTCTGGACAGCTCCGGCTGGCTGCACACACGGCGTCAGAGGAGGAGAGCGGCTCGGACATGTCGAGGAGGAGCGGCGCTGGCCCGTCTGACAGAGCTCGGTGAGCGGACCCTCCCTCACAGCCAACTGCCCCCTCACCCGCACTCAGCACGCACTCACACCTTCACACCTGCACTCACTCACCCTCACACCCGCACTCACTCACCCTCACACAGCAACTTCCGAGGCCTTAAATCCCCCCCCCGGCCCCCAGACCGGCCCCTATGGACTGACTGAGCGCGGGCTGCATGAAGACTGCCTTTAGATGCCTGACCAAGGAGCCGGCAGCGTGCGCCATGAACCCGGAGCTGAGCATGGACAGCATGGGCGGTCTGCACGGCGGGAGCAGCCATGAGCAGGATGCCATGAACAGCCACAGCCCCCACCATCACCACCGCAGGATCCACCACCACCACCAGGAGCGCTCCGCCATGGTCTCCAGCATGGCCTCCATCCTGGACGGGGCCGGGGACTACCGGCCGGAGCTGTCCATCCCCCTGCACCACGCCATGAGCATGCCCTGCGACACCTCGCCCCCCGGCATGGGCATGAGCAGCACCTACACCACCCTGACCCCGCTGCAGCCACTGCCGCCCATCTCCACCGTGTCAGACAAGTTCCACCACCACCACCACCCGCACCACCACCACCACCACCACCAGCGGCTCTCCGCCAACGTCAGTGGCTCCTTCACCCTCATGAGGGATGACAGGGGGATCCCGGGCATGAACAACCTGTACAGCCCTTACAAGGACATGACTGGCATGGGGCAGAGCTTGTCCCCCCTCACGGGCTCCCCGCTGGGGAATGGTCTGGGGTCCATCCACAACACCCAACAAAGTCTCCATAACTATGGACCTCCTGGCCATGAGAAGATGCTCAGTCCAAATTTTGATGCCCACCACACTGCCATGCTGGCAAGGGGGGACCAGCACCTCTCCAGGGGTCTGGGGACCCCCCCTGCCTCCATGATGTCTCACATCAATGGGATGCACCACCCTGGGCACCCTGGCCATGCTCAATCTCACGGGCCTGTGTTGTCCTCCAACCGTGAAAGGCCACCCTCCTCCTCCTCTGGATCTCAGATGAACACCTCTGGACAGCTGGAAGAGATCAACACCAAAGAAGTTGCTCAGAGGATCACTGCAGAGCTGAAAAGATACAGTATCCCCCAGGCTATCTTTGCCCAGAGGGTGCTGTGTCGGTCACAGGGTACCCTTTCAGACCTACTAAGGAACCCAAAACCTTGGAGTAAACTGAAATCTGGGAGGGAGACCTTCAGGAGAATGTGGAAATGGTTACAAGAGCCTGAGTTCCAGAGGATGTCAGCACTCAGGCTAGCAGGTGAGTTACAGGGTGGCTTGCTTACTATGTCCTTCAGGAAACCCTTCTCATACCCGAAATCAGTTTATTTTATCTGACATCAAGGTGGGTTGAGTGTTAGGAGAGGAGCACGATTTACCTATAAAATTATACCAATTCATGGTTTGTGGTGAGTCGTTTAGTGTTTTGTCACTTGCTGTCTGTAAAACTGAACATTTTTTGTTTAAAAATAAGAAGAGAACGCTGACAAATCTTTCCTTTGTCAACAAAAATATTCCTCTTTTTCTGAAATGCAGCATTCTGTTGGTAAAATCTGTTAGCAAAGCACTTGAGGTTTGGGTCATTTTCATGCACTGCCTGATGGCTTTGGAACTCAAGTGTGTTTGCAAAAAATACATGAGAGCACATTGGATTCCTTCATCTAGAAAGTGTAAATTATCTTAAAATAGGAGGATTTTTTTGTGAACGTAATGGTGTTGAATTTTTTTTATATTATTTAAAAAAGTCACACATGATTGTCGTGTGCATGAGCACAAAATTGGTTTACAGACACCTGAAAATCAGAGAAAACAATCGATTTTAGGATTCTGCACTGTACATTGTTCCTTTTTTATTGTGGCTTTATTTGCCCCCCTCTAGTGGTTGTAAAGTGGATTGATTGTGTCTTTTGTTCTGATGTGGTATGCTGGCCTCACCAGTATTAACCAAAATATCATATATATAAAAAATATTTTTCTTTTACGGAGAGAGTTTTGTGAGTGTCAGCATATATATTGGTTAGATTTTTACAACAAAGCATTTTCTGTTAAATTACAAACATGCTAAAAATCTGGGTGTAGTTCACATAGCAAATGATTTCTAGTATTGAAAATAATTCTGCTTTTCTTAAGTAATCTCACAGAGCTTTTTGGACAATGAATACAATTCCTGATGTGAATGAATTATCAGATGGACAAAAGAATTGTACACTCTAGATAGCAGGTCTTATAATGCACCCAATACACAATGTCAAACAACCCTTTAAAATGACACTTGGCTATAGCTGCAAACTAAGACTGTAAAATCAACATTTACCAATTTTCCTTCTACCTTTTACATCATGGTGATCCTAACTGTTGTTTCCTTGTGATAAAATAGTCATTATTGGTTATTGATTAAGTTAACCCTTTGTCATCTGATGTGGTGCATGTTACTCCTCACTCCGGGGATAATAGTAAAGCGGTCCAATGGCCACTTCAATGCATATTCTTTTAAACTGTATGCATTCAGTTGAAAGAGGATTTATTATTTTTCTTTGTTCCATATATAGTAGCAATTTATATTTTGTTGTCACAAATGCATTTACTGTAGAGTACTGATTTACAGAGTAATGTGCCATGCACAACCTCATAAAATGCAACGTCTTGCTTCTGCAATTTTGTGTATGGTAGGAACAAGAAGATTTTGTTGTGGGCCACTTGAAATTTTAAACACACAATACCTTTCTTTTTGCACTTAATTATTGGCCTGTAAAGTGAAGCCCATGGATTGAAAAGGAAAATGGCCAGCGATGTATGCTGGTCACGTAGAAAGTCAGCACAGAGTAGAGACTTGCTATGTGCTTCTGATTTTAATCATTTGGAACAAATTAATATCGATACAATATTTAAAGCACATTTTACTAGCTGAAAATGTCCTGTGTTACTGCTAAACATGTAGACAATTATTGTCTCAAGTGATCGCACAATTTGCAATGTATGCACAGACCTTGAATGGGCATATTAGAGACATAATTACATTATATTATTAACCCTTTATTTTCATAAATTCCAACTGCATCTCATAGACCGGTAAGTTAATATGGGTATTCTGTAGTACAATTAAATTGCATTTTATGTAATAAGGAGGAGCTGGACATGGGCAGAGAAGAGCATTGTGTGCTGGTTTAGCTACAGGGAATTAAGAGAGAGTAGAAGCCATTTCTATGAATTATTGATAGAAATCTCAGATCTGGAGAGACCAGTGTCACTTGCTTTGAGTTAAACAGGCACAATCCTGCAGTGTGGGGGTCTGCAGATCAGACACTGTTCTGTAAAGCCCCCAAGCTGAGAGACTCTTGCAAGGTGAGAGATGTTTAGATACAGAGCTGTCCTGGGCACTCATGATAAATCTCTTTTGTTCTGGCCCCTTTACAGTCTGTATCTTCCAGCAGTAAAATCCCCAGTACGCAATGATTTATACACAATGTACAGAGAACTAATGATTTTTATATAGATAGATATATTTTTGCAAGTGCAAAGCAAAACATTAACTAATATATAAACAAATCAGACAAAAACATGACACTGGAAGGTTCTTCAAATACGAAATGAAAATGAAAGTACTAATATTAATGTTTATATATTTATAAATGGTAACATTATTGAGACACCCATATCTATCTATCTATCTATCTATCTATCTATCTATCTATCTATCTATCTATCTATCTATCTATCTCTCTATCTCTCTATCTATCTATCTATCTATCCATCCAGAGACAGGACGAGAGGCTGGTATTGCATTTAGTGTTTTGGTAGTACATTTTGATGTTTTGTGTGATTGATTTTTCTTAGATGGAAATGTTGAATATGTATTTTTTTATTGAGTGATCTAGCTGTCATAACATTACAATGCACCTTGTTTTGCGGTTTCCTTTCTGAATACATGCCTATAATTATACCATAAAGGCATGCTCTTTTTCTTTTCTGGATATTCTGAAAGGTGCTGGTTCTTGATTTATGTATTTATTCCATTCTGGAAGATCTACAAGTTTATTGTCTTGAAGGGAACTCCACTTCTTCTGTTCTCATTGTTAAGCCCCCACCACCAAAAGCCTGACCGCTTCATGAAGTTAGGTGTTATTGTCCTTAAACCTTGTTTGCCTCATGACTGTGTGATCACTAGCATTTTAGTAAAATGATTTATAAATTATTTTATATATCCGGTTTAGATTGTAAGCTTGTTGGAACAGGGTCGTCTTTACCTCTTGTCTTTGTTTATATCCTGTATGTAAATAACTTGTAAAATATACCCATTCTATAATTGTAAAACACTGCGGAATATGTTGGCGCTATATAAATGATGATAACAATAAGTTTAACTCAACATAATGAATGCTGGCCTTTTTAAAAAAAAATATTTTTTTAATTGCCATTGTTTTTGTAGTTTAATATACACCTTTTCTGCATACTAGGGCACTTATTGTCAAAAAGTTCATGCCAGTATACTGAGTGTAAGTGGTTTAAATGTGTGTGTATGTGTGTTTAGAGGGTTCACACATTGCTTCAGTTTCATTACTGCCAAAGCAGAATATTTATTTTTTTGGTTAATTTCATGAAAGATCAAATGGATATCCTGCATGGGCAAAAATACATTTGAAAAAGGACACTGTTGGAATTACAAGGGAATGGCTGATATTTTTTTCCTTTTTGTACAGTAAGCATTGTATTCCCCCACATGTTCAGCTTGTTGGGCTGAATATATAAATAATTAAATATTTTGCCGCTTGACATTACCATTGAAACCCCCTATGGATCACTAACAGCTTTTTAATATGCGTTAGTGCGGGGGGTCTCTTTAAATATAGGTCAGTGTAGCGGGAGCAAATCGGCACACAATGGCCAGTGAATTATAGGGGTTCCACATTTGTCTCGGTATTTAATCTGTAGGATTTAATGTGTCTTGCGTCTTTCGTGATTTTTACAAATTACATTTTCCGCACAAATCAATGTTGTTGCTTCTTAGAGTTCCGCTGCCCTCCATGTACTTGGATATGTTGGACGATAATTTGTATGTTTTTTATGTAAAATATGAAGATGGTATTATCCGTTATATTGGATAATGCTATGCATGTATTTAAAATTAATTGATTATACTCGCGCACACGTATGTATGTGTATAACGCACCATATTCTACTTTGTTAAAATGATTAGATATTTGGATGTTTGTCTTTACTAGTTACGGTGTTTATTTAATGTGTTTGAATTTGAATGAGCTACACCTTTCTGATATTCTTCGCTCTGACGTACATTGACATTAAGAGCAGTGTAAACCCCAGACTAATTTCCATAATCAGGAATATTTAGGCGGGGTGGGGGGGGTTGTGTCTACCCTCTCACTGTCAGAATTTCACACATTCTGTATATGGTGCCAATCGATCCACACAATGTTCAGAAGATTAAAAGAGCACTAATTCTACGAGCAATATTACAAATGTGTGGACCCAGTTTCGATTGATCTGGAAAGCGATCTGCCTTGTTTCCAGTAAAGCAAGATGCATTTCCAGCATGAAACCTCCTCTGATGCCCCCCTCCCCCACTTGTCTCTCTTTCTCCTCCTGTCCCAGGACATCTCCAATTCTCTGGGATCAATTTGTTGAATAAGCAGATTGGGAGAGATAATTGCTCCAACGTGGCATTTCCTCTTTTCTCCTGAATTCATGTTCCTATCACACACAAAGATACGTAGCACTATGACAATAAAGCAGTCTGCCGCCCTTAGGAGTCCTACACAGTTTGGTTTTAGTATTATACGATGACAGTTGTGCTACACTGAAAGGTCCAATGTCCAAAGTTCACGTTTATTCATGGTTACTTTCAGAACTTCACTTGACAAACTTTATACAACGCTCTACAAAAATATCTTTACGTACTATAGCCAAGGCTTATTCTCTGCCACAGAAATAACCATGTGCTATGACCCAAACCTCATTGCGTCCTACAGAAATAGCTGCACAAGCTAAGAGAACATCATTTACATGTCCTACAGAAATATCTGTATCTCCTTTAACCAAGCCTTACGACTTGCCATGCAGAAACACCTGTGTGTGCTATACATTGTATTGGATACCCTAGAAGTATATTTATATGCTATAATAGTTTATCTCACAGAAACCATAGGATCATAGGCTATATCAAATATATATAGGCTAGTAAGACAAATGTACATGATATATACATATATATAACATTATTAAATAACATTTATTTTTACAATATAAATACATGTTAAAACAGAGTTTTAAAATGTGTTCTACAGCAATTCCACTGAATTCCCCCAACAGGCCTTTAATAAAGCCCTATAGACCTCTATGTACAAATTTATTTTCACACCGAGAATTAAAGTAATTTTCTGAGATAGGTGAAATTACATGGAGCATAATATTCTCTGCTTTATGAGTAAACGTAAAAAAATAAATAAATACATTGAAAATCAATATTCTTCCTGTCTCTTTGTCTGTCTACATACATACCCAAACCCCAAATATAAAACACTCATCTTTATTAAACTAACAGGTATTAAATTAAAGGTGGGTGGCCTGTATTCAAATCTAAAAGCAATAAAGACATGCATACAAAATACATGGTTGATTAATGTTTGCTGGTATTTTATACCCACCATGAGCAGTGATCTGTTGACTGTATTTCTAAACTTTATTAGCATTATTTTCTAAGTATTTAGCCAACAATAATACGTTTAGCCGTTTCGATTTACAGGTGTAAATAGGTAAAACTAGTATGTTGTAATACCTATTTTCCAGTAAAATATATCTCTTCCTAGCCTTGTATGACCTTTTTAAAACTCTTGTTTATAAATAATAATAGACATAGAACTAATACAACCATTATTATTAGAAACAAGACAATCCTGCTTAAACAAGCTCCATCGTTTAATAATGTGGGTACCAACATTCATATACATATTGAAAAAGATGAAAATGTGTATTAGATCATTGATATTTAAAAGGGGAATGTAAAGGCCATTCTTGAGAGCCAGGCATATTGTTTTCATGGTTGTTACATGTAGCAATTACTAAATCTGTGGCCCCTATACCGAAATTGAGTAGTATGAAGTGGCCAGGCATGTTGTTCTCAGAAATTATTGGTGGGGTTTTTTTTTTGTTTTTTTTACAATTTCTTGTTCTATGTAAGACTGGCACTAAGCTGGAAAATATGTTCATGTAAACTCAAATTAGAATCATTGACGTACTGTATATGGGAGAAATAGGGTATTTGCATAGAAGGAACCAAGTTATAAACTATAGTAAAAAAAGCTGCTTCTTAATATGTTTGCATAAGGATAAGAGCCTAAGAGAATTTTTTTTTTTTTTTTTTTGCTAAAATGTGGCTTTATGATTCTGCAATAAGACAAGCTCCGTCCTGCACAGAGTCTACACAGAGCTCAGCGTTGGAGCTCAATGTGCAGGCTTTGAATCTCTTGTATCCTGCAGAGAGGTGTGTTTATCTGTAAAGAATACAGCTTGATGCTGCTCCAGTCTGTTCTAGTGTGTTGTGCAACATGATTGGTTGAATGTGTGAGGTTCGTCGAATGCAAAGAAATCCTTGCCCATTGGCCTTTGCTGATTAAATATTTGTATTTTCTGCAACGTAGAAGTTAAAATGATTTCAAATTCTGTAGCTATAACGCTTTTATTGCTATATGAAGAATGTTGGATAATTCCAATCTAATAATTGCAGTTGGGTAATTCTTCATTCCATTGTTAGCGACATTCTGCGTTGTTTTGTTTAATTCTATAGCTACCAGGGCTGAAATATGATGTGTGTGTGTGTGTGTGTGTGTGTGTATATATATTGGAGAATCACAGTAGGTTGATGGGGAATCTCAATTCATGTAGATATTCTATGAAAGTAATTCAATGAAACGTGCAAACATTTGAGTTATTTCATGTAGTGTCAGACTAAATATACTAAGGTCATGAAATATCATGAAATCCCAATTTTCCTTATAAGAAAAGTGCTTTATATAGCTTTCATAGATCCTTTCATGTTTCTTGATTTGAATTATTAAATAAAGACACAGAGGCAGTGTAAAAGGCACAAATAACGTGTCTACAATATGTTGGATCTTTGTAAATATTCAATAGTGGTTTGGTATATTTTAACTGAATTAAGATAAGTATATATACAAATATACACACAGAGACCCATAATATGGCAGAAAAGAAACTATATATGCAGCCTTTCAACAAATGGTATGTCATTTTATTGTAACACTAATAGAATAAATCTGGCCTTACAGCTTTAGTACTCTTTATCATGCGTATATATATTTTAACGTATCCACTCACTATCATATAAAACAAGCGCACCCTCTCTAATTGAGGTCATGGAGAAAGGCAGGCTTTGTGTAGGCTATAAAGACCGTAAGATAATTTAATCAGGCCTGGACTTTGCCTTTCCTAATCAAATATAGATATTTTCCCTCACAGGGGATGGACGAATATAAAAAAAAAAAAAATGAGTCTTTGTGTTTGTCTTTGCAAGCGATTTTATAACTCACAAAGGATACTGAAAGGGTTAAAAAAATGCAATTAGCTGATCAATAGTTGGTATTTTTTTTATTGGAGAATATTTATATCCTGGGATTCTGTATTGGGATTTCTGTATACCGTGATAGCACATGTGCCATTTTTTTTATTTACAGTCATAAGAATGGATTGTAAGCTCTTTGGGACAGTCACGATTCCTTGGTTACAGAGCAGGTGGGAGGTGCCAAGGTAACACAAGAGGGGGAATTGTGTTGGCAATGGGAGGGCTAGCCTGTTATTGAGTGTTGTAAACACATATTCATTGATTTACATTTGTCAGAGAAGAAAGTTAACGCACTGAATAGAAACCGTTAGCATTTTATGCAGGGCGAGGGAAACCTTTCCTATTGATCTTATTGATGTTTTCTATCCCTTTTACAAAACCACACAGTTAAAGACCCCTTGTGCTCAATAGATTTACCTCTCCTGCTAAAGACACTCACTTTAACTGGTGTAATGTTGTAAGAGCTCATTCCAAAGGCTTAGATACAGGCAATTGATACTGAATTGCATGGCAGACTGATTCACGCATTTAACTTTCAAAAAAAAAATAGAAAATATAACTATTTTCATAGCGTACAATAAATATCAAGCCAGGATGCCTAATTTTAATTTTATGAAAAAAAGAAGTTTAAATTTTTTTATCTCTACTGACTTTAATAATCTGAATAATAAAGCAATAAGGTATAATATCAAACAAAGAAACTAAGAATTCTGTTCGATTTCATGCCACAAAGCAGTAATGAAAACTATCTTAAATAAAACAAAATATATATTTTTATGAAAAACATATACCATGTATTTTCACACATCATTTCAAAATAATTGACAGATGTCATTATAGTTTCAGATTGAAACCTAGACTTTATATCTATCCGGGGCCACTACAAAGAGAATTATGCTAAATAAAAATTGTTCACATTTGTGTGTCTTGAAGTGCATTTATTATAATTTAGAGAACAAAATATTATTCTTCATATATATTATATTTTTATGGAGAATTCTGTGCCTTGTAAGTTTTGGTTTGTTTGTTTGTCTGTTTTTTTTACAAACTCCATTTTATTTAGTTAAATAATATTTTTTTTAAATCTTATATTCGTATTGAGACACCCCTGTGCTCTCATATATATATTTAGACTTATTCAAAGTGATATATGCTATTGTGAGATTTTGTATTTAGGATGGGTGTTCTTTATAAAGCATTCTAAGATTCTAAGGCCAAGTTCTAAAAATGGAACAATCCATTTGTTTCTGTGCTGACTACATCAGTTTTACACCTTTGTCCCAATATATATGTCTTTTATTTAAGATACACTTCTGTTTGTAAATAAAATATCGCTAGACTATTACATTTACGATACATTATTTAAATGTGGCTAAATAATTATGAGCACGGTGATAATTCGTTATTCTTGTGTAAGAAAAGTAACCAGAACTTTTGAAAATAATGTTTTAGAGACAAGTGTATAAAGGACAACTTGGTGAAAAACGTTTCAGATACTCAATAATAAATTATTTAACGTTTAATAGATTTAATCTACATAAAGCGTGTACAACATTTTATTTATATCAAATGAAGTAAATGGAAATTAAGAAGGAGATGCTTGTAAAAACAAAGAAAACAAATAATTGTATGAATATTGTTACAATGGCAGGCAGTCTGTAGAGGGATGTATAGGAGTTGCATGGTACCTGGTGGGCCTCTGGATGAAATATTTCTTCTTTAAGTATGGGACACAGTATTTAGCTTTGGCCTTTTCCTGTCACTTTTCGAGTGCCACCAACGCATTACTAGTGGGCAGGTTTGCTTCATTTGTCCTCCTTTTTGTACCCAGGATTGACCATTAGCTTGCATACAAAGTATTACTTTACTTTACCACTTCACCATTAAGCTGATGCATAACTGACCTGATTTAGCTTTGATACAGGAAATCATAAGACATTGCCAGGGACAAATGTTGGGAAAGCCAGACCCTTAATCAGGACTCTGTCACTAAAAATAAAAAAAAAACATTTGTTAAATCAATCACAAATAAAGCTCATTTTTTTTGTATTTATTTTTATTATAGAACCATCATCTCCTGCACATATATATATATATATATATTATTTTTTTTATTTTTTTTAAGGTGGACAAAGTCTACTATAAACAATTATATTTTTATTATTTATATATGCCAACTCCTTCCTAAGTACTGGACACCATGAGGCTCTGAGCCCAGACAAAAGGATAACAATCCGAACCCTGGAAAGATTTGCATTTCTGAATAAAAGCACATAAAAGAGAGCATATTTTAGTGTTTGATTCTTTATTATATATATATATATATTTAATTTTTATTATTTTCTTTAATGTTTCTTTAGGTAGTATTTCTTTCCATTTACTCCTGGCCTGGAAAAATACAATGGAGGTGCACAAAATATATTGTTTCCCCCATTACTCAGTTAAAATATGCAAATGCTACATCTCATTCAGAAGAAAGACATATTTGTAATATTTTTTTTTTATTTGTATATTATATTATATTATACTTTTCTAAAACCTAATACTTCCATAAGTAAATGTGCTTAAATACTCTTTCTCATATTATTTTTATATTAAGTACAACATAAGATTATTCATTTATTTGTTTAATACTAATGGACATTATATATAGGAAGTGAGAATTCGAAGTGAATTTCTAATTTAAGGCCAGATTCTCTGGTCTGCAAACATAGCTGACATAGAGAATTTTTCTAGTTTGGTTAGTTTGACCTCAAATTTGAAATTCACTTTGAATTCTAGTAAATAACCTTATGCATCGTCTGCACATAAACATGTATACAAAAGAAAACAGTATGTTAAAGATTTAATGTTTATTGATTTTTATTTAACTGCATCTTTACTGGTGATTTTAGCGGAACTCCTACAGTTTGTGTGTATTTTGTTTTGTTTTTGGTTTATGCATTCTGCTCACATTTATAAGGAGCATATATGTCCTGTAATCATGTATTTATGTTTATATGTTCCTTACATGTATTGCTACACTATGTAGACTTTATGATTTTGTTTATCTCGCTCTCATTGCGCCGGTCTTTTGATAGAATATAAATATGATTCATTCTTATGCAATAATAGGTGACTGTTTGTTTTACTGAATTCAAAGGGCAGAGTTCATCTTGGGTTGTTTGTATTCTGAACACACTTAAGTTTTCCTGAAATATATATTCCTGTATAATACGTTATATTATTTTCTCAATCCAATATTTAATTTGCAATCTCAAATATTTATATTTATCATATATGAAAGAGAGTACAGGTAATTTTTATTGTGTCCCCATTAGCCCATAATATATCTAATCAATTTGTGCGAATAAGAACCTAGAAGAGACACTTTTAAACATTTTGCTTATTGATCCATTTTCATTACCAGAAGACATTCTTTTTATGTGTTTGAAATCAGATTTCTCAATATAACCTATTCTACTAATTTGTGATATTTTTAATGGTTTTAGTCTTGTGTTTTCTATGTAACTGTAAGCGTATCTTTTTGTTGTACGGTGTATTGTATGCAAACCTGTTTAGGAGGAGGGGTTTCTGTTCTTGGTTTCAGCCGCCATACAGGGCCAGATCATTTGACCTTTCACTTCCCATTCTCTGTGCCAAATGCCAGAGTCTGTCGTTTGTGTAAAACGCTTGTAGACCTCTGCCTTTCCTTGCGACGCTGGACTCTGCTGCATCAGAATGACAAGTGAACTAATCTATTTTTCTACAGATCTGTCCCCGTATAAAATGGAATTTTGTAATAATGGAAAAAAAAAAGCAAATGAAAAATGTAAACTCAGAATGTATATTTAAAAAAAATATTTGATGAGTTAAACCACATAAATAGATTTATGAGTGTATTAATAAAATATTTGGAAAAAGAAACGCATGGATTGAGAGAGATGTGTGATTTGTTGAATCAAACCTGTCCTATAAAATACACACATATATTTGTTTATCAAATGAGCAATACCCACACACACTATTGTTAAATGAAATTCAAAATTGATTCTTCTGTTTATACTTTGACACTACTTATTTCTTTGGATTTTCTATTATTCTTTTTCCTGTTGTGTGCATATATATCTACATGTCTTTCTATCTGCCTGTCTACCCTTTCATCTGTACGTCTGTCCTTAATTCTATCAGTCCGTTTCTCTACTCTCTACATTTATTAATTTACCACCCTTAGTTGATATCGTTTGGTAATATTAAAGACAAGGTTTAAAAAGAGGAATAATGATTTGGAACCTCATATCATATAAAAGGAAATACATGAACAGGG
Organism: Pelobates fuscus; assembly: GCF_036172605.1. NCBI lineage: Eukaryota > Metazoa > Chordata > Amphibia > Anura > Pelobatidae > Pelobates > Pelobates fuscus. The sequence continues at coordinate 63,960,202 of NC_086321.1, forward strand.
TCTAACCCTCCCTGCCTAATACAGTGTAAACGGTAAATATTAACTTCTTATTGACCAATGCCTAACTCCTAGTTTTGAAGGAGGTATATTTCACTCGAAGTCTTCAGAGTCCAGTTTAAAACAAAATTCCATTCTCTCTATTTCCCCCCCCCCCCCTTCTTTGAATCCTAGTTGATGGGTATTTTATATATCGTAGAAGGACAATTCCAAACACTTGATGAAAAGGACCTAGTTGTATTCATGTTAATATTAAATGAATACTGTACTTGTATAACATGCTTCTTATATTAATATTAGTACATGTTTGACATGGTTTATTATTGTCTATTCGCGCAGATTCTTAATGCGACAAAAATATATACTGATTGTATGTTAATTAATGCATGATTGTATGTTTGTGTGTTCACTAGTCATCCTCTGTACACTAAGGTTCAAATATCAGAAATATTTGACAGTAGAGAGTCTGGATTATTTCATTTTTCTGAGATTTTTATAATTACTAATGCTGAAAATATTCAGTGCGAAGAAGCCATTTAGGCAATTTTAGGGTGATATTTTCAAGATTAATGATTTAATCTTTAAAATATTTGACATACTAAGGTACAAATGTTACAGTAATTTGACTAACAGTGGAAGGAGGGGGAAATGATGGTCAAACAAAACAGGAGTATATATAGGAAATGTTTAAAAAGAAATGGTGCTATTCCGGGGCAAATGACTAAATAAGGAGCAGTCACCATGGAAATGAATAGAACATCTCTCATCATATATCACTTTGCACCCAAAGTAGCAACAGTTTTGCTCTTGATAAATCTCCCTGTGATTTTTTTTCTGAGCATTATTTAATATCTATACAGTTTTCATCAATATTCACAAAGCCAAAAAAGTAATAAAATTTGGTTCATGGAACGTTAACCCTGAAAAATGCAGTTCCACCTAATATAATTAAATATTATTTGGTATATATGCCTTTCATTGTTAATGCTATTAATATGTGTTCTAGCTATCACTCTTGGTACATAAATAATGTATTACATAGGGTGATCCCAGGGTTTATGTGCTCAGAGTAGAGTAGAGGTCAAGGGAATGGAAGGGTTGTAAAGCAGTACTGTCACCGTCTGGGGACTATGCATAATTTACCATGCCATTTCTAGTGGCCAGGTGTGGCAGAGAGATTTTCTCACCTGAACCTGTCCCTCGCGGGTGCCACCATCATCTGCTGTCCAGTCCTCCTCCGCTCTTGGCGTTTTCAGCACAGGAGCCAACGTCACTGCTGTACTCTCATGCTTGTGCAAGACTATAACATTGAGGTCTATGGAGGACCCGCGAGACCGCAGGATCCTCCATAAATACAGCTGATATCTCTGCAGCCATCACAAGTGACAGGTGGATGATTGACACTTCTAGATGGTGATAGCGCCACCAAGTGTCTAGTAGTGCCAGGTATAGTCCCTACTTTGTCTCAGTCCATCTTTTAACTGGGTTTTTAATATCAGTGAAGTTCTAAAACAGTCAGTATGGGTATTTCATAAAGATTTTATCTTTATAAAATGCCAATTTTTCGGGGGGTGGGTGTGTGTGTTGTGGTGGTGGGGGGGGGGGGGAGAGTAATAGTGTCACTTTAATTAGGGTATGTTAAGGGATGATAAATGGGGATGCCCTGTTGAAGAACCAAGGTTTAGTTGACTGAAAACTGGGGTGGTTCTCTGCTCTGATTGTGAGCTTTGTGGTTCCAAATGAGATGATCAGAGGTTGAACTTTTTATTTTTGTGGTTGTTTTGTGCAGTGTCCTTTGTGCTATGCGTAAAGAGCTTAAAGAAGTGGATTGTTCCTTCACTGGCGTAGTTTGAACAGGTTAATGGATTTTGTTATAATTGATATGAAGGTAACTTGATAGCAAATCTTGAATGCAGAAGGTGTTCTTGTCACCTAGGTATACAACGACATGTAGAGTAATGGTCCATTTTATTTAATTTTTGCTGCTTCCCTTGTTTTAGACTTATTCTTCATATAGAGTGCCTTGGCTGTGGTTCTGTGGAGGGGCAATCTAAAGGACATAACCTATTGCATTTTTGGTGGAGGATGCAAGGTCCGTAACATCTTTCATAGTCTATTAACTGGTTTTGTTCATCTCAATACAGGGGGTATAGAACAGGTCCACATCCCTTGTATATGTGTATTGTCTTTTCAGTGCTGTGTTATAGGCAAGCATTAGTGGCATTAGCTGTGACTCTACTTTTGTTTGACTGTGACTCATGTCACTCTATTTGTCTAAGGTGTTGCAGTCCATTACCCGAAAGGTCATAAGTTGTTCATATTTCCCTAAGAATTCTAGAAATAGACTGAACACTCTGCAACTCACTCCCTTCCAGAGTTTAGCTCAATAACTATTGAAATGTTTTTGTCTTAGTCCTCACCTGGGTGCACAGAGGTCATTTGTTGATGGCTATAAATGTGCTACACAAAATGACACTATACCAAATGACACACTTTATGTAATATCCACCGGAAAGAAGTCTATCAATTATTTACATTTCCTCATTGCTGAATCACACCGGGAGAAGAGAAGCGATTAAGCTCGTTAGCACATGAAAGACATTTGTTACCAATTTGTAGGAGATGAAGCCACAACTAATCACTGTAATATCAATAGTCTAATCATTTATATTATACATTGCCGAAAGGAATTAATCTGCAAAGGCGCAGTGATGGAAGAAGCACATATGTATCAAGGGAAATGACGACAAGATAAATACAGGATCTTCTCTGGAAAAAAAACCTATAACTCTGCATTGAGATCAAATTGTACTACTGCACTATTGGAAATCTTGACAATAGTGCCATCTACTGATTTAACATGGTCATCATTTTCAAAATTCTCTCTTTTTTTCCAGTATAAATGTTTTTTTCCAGAAAGGAATTACAAAACAAATTACACTGCTTACAAATATAGTATTTGCAATAAAGCTTCTGCACACAAATCAGATCATTTGTTTATAATATACAATATACAATATATATATACATTTATAGGTACATGTGGCTGTTTTCTTAGAATCTCTTTGTAAATTACAACATTTTGGTACCTTCCAGTATTTGATATGATGATTATTGTCTCTACATGCACACTTTTCCATTCCCTTGTATTAGTGGGCAATGCCCATAGTTAGCAGTGCAGGTAGTGTGTTTGCAATTTATTTGGAGTTTTCTGACAATTTCAGCACCATGGACAGTAACATCCACCACTTTCTCAATACTCAGACTCTTTAATGCAGCGATTCCTAACTTGTGAATCAGGATCAAATTGGGACCACATGCTGTTTTAAAGGGTCATACTGGTTGAATTAATCACACACCAATCCACTATTACAAAAATGTTTTATTATAGCATTGATGCTATCCTCTGTGCAGTGCTGGCCTCTGCAATACTAGCAAGTGTCTAATTAAATTATCTTTTATGGCATTTTATTTTCGTATGCATTGTATTGCAAGAACTGGCCACATTTCTAATTGTGCGATTTAAAGAATGGTCACCATGTCAATGCCATGTACATAAAAAAAGGATAAGAACCCCGCTGAACAAAATATCTCTAATAAATCTTGCTTTATTTAAAAAAAAAAAAAAAAATGGTTAAGAACCGCTGCCTTGGTGATATGTATGCCACATTTGTAACACTGACAGGTTCTGCGGGCAGTTTTAGAATAATACTAGTATAATAACCATGTGAGAGGCTATAAGATAAATGAATTACCTTACATTCTGTTACATGGGGGAATATGCTTTACTGTTCCGGAGATGACTGATCAATGTAGTAAAATAGAGATGAATAATTCTTGACACTCAGCCATTTCCTGGTAGCATGAAAGCTATGTGCACCGTTTTCGATACTATAAGCTGATGTGTGGTCTGGTGGAAAGGGATGTTGAATAGGCCTGTGTGTTTTTATCGATGTGTGTGATGTAGTTGACATTGTTTAACAGGAGTTACAGTAAATTGTGCTTTAATGGAAAAATGTAAGTTAGTGTAAAGTTTTTCTCATAAGTATGTGGCATTACATGAGTGATGCCTAGCCAAAACACAACATATGTTTGTGAAGCACATTGTCACAAAGAATGCCACTGGGCTATGTGTAGCTTTTCACAGGTCTGCAATAAATAAAGCTAGATTTTGGTGTGTGTGTGTGTGTGTGTATGCATATATGTGTATATGTATATTTGTGTGTGTGTGTGTGTGTATATATATATATATAAAACTTTTGCAGCCCTCACTGTCACAGGTGCCCTCTTCCAGGGCCCTATTTAAACTTGTACTGCAGAGCCCTAGGAGGAAGCATTTCCCAAGTAAGTGGGTTAATCTCATAAGAGCAAGCATTAGGTTGCTACAGTAGGACCTGCTAAGAATGGGGTACATTGACGTTGGCAGGCTTATGCAATGTATAATCATATACTGTAACTAAAGCCCCATTATTTTTGCCTAGATTAGGTGTGTTAAAAAAAACCAAAAACATTCTGTGAGCTTTGATATTGCCATTTAGTAAATGAGTGTACTGGATCTTGTACATTTTATATAAATATATATTATATATCATACATACACATATACACAAGGTAAAATTCCCTCTTGCCTCTAGCCATTGGCAAGTTCAAATGTGACGAGTAGAAAATTCACCCCATGTGAGCATATGATGACTTGCAGTGGCGAGTAACTTTGAAGTCCTGGCTAGTAGCCATGTGCATGAGTATATATAGCACCAACAATATGTCTAGTGTTGTATAACTAGTAATCAAGACATATCATTTTCTGTGATTCAAAATATCAACATATGAGATGTACTAAAGATGAGGAAGATCTCTTTATTATAGTCTATGTGTTGTTTATTCTCCCATTAGCTCTCTGTCAGTAACAAATATGGGATAGGAAAATCAGTCCTCAACTGCAGTTCCACTCATGGACATGGTAAATGAACTGATGGAAGCGATATCACTGTTTGTGATGTATTTCTTAAACAAAATGCTGAAAAATATATGCATGTCTAAAGCAGGGGTAGTCAACCTTTTAATACCTACCGCCCACTAATGTATCTTTTTTTGATGGTCTAATTTCCTTATCGCCCACCGGTGCCACATTAACTCTAATATAATTTACATTTAATACATTTATTCCCCCCCCCCTTTTATTACAAACACCAACAACGCTGTATTATGTGGCCATTTTTATTATGTGTCACCATAAAAAGAAGCTCCCCTTTTCTATTTTTTTCCTTTTTCAAAAATGTTTTCCTTTTTTTGCTTTTTTTATTTTTCTCCTTTTCCTTTCTTCTTATCTTTTATCCCCCCTCTTTGCAATCACCAGCAGGAAGGCTGAACTAGGTAGCCCAATTTATTATTAGCCAACAACAAAAAATAAAACAGAAAAATTGAATATCTATATATCAGAGGTCTCTTTTTCCTTTCTCTTTATTCTCTCCTCCTCCTTCCATTACTTCTTTTTCTTTTCTTTTCATTCTTTCTTTTATTTTATGTTAAGTAAACCAAGTAAACAGAAAATAACTGAAGTAAGCTTGCTAAAGTCCAATATCACCCATTTTAAACGCCACCCTTCTTCCTGTCCCTGCTTTCACAGTAAGTGCATCAGCTCCCCTCCTCTTACCATGCGTTACATCATCACGCCTCTGTCCATCCCAATCAGGAGTGCAGCTGCTTGCGCCCTTTCCTTTAGCCATCAAGAGAGATTTAGCAAGCAGAGGTGTTTACGCAATGTATTTAAGCATTTTTCTGACGTCCCCCTCAATGGCTGGACGGAGGTGTCACTATAGCGTGCCTTTAAAACTACTGAACTACAACTCACATGATTCTTTGAATTACAGAGATAGACAGAGAATCATGGGAGTTGTAGTTCAGCAACATCTGGGGGGCCGGAGTTTGAGGACCCCTGATATAAAGGGTTATTACAATGAAATGCTGCCATGTTGTATTGAATAATATTGTTAAACCAGGATACCAATTCCACACAGATCTACCAACAAATGATTATTTTTAAATGTATTATTTTTGAATCCCATAGTTCTAAAAAGTAAAAAAAAACCCTATACTAATAAAAAACAAAAATTTTGTGTAGTTTGTTTGCATTTTTAATTATAACAGTAGGACACCATTTGCCCAAAGAACAAAATGTTTTGTATTTTATATTTGTGCTGCATACCAAATTTATCAGAAACAGCAAAACTCTTAAAGGACCACTCTAGTGCCAGGAAAACATACTCGTTTTCCTGGCACTAGAGTGCCCTGAGGGTGCCCCCACCCTCAGGGACCCCCTCCCGCCCGGCTCTGGAAAGGGGAAAAGGGGTAAAACTTACCTTTTTCCAGCGCTGGGCAGGGAGCTCTCCTCCTCCTCTCCGCTTCCTCTCCGCCCCGTCGGCTGAATGCGCACGCGCGGCAAGAGCTGCGCGCGCATTCAGCCGGTCGCATAGGAAAGCATTTACAATGCTTTCCTATGGACGCTTGCGTGCTCTCACTGTGATTTTCACAGTGAGAATCACGCAAGCGCCTCTAGCGGCTGTCAGTGAGACAGCCACTAGAGGATTAGGGGGAAGGCTTAACCAATTTATAAACATAGCAGTTTCTCTGAAACTGCTATGTTTATAAAAAAAAAATGGGTTAACCCTAGCTGGACCTGGCACCCAGACCACTTCATTAAGCTGAAGTGGTCTGGGTGCCTAGAGTGGTCCTTTAAAAAGACATACAGAGTCCAACATATTCTCTATTTAAATGGAAAATGGAAAAGATAAATATTATTTGAGGTATATCGATGGTATCCAGAAGAGAACATTAACCTCTACCTGCTACCTTTAAATTCTTTATTTATATTATGCAGCAGCTGACCGACTAAGGCTTCTCTGAGGTAAATTATATTTGTGAATGATACATGCTCTTCTAAAACCCATAATCTGTCATATTCACTGTATTTCTTTTGTTATATTTATTTTAACCCCTCCAGTACCAGGGTTAGCTTCTTTTTCATTGTGACACTTCTATTTCCATTGTGACTTACAGCATTTATTTTAGTGGTTTATTAGAGAGACCACAGACTAGTTATAAAATGTAGGTGTAAGTAGACATATGCCAAATTCTGTACCCAGATTACTGTTTTGCGAATAAACTTAATAAGTGTTATAATGTTACATGGAAGGTAAAACCACGCTCCTATCTAGACCAGTTGACAAATTCCGTAGCCAGAAATGACTGTTTAGCGAACGAACTCTTCGGTAACTCTTCAGTAAGTGATTAATATTACATGGAGGCAAAAACAGCACAGCTATCTATTTCTTTTGGGGTTTTTTTAAGATGTAATACAATATCATTAAAATTTTGGCACGGTGGCCTATATCATATAAATTATTCAAAGTACAGAAATCCCAGCCCCTCTACTTTGATGTATTTTTGTCATTCCTTTATCACATCATTAATTTAACATTGGAAGAACGGACTGTACCAGGCAGGGAGAGGAGAAACAATCTGCTTCTTTTTGTCCCAGCTCAGTACTAAAGCTCATTTATGCAGCAAATAACATGGAACAAAGTCATTACAGGAACAAACTCTGCGGAACATTATTGAACATCTAAAAAAACTGCTTTGAGCAGAAACTATCTTTTCTCAAATGTATGGATTTTTATGTTTGAACCTATTTTGGTGAACTAGGATGAATCCCTTACAACTGAGATTTACTCGGAGACTAAGGCACGTGAAATCTTGCTAAATGTTCTTTGCATTTTCACTTTGCAGAACAGGAAAAAATAATCAATGAAGTTGTATAGCACCTTAAGGCAGACGGTGATTTCAATCAGTTTACTAATTTTACTTGGCTGTTTATTTTTAGATTTTTATTCTGTTTCTATGTATAAAATGTTGGCACCATCCTCGCCGCTTGCCAGTGTTCATATTGTCATCAGTACCAATATGGCCAATCCTTTATCAGATGCTCAGAAGCTGTAAAATCTGCACAGTTATGTAAATCTGACACATGTTCAATAATAAAAATGACTTTAGAGGTAACATTACTCCTCAACGAATCTGCAAATTGAAATACAATAGAACACATATTGCTTACACTTATATCGCTTACACATTGCCGTATGTACATGTACAATAGAAAGATATTGAACATTTCACTAGTTAACCATACTTTATTTCCTACTGCTCAACCTTACCATGCATCATCATATAGATGATCTTAAAATACATAATTTTACATAACAGTGAAGTGCCCTGACTCTACTTATGTATAAAAAAGGGTAGTGCTTTAGTTTCAAGCATCCTTAATAACAGATATGATAAAAAAAAAAAACATAATATGATGTTGGAAAAGTTTCTATCTAGAAAAAAAGAAATCCTTTGGAGATCAGTACACCGTACATAAATTTAATCACAGCGCCACTTGTGGAGTGTACCTTTTTTTTTTACAGGGAGAGGCATTTGCAAGTTCCAACACAGCCTGTATCATAATAAAAGAAAAACGTACTTCAAACGAAGAAGAACGCCTCAATCCACTTGAACGGTTAAAACAAATGAATCATACCTTTATTCGTGTACGTAACATGGCTTGAACACACAGTAGGGAGCACTGGATTCTCTAACGCATTTCACTTGATCAGAGACTGATTTCTGATGAGGTGCTGTCAAGGCCCAAAAATGGTTTAAAGTGTGGATCCAGTGCACCCCACTGTGTGTTCAAGCCATGTTATGTACATGAATAAAAGGTATGATACATTTGCTTTTACTATTTAAGTGGATTGAGGTGTTCTTGTTAGTTTGAAGTCCTGTTTTTCTTTCATACTGTTTCTATCCACGTGTATACAACCGCCTAGTTAAAAAGAAAGATTCTAATGGTAGAACACTAGCAGACAATCCACCTGGAAAACTATACCTACTTATATTTCTCTCCTGTAAAAATATAACTGACTAATTTATAACAACGGATTTTATTGTTACTATTTGTAAAAAAAAAAATATCCTGCTAAACTATACATTCTAATTTATGTATTTATGTAGTCCATTTTTAAGTTAAATAAGCCATTGGAGATGTAGTTGGATTAAGTCTCCAACCAAACTTTCTGTTTCTACACCCCCCAAACCAGGCAAAGAAGGGTTATTTTCTCCAGCATTGTACTAATTGAGCAATCAGATTAGTTTAATTACTCTTCACTTTTACACAATGGTAGCTATCTAATTGTAATTTATTTGCCGAAATCAATTCAACTAAGCCTATTTTTGTGTTTAAAGCAGATCTGTTTGATAGATACTGTTGACTTATATATACATTGACTCAGGTTGGCTCAAGTGTATGCAGAAAATAAGGTACAAATTAGCTACAAGATAACGCTTTCTGAACTTTACAGTCACTATGCTAAACATTTTACGTTAATTTTGGATGAACTGTTTTGATGCAAGTGAGGACTCTGCTTTTCCAGCAATACAGAGGGAAGATAGTATACTCCTTTTTAGAAGGCAGATGCTCTATCATGATGGTAGCTTGTCACTCCACATGTTGTATATTGTTGGTGACTGTGATACTGTGCCAGTCAAATTGCATCCTAGCAAAGCACCATGGGAAATTCAGCCTAGCTCATCTGGACAACCAACTGTTTGCAGTTACTGTATATTGGCTATAGTGTGGGTAGTTGTATAGGTTTAAAAACATTGTAATACTGATGTTGCAATACAATATACTTCTCAGATTAGTAAATAATTGTCACACTGACAGAGACCTGCTTTGTTGCTCAGGCAAAATTTAATGAACCAATCACACACAGTTGTTGTAGGATACACATTCTATTACAACTAGGTAGGTAAGTGCCCTAGGATGGTTATTCTTGAATAACACCAGTTAGGACAGGGAGATGTAATAGTTGTTGTTTTGTTACACCTCTAGAACCGTTCCAATGTAGGGTATATCTAAGGTAAACTTTTAGAAATATATGTATGATAATGGCTGTATCAGAGTATATGTTTGTATTCATGAAATTGCAAGCAAATGTATACATTTTCTTCCTGATCCTGCTTGTGGATTATACAATGCCAAACATTACAACCCATAATGCATGTGTGCTCCCTAAGCATTCTGGGATGTCACACTTAGTTTTGTATGTCTGCATTAAACTGTGTTTGTATTTAACGTTTGTAGACATACTTAAAGGGACACTCTAAGCACAAAAATAACTTTAGTTTAATGAAGCAGTTTGTTGTGTAGACCATATCCCTGCAGTTTCTCTGCCATTAAGAGTTTAATTACTTTGATTATGCAGCCTAAGCCACTCCTCTCCTACATGTGAAGTACACAGTCTTCATACACACTTCCTGCAAAGAGAGATGTGATTTGTAAACCTTATTTATTGCAAAGTGTACAGATGCTCCTCACTTAACGACCTACCTACCTAACGACTGAGGAGTGCCTGTGTAAATTAGAAAATTATTGTCTTTCACTCGGATAATAGCCTGCTAGAGCCTTCAGGATGTTCATGTGTGTGATTAGAGTTTAATTAACAGAGCCGGTGATAAGAACGTCTAGCAAACACACTGTGCTGTGATTGAAAATTAAAACATCCTTTTTTTCATGGAAAATGTGTGAGTCACAGCCAGGGAATATGTAGCTAGTGCTGCAAAACAAAACTAAAAGTTATTTAACTCCTAAATTGCAGAGCAATAAGCAGTGAGACCACAGGAGCTTGATATATACACCTAACGGTTTCATTAACCTAAAGTTGTTTTGTTGCTTTGATATCCCTTTACCATTTGGGACTCTAAAGGGATACTGTTTGAAAGGATGTGCTGGAATATGTTTCTTTATTTTGAATACATATACTGGCTTTGGCGGAGACGGAATCCGTTCACCCTATATGGCAGGTGTTGTTCCCTCCAATTTGTATTTAACTTCATGTAAGCCTGATACTCGCGCTATTCCTAATGATACGCTCTCTTTGTGCGCACACCTACCTTCCTGAAGCATCAGTGATGCATATTGTGTCACTGGTACACCAGCTTTTCAGCCTCACCCCCTTTATAATACGCAGAGGTTCCATAGAAATTTAATTTAAAGTCTCATACTAATATCTGTTGGCAGAATAAGCATGGTAATTAAAATGCCTGTATTATAAAGTGGCGCCATGTCCATTTTGTAACACAGCGACACTCTAAGTATATTTTATAGTTTGCGTAAGTGTGCACACTAGCATTTTTGTCATTGTAATTCTCGTTGCAACTGCCAAGTGCTGTGATCCTGCTGAATAAGACATCCATTGTCATCGTAACTGTATCTGTGATGATACCCTGCTCCCAGCTGGCAGTCACTGAAAGCAATTACAGTAAAATTGCAGCTTCTGCTTCAAAGTGTGACATATTTTCTACCAATCAGTATGACAGACCCACACATGTAATTTTGTGAGACCCTGATCACAGCTGGGAGACTCTGATCCAGTTCAGTGGATACCACACCATTTTGGTCTATCCAACAAACTACATCAGAATCTCCCATCTCCAGGACTCAAGCCAGAGGCATCGCACATGCTTTTTTTGTATCTTTGATAAAATCTAGTGTTTTGTTTTGTATGATACGCATTATATAGCACCATCCCATGGCTTGATTCTGAAACATAAATGGGATCAAATCTAACATCCTTCCCAACAACCTGCAGAGATATAGTATAGGCTAGCTTACTGAATGCAAAGAGGGTGCACCTTGCATTTTCCTGCAACGTTTAAAACAAAATACTAACACATTCAATTCTGAGGCTGTGATAGTAACCCTTAGCGTTCCAAGTGTTTTTGAATCATGTTACCCTATTGACAAGCCTGCTAACAGCTGGAGTGCCAATGGTAATTTATAATAGTAATACTTTTATCAGAGCTGCCTATCTTCTTTATCAGCAACTGGACGCACAGTGGGAAACGTCCTTTCTGATGTCATGCATGACCGACTTGTTTTACAAGACACCATCCAGTGAACAGAATAAATGTCCTTGGAATCAGATTCTAGGCTGCGTGGCCTATTGCTCAGATTTAGTCCCCGTTGCTCCAGCTAAAAAGCCAGAATACTACTGATAGTGGAGAATTGCTGCACTGTTTTATTACAACTACACCTCACAGATATTATAACAGTGGGCCCCGTTGCAATTTAATAAGGTCTCAATGCTTTTAGAAAGGAGCTTATATCATTCGCTAGCAGTATTACAGCAATATGTAGTTACCTATTTTACAGATAAAATAATGGTATAACTAACGTATGTAGGCAGATCATGGTATTTTAAAAAATGAAAATCTTTACTGTCTGTCTATCTATCTCTCTATTTATCTATCTCTCTATTTCTCTATCTATCATCGTCCCATGTTTAGGAATTAATATGTTCTCAGGAAATATTATTTTTCGATAACACGGAAGTTAAATAAATGCTCTGTGACATCACTTTCATGTGTTTCTGCTGTCAATTAAAAATGCTTTGCAGGGTAACCGTTGAATCAATGTCAGTTATTCAATAAGCATACATAGAAAATTGTTATGCATGCACTCTAAGTAAAGATGTCTAAAAAGAGCTGTGTCCATAGTCTAAGACAAATCACCATGCGGCATGGCTTGTATATTCACTGAGAAAGATGTTTTGTTCCGTGTGAAATGCTTTATGTATAAAAAGTGTAGGGTAAGATTAAAATAGCATTATTGCTATTTTGTGAACTCACACTGCCTTAATAACTATCTCCACAGAGTCCTGCTACTGCTATTGGTTATTCAATAGACACACTTACTATTTACACTTTTAACCGCAGGTGGCGGTTATTCTTGCAGTGACACAGTGGTTATGGTACACATATCTGGTCTCATCGTTTAAAATTTGAGAGCTATTCACCAGTGTAAGCTGGTGTTTATCTATTAAGTTACCTTTGAAAATCATAAGATTAAAATAGGTATATGGTTAGTGTTAATGTAAGCATAAGGGTAGAGTTGGGATAGGGTTAGCATTAACTACCAAAAATTAACTTAGGTCCCAGACATATGAGGCGTTTAACAATCAGGACTGATACGTGAATCTAGATTGAATACTTTTTCTTGACTTGCACTTTTTTGTGTAAAAATTATAAGCTGAAAAATTGTTTATTTTTCCATTCCAAATTCTAGGTTTAGTTTCAGTTCAGTTACATTAAGAGGACATCATTAAGCTTCATTCAGTAAACATTAAGTACATATAATGTCTGATTACTATATTTCTAAGCTTGGTTCAACACTCCACTGATAGTCGTCAACAGTCCTTATTTCCATCTGAAATCTTGCATAGTGTATTTTTCTAGATCTTCCCTAATCTATGGAGCACTCTAAACTGTCCTTTCTCACTTTCTAAAAAAAATCCTTAAAACAAATTCCTTATAGGAATAGGCAGTCAATCTATTGTCTTATAGGCAGTCAATCTATTGTCTCAGTAGTTAATCCCTGCCTCCCTACTTAAATGTTTTTCCTGTGTGTGTCAATGCACCCTTAAGATATCTTATTATCTTATTATAATAGATATAAAATTATTTTTCCAGAGCTCATGTATGCAGGTAGATATCTTAAAGGAACATTCTTAGCAATATAACCACTGCCCACACTGCACATTGTTGTGATTATGCTATCTAGAGACCCCTGGCACTGTCCCCTCCCCAGTGTTAAGGGCCATAACCCTTCTGTGTTCATTTCATCCAACCTGGAATTTTTTGGTAGGATGAGAGTGTTAGGGGCAGGTTAGCGCGGTGCTCTCAGCCTATTGGCATTGGTAATGTTTCCCTTTTTATTACACCTGCCAATATTCTCTTCTGGATACTTTTATATTTTGCTTTAAGGGACACTATAGTCACCCAAACCACTTCAGCTCAATTAAGTCATCTGGGTGCCAGGTCCCCCAGGTTTTAACCCTTCAGATGTAAACCTAGCAGTTTCAGAGAAACTGCTATGTTTACATAGCAGGGTTAATCCAACCTCTAGTGGCTCTCTTCCTGACAGCCGCTAGAGGCGCTTCTGCGATGCTGGATGCGAAAATCGCATCCAGCGTGCAGAACGTCTATAGGAAAACATTGACAAATGCTTTCCTATGGACTGTTTGAATGCGTGCGCGGCTCTTGCCGCGCATGCGCATTCGGCTCCCTTTAAGCCCAGCGGGAGGGGGACCCTGAGGGTTGGGGGGACCCTTAGGATTGTATAGTGTCAGGAAAACAGCTTTGTTTTCCTGACACTATAGTGATCCTTTAATGAGGGCCAAAATGTTGCCACTGTTTCCAATTAAAATCTGCCTTTGGATTTAACCGTTTCTATGCCCAGACCGCTTTCAATAGACTTGATGGCAATTCTGTGCAACTTCACCTACAGGGAAAAAAAACAAAAAACAACCCGACCTTTGCTTGAATACAAAAAAAATAACACAGATATGTCAGAAAAAAACAATGTTAAGTGAAAAAAAATCATTGTTTAATTGAAAGCACCTTTTTGCTGTTTGAGTTTGGGAACAAGTCACAAAGAAGGTTGAATTATCTCTGTTCTACAGTTCAAAATACTGTACCAGATCAATGCCCCTCTAAATAACTACCTGTGGTCGATTTTCAGCCTGGCTGCTGCAATATTACCCACGGTGCAAAGAGGAATTCCATGTTTCGTCTTTAAAGATGAGCAGATTTATGATGCCTTCACAAATAATTCCAGCCTTTCTTCTCCAACTGCTGCCTATAAAGCTGACAGATGATTTAACGGGTTGTGCGCATCACTTGGATGCACAGATGAGTTGTGATAATGATAGATCCATGATTTGTCTCCAAAATGCCGCACTGACTTCTTGCTAATAATTAAACCAGTCCCAATGTGTTGTGTAAGGAAAAGTTTCAGCTATAAATATTAGTCATTCTCATAGAACCCAAACCAAGATACAAATATTTTAGCTACAGGTTTAAGAGTAACAGGAAAAGATATCAGCATGTAATAAATGTTCATATCATGAGTTGCCTGTCACTGCAATAAATATTCAATCTCCTTTTCACATATAGGGTTGCCTGCACTCGAGGCACACAAATAGAAATAATAGACCACACATTAGTACATTGCTACATATATAATGCATTCACCTGCAACTGCATGAGAATTAAACACATTTATTTAACGGTTTGTTTGTTTGCTTTTTAAAACAAACACTAACTGTAACGGACCGTTTTGGACACGAGAGGTTAAAAACCGTTTAGGCGATATTCCCCTTTCCAATGCACAGACAGCTACTGCAAGCACCAGTCTCCCGAACTGCAAACTACACGAATTCTCCAACTCCCGAACAGGAAACACACGAACACTGGAAACAGCTGAACAGGAAAAGCATACAATCCGCTTACATTCCTGGCAATCAGCATACAATCCAATTCCCCCAATAACGAGACGACACTTTGTTTGAGGGTCAAGCAGAACTGCCTGTACTGGCACAAACAGCCTCTTTTATTCACAATCCACAAACATAATACTGCCCACAGGGTTTTGAAATACAACCAATCAATCCGTACAATACACACAGACACTCCCACACAAAATCCTCCCCTCTGCCTGTGATATGATTACTGAACACAAAGGGTAATATAATTATCACAGGCAGAGAAATACAGTTTTATAAAACACATCACAGGGACCCCAAAACATGCAATAACCTCGGAACCGGGGGATCTGGGTGAACCACATATCCAAAATTCACCCAGATCCGTTCAGTAGTTTGGAAGATACAGTTTAATGCAGATTCCGCAGAACATATACAGGCTATATGAAAAATAATTACCGTATAATGTGTCCCCTGTTGTATAGTTTAAAACTACTGCACAATGTCTTTGTGCACCAAATACCGGCGAGATGGCACCGTATAGAAAAGTCCAAACAGTGTCTGTGAGTTAAAATGGCCGCCATCCATTGTTCTCACCATGTGCTACATCCATTGTTCTCACCATGTGCCTCTGATACATGAAATTGTGGCCACCCAGTAACTCCACAGTATGTCCCCAGATGCTTCTTAAAGGGCCAGCAGCAGCATAATAAAATACAATATGCCCAAATCTGTTATTTCAAGGGCCAAACCTCCCAGGGACCATAATCACATGGCAAGAGGCTGGCAAGCAGTCCTCTCCAGGCACAAGTGGCGGGGCTGTTACCGCCACACTAACATATAAAAAATCATTGATGGCAGGCAGGAGATGGTGATGACCCTGCTAAATTTACCTTGCAGTCTAAAGGAATTGGGGTTTAATTAAAGGGACACTCCAGGCACCCAGACCACTTCTGCCCATTTAAGTGGTCTGGGTGACAACTCCCACTACCCTTAACCCTGCAACTGGAAATATTGCAGTTTTCATAAAATGCAATATTTACCTTGCAGGGTTAACTCCTCCTCTAGTGGCCAATAGAGGGCACTTCTGGGTTTATAGCACACATTTTGTGTGCTATAGTGTCGCTGGACATCCTCACGCTATGTGAGGACCTCCAGCGTCTCTGAAATCCCCATAGGAAAGCATTGAAAGCATTTTTCAATGCTTTCCTATGGGGAGGTCTAATGCGCTCCCCCGCGGGTAACCACACATGCGCAATAGGTCTCCTCGCCGGATGACATCGGCAGGGGAGGAACGTGGGCGGACCCTGAACCAGCGCTGAGGGTCATCGGCGCTGGATACAGGTAAGTCACTGAAGGGGTTTTAACCCCTTCAGCAACTTGGGATGGGGGGTGGGAGGGAGAGGGGACCTGCAGTGCCAGGAAAACGGTTTGTTTTCCTGGCACTGCAGAGTCCCTTTAATATGTAGTCTGAACACCTTGGCTAAAAACGTGTAGAATAAGTGGGTTTTTTTGCTTCAGATTTAAACTGTATGCACCTCCACTTTGCCAAACATTTCACATTACAATGTGTTACTCGCATTCATTCTCTTAAAACTCTATTGGTAAAGAAAATATCTCTGCTGACTTTATACAGGTATAGGTCTCAAACATGCAGTCTGTATCAGTCACAGCCAGGGGAGGTGTGGCTAGTGCTGCATAAACAGAAAAAAGTGATTTAACTACTAAATGGCAGTGAATTGAGCAGTGAAACCTCAGAGGTCTGATCAATACACCAAAACTGCTTCATTAAGCTAAATGAAAGTATTTAGAAAATTGGGAAGACTAGATGGGCCGAATGGTTCTCATCTGCCGTCACATTCTATGTTTCTAAAGTTGTGACTATAGTGTCCCTTTAAGTACATTTGGGTAGCACAATATAAAAATAAAACTTTATTACTGCAGTATGCTACTATGTAATACTAGTTTGGCAGGTACAGTTTAAATTTAAACTAAAATTAGTGAAACCTAGAAATAATTCTAAGGAGCTGCACACAATATTTTGTTGCAATGACTACTTGAAGAATTCAGTTGATTATTATGCAATTACAAATTAAATGATCCGCTAATTTACACTGATGCTAAACCAATAGCATAATTGACATCATCAAGAGTGGAGACTTGTTCACCTCATTAATCAGCAGCATAGCCCATAAAACATTTAAATATTAAATGATTCTAAAACTGCAGCTATATTACAGCATAGTACAGGTTTGTACGTTGAGTTCTGGGAAAAAAAGTGTGCGTTCAATAGAAAGGGGCACTTTTTAATTTGATGCTCTTTGCAAAAGTGAGATTCAACGGTTGAATTTTGTAGGTAATTACGAGTCATTTAAATGCACGCACACATACAAAAAAAAGTATTTTATTGATTTTTGATTGGATGAGGCTAAAAGAAAATGCAACCAATATACTCATTAAATCCCAACCCTTTTTACCCTCTTGCTATCACATCGTAAAGTTTAATTCACATGTCTCTATACTCCATCACCGGCTGCTTGTAATTAGCAAGTAACATTGCTGAGTTGTTTTTCATTTGTTTTGTAGTTTCACATTAATAGGGCATTAGAATAGCATTAATGCACGGCTACATTGGTTACGGTTGTGTAATGAGATCTTTTTAAAACAATTGCCACTGTTATTTTGTTGTAGAAAAGTGCTCTTCCTCTTGGGTTTAAAAATAGATTTATCAGTTTTACCAAGTGCTAATAAACTGCCACACAACCTTTTAACAACCCTTTTTATGCTACCATGCGAACAGGAGTTTTGGGGAGTCTTTTGGGGGAAAAAAGGCTGTCCGTTTGATTTATGTAATTTGAAGCAACACTATAGTGTCAGTAATGCAAACATGTATTCCTGACGCTATAGTGCCTGTGTGGCTGTTTAAGTCTTGCCGTGGCTGGTCCTACACCCATGGCAGAGATGATTAAAATTGATGATCTCAGCCAATCCAATGCTTTCCATAGGAAAGCATTGGCAGCCTATTGCGCATGCGCAGCAAACAGCCGCAGTGCAAAAATTCTTCATTCATGACAGGCTCATGAATTAGCCCTGCATAGGCCGCATTGACAGTAGCCTGCTTCGGATTAATGGTGATGTGTATGTGTGCCAGAAATATTTCATATTTTTGTATCTGAAGAATGAAAGTCCTCAATAGTAAAGTCGAGTAGATGTTTGTAAAATGGCTTGCCTCCTTAGCATCACTATGAGAGGTGATTTGCTCATTTGATAAATCAAGAATGTAGGCTTGTGTAGATGAATTGTATGAGCAATTATTTCAATTTGAATGTGGATTTTTACTGATGAATGCTTTTTGAATGTTCTCTTTTTATTAAGTTAAGTAGTAGATTAGTACAAAAAAAACCATTCAGTGAACATTAAATGACATCTGTGCGTAGCTGTGTGACAAGCTTAGGAATAATTTCATATAATGAATAAACCCAAAGCACACCAAGAATAGTTGCATATAGAAAATATTTTATTCATATAATGAAACCGTCAAACCATGCAAACAAAGTGCAAATATACAGTGCAGGCATGCTGTGGAACATATATGTAACCACATGAACCTCAATATAAAGTGCTCATAATAAAAACCCATATTTTAATGTAACCACAGGCATACTGACCTAGAGCAGGGGATAATAAGTACTCGACCTTTCGGCACCCGTATTAGTGCTACAATAGTAAGCCCTAGTTGAGAACAAGTGTGGGGAAGATCAAGAGAGTTAATTAAACCAAACTCCCAGCACCAGCCACTCAGGGTGGTTCCGAATTCTGTATGTAGCTTCTGACATCATCACGTCCACGCGACAACTCACGTCACTGAGCGTACGTGACGTCACAGCTTTCGCCTTCCGACACGATAGTTAAAACAAGTGTCCAGAAATCTTTCTGAAAGAAAAGGGAGTAGACTGGACTGCAGCAGCTGGGGCTGCACAACGTAAACACCCACTAAATCGGCTCTAACGCCATTACGTCCGCGCAATGTTTACATTATCACGCGTATGTGACATCACCACGCTCACAGTCCGACACTGCGGGCTGCACTGGGGGAATAATTTAAACCTTCCCATTTGGTCTGAAAAAAAGGGACTATCTTTGTGCACCAAAACCGCATCCAGGTCCTTAAAGTGTACTTCTAATTAAAACTTATATAGTAAACACATTGTACATTGTTGCAGGATATATCGGCACTATGTAATAAGAATACATAATGTTGCTGGGAAATCTAATTCTTACAGATTTGCTCTGGAAAGGCACATGCTTTTACCATGGGAATCTGTCATTCTACCCATTGTCTTACATTAAAAATCCAAGCAATTAATCATTTACAATTCTACGAGGAGTATACAGAATAAAAAGAGTATATCAAATGTACAATTTGATTTAAAACCTGTAGAGCGTACATTTCCCATTTTTTTTAGTAGAATATGTATTTTCCATTGATCATAATATTCTACCAGTGCAATATACAACCCCTCTTACATTTACAAAGTAAATGCTCATCATTTTAAGAGTAATGTGCTTTCTTCTTGCAGATAAACATTGAAGCAGCACAGCATTCTAACAAAAGAATATACATATTCTGCTTGTGCATTGTGCATTGAGAAACTGCATTCTATTTTCCTGTGGACATTGAACAAAGCTCAACATTCTAACAGGATAATGTACATTCTCTTTAGACATTACATTGAGAAAGCACAAGGAACAATAACCTTTTAATGTGCTTTCGCCTCATAGACACAATAGGGTTACATTGAGCAAGCACAAGATTCAGCATAATTTCTAAGCCATTGACTTTCATTGCATTCAGCAAAATGAATATCAAATGCTTGCCAAAAAATACAGTGATCATTTGCTTAAGAAATTCAGTAAACATTTGTTTATTTTGGCAATTGTTATAAGATAATTCACCCAGTGTTAATAAAAAGGATGTTAGGGTTATATTTGGTGCAGCAGAAAACTACACCTTTTATTCACCTATTAAAGGACCACTGTAGGCACCCAGACCACTTCAGCTCAATGAAGTGGTCTGGGTGCCAGGTCCATCTAGGGTTAACCCTGCCTGCTGTAAACATAGCAGTTTCAGAGAAACTGCTATGTTTACATATTGGTTGATCAAGCCTCTAGTGGTCCATTGACAGCCGCTAGAGGCGCTTCCGCGCTGTGAAAATCACAGTGAGAAGACGCCAGCGTCCATAGGAAAGCATTGAGAATGCTTTCCTATGGACTGACTGAATGCGCGCGCATGCACATTCAGCCGATGACGACTGAAGGAGGAGGAGAGTCCCCAGTGCCGAGGGAGCCCCGCGCTGGAGAAAGGTAAGATTTTAGCCCCTTCCTCCCTCTTCAGCCCGGCTTTAAAGGGAAACTATAGTCACCAGAAAAAACTACGGCGTTTAATCTCCCATTAACTATTGGTGCTGTATGTGTCTGTATTAATCACTGGGCAGATTAGAGAAATGTACACATTTGATGCAAAATGTTTGTAAAAGCGTGTGTGGCCTTCATAGGTATGTCAACGATACGTATGCTGGGCTTTATAGCATTTATAGCCAGTATGTTGCTGTTTCCTCCATGTTTTCCATATCACTTGTAATGGGCTTTCCTATATTCTGTATAAGTCAAATGCTGCAGGTAGTAAATCATATGATACATCAGGCAAGGAATCCTGCCTCATATAAATTCTACATACTGCAGGGTAGCTTTTTCAGGTGCTGCTAATCAACTTGCTGAATTTATGTGTTTAGAATATGACAACTGTAACGATTCTCGGGTTATGCAACCTTGCTATTATTTGTGTCTATACAAGCTTTTGTATTACTTTCATACTTGTGTTCCTTTGTATGTACTGTCTCTCAAATGCTAAATTCAGTAAAAAGAGATTGACAAAAAGAAAATGACGATTGTGGAATTCTCTGCCCAAAGAAGTGGCTTTATCAGAGTCCGTACAGATGTTTAAACTGCAACTAGATGCATACTTGCAAAAACAGAATATTCAAGGATATAATCTTTCAACTGTAGGGTAATAGCTTCTTGATCCAAGGATTAATCTGACTGCCATTCTGGGGTCAAGAGGGAATTTTTTCCCTAGTTTGGGTGTTTTTGCCTTCTTTTGAATCAACAGCAAACAAATGGGAGAAAGGCTGAACTTGATGGACACGTGTCTCTTTTCAGCCTATGTAACTACCCACATTCTAAAACTGCACAAGTTTGAATCCCATCATACACACAGTGCAGTTTCAGTGCTTTGGAACTAACACCTTGCATTTTAATCTGTCTGTCTGTCTGTCTGTCTAATGCATAAACAAGACAAGCCCCGTTCTTACCTGTTTTAGCTATTGAAAACAAAACAAAATATCCTTGGATTTTTATTTTCATTGTATTTTTTTTATATACAAAATATACTTGTTTAAATAAATATAGAATCTATTTTTGAGGAATTTGTCTAGCAAAATGTATATCAAAATTGTTGGGAATTTCAGTTACCCTGGTCATATTTGAATGGCTGGTGTGGGTAAAATAAATAAGGAATTAAATTTGTGAGCAGACTAAACTTAGCCAGAATCCTCCATAATTACATATATCATAGCTAGCCTTGACAATGTGTTTATTTTCATATTCATTCACAAAGCATCTTGTTACATGATAGTTTCATACACAGCGGGCTACTTAACCTGATTCGTATTGATCTCGATTGCTCTCAGTTATGCATACTTAATTCAGAGAGGTAATCAAATTGATTTCTAAAGCCTACTAGCAGAGATCATAACAGCATTGGAATCCGCATGGCTTCTTTATCTATATTATACGAGTCAAACATCCTTCTAGGAACAATCTCTATAAATGGACATCTTAATTATCATCACACATGACTTCAGGAAATATTATTTTTGCTAATCAACATCTATGTTTTTCCCATTTTTATTTTCAGTAAAAAAATTAAGTATGCATTAAATTTCCTCTGTTACTTAACATTAATGAAAAAAGTGTTTTACAGGAACAAACATTTAAAAAATATAACTTTTAATGAATTTGAAGAAAACTAGCACTAATATATAATCTGAAAAATAAGGAAATAACTCTAATTTTCTTTAATAATTGCCAGATGAACAGTTTGAATATGTTTATTTCTAACCATACACGTTTCTGAATATTGTGTTTTGTATGTACGAGTGATTTGGGAGAATGTTGTCACTATTTTAACTAATTTTATGAAGTTGATGCTCAGAAAAATACTATTATAACTTTGGCCACAAATAGTCCAGGATTCAAAGATTATTTTCAGTCTCGAGCTTGGGCATGTGGGTTTGCCAGTGACAGAAGCGTATTGGTGGAATTACTGACAATTAGTGAGTATGCTGAATTAGGACACAAATTTCCAACTACTTACCTGCACAGAACACTCGGAAGTATATGACGCTTTTTTCAGAGCTCTCTTTTGACAACAAGTGAATTCAGAGCTGCATTTTTGGAGAGTTTGCTCTGGTGTCTGTCCCAGAAAAGTGGGATACTAGAATAAAATCCTGGGACAGTTGTACTTAGGAGACTATCATATCAGATCTTGTTCAATAGAGGAATTATTACTATTATCTTATCTGATTGGAATGGATTACCGGACAAATTAGCTTTACTAATGTTATAAATCCAGCTCTGCAACTTATGTCAACATTTATTGCAATAGATTTATAACGCACCATCAGAACTCTAAATATTCAACTAATCTCCACACTTTAGAGCAGGGATAGGCAACCTTTGGCACTCCAGATGTTTTGGACTACATCCCCCATAATGCTCTTACAGCCATGATGCTGGCAACGCATCAAGGGAGATGTAGTCCACAACATCTGGGGTGCCGAAGGTTGCCTATCCCTGCTCTAGAGTCTAGCCAATGTACATCTTATTTGCTGTTTGACTATGGTACACTAGATGTTTATGTCTATCACATTCATTTTAACAGTAGTGTTAAAGTATAGAATACAAGGCCAAATTTAGAATTTTAGCCCAAAAGAAAAATAGGATTTGAAGTGAAATGGCAAACATTAGAAACTTACTTTTTCTAAAATTAAAATTGTTACTTTATAAAAATGTTGTAATGACAGATCTATGTCAATATCAGTCCAAGATGTTTGTTCGCTAAACTCTGAATTGTAGTAAATTGAACTGGGAGTGTCAAAAATGTCTGATGTGGAACCAGCTATAGTCACATCTATTTTAGCCTAGGTTCAGTCATTCAGACGTCAGTTTGCTACAAATTGAGGTTTTGTTAATAAACTTATTAAACCCCTCTCTCTAGTTTTGCATTATAATGCAACATAATTTGGGAATAATTGATTAATAGCAGATAATATTAAACAGAATAATTAAATAAACATAAAATAAGCATAGAATGTGACGGCAGATAAGAACCATTCGGCCCATCTAGTCTGCTCAATTTTCTAAATACTTTCATTAGTCCCTGGCCTTATCTTATAGTGAGGATAGCCTTATGCCTATCCCACGCATGCTTAAACTCCTTTACTGTGTTAACCTCTACCACTTCAGCTGGAAGGCTATTCCATGCATCCACTACCCTCTCAGTAAAGTAATACTTCCTGATATTATTTTTAAACCTTTGCCCCTCTTGTTGTGGTAGTTTTTCTTCTTTTAAATATAGTCTCCTCCTTTACTGTGTTGATTCCCTTTATGTATTTAAATGTTTCTATCATATCCCCCCTATCTCGTCTTTCCTCCAAGCTATACATGTTAAGATCCTTTAACCTTTCCTTGTAAGTTTTATCCTGCAATCCATGAACCAGTTTAGTAGCCCTTCTCTGAACTCTCTCTAAAGTATTAATATCTTTCTGGAGATACAGTCTCCAGTAATGCGTACAATACTCCAAGTGAGGTCTCATCAGTGTTCTGGTGAGAACACGTACTAGCTTGCAACCATCAAGGAGTTTCCTCTCTTTTAGTTGACCATATTATCAGTTTATTATTATTATTTATTTATTTATTTTAAAAAAAATCTTTCTAAGTAAGTAATTCTCCTAGAAGATTGTTTAAAGAGGCATGCTGGTTGATGTGATCACTACCGTGGTGATAGCTAACATCGGTACTGCAGATGTTTGTGAGCATAATGGAGTCCACAAATCTCTGCAGTGCCAAGATTAGCAATCACCGCTCTAGTGCCTCCGATATGTTATAATCTAAACATTAACTGAAAGTGTTTATCTATTTGTAATATTTATTTATTTTTCTAAAATCTGCTAATAAGAACATAATTTTGCACATATTTAATTTTATTTTGTTTACTGATGATTTTGATTTATGCCATCCGCACACATTTAAAATATAAAAAGTGTGTGTATGCATTTGTGTATGTCTGAGTGTATATGAACATAATGGAGTGGGCTGCACTCACAGTTTGATTAGATTATGTCTCGGTGCTAAACTGTAAGAAGTTTATTAACCCCTTAAGGACACATGACATGTGTGACATGTCATGATTCCCTTTTATTCCAGAAGTTTGGTCCTTAAGGGGTTAAAGAGTAATCCAAAATAACTTTTTTTTTTTTTTATATAAAACACGGTTAAAACGGCAGTAGTCCTTTCGATCTTTGGACCTTTATCAAGACTTTCTGATGAAGGTCCCAGGATTGGCCAAATATACAAACTTAAGATGAACACTGTAAACATTTGTTATGTTAAAGATAGGATAGAAAAGCATGTTAAATATTAAGGAAAATGGGAAGCCATGCATTTTTTAATTATATTTTTTTTCTTTTCATATTTACACTTGATGTTACTACGCAGCTCCTGAATTCGCCGGTATCTTGCAGTCCTGTAAGTGTTTAATCTTATAATATCAGGCTATTCAACTGGGATATGGGGACTCACTAGTATTTCTCTTGACATTTCATTCAAACTGCTTTCCATTAGAATACCTATCCATCTACATGTCCATATATATATAATCAAAACCACACATTGTATTTTTTATTTACTGTACTTTTGTTCATCTTCTGTGATATTAAACATATTGAGAAATGTGACTCCTCTTGAAATAGTAGACATTACTTAAATCCATTCAACTACATGCAAACTGTTATAATGTAAGAACATATTTTTAATTTGTGCTAGAATGTGATGTCGTGTTTGATATGTAGTGTGTTTGTTTGTCTAACTAGCTGCGTATTCATTGTAGTTACTTAGTGATAAGAATCATTTCTAACAGTTTATTCCTAAAAGTGGTGGAAAAAAGCCAAACAGAGTTGGCTTGGAGAATTTTTCTAAATAGACTATTTCGGCCTAAATTTTCCAATTCACCTTCATTCACTTTGAATTGCCACCAATTCTTTAGTGAATGATACTGTAATTCTGTCATCAGAAAGAATACATTGATATTGTATTAAGTCTTGAGCTATCGATGCCATTATTACCAATCTGAACAAAGCTCATTTCATATATCTCATCAGGATCAAAGGTTGAGTTTAAAAGTGTAAAAAAAAAAAAAAAAAAAAATCTCAAATATAAAGAATTAAAAAAGGGGGTATTCTAAGCACCATGACCACTCAGTGATTTGAAGTGGTCGTGGTGCTCAGCGTTTGCATGTGCAGTTTTTCACCAAGAAACACTACACAGACAGTGATATTACATTTCTCATTGACATCTAGGAAAGAAGATAGTTCCAGGCTGCTAGTGTGAATTCTGTCCATAAACGGCATCTGTTGTCTGGACACATAGCATGCTGGTGACAAACTTCTATGTGCGGAACAGTCGCCAATCCCCTGTTTTTGGGAAGGGAGGGGAGAGGTACAGTAAGGGACAGGGAAGGGGAGAGGAACACTAAATATTCTTGAAAACAAACAAATCGGACTGGCATGTATATTTTTTGCATTTACCACTTAATAAAAAAAAGAAAATTAAATAAATTAAGTAAACTGTAGATTTGTGTAGAAATTGTTTCTTTTTTCAAAACGGTAAATGTACAGAATATCGGTATCGGTTTATCGGCTCTCAGCCTAAAAGTCAAAAAAAATATAAATATCGGGCGATCCCTAGATAGGAGCCATTTGCTTTCTAGGTAGACCTCATGTGTGAATTTATACAGTCATATTATCTCAAGTAGAAAAGATATGTGTCAATAATTCTATAATTCATAGGATTATTGATGTTACTTTCTCGTTTTATACTTTTTCCCCCCTAAAATTACTTAAGATAATTATTTCTATATATATTTTTTTTTTTTATCATATTCAATTCAGAGCCAAATTGTTGCATTATGGCTAAAATAATTGATGTGACCAAATCCGATATTTTACCCAGCTCTGGTAATTTAGCATGCATTTATCAAATTGGTTCTCAGGTTGCCAAATCTTATTATTTAATTAATTAATTTGACTATTTGTCTCAAGGAGACTGGACTTTCCATCATTATATCATGTGTGGCTCTGTTAGAAGACTCCCTATGTCAATGGGGATAAAGAGACAGGAATACACATCACTGCTTTCCAGATTATTAGATATCTCTGACACCACTGCATTATTGTATTTGTTTTTAATTGTTTTCACAGTCTATACCTATTGCAGGATTTTTTTTTTTAGCTCTTTTCTTTTCAAATTAAAAGTAGACTGCCACTCAGACAACTTTGAGATAACATTCTGAGCAGTAAAGGTGCTAGTTGGTATATGTATATAAACTCAAATGAAAAATGTAATCTGATAATCTGATGATACATTTTTTTCTATAATGTGTTGTATCCAGGAATCCCGGCTGTAAAATATATGAAATGAAAATTCAGACATGCCGCAAATTAATTACTTGGTTAAAAAAACCCTGTAGGCACCCAGCCTACATCATCTCAACAAAGTGGTCTAGGTGCCATGTGCTCCCTGTATTAACTCTGCAGCTGAAAACATTATCATTCTGCAGGAACAGCAATTTTTACTGCTTTTCATTTATTTTTTTGTGTAGGATTAACCTGCCTCCAGTGACTGTCATACTGACATGTTTGCGTTCCTTTAAATGTAGTGATTTGTAATATAGTTTGGTTAAATAGTGTGCTCTTTTTTTATTAGTTTGGCTAAATGTACTTATATCTTGTAGTATGGTTGCAGTTTTACATCTTTTTAGTTGGGGAAAAAACATGTACAGCATTGCTCTGTGATACACTGAGAGCTCCAACAGCAGTGGCGTGCTTTACTGCATTGAGTGCATGCAGCCCGTGTTAATATACTGAGGTCACTATTTCAGAGGGCTCTGTGTGCTTTTATGAATCGGCATCTACGAAGTGGCATTATTTCTTATTGTCCTGCAGATTTGTCACATTGTTGGTTACTTTTAAATTATTTAAAGCAGATCTGTCAATTTCGGGAGTCTTTGCATATTTATTTTTTTATTATTATTATTATTATGTTATTATTTATATAGCGCCAACAAATTCTGCAGCGCTGTACAATGGGTGGACGAACAAACATGTAGTTGTAACCAGACAAGTTGGACACACAGGAACAGAGGGGTTGAGGGCCCTGCTCAATGAGCTTACATGCTAGAGGGAGTGGGATAAAATGACACAAAAGGTAAGGATAGTTTTAGACTAATTGCTCAAAGACCCCCGAAAAGGACAATGGGGAAGTGAGATTTACTTACCTTCAGCTGTCTCTCTCAGCCATTTCCATGCCGCAGGTCTGTTCGGGTTCAGGCACTTCCACTGCCAAGAGCCACGTCAGCGCTGTACTCTCACACATGCACAAGAATACAACACTGAGGTCTATGGAAGAACCTGTG
The DNA here is from genome assembly GCF_036172605.1 of Pelobates fuscus. Lineage (NCBI taxonomy): Eukaryota > Metazoa > Chordata > Amphibia > Anura > Pelobatidae > Pelobates > Pelobates fuscus. Next base: position 63,988,372 of record NC_086321.1, read on the forward strand.
AGACCACAGGTCCCTCCTTAGACTAAGCCTGGATCCCACAGGAGCACCTCCTTTTGTCAACTTTAGTCAACCTAAGGCTTTACCATAAGACAAAGTAGTCTCTACTTTTTCTTATATCATCTTTGGATTGAGTTGAAATTTCAGTGCAGAATATCTTTATGAAATACTGAAAAGTGACGAATCCGCTTTAATACAGTACACTTATTTCTTATTGTCATGGTTTTTTGGTGTTGTGTGTCGCCATTTATGAGGGACAGTCTCTATTTTTAGCTCCAATGCCTCTGTCTGTTTATTTTATTTTTTTGAAGCTCTGCATTTTTGGTGTGTCTGCGTGTGTAACAGAGCTTCACAGCAATAATACTCACAGTAATGTGTCTTTAAACTACAATAAACATGTTTAGAAATATGTCTGTGTAAATGATACATTTTTTTTGGTTCTAAATTACGTTTTAGTTGCGTAAATTATTATTAGTAAGTCACCTAAAATTTCTCAGAACGGCCCTGCCTCTGATCACACCCACACACACTTCATTAACATATTGAGAGGTATGAATAATGCATACTTTTTTTACTGATTGATATTCGGTTTTAGATATTCTATTTTCATCATTCCTCCCCTGCCTAATATATAAATATACAAAGGATACAATAATTTAAGAATGATTTTATGTTGCTATGCAACACACCTGTCCTTGTCATGTTGTCACATGATTATAGACTACAAATAATTAGCCCCTATGAACATATTTGGCATGATTAAAAAAGTATTTGTATTATTCATGCATTAAAAGATAATATTCCTAGTTCTAGTATGAATTTTAAAAGTAAATAATGTGCATCTGATTTATTTGTGAATGGTGATGATGATCTATATGAATCTTCAGTTGTGAGAAGACAGCTCTTAAAGGGATACTGTAGTGCCAGGAATACAATGCTGTATTCCTGGCACTACCGCCCCTAACAGCCACTGAGAACAGACTTTCTTTGGAACTGCAGTGTTTTACATTACAGCCTTAAGTACAAAAGGGACCGTGCATCCAGACCACTGCAATTAGCTAAAGTGGTCTGGGTGCCTAAATTGCCCCTTTAAAGAAGAAATGTTGTAGATCCATGAGATATATCCCGCTGACAGAGCTGGTAGAGACTAATGCAACGGACAATGTCAGAAAAGCTTGCTTTTAACTGTTGTCACAATCTTTCTTTTTGTTGAAGGGACATTATGGGCACCAAAACCACCACATACAAATTGGTCATATAGCTTTTTCTTGAAGGCTGAGCAGTGTAAATGCTTTGTTTTCTAAGAAAATGCATTGTTTACATTGCTGCTTAAAGCCACCCTTTTTGGCTGTCACTCAGACAGCTACTAAAGGGGCTTATTTTGTTCAATCCTGCAAAGATTACAGGACTGATGTTCACCAAGCATGGGGAAGCTGAATGTTCCCATAGAGAGGCATTGACTCAATGCATCTCTATGAGGAGATGCTGACTGGCGCTGTGGATTTACACTATCCACCCAGTGCTCCATCTAGGAACGCATAGGATTGGCTGGGATTATATGGGTTGGTGACCTTAGCTGGGGAGTGGGGTAACCACTTAAAGACCAGTGCAATAGGGGACTAAAAGCAAATTAAAAGCTTTTTTAATGCACACAGGGTTCTTCAATATTCTAAATAGTTTTCAGAACACAATGTTTGTATTTCTGATGCTATATTGTTCCTTTAAATACTCAAAAAAAGATAAAGTGCACTTATATACCGTAGTGCAAACTTGTCCCTTTATAAGGTGTGTGCCATCTTAAAAGCACACAGTTTTGGTTCTATTTTACTTGATTCCTATATTTTATTTCACGTCATTTTATTTTATATTAGTTATATGCCTGATACCCTCAACCAGTATTGGCATCTTCTATACACATAGTTTGTTTTGTACAATTATCTTTTGAAAGGGTGCAAGTCAGGGTAATTCTCCCATACTGAGCAATAGGATTGGCTGTAATATCCCAGCCACTTCCTGATTTAAGAGAGAAGTATAGAACAGTGGCTGGGGAGCTGTTCCAAAACTGTAATAATAAAGTATTTATCATTATGATTTCACTTTATTTTAAATCAATGTCTAGCTGATATATTCCAAATAATGAATGTTAATACCCACGCAGGTCTTATAATAGTTACTAAGTACAGTGTTCCACCTGTTGAATGTCTTTTATTTCTGCAATGTTATTAATGATTCAGGAGGTGGCCCCTAATTCTGGTTATACATTTTACAATTCCTTTTATGTTTTTAGCATAACTCCTTTCTTTATACTCTGTATTATGACTGTGTTAACAGAGTTATACATTATTAATGGTTGCTTTCTCTCTCTCTCTCTCTCTCTCTCTTTTTTTTTTTTTTGCCAAAGCTTGTAAACGCAAGGAACAAGAACCTAACAAAGACAGAAACAACAGTCAGAAGAAATCCCGCCTAGTTTTCACTGACCTCCAACGTAGAACGCTATTTGCCATCTTCAAAGAGAACAAGCGCCCATCCAAAGAAATGCAGATTACCATCTCCCAGCAATTGGGCTTGGAAATCACCACTGTCAGTAACTTCTTCATGAATGCCAGGAGGCGAAGCCTGGAGAAGTGGCAGGACGATTTAAGTACGGGGGGAAGCTCCTCAAACTCCAGCACTTGTACCAAAGCATGAGGGCAAACAAAGGCTTCTAAGTGGGGCACAACTCAACTGTAACCAAAAAAAAAGGAAAGAAAGGATATATATAAATATATATATATATTTTTTTAGCGGGGCTATTCACTGGTGATACTTTTCTTTGTTTTGTTATACATTATATTCACCTGGGTTGATGCTCAGAGATGCCTCTACAAAACTGGTGCCACATTGGCCTTTTTCCACCCTGATGGCAAGACCAACTTTCGCATCAACAGAATGGCCAAATTTCAATTTCAGAGCCTTCACACACTATGGGTCTTGCAAAGCCGATGGCACTCTCTTTTTAAAGCACTCTCTCATCAGTTTAAGGCACTTGGTTTAACATGTCAACCAGCAATTACAATGAGGATCTTACTGTTTTAAGCGTATCTTCAGAACGCTGATACCGTCCATAGCACAAGAAACCAAAGATGACATTGAGCAAAACCGCATAACTCCATGTCCCATACCAGAGCACAATTTCTTCTATGCTTCAAGAGAAAAATTCTATGTACTGTTTTGTTTTTATTTATATCAGAATGATTTTATTTATTTTTAGATATATTTTTCAGCCTTTATATATTTTCACAGAATGACCATACACCTTTCCGATACAGTAACAAAAAAATAAATAAATATATATAAATACTATAGTATTAAGCACAAAATAGCACTGATATCCCACAAATAAACCTCAGTTTACGCATACACTCAGTTGGTAGCAACATTGAAATTCACCGGGCATGTTTCATGTCGTACACAGAGATGTACACTCAGGAGATCACTAAAACTATGTACCGAAAAAGAGAAGCTGTTCAAACTGTTTTTTTTTTTTTTTTAGATCAGCTTTTTACATTTGCCAGATACAGAAAAAACATGCAAAAAAAAAACACCCCAAAACAATGGAATATGGAATATCTGTCACATGCAATATTTTTTTAAATTACTTTTTCACTTTACTTTTATTTATTTATTTTTTAGCCAACTCATTTATCTAACTGCTTGCCATTTTGCCATACGGCACAAAGTTAGAAAACAGGACATATATACATTTATACTCATCTTCTCACTTATCTGAAGACAATACAGCAAACCAAAGAACAATGTCTAACCAAAGAAAGAAAAACAATTATCTAGTTTTACAACCCACAAATACTGTGATTGCTTCAGAAATCAGAAAGCCACGTAGTTTTCAGCTTATCTTATACATTTTTTTTCTTTTTCTTTTTTTACTTGCTGGGAAAGCAGTTATACAATATCTTCGTGGACATTTCACGCTGCCGGAGGATTGGCACAGGTAGAAAATACAGCTGCTATCCGTCACCGAAGAAACAATGCTTATGGTTACTTTATGTTCCTGCTCACCAGTGAATGGCCCCTCTTAGAACACTTGAGTCTGTGTTCCAAAGCTACAGCCAAAGGCTATAATAATTCTTTAAAGACACTTGAGACCTTTTTTTATGTACAACTTAATCGAAACCAAAGAAACGTTTTTTTTTTTCTGCACCTACTTCTGCAACAAACTGTTCCATTAAAGAAAAGGAAGCACGTCAGGAAAAAAAAAACTACAACAAAAACAAACACATAAAAAAACCAAAAAAAAACAAAACTACACACTGTGTTTGGACAGACATCTTAGGAAGCAGATCTTATAGATAGGGTTTGAAAGGGTTAAAAAAGCAAAGTAAAGAATACAGTACGTGGTTGCTGCTTCATTTGACAACACACATAATTATCTTAAAGTTGAAGATTGTCTTTAATTTGTGCCTATGCAGTTTTTCAAAGAACAAGGATTTGGAGCAACGTAAACCTCAACAGCTACAATACCAAAGATGAGAATTTCTCACGTTGTGTTTTTTTATTTTAGATCAACTCATAGTCTCTCTTCTTGCACAGCTTAAACACGGTATCACCATTGATTTTTGTTACCAATAATTCTATTTCTTTGAACAAAAAAGATTGGTACTATATCCCTTATCCGTTACTCCAGTCTTAAGGTGTTGGGATACTATACTTATAGTTATATATGCTCTGTGTTCAGGTGAAATGCGTCAGGTTTCTTCTTGAAATTTATAGTTGTTTCTTGCTCACTGATTTCCTTTTCATCCAGTCAATAATTTAAATTAAGTCAATAAGTCAATAATTTAAATTATTGACATATATGTGCATTTAACAGCTTTTCTATGATAACTCTAGCTATAAGACTGAATCTGTGTGGACAGACAAATACAGTGTTGGCTGCATCACTAAGTCTAATGGTTGATAAATGATATTGCAGAGATTTCTGAATTACATTTCCTGTAGAATGACTGAGTATTATGGGAAATGTACTACAGACATCTGTAATGCTAAGGCTATCCAACTCTAACTATTATTAACTAAGCCAACTAAGTTATATCTTCTGTACCAAGCACTGTGTGATACGTTGCTGACTATGTTTCAAATTCAGAATGGAATATCCCTGTGTAACAGCTGTCTAGCTAATCCTAAACTATAACTCCAATTACTTTTAATTACAGTCTATCATAACATATGGATTTTAGCTACAAAACATCTCTAATCCATAAAGAAAAAACAGTTTTGGCTGCAATTATTCAACAAATATTTTGAACAAATCCATTCCAAATTATATCACTACAGTGTGATGGAACATTTGAACTGAAAAACAAAAAAAAACTATTGAAATAAGTTTTTGAAATATAAACGGTCTTTGAGCAAGAAACCTATAAATATGAATCTTATGAAGAAACACTGATTTACAAATGTATAGTGGAAAAACAAATGCATTTTCATAAGAACTACAGGTTACCAAAGATAAAAAAAAGAAAATAAATATTCTCTTAATTATAATAGGGATTTTATTATTTGAATTTAGGTGGGGGTGGGTTTTCTTCCCACAAAATAAATATTGTGTTAGCTACTAAAAACGTATAGCTGACTTCTACATCTCAATACCAAAATATTTTCACGATTTATAGGCAAATTCATGTTACAATTTGTGATTTCCTTGACCGTTCTCAACGATTCACAGCCCTAATGTGGAATGAACTGTCTAAAAATAACGCTTTCTCTCCGTTTTGTGCACATTTTGCCCTTACTATATTACAAATGAATGATGATGATATGTTGTTGGCCACCTGTATATCAGCAGTTATATTAGTCAGCAAGCATCACTTTGGTTTTAGCCTAAGCCAGGGGTCCTCAAACTCTGGCTCCCCAGATGTTGCTGAACTACAACTCCCATGATTCTCTGGCTATCTATGTAATTCAAAGAATCATGGGAGTTGTAATTCAGCACCATATAAGGGGGCCGGAGTTTGAGGACCCATGGCCTAAGCAATGAACCATGCCCCTATTGAACTGTAAACTTAAAATCACAAAAACCTGTCCATTGCAAGTATTTGATAGAGAAATTGTGGAGTATTTTGCAGTATTGATAAAGGGCACAGTTCATCGTTCAGTATGTCCCGTAAACCAGTTTTCTGCAATGTCCTGTTGTAGTGTAGATTTTAACTGGAAAATATACATGCCAGTAGAAAATTCAACAAGTCAGATATTAAACGGGCCTCTGTGTTAGGCAAACTAGCCCGCTTGCTCTGGTCACCATATATAGCTGCTGAACTTTTCTAATTTAGAAAACAGAACATTCAAGTTTTATTTTCAGTATACAAATAGTAACATGGAATCATTGATGGTAATATCTAAAGTGTTATATAGGAAATTGACCTGGTTACGATATATATTGAGATATTCAGGGCAGGATTTCAAATACAATTAGTGTAGGCCTAATGTAATTTAAGATGATATTTCTTCGAGTCCATTACAATTAAATGTCTATAGATAGCTTGGCATTGTACAGCATTTGCTGTGAATATTCTGGATCTTAGAAGAGTAAATCTGGCTCACGGATATGAGGAACATCTAGGGCAAAGTGCTGGACATGGTGCTGTCACCATGGAAACTAATAATTAATTTCTATTCCAAGCTTAGTACTGTGCTTCGGCATAGCTCTTTGTGCATATGGCTTATTATAATATAAGCAGCCCTATGCTTCAAGTCCAAATATTAGATTTAACCATGTCAGAATTAAACCAATAGCTTCTATGCATTACAGAGCACATTCAGAAGGGAATATTAACCAAAGACATCTTATTTAATGAAATATTTCTAAAATGATCAAAAGCCAGTTCCCTTCTGATGATCGCGTAATTAAATTATTTTGATGCTTGAACAGCATTTGGTATCCCAATATCTTATGCATGTGCTGAGAGTTTATACCGTGGGCACATCCAAGATGAATTCAACTTTCAAGAAACCTTTTTATTTAGTCATTCACGAAAGAACAACGAATGTGTTTAGTTACTTCGGTTCTATAGCTTTATTCTAAATCTCTTTTAACTCAAGCTAAATCCAAAGATCTAAGAAAGACTTAATTAGCAAAAGCAAGACTTACTCTTACTTATATAACATAATTCTCTTTTAACTGACGTTGACAAAGCCCTATTGGCAGTGCCCAATTTGCAATGTAGTTGCATGTCATTTGCTTATCATAGAATGGTCGTATATATTTCAGGTTTTAGGGTTTATTTTTATTTTTTTAACATTGGCTGTTATTTATTTATTAATGCATTTGATACAAAGTTTAATTATTTATAATTTAAAGTGAACAATGCTATATTTTTAAATTAATTCCTTTTTTTTCTTGACCCCCCACCCTTAACCATCCTATCTAATTGGTTTTACGTTAAATGTACAATTAATTTATTACAATCAATTTTAGGGAAATAATGTATTGCATATTTCTGTAATTATTTAATTTTTAGTTTGAATTTGTAAATGCCTCTGTTTATTTAACTAATATTTTGAAAACAAATTTCAGCATCAGAGATGCATTCATCCTGTATTTTTATCTTGCTTTATAAGGCAGCCAAATTCTGTTACATACAGGGAAAAATACAGGTTACAAACAAAATACTTTTCCAAAAACAAATGTATTTAATTTCTCAATGTCTTTTTAGGTTCTGTAATTAAATTATTTAAGTTAAACCTCCCCCCAAACCAATTGTGGACAAAATGGGGGGGGGGGGATAAACATGATTTTTTTAGCATTTTATGCCACTGTGCGACTTATTTATTTAATTTATTCAGCATCCACGTTAAAGGTGCGTTTGTACAGTTTATATTTTTATTTAAATCAACTGAAGCACTACATTATTTGCTGATTAGAACAACAGAGAGGAATGTGTGGACAAGCATTTATATTGACTCTCGAGTTATACAGTTTTAGGAAAGGATGACACTGCTGTATTTATTCACCAAAGATTTTGCCAGAAACGTTATAGCTTTAAGGCTTCTATCACAAGCTGTAAAAATAATTAAAAAATAAATGAAATAATAAAAAAAATAAAAAAAGACATTCCAAACACAAACACAAGTGAGAGAGAAAACCCTTTACTAGCTGCTTCCAAGAAAGAACTATGTGTGTAATGGAAAAAATAAAAAAAATAAAAAATAAAAGAAAAAAGAAAACAAAAAACATTTCTATTCCAAGTGAGAACCAAAAATAGGCTACCTCACTGACTTTTTTCCTTTTGTAATTTTAATCGTGTTGATGATACCAAAGATACCAAAGATTTGTTTCATGTGCGGTCTGTTCCTTGCATCTGCTCATTTCCATCTTCTAATCTTATTTGGTTGAAGAAAGGCCTACAAGGTTGTATTGAAGGTCCTTCTCTAACTAAAATAATCTCACTCTCTTACATATATACAGCTGAAGCTCAGATACCCCAAAGAAAAGTCTGTGTGGAATTTGCCTATTGAAATCGGGGAAGTCTTTGGTACTCATAACTGCAGAGCTTAAGGTGGCAACGCAGGGTGTTGCTAGTTCATGTGACAATGGATCAAGAAAATAGTTACGTTGAGCAGACACACAATAGAATTTTCAATGGACTTTCATATAATTGTTGATAACAGATGTTTAAAGATTAAAGGTACAAATTTCGCAAAGCTTACAGTTTCTGAAAGAATTAATGACCATCACAGTAGATAAACCCTCTCTCAAAATTGAGGCCAAGTGCAGATGGCGATTGATTCAAAGTTTAGTTAATTATAATTGCAGTTTAATGCAGAAACCCAAAACAAGAGCACGCACTCTGAAATAGCAGTATCATGCTTCTGGTTAGACAGATTGTAGCATGCAGGCCATCACAGCTAAGGTGTGAGTATGTGTATGTTGGGCAGACTAGATGGGCCGAATGGTTCTTATCTGCCGTCACATTCTATGTGTTATATATACACACACACAGCACTTGGTATCAAAGTGACTAGCAACACCTTGCAGTGAGTAACGCTCCTCGCACCGGTATGGACGAACTGGGCAATTCATTGCTGAGAATTAAAACACTCCAGCTGGTGAGGGACAAATCAGTCATTGCCCTCAGCTGAAGGTTGTCATGAGTTGAAGTCCCAGGTGTTGGATATAATGTTACTCACAGCTGCCTTAGGTAAAGAGGTACCAGTACCAATAACCCTGACGGAATAGCTTCCTCCACACTCACTGTGTTTCCTCTCCGCATCACACTTTGCTTGCAGAGTATGACGTAACTATGGGACAAGTGCCTTGCTTGAACCAAAGCAACTGTTAAGTTGATCTAGCCTGCCCTTTTCTCTATTTTGTTTCCCCATGGGAATATGTCTGTAGAGCTAGAACACCCATAACACCATAACTGGTGCACATAACATCAGTCTAGACTCGAGCTTTAAACTATATCTTGCTTTTCAAAAAAAACTATGTACACTAATACCAAAGTTCCTCCTAACTATCCTATGTCCCAAGTTCTGCGCTTTCTGTAGATAGATATATATATATATATAAATATAAATATTTTTCTTTCTTACTCTCTTTGTATCTTCACGGTTCCAAAGCTTTAAAATGGAATTAGGCAGCATGGCAACGCAGACCGCACAATTCCTTACCGATTTTTCTCAGATATACCTCATAGATAATAGTGTTTAGAGTAACGTTATTATAGCGTATGTAAAATATTGCTCACTGTTTCTTTTAGTAACTGTGATTTAAAGAAAACAAAGCTTTATATGTTCTAGGTTGTGCTTTTGTAATAGTCAAGAAGGTGCGCTTTATGATGAAACAATGTCGGTCTTTTTTTTGTTTATTTTTGGATTTTATTTATTACGGATCGGGGGAAAGTTGTAGAATGAGGCCCAACGTTTACAGTTTTCATATTTTGTTTTTATTTTTTTGCTGAAGAAACAACCAATATTAACGTCTTTATGGTCAGAGGGACTTTGCTGAGCAAAGCGTTTTATGAGCTCTGGCTTGAAAGAGATTAATTTGTTTTGTTGAATAAAAAGAAAATAAATACTGTTTTCCACATTTGTGCTACGGTTTTAAAAATTGTAATGTCTGTGCTTTTGTTATTTGTAACTACCAGTCAATGCATGAGACAAAGACAATTCAACATTAGTTACAATGTACTGCATCGTGGTTCTTAATTGCAACATTCTCTACTACTCCAAACAAATTGGGGTTTTTTTGTCTATTTTTTTTCATTGTTATTTTTACGTTCTGCACAGTGAGCTACTATTTTGTTACAAAATGGTGCGACTACTGTACAGTATATATAAAACTGTAAACACATGCACAATGTACACTTATGGAGTTGAAATACAAACAAGATGTATCAGGTATGCAAAGTATTGCATTGTTACGGAAGATCAAATTAAAAGTGCAAACATGTATTGTTATGTAGATCCTAGTAGTAGACAGCCTGCAGCTATCTAGCTGTTGATGGAATAGAAATCCAATGATCCTTTGCTGCCCTGTAGACTGGCATAGGATTATGGGAGTTGTAGTTTATCGATAGCTGGAAAATAACAGGCTGTCTTTTACTGGCCTAGGTCTTCATAATTAATACAGTTTAGTATTCGTACACTCATATATATGTGGAGCAGATATGCAAAACTGGGGTCTATCACTCCAGGCATTCAAAGAACATTTCTGCTTTGTTTTTAACCCATATATATATATATTTCAAACACTGAACAGTTTGTTACATGATTTTGTTAAAAAAAGAAAAATACCATATTGTACAGGTTAGTGACTGTAGTGTCTAGCATCCACCCTTCCTGCTCAGTATTGCACAAACTTGGACCTTAAGCAGATAACACCTGTACCTTGATCTGTAAACGGGAAACATGATATGGTATGATTTATATGTTTTAACTTGTCCCATCAAGGAGTGCATGGACCAGTAATGTCTCAAACTTTCTGCTCCCGCTGGTGAAGTTCTATATTAGAAATCTCGGCCAGTATTGAATGACAAATTCACGTCCTTAGCACACAGCATTCTACTTGATGCATGCGAAATTTCAAACAGTGCATTTCTTTGCGATTGTTTCTATTTGCCATACCATACAATAAGCATTGAATATGGGCAAAAACATGATCTCAAAACAGTTCAGAGAATCTTTATAACAACCACACCCGTCAGTTTGCGTAAGAACAAAATGGTGTGCAGTAGAAAGGCCAGGATGTGGCTGTTATGAAGTTTGCCCTCTTGATTGTTTCAGTGCTAGATAACACTCAATAGTGATTAGAGGGAGCATTAATAAGGCATAGGCTATCACTGGATGAGAATGTTGGGAATTGACATTCGGATTGAAAAAAACATTAACTGCCACCCTAGCAGATTTAACACTGGAATTGTTTGCCACATTGTACATCTCTGTTCCTGTGTGCTCATCAAATATTAACTCTCTTCAGTACTTATGTTGGGTTGTACAATGTCACGTGTTCCACAGATATTTACATTCTGTGGATTTTGTTATATGAAGACTGCGGGGTTGGAATAACACCCTTTGGTTAAATTTACAGCTATAAGCACCAAAGATGCATGAGTCAAAAATGTTTAAACAAGTAATGTACACACTATCCAATATCACATTGTATTGATTTCTGTTTTGTTGTATTAAGTCATCATGTGGCATTCAAAGAATCATGTCTTTGTTTATGTTTTTCTGTACTATGTATGTCTATTTTCTGCCAAAGAATACCAAAGGTTTCATAATATTCAAATTTACTACAAAGTGTTGGATGTCAGCAGCAGTTTATAACTCAAAACATATTCTGTGTTCTTCCACTAAAACGTGTTACCATTTGCAGTTCGGAATCTTTTGAATTTATGATGCCATGTATATAAGTGTATGGATTTAAAATTAGCCACCAAATGAAGTTTGCCAAAGAAAACAGTGCTTTGTGGTATTTCAGTTCATAATATATGTAAAAAAAATATGCTGTGTTGTTTTCTAAGTTTGTATTTTTTTTAATTTTTTTTTCTTGTTTTATCTGATTCAGTATTCAAACAAACAAAACACATGCAATGTGGGTGATCTTACATATAATGTTCTTCCTCTGTTTTGCCAAAGAGTACAGCATTGTTTATTTGCCAAAAATCTGAATTTGTTTTCTCATGTTTAAGTGTTCTACAAAATATTAACGTTGCTTTCTACTTGCCTATTTTTTTTACTATTTTGTTTGTTTGTTTGTTTGAATGATGTTTGTATCTATCAAATGTTACGTTTACCTTTCATTTTTCAAAGTGCATTTCTAATTTCATTTGCCAAATCTATAACACATGCTTCCAGGCTTTTATTTTCTTTTGCCAAATAATCCCTATCCCCTAACCCCTCGTCAACAAATCAGGCAGTAAAGAAAAAGTGTCAGACTAACCTCCTTGCAAGGTAACCTTAAATGGAGTATACTTGTAATTGAAGGAAGTTTTAATATTGCTAGATAGCAAATTTTAAAAAAATTCACAGGATTCACAGGATTAGTAACGTATTCCTTTAAAAACATGTTGCATATAAACAAGTTGGCAAAACCACAGAAATTACCATAGAACCAATTAGCAAGGCCTATGTGGTTTGATAAGTAGAAATTTACTATAAACAAATATAACGTAACATGCACAACTAACTAAAAACTTCATGGAATTTATTTATACGATTTACACTCTAATACAAGTATACCTGGAACTAAATAACAGACTACCAAACTCGTTCCAAAACTTGACTCAAAAAATACAAATAATTATCACTATATGTCACAGTTTTGTGGTGTAGGTGATAAGATCTGATACCTTGATACGTCACACATATATACACATACACAATCTTCTACTAATATTAACTTTATTCTTTTCAGATATATGTACAGTATGTATATAGGACAGGGTAGGAGATGTGCTAAGATTTGATACATTTTATTGCATCCACTCCAGCAAGAACAATTCCTCCAGGGTTCTGCCTGATTTTATACAGAACTGAAAAGGTTTCCTCATATCACACTTTTATAGATCACTCCCTTCACTAAACTGCTATAGCTATAAACATTAAGTCTTTGAGCGAAAGAGAGGTGACCAAACGCAATTCTCACCACTCTTGCTCTCAACAGGTTGAAACAAATTTACCTACTAAACTTTATTTTATTTTCCCTATCCTTCTAATATGTTTACATCTGCATACTATGTGTAAGGTTTTTTTTGTTTTTTTTTTACACTTAATTTAACCACCTGTTACTCCTTTTGTTACTGTGGTCCTTATTTCTGCTGCTGTTTCGACTAAAGGTGAACATGCTGGTAAATAATGATGCGTTCGGGCACCTCAAACCCATCGCTAAATTCCCAGTTCTCCCCTGATTCTGTTTAGTGTTGAGAGGCTATTTTGTATTTGATGTTTTTTCAACATAATGTCATCATTGTTAAACACTAATGTTTTGTCTTCAATGTCGCTTTAACTGGTTTCTTTTTATTTAATTCCTATCATTAAATGATAGTGCTGTAAATTCTGCAATTAATGTCAAATAAACAGCTTTAATTCACTCAGATTGAATGCCTTGTGTTCTTATAAATCTATGGTCAATTTATGTTTGGTATTGTGTATACATTTATAACCCCTTGACAAACTGTATCCACTGCAAAATGTAGCATCTGTTACATGAGATAAACTAAATCTTTCCACTCCCGTCAAAGATACTGCACTGCAGATATTGATGGACTCCATTCCCGTAATGCACAGACTGTTTGTTCACCACGAAGAAGTCAGTAATGACTACTTCATCAAAATGCACTGGAGATGAAAATTGGAGGATTTTCTATAAAAGCAGGAACGACTCCAGATGTTTGTGAGTTATATTCCCCATGAATCTCAGAAATTACATTTAGGTGTCAGTGTGCACCGAGGCATCAAAGTGTGTGTATGCATGTGTGTGGTTGTTGTTGATTGTCAAAAAAGTGTGTGTGTGTGTGTCATGAATTATGTAAAAGATATGAATGGGGACATCAGGCAACCTATTGACAATTATGATGAGCAACTTCAAATGTCACCATCACCTGATGGCAGCAGGAAAATGGAGTACATAGTCTACATAGCTGCTTTTTTTGTTGGGTGTGAGATATTTTGGTGGAGTCTGACTAGAGAGATGTTAAAATGATGAAAAGGGAGGGGCGGAGCTTAGCGCCGGAGCCGACCGCACACGTTTTCCCGCGGCTCCGAGAAAAAATTGAGAAACCCGCAAAACTTTGGGGTAACCCGCGACAAGTGGACACACACACGACACCCCACCGACTCCAGAGAGGGGTAGCAACAGCCCCATGCCTTTTTTATACCTGAAAACAGTTAAGAAAGCCAGACACACACCTCGGGCCTACTTGGGCTACACAGCCACATGGACCGCCGCAAGGGGACTAGAGGCTGAGCTGGCTGAAATATACTACTCTGACTGGCCACCCGACAATCTCCCAAAGCCCACAACAGACATGGGCCGCAAAACCCAGAAATCCCAACCAGGCCCCAGCAAAGAATCCCACGACATAGGGGAGATGCTGCAGCGTCCGAACTCCAAGATGGCGACCAGGCCAGAAGCTGGTGAACACAAATCAGACCCCCAAACAGGTACAACCACCCCTGGGGACTCACCCATAATGTCACCTGCCATGACACCCCTAGAGGCAATGGCAGACCAAGACCCACAAGCCCCGGCCACCAAGCAGGATATCGCCAACCTCCTGCGGGAACTCAGACAAATGACTGCAGCTGACCTGGACGCAGTCCACATCGAGATACAGGCGGTTAGTGCACGCACGCAGACTACAGAAACTGAGGTCCAAGACCTCAAACGAGAGGTGCAAGAGGTGAAAGACCAAATGCACAACCTGCTGCATTCACACACTTTCCTGACACTAAGAGTAGATTTAGCTGAGGACCGCAAGCGACGTGCCAACATTAAACTCAGAGGGGTGCCAGACACCATAGATCAGGCAGAACTGCCACACTATCTAAGAAGGCTTATGGACTCACTCCTACCACATTCGCAAGCCAAGAAAATTTAGATGGAAGGGTGCTATAGGATAAACAAGTCACAACAGGCCCCCTCCAATGCCAGCCGAGACATAATTGTACGCTACCAGTCAGTTGCAGACAGAAATCGCAACCTAGCAGCAGTAAGGGGCAAAACCCCCCTGGACTTTGAAGATTCCAAATTGACGTTTTTTTCAAGATCTCACCAGGAATACACTGCATTGGCGGAAGTCCTTGGGTTCGATCACGAGCAGACTACGGGAACACCGAGTGGAGTACCGATGGACCTTACTGCGAGCACTCACAGCCAAAACGGCCGACGGCAAGGAGCTGAGACTCACCACTATAACAGACGTGGCTGCATTCCTACAAACTCTGGGACTAAACCCACGCTCAGAGGAACCCACCGCCTCCTCCGACACCCGACCCGGGGACCTGAGCCAAGCGAGATCTTTCACACCAAGAGGGAAAGAAATTTCGAGTGCAGCGAACGCAACCTAACCACCAGCCAAGCACATTACTGCAACAGTTTACTTTGTTTATGTCCCCTCTCATAATTCATAATTGTTAAGAGAATGTTCTTACTCGTGCCACTACACGTCACAAACCCACAGTAGCCACGCTTACCCTTACAGCCACGACACACGGCGGCCGCAAAAGAGACCGGACCACCGAGCAGACCCCGCAATCCCCCCCCCCCGCAGTCCCCCAAGGTTAGGGAACACCATCGTACAATTAGCAACACTGGTACCTACCTCTATGTTGACTCTCCCGACTCACACACACGACCTAAACGCGCAATATAATCCCAAATCGAGACACTTACTGACTGGACCTGACTTCTCACGGGCCAAAACCATCACCAGACCCTGAGGTACCGCTCTCAAACGCCACCAACATACAAGTCACACGACCCCCATATCAACTGGACACACACACGAGAAAAAAAAAAGTAAGAGGCCTGAAAATGTTGTATGATTGTACAAGTTCATGTTATATGGTTTTTGCCTTATCACAACGTATTGAGTGTAAATATCGACCTTGTAAACTTCCCTCAATAAAACAAAGATTGACAAAATGATGAAAAGGCACAGTCACTTACTCAGAAATCCGTTTGTTCAGAAGTGCACTGTACACAGCCCTTCAAAGTGACCTCTGCCTGGCCACCAGGGCTGAGACTCGAACCCTCCAGCTCCTGCCTCTATGGTAGGTTAAAAAAGAGGGAAAGTCCATATTTAAAATGCATGGCTGATGAGTAATAATATGTTAAATGATTATAATTCAGCATGGACTGATGAGAGATTCTCTTCACACTGCCTTGTGCTTTCGAAACAAAAGAGAGTTTTAAGGAATCAGAGAGCGCGGTGTGGGTCGATTAAATAATGGGAAATAAAAGTAGGCCATAGAATAGCAGGTTAAGGGAAAACAATCTGGATGGGGTGGAAAGCAGAATAAAATATTTGATGAACAATGGTAACACAAATAAATGCATATTTATTATCATTATTGGCATTTATATAGTGCCAATGCCGTTTGCAGCACTTTACAATAGTATAAAAGGGGGAAATTACAATAAAAATAACAGTTACAAAATGTTACTGGAACAATAAGTTGATGAGGACCATGCTCAAACGAGCAAACAGTCTAGAGGACTTGTGGTATAAAAATACAATAGGAAGGCCACCGAAGGGGATAGCAACCAAACAACAAAGTGGGAATGAAGCAGGGCAGGAGGTGAGGGTTGAGTGTGGACATTTAGGAGAGAGCAAGAGACAGGTTTGTGAGATAGAGGTTGTGGCTAAACCAACCTCGCCACTGGGCATTTGAGAAGCCTGTTTGCCCGCCTCCTGCCTGCTGAGTATGGCCCCTGGGAGATTTGGCCCTTTAAATACAGTATATGGGCATATTGTATTTTAAAAGACTTGCTGCCCCTTTAAATTGTATTGGAGCAGTTCTGCAACTTTAAATTGGCACTTCTGATGCAGCAGAAGTAGTCGAAGTGGCCGCCATTCGACAAACAAACACGTGGCGGCGGCCATCTTTGTTCATTCGAACAAGGTCAGCGATATGTGTAGCCAAATCCATGGAACTGAAATCGGCTACACATTTCAACGAACACCGCTGACCCTTACCTTCTCCTACACTCCGTTTTCAGCTGCAGAGACTAAGTCCCGTTCGGTAGTTTGAACTCACTGCTATACTAAGCTAAATGCACGAACGGCCCCGTTCGTGCATTCGAATGGGACTTAGTCATTTTTCTGGGTAAAATAGACCAACCGCACAGCACAAATCTATGGAACTGTTTTGGGCAGGAAAATGTGCTTGCGGTCGGTCATAAAGGACTCCCAGCTAACTTTTGATCTACTGGATGGATTTGTCTGATTTTTGAGTGTTTATGTTTAAAATGTGCTGATTCTGAATATGTAATATGAACATTGAACGTATATTTTTAAAGTTATAGTACATGTATAAAAACTGTATTTTTCCTGCTTGTGATAATTATGTTAACCCATTGTGTACCATAATTATATCACAGGCAGAGGGGAGGATTTTGTGTGGGATTGTCTGTGTGTATTGTACGGATTGATTGGTTGTATTTCAAAACCCTGTGTGCAGTACTATATTTGTGGATTGTGAATAAAAGAGGCTGTATGTGCCAGTACAGTCAGTTCTGCTTGACCACAAAACGAAGTGTCGTCTCGTTATTGGGGGAATTGGATTGTATGCTGATTGCTAGGAGTGTAAGCTGATTATATGCTTTTACTGTTCAGCTGCTTACAGCATTCATATGCTTGAGAAAATTTGTATGCTTCTCCGGTTCGGTGGTAGTGGTGTCTGCTGTAGTGCTTGCAGTCCTCAGGAAGCGCTAGGAGCATCCTTCAACGGAGGTACCCAGTCGGGGTGCCCGTCGATCCGTTGCAGAGGTTACTCTGGGAAGCCATAAGCTTTCCTGAAGAGATGGATTTTGAGGGACTTCTTAAATGAATGAAGACTAGGGGAGAGTCTGATGGGAGTAGACAGGCTGTTCCAAATAAAAGCGCAAATTAGCAGTAAGGCAGGAGAAGGTAATTGGTAGAGCGGAGAGACTGGGAAGAGGCGTACTTCTATTAGAGTTGTTAAGAGCTTTATACGTAAGGGTAACTATTTTAAATTGACTCTTATAGGATACAGGAAACCAATGTAAGAACTGAAAGAGGAGCGAGGTGGGAAATGTGTGACTGGAGAGAAAAATCAGCCTTGTGGCAGTATTAATTACAAACTGTAGCGAGGCAGTACGGCTTCTGGGGAGACGAATTAGGAGAGAATTACAGTAATCAATGCAAGAAATTGCTAGAGCATAAATAAGCTCCGTAGTATCGTCTTGCATAAGAAAGGGGCGGATGCGGGCAATGGTTTAAAGATGGAATCAACAAGTTTTGGCAGCAGATTATACGTGAGGTAAAAAGCATGGGTGCAAGTCAAAGATAACATCAAGACAGGGAGCTTGCAAGGACTCTCTGATGCAGGTACAATTAACCTGCAGGGAAAGCAAAAGAGGAGGATCAGTATTATGAGGAAGAAGCTCAGTTTTAGAGAGATTGAGTTTCAGAAAGCGGGAAGACATCCAAGCAGAGATGGAATAAATGCAAGCGGTGACACATTGTAGGACAGTGGGAAAGAGATCAGGTGAGGAGAGATATATCTTGGTGTCATTGGGGTACAGGTTGTACTGAATCCAAATTAATAAGTTTGCAGAGAGAGGCAATATAAAGAGAAGGGCACCAAGAACAGAACCTTGGCATGCTGCTACTGAGGCAGGATGAGAGAAGGAGGTTTCATTAGAAAAGGAGACACTGTAGCGGTACTTACCCTCTCCAGGGGCCGGCCGTGGTCCTCTGTTCTCGCCTCGCGAGGTCCTGCTTCGGCACGAGCCGCGCGCGGCTCATCCGACGGCGAAATCAGAAAGACGGGCAGTGACCGCGAGAAGCGGTCACATGTCCCGCCTGACTCTAAGAGCGCGCCGCGTGTCTCGGGCGCGCTCTTAAAGGGACAGTGGGAGCCGAAAAATGGAACGGTCTCCCATTGGCCCCTGTCATGCCACATTCCCCATACACTCACGTTTTGGGGGCGTGGATATGACAGGGGCCAATCAAATTGAAATCTAGGGTATTTATACTCACCTTTTCCTTAGTACCTTGCCCTATCGTGGTTTCTGGTTCAGTTCCCTTTAGTGCTTGTATCGTTCAGTTGGTTTTTTGGTGCTAGACCTTGGCTTTGTTCCTGACTTCGTTTTCTCTTTAACCCTGCTTGTCTTGTTTGCCGGTTTGCTCTCCTGTGTACCGGTCCTTGGCTTGTTCTAGTTTATGCTGTCTCTCTGTCCCCTTGACCTCGGCTTGTTCTGGACTCTGTCTTTTCTTGTCCTCGTCTAGTCCAGCCATTCTAAGGTCCGGTAAGACGTATCTTGTTTTCTTGCCTCTAGACTATCTGGACTATTCTTGCGTGTTGGGGTATATTACCGTGACATTACGATAGGGCACATGGACCCCGCAGGTTTAGGACAACAGGACAACTCATGAGGCTAGATTTGCAGAAAAGGATCACCGTATGGATCAGATGGCTCGAGCCATTCAGACACTTTTATCCAGAACAGCTCCGGTACCTGTACCAGCGCCTCCTGTAACCCCTGTACCAGACACAGCTAATATGCCTAACCCTTCAGCACATCTAACCCCTCCACCTAGGTATGGAGGGGATGCTAAGACATGCAGGGGATTCCTTAATCAAGTGGAATTCCACTTTGTGATGTATCCACGTTCATTTCCCACTGATAGATCTAAGGTGAGTTTTCTTATGCACCAGCTCACTGATAAAGCACTTGAGTGGGCAAATCCTATTTGGGAGGCTAATGGACCTATGGTACATGATTTCAATAGCTTCCTCATGTCTTTTCGTAGAACATTTGACATAACTAAAAGGTCAAAGAATGCCGCCAGGGCGTTAATGAGAATTAAGCAAGGATCTAAGTCTGTAGCTGATTATGCTATTCAGTTCCGTACCCTTGCTTCACAGGTAGATTGAACTAACAATGGGCTTACTACTGCGTTCATGGAAGGCCTATCTGAAATTATGTTGGATGAGGTAGCAGCTAAGGATCTTCCTGTAACCTTAGAGGACCTTATCGACTATCTCATCGATATAGATAACAGGATTCGTGACAGGCTATATACCAAGTCTAGAAATAGACGCTTTGTTTCCTTTAATTCACCTAGAGCTGAAACTCCTGAGGGATCTAAAGGGTCAGAGGAAGAACCCATGCAGTTAGGGGTTGCTAAACTTACTGATGCCGAAAAACTATATAGGAGAAAAGAGGGACTTTGCCTTTATTGTGGTAGGAGGGGCCATATGAGACAAGAATGTCTCGTGCGTCAGGAAAACTATCGCACCTAAGACCGTATAGGGGACAGGTCTTGGGTGTGACATCAGAGTCCTCACATTTGCCTCTTAATAAATTGCTTCTCCCTGTTTCCCTGCACCTTGAAAAAAACTGCATAGCAGGGAATATACTAGCCCTGGTTGATTCCGGTGCTGCCGAAAACTTTATAGATTCTGGTTTTGTTAAGGAAAATAACATACCCACTAGAGAGAAAAAGACACCCTTGGTCGTTGAGGCCATAGATGGTAGACCATTATGCTCCCCAGTTATCACACATGAAACTGAACCATTGCATATGTCTACAGGGGTGTGACACTCAGAAACCATTCGGTTTCAGATCATTACTTCTCCTTCCTCTCACCTATTGACTGGGAGTCAGGACAAATAGTATCTTGGAGTGATGCTTGCCAAGAGTCTTGTATTGTTAAAATCATCCATTTGAATTCTACTAATATTCCTCCTGTGTCTACTGTTAAACCTCCTCAGTACATGTCTCTTAAGTCTGTTTTTGATAAAAGGGAGGCTGAAAAGTTGCCACCTCACAGACCCTACGACTGTGCTATTAATCTGCTACCTGGTGCTATACCTCCCAAAGGGAGAGTGTATCCTTTATCTCCTCAAGGAAATCTTGTTATGGAGGAATATATTAAAGAATTGTTACAAAAGGGATTTATAAGACGATCCTGTTCTCAGGCAGGGGCTGGTTTCTTCTTTGTATCCAAGAAAGATGGCGATTTAAGACATTGTATTGACAATAGGGGCCTTAATAAAATCACCGTCAAAAATGCGTACCCTATACCCTTGATCACTGAACTATTTGATAGGCTTAAACATGCCACGGTGTTTACTAAACTGGACCTTAGGGGTGCTTACAATCTCATACGTATCAAAAAGGATCATGAATGGAAGATCGCATTCAATACCAGGAGTGGTCATTACGAATATACTGTGCTGCCCTTTGGTCTTTGTAACGCCCCAGCAGTTTTTCAAGAATTTATTAATGATGTCCTACGTGAGTACATACATACATTCGTAATCGTGTACTTGGACGACATATTCATATATTCACCTGATTTACATACTCATTACATGCATGTTAAATTAGTTTTGAGGACTCTTCTTGTTAACGGTCTATATTGTAAACTCGAAAATGTTCATTTGATCAACCAGAAGTCCAATTCTTGGGTTATATAATCTCTGCTAAGGGTTTTCGTATGGTTCCCAAGAAACTTTCTGCTATCATGGAATGGCCTCTACCTCAGGGTTTGAAAGCCATTCAGCGTTTTCTGGGTTTTTCGAATTATTATAGGCGCTTCATTAAAGGGTTTTCTGCCATTGTAGCACCTATAACCCGAATGACTAAAAAGGATGGTAAAACTCATGTCTGGAAACCGGAAGCGCTTGAGGCCTTTGAATGCCTGAAAGCTTCATTCGCTTCTGCCCCTATTTTACAGCATCATGTCCCTTCTTTGCCTTTTATTCTTGAAGTTGATGCTTCTGATATAGGGGTAGGTGCTGTCTTGTCTCAAAGAGAATCACCTGAAAAGCCATTGCATCCTTGTGGCTTCTTTTCCAGACAGATGTCCAAAGCAGAAAAGAATTATGATGTAGGCAATTGCGAACTCCTTGCTATTATTTTAGCACTCAAGGAATGGAGACATCTACTAGAAGGTACTAAGGATCCCATCCTCATTTTTACGGATCACAAGAACCTTTCCTACCTTAGTGAAGCAAAAAGATTGTCTTCTATACAGACCAGGTGATCGTAACACTAAAGCAGACGCTCTATCCAGACAATTCGAAACTGCTGACAAACAAGAGATTGATGTTACCCCTGTCATTCCCCCGGACAGAATAATAGCTACTACTGTTATATCTATTTCTTCTTCCCTCTTGCAAGCTATACAGAATAAACAAAACATGGCACCTGGAGAGAGGCCTGCTGATAAACTGTTCGTTGATGTTCCCGACACAAAAACTGCTGGACACCCTGGCATTTCTAAAACATTATCAGCAGTTTCTAGATATTTCTGGTGGGCTTCCTTACGCAAGGACGTCACCGATTACGTACATGCTTGTACTACTTGTGCCAGTATGAAGTCCTCCCACAGAGTTCCTTGTTGTAACGAAAATATACCCCAACACGCAGGATTCAACTCAACAGAAGACAACACAGAGGGGAGATATGTCTACCGGACCTTAGAATGGCCGGACTCGACGTATATGAGAGGAGTACAGAGTCAGGAGCGATCCGAGGTCAAGGGCACAAAGAGACAGCGTAAACTAAGACTAGCCGGGGTCTGGTACACAGTAAACAGCAAGCCGGCAAACAGAACAGATAAGGATAAAGAGATAACGTAGTCAGAAACAAAGCCAAGGTCAAGTACGAAGGAACACAACTGAACACAACAAGCACTAAAGGGAACTGAAACAGAAACCACGATAGGGCAAGGAACTAAGGGAAAAAGGTGAGTATATATACCTTAACATCTATTTTGATTGGCCCCTGTCATATCCATGCCCCCAAAAGGTAAGTGTATGGGGAGTGTGGCATGACAGGGACCAATGGGAGGCCTTTGCCAATTTAGGCTCCCACAGTCCCTTTAAGAGTGCGCCCGATACCAGCGGCGCGCTCTTAGAGTCAGGCGGGACACGTGAACTGCCCGCCTTCCTGTCACAGACGGCGGATGAGCCACGCGCGGCTCGAGCAGCAGCAGGACCGCGCGCGGCTTGAACAGAGGACCCCAGCCGGCCCCTGGAAAGGGTAAGTACCGCTACACTTGTGGGTTGTTGCATCCGCTGCCCATACCCGAGAGGCCTTGGTCCAATCTATCCATGGATTTTATTGTTGAATTGCCCCCTTCGAATGGTAAAACAGTCATCCTGATGATAGTGGATCGTTTTTCTAAGATGGCTCATTTTTTTTTTTTGTAAATCTTTTTATTAAGTAATCATATGTCATGTAAGGCAATCAGTATGATTAAACAGGTGAAACTCGCAGGTTTCTAACAACTATAAGATAAACTGTAAGTCAAAATGCAGATGTCTCAGCATTAGTATCAGCAAGGAGGCACGCAGGGCTCCGTATGAAAAAAGAATAACTTAAGTGTGAGATAAATGGTACAATAACATTGTTCACGGGAGAAAGGTAACATACAGGATGACATTTTCAGGGTAAGTTGGAAGTATCATACAATACAATGATATGTCGTTAGCTATTACGTATCGTTATTAGACATAGTAATCTGGGAGCTTAATATAAACATATGCGGTGTAGGCAGTGCCAGAGGCACCGGACAGGGTGAAAGCGTTAGATTGGGATGTCGAAGGATCAGATCAATAGGTGACCCGCCAATCCCTTTCTACTGTGGGTTCCCGGGACGGCGTAAGGTTCTCAGGGCGATCCCTGGAGGGTGGGGGTGATCATAGTCGAGAGTCTAATTGGGCGTGCCCATGGTGCACCCCAGCATCTCCATGTTATGAGTGGGTCAGATTACGGTCTCCCTTCCCAACCCTCCAGTCAGGGTCTGTGAAATGCGAGAGTCCCAGTATGCTTTTGACCTGTCGTCCTCATTGATAGTGTAGCAAGCTCGCTTTAGTGCATATGAGTAAGTGGTGGTCTGTTTATCCAGCTAAGCTCAGTTTTGAGTGTGGTGTATGTCTATATGGTTAGCGTTGTGTGCTGTGGGCCTAGGCCTTTCTACGTCTCAGGGTTAGTCGGGGTGATGCGTGTTGCTAAGTTTAGCTCCTGTTCCCAGAGCACGGGGGTGTGTCCGAGCCCTGTGAGAGTTAAGAGTATACGTTCCCGAAAGGTGTATTGTGTTGTATGTGTAGTTTTATATCCCTTAAAATCTGGTTTATGACCTCCTGGTCTCAGTCCTCCGGTCCGAATCTTGTGGGGTGGAAAGAAGGTGAGGAGGGGATAGGTGGGGATAGAAAGGGGGAAAAAAAAGGGGGGGGGGAAGGTGAGGATAAGTAGGAGGGGGTCTGGTTGCGTCAAGTGGGTCCCACAGCTTGTGCCGCTCCGCTAGAGGTTGCGGGAGTGGTGTCCGATTGTCTATATCGAGTGATGTATGTGAACCATGGGAGCCACATTTCTAGATGTTTCGTTTCACGGCCTGTCAGGGAGGCCTGCATGCCTTCCGCCTCATATATATCTTCAACCCTTCGGATCCATTCTTTCTTAGTAGGTGGATCGCGTTGTTTCCAATGTGCTGGGATATTTGCTTTAGCGGCGTTAAGTAGGTGGCGTAGTATGGATCGTTTGTATGTCCGGATAGACAGTGGCGATATGTGAAGTAGGGCTAGTTCCGCGGTCCATTCCGGGATGTCTCCCAATATGTCGGAAACAGCGTCTTTAATCATCGCCCAATATGGAACGATGTCCCTGCAGTCCCACCAGATATGCATAAGTGATCCGCGGTCCGTCTGGCATCTCCAGCACAGTGGGGTGATCGATGGATAGATCCTATGGAGTACGGTCGGGGTCCTGTACCAGGAGGAAATCAGTTTGTAATTAACCTCCTGATAAAACGAGCTCATAGAGCTTTTCTGTTGCCAGAGTAAAGCCGTGTCCCACTGTGCTGGGGTTAGTGACTTTCCAAGTTGGGTTTCCCATTGGCGTTGAAAAGTGGTGGCCTGGGTCGAGTCTCCTATTAGCAAGTGTTGGTATAATGTCGAGATTGCATGCTCTAGTTGCTCGCCTCGGTCGCAAAGGCCCTCAAACCAGGTGAGATCTCGGTGTAGACGATCCCTGTGTGGAATTGAGTTGTAGTAGTGTTGCAACTGTAGGTACCTAAGTACCGCGATAGGTGTCCCGGGGTGTGTACCCATGAGAGAGGTGAAGTCACGTAATTTGCCCCTGTCAAGGACCTGGTAGATGGGGATATATTCCCTGTCGCTCAAAATGGGCCATGCACCCGATGGTATACCTCCAGCAACCTCCGTGTTGTGTGTGAGTGGGATCATGGGACTAGGGGAGGGTGAGACGTGGCTCGCACTTCTCAGCGACTTCCAACCAAGTAACGTCTGTCGAATCGGGCTTCCTTCTTCCTCGTTGGGTGTTCGTCCCTTTGGGTTCCCCCAAACCTCCACCTCAAGTGACGGCCCCGCTAGTCCCCTGTCTAATGTGACCCATTGTTTTTCCACTGGGCTAAGGTGCCAGTCCAGAATCCGTTGCATTATCGTAGCCTGATGGTATTTCTTGATGTCTGGAAGGGCAAGCCCTCCACGGGGCCTTGGGCGGCATAGGATATCATGTCGGATCCTGGAACGTCCTCCGCGCCACACAAACTTGATGATAGCCGTTTTTAGGGAGGAGAAAAAGGTGCTTGGGATAGCCAGTGGAATCGTCTGCATGAGGTAAAGGATCCTTGGCAAGATATTCATTTTGATTACGGCTATCCTGCCGTGCCATGTTAGATGAGGATGAGACCACCTTTTCAGGTCTATTATAACAGATTTGAGGAGGGGGTCAAAGTTGAATCGGTAAGAGTCCTCCGGGGCTGTGGTTACCCAGACTCCCAGGTACTTCATTCGGCTTTGGCACCATGTGAAGGGGAATTGCTGGCCCAGGGATATATATTCTTCTGTAGGGGTTGTAATGTTCAGGACTTCGCATTTGGAGAGGTTAAGTTTGAAGCCTGAAATGCGGCCGAATTTGTCGAATTCTGAGAGGAGATTAGGAAGAGTTGTCCTGGGATTTTGTATGAAAAACAAAAGGTCATCCGCGTATGCGGCTACCTTGTGGTTTGTTGTCTGCCATGTGTACCCTTGGATGTCCGGGTTCATGCGGATCGCCTGGAGTAACGGTTCTAATGACATTGCGAACAGAAGGGGGGAAAGTGGGCAACCCTGGCGCGTGCCATTATTGATCGCGAAGTCCGCGGTCGTGGACCCGTTGACTCTCACGGTAGCGCGTGGATTACTGTATAGTGCCGATATCCAGGCCAGGAATCTCTGCCCACATCCCATCCGTTGTAATGTTGCCAGCATGTATTTCCAGTCGACCCTATCAAATGCTTTCTCCGCATCTGTTGAAAGAAGTAATAGTCGTGTTTTGGTCATTCTGGCGTGTTGCTGGATGGAGAACAGGCGAAGGGTACTGTCTCTCGCTTCTCGTCCCGGGATGAAGCCCGTCTGGTCCACATGGATTAGGTCCGGCAGAAGGTGGTTCAATCTGCTCGCCATGACCTTTGTAAACAGTTTGGTATCAACGTTCAGAAGAGAGATGGGGCGGTAGTTGCCGCATAGTAGTGGGTCCTTTCCTGGTTTAAGCATAACTGTGATGGTAGCTGCTAAGGACTCCGCACCCAGGTTCCCACCCTCGCCTACCGCATTGAGCGCCTTCGTCAGCCAGGGCAACAAAAGGTTAGAGAATCCTTTATAATATCCGGACGAGAAGCCGTCCGGTCCCGGGGCTTTGCCTGGCTTGGTCGTTTTGAGGGCTGCCGCTAACTCCTCCACGCTGAGCGGGGCGTCAAGTGCGTTCGCTGGGTCTTGGTTTATCATATTGGTGATCGTGGTGGACAAGTATTCCGTTATGCGCCTATCGTGGTTTCCGTCTTGTACTCCTTGTTGGGGTGGGCGTAGGTTATAGAGAGTTTGATAGAATGTTCTGAATTCATCGGCTATTTTTTGCGGGAAAGAGGACAGTTCGTTGGAAGCTAAACGCAGTTTCCGTATTTGCGTGCGAGGCATGGGGCCTTTTAATAGCCTTGCTAGGTATTTCCCCCCTTTATTGGCATGGGCATAATAAAATCCCTTTGTGCGTTGTATGGTACGAAGGTGTTTTTTAGTGATGAGCTCCTTAAGTCTCCTCCTGTGTTCCATCAATTCCCCATAGACACTGTGTAGCTGTGAGCGTTTATGTTGACCTTCTAGTGATGATATCTTCTGGTATAGGTCTGCCATTTCAATCATAGTTGTTTTTCGTTTATGCGAAGCGATGCGTATAAGTACCCCCCTGATGACACTTTTGTGGGCTTCCCACACGGATATTGGAGAGGCGTCGAGTGTATCGTTCTCCCTGAAGTAGTGTTCAAGGTCCTGCTTTATCTGGTCCTTCACGGTGGGGTCTAGTAGGAGTGCCTCGTTGAGTCTCCATGTCCATGATGAGGGGCGGAACAGGGGGGACTCCAACTCTATCCAGACCGAACCGTGATCCGACCATGTGGCGGGGTCTATCTCGGATCTAAGCAGGCGGGTAAGACCTTCTTGTGCGATGAAAAGGTAGTCTATGCGCGAGTAGCGGTTGTGGAGGACAGAGTAGTAGGTGTAGTCTTTGTCCGACGGGTGGAGCGTTCTCCAACAGTCGGCCAACCGTAGCTCCTCCAGGGATCTGCGAATAGATCGTAAGCTGGTCTGTGGGACGCAGCTATGCCCCGAGGAGGAGTCCAGGAATGGGTCTAAGGGTACATTGAAGTCCCCCCCCACAACTAGAATACCATCCGTGAAGTCTTCCAGTAGATGTAGGGCGTTTCGTAGGAATGGAGCTTGCCGCCGGTTGGGGGCATAGATATTAGCAAAGGTATATATTTTATCAGCAACAATCCCTTTGATGAAAAGGTATCGTCCTTGGGAGTCTTGAGCACATTCAAGTTCTTTAAACTCGAGTTCGGCAGCCAGGATGATAGCCGTACCTGCCTTGTGGGCCGTCGGGTGGTTGGAGAAGAAGTTATGTGGGTAGTGTCTATTTTGGAGTGTGGGCGCCGCGCCCGACTTGAAGTGAGTTTCCTGAATCATGGCAACTGATATGTGTTTTTTCTTTAGTTCCCTCAGAAGGTGCGACCTTCGTTCGGGTATGTTAAGGCCTCTGCAGTTTTGTGTGAGGATCCTAATAGGTGAGTCGCGGTAGGCCATTTTCGTGATATATTATGGTTAAGAGCCGGAGACACCTCTGTATCTGGGCTAAGTCGTGTTCCCAGGGGGGTGCAGCGGCTGAGTTCGACGTCCTGACGCAAGCCAGGGAAAGAGGGGGGGGGAGGCGAGAGGGGAAAAAGGCAAAGGGGGGAGGGGTGGGAGACAGACGGGGTAGGGTCAAGTAGTCAAGACCAGGTTCCGGATCCCAGGAGGATGGCGCCCGTTTAGGGCTAGTGTAGAAAAAGGGAGTTTTTAGTGTCTAATGCGATCTTTTAGTAAAAGATAGAGATATGGATAGTAGATCTCGTGCTGCAACTAGTGCTAGTGGTGCCTCGTTCCGGTACCTGCCCAGGAAGGGGGGGAACCACAGCCTAGCTGCTCAACTCGTAGCACGAGTGTATGGTGTGGGAAGCGCGGATCAGGCTCCGCCCAAGAGGGTAGGTCTAACAGGTGAAGGTATCGTCCGCCCCGTCCGGCCCCTATCTGCAAGCATTGAGTCAAGCGTGTCTGAGCATAATAAATGGGGACGTCTATGCTTCCTAGCAGCATAGGGCCAGTGTGAGGAGGCCGGCTGCACGTGAGCGTGCCCATTCCCAGCCCCCGTGGACCTCTCAAAACCCCTATACAGATTGTAGTCATGTGTCCCATATCACAGGACGGTGGGAGGGGGGGGGGGGGGGGGGGGGAGAGATCTCCGTGACATCCCAAGTAACGCAATCACAAGCATTTTATCCAGCTGGTGTAAAGATAATGGGTTCGTCTATCCGACAGGTTTAACATACTATTGAGCAGATGCCAGTCCCGCCAGTGCACGGTCTCATGGTCGTAGTAAAGCAATGCAAGAATAGCATGCGTAGGGGAGCAAAACCTAAGGTGTAAGCCTAGGTGTGGATCAACATAATAATATAGGTCCCCCAAGGTGGCTCTTCGAAAAAAGAGGGGGGGGGGGAGGGGGGGGGAAGGGGGGGGGGGGAAGGGGTGAGGGTGGTGCCGGGTATTAGCCTGGTTGGCATCGTGTGTGGGTCGGGAGTGGGGGTGGGTGGGAAAGCCACGATGACACTATAACCTCACTGGTGGGCCTGCAACATCCATGCGGGGAAAACAACATTGCAGGGAACGTGTAAAACAACCCCAGTGCTGTCCCCCACCCCGCACCCCGTACCTGAAAACATATTGCAAATACATATGAGTGAATAAATGGAGAACGTTATTGACAAAAAAATCATATCTATATGGCAGTATGGGGGTCAGAGGTCCTAGGGTACTATGCATAGCCCATGTCGCTTCTCCGCCACCATGCCACCTCACCCCCCTCCAGCAACGAGCGTTACTCGGGCGGGGGGGGAGTCATGTCTGGATACACACAACATTCCCTCCATGCCCACCACCCCACCACCCACTCCCGAGAGCAGTTACCAGTATACATATGTTGGCCGTTCCAACCCGATCTATCAGCATTACGTCACCCGGTGATGGGGACACATTCGTAACCGGGTGATGTGAGGGATAGAACTAAGATCATGCACGATGTCCCCCATACACCCCCCACCCCACACCCCACATCTATAACATTTTAGGCCAGAAGGCTATACAACACAGAGAAGATGAGGTAAAAAAGGGAAACAATATCTACGTGGTGTCATGGGAGTCGGTCCTCTCAGGGTGCAGTCCATATTCCATGGGGTGTAGCTGTGTGGTTCAGTCCCCCCCGGTATCCCCCCTCCCAAACCATCGTGCCCCAGTCCCAGTGAGGAGGTTCCGCTTCGGATGGAACAGTGGGAAAGCCCCCGTAAGGAGCGGTGCCGGCAGACCTCCGCCAGGTTGGAATGAGCCCCGGGGTCTGGGTCTCCAGCCCATGGGTATCCCAAATCCCATCCCCCCCCCAAAAGAAAAAGGGTGGCCCAATGTACCTGTGATTAGAACCTGCCTCGAGGAGGGCCAGGTTAGCTGGGAGGCTGGAGTCAATAGCTGTACGAGGGGTTCGGGAGCAGTGTCAGGATACGGCACAGAACCAGGGTCCAAGGAGAATGAAGCAGGTCTTACTCTTCCGGAGAAGTCGGGTTGGGACGCCGTCTGGAGGGCTGGGTGGAAGGGGATCGGGCTTCTCTTCTTCGAGACGGTCTCGGTGGTCTCGTCGGGGGGGCCGCCGGGCCCAGGATCCAGTTAGGTACAGCAGGAGGGGGAAGGCCTAGGTCTCCCATGAATCGAGGAACATCTTCGGGCCACCGGATAGAAGTCCATCCATTGCGATGCCTGGCCATGAGGGCGAAGGGGAACCCCCATTTGTAGGCGATGTCACGTTCCCTCAATGCAGTAGTCACAGGGCGGAGGGCCCGCCGGGCCTCTAGGGTGATCGGGGAGAGATCATTATAAAGTGTGACTTGTGTGTCTCTATAAGGCCATGTCGGTCTCTCCCTGGCCTTCCTCATAATGGCGTCTTTAACGGGAAAGGAGTGGAGACAGCATATGAGGTCTCTCGGTCCATCCTCTGCAGATCTGGGCCTAGCAGCCCTGTGTGCCCTCTCAAATTCGATATGTTCTGGTGAGGTCGGCTGCAGGATGGTCTGAAAAAGTTCTGTAAGGATATCGATAGCATTTTCTGCCATACCTTCAGTCTCAGGCACTCCTCTAATGCGAATATTGCACCTCCTGCCCCTGTTATCCAGGTCTTCAAGGTGTCGTCTCATCGAGAGCAGCATTGTACCCTGACGGGCTATTGCGGTGTCCGCGGACATTTGATGTGTTGTGAGGGCCTCAACGGCCTCCTCCGTGCGGGCAATGCGATCCGCATGGGATGAGACCTCTGCTCGGAGTCCTGCTATCTCAGCTCGAAAGGTCTCTTGTATAGTGGAGGTAAGGGCTTTCAGGTCGTCCTTAGTGGCCATAGAGTCCGTTAGGCTCCTCAGCCTGTCCTCGATTCTTGCGAGGGCTGTGCTGTCCGTCCCCGTGGGGGTTGTCGGCGCCATCTTGGGGCTTTCCCCCTCTCCGCTTGCGCCCTGTTGCGGGAGGAGAAACCCGTCCAGGGGCCCCTGCTGTGGATTCCTGGGGGTCTGGGGTTGTTCCGGGCGTTTAGTGCGACCCATTTGGCTCATGTGTGTCGCTTTTCAGAGCTTTGTTGGGGTCGGACGGAGCGGAGCTCACCCTCTATGCGGCCATCTTAGTCGGCGCCGTAACCACGCCCCCCTAAGATGGCTCATTTTGTGTCTCTTGTCAAGTTGCCCTCATCCAAGGAACTTGCCTCTATCTTCGCCAGGGAGGTGTTTCGGTTGCAAGGTATTCCCACATCGATCGTGTCCGATAGGGGTAGTCAGTTTATTTCCAGATTCTGGAAAGCCTTTTGTTCTGAGATGGGTATTTCTCTCTCGTTTTCTTCCACTTACCACCCCCAGTCTAATGGAGCTGCTGAACGTGCCAACCAATCACTAGAGCAGTATCTTCGTTGTTTCGTGTCCCACCATCAGAACAATTGGGCTGACCTTCTTCCTTGGGCTGAGTTTGCTCGTAATAATGCTGCTCATGAATCTTCTGGTAAGAGCCCTTTTTACGTTATTTATGGCCGGCATCCCGTTGTTCTTCCGGCTGCATTCTCCTTACAGGGCATGCCAGTTCTGGATGAACATTTGGCTGGTTTACATTAAGACCGACCATTCTAAGGTCAGGTTACACGTTATCCTTAATCCTAGGTGTGACACAATTCTGCGTGCTGGATCAATTAGTAATCCTGACAGGCAGAGATGAAAAAGTCATGGATAGCAGTTGTTTTAGTGCATTCAAGAGGGCATTGCGAAAAGAGGACCTAAAGTGAGCGTTGCATGGAATGGGTATGAGATTAGTGTGGTTCCTGATGTTAGCACAAGGTAGGTTTGTGGAGGAGGGAAATGGATGGTACATATCAATGAGGAAAAAAAATATTGAAAAGGAACTCGATTTTTACGTTCATCTTTGTAATGCATTCTAGAGAATGAATAATAATGTGCAAAAATATTATGTAGCTCAACTGTTGTAAAGTAATTGATGAACAAAATCTTTGCCTGAGCTGATGGCAGCTGCACCATGGCAAGGTTCAAGAACAATTTATTGGAGTCAATTATTGACAGGACTCCTGGGCAGGTCAGTCTAACAAGGTTATTCACTAAAGTGGGAATTCAAGGTGAATTCAAAGTGAATTTCACATTTAAGGTCAAAATAGTCGAACTGGGAAAATTATCTAAATCAGCCATTCTTTCAACGCAACTTAAATCTGACCTTAAATCTAAAATTTATTTTGATTTCTCACTTCAGTAAATAACCAGTTATGTGACAATCAATCTCTTTGTGGAGGGGAATTTATTAAGAGGGTTCACATTGTGGCATTGTATCATGTCAGGCACCATAAAATGGGTGGTATTTTGAGATTGGAGAGGACAACTTGGATAGGGGTAAAGTAAACCCTACACTTTTAAGTTTTTTTTTTTCATTATTATTATTATTATTAAAAAAAAACATAAGTTTAGCTCAAACCAATGATGATCAACTAGCACATAAACATAAAATGGTACTGACACTTTTGAAGGGATGTGTGTTTTTCTTTTTTTTAAGGGATTCTTTTTTTCTTCTGTCTATTTCTCCTTATTTTAATTTTATGTGAAATTGACCTTGTTGGAACAACTTTTTCCTATAGGGAATGTGAATGTGTATGCTAATTTACCCACAATACATCAGTTGGGGAGAAAACTACAGATATCCTGGACAGAGGAGAACAAAATGGAGATAGGAAGAAAAGATAGTAAAAAAATTAATGCAAGTGGCAAGGGTTAGCAGAGTATAATCATTAGGACACAGTGTCAGTTTAAGACAAAACATTAATGCAAGTTGCAAGGGTTAGCAGAGTATAATAATTAGGACACAGTGCCAGTTTAAGACAAAACAGCTATTCCATGTACTCGTTGATGTTCAGAAAAATGAAAAAAAAAAATATTTTCAAAATATGTTTAAACTTATTATAGTGTCCCTCCTCACCCACTTTTTCCTTGTAGGGCAAGGTGGTATTGCTAGTCCTTCTGCATAGTGCAGAGGCCACATTGGAGTCTCAGCAGATAAATACACTGAACAAAATTATAAACGCAACACTTTTGTTTTTTTGAGTTTACTTTTTCTATGTACATAAAAGGCCTATTTCTCTCAAATATTTTTCAAAAACCTATGCCGAGATAATCCATCCACCTCACAGGTGTGGCATATCAAGATGCTGATTAGACAGCATGATTATTGCACAGGTGTGCCTTAGGCTGGCGACAAAAAAAGGCCACTCTAAAATGTATTCTGTTCCAGCATACTGGTTGTGTGTGAGATGGAGGCATGATGTCATATTCTTAGCTTAGATCCATTCAGTGGAACGGAATTGGCATTTGGGTAAAGTTCTGACCGGCCGGACACGAGGTGATAGCCCAAAACAGTTCCAGAGAAAAGGAGGCAACAGTTGGTCAACTTTCGGGAGTTCCTGTGCGAACACCAACAAATGCTCCCCACAGACGGTAGTATCTTTCTCCCGAACAGCACTCTTCTAACTGGTCTGGGAGTGGAACAGGCAGTGGTACAGTTTTCCCCAGGGCTCGCGGGGTTGCGTATCCGAAAAGTTTCTTATGCTCGACAACCATGTACCGCTTCCTGCAGACAAAATGGTTGCCATTCATTAGAGCACGTGTGTTCAGTTATACAGAGCTAATAACTCATTTGGAGTTAACAAGCCAGGGGGTGGTCGATGTTTGGGGGGTATAAAAAGGGGAACACTCGTCTCTATTTGGGAAACCAACAAGGGGGGTACGGACAACCGAACAGAGAGGGAAACAAGTCTGCATATTGGCCCATGATCATTGTGGATCAGGTTTGCCCGGTTTGTACTTGTACTATATGTATATATGTCCTACATCTGAGAACTAGGGAGGCAGAAATGTTCACATGCAAATGGAATGGATGCAAGTGTTACAAAAACTCCAAACTTTCCAAAAATCTGTTATGCTACATTGCCTGATGTCTTGTATAGATTGTCTGCTTGGTTTTCATATAAAATAATACAATTGCAACAAAATCTTTCCCTTTCCAAAAGTGCAAAAGCAAGCCACCACACCCCCTAAAAATGTTACATTTTAATTACGCAGTGGTTTTCTAAGAATTTTGTTGCAATATAAATATGAAGTACTGTGACGGACCGCCTGGCACTCCGACCGGGTACCTCCATCAATCGCTGCTTCCTAGTACTCCTTGAGTACCATAAGAACCGCACCAGACACCATAACCACCGTAAACCCCACAAACCGCCGCAGCTTGGTTGGGGTCTCGCTGTCCTCCAACCACCCTGGACCCAAGACCAGGATCCAGCTTCCAGTAGGTAGACCTCTCCTTGTCCAGAGAGGGAAGCAGGATTTCATTACCTGCACCACTAAAAATGTCATCTATCTCCTAGAATTCCCCTGTGGTCTACAATATGTTGGAATGACCACAAGGAGCCTCAAAATAAGACTAGGTGAACACTGCCGCAATATCATAAATGGATACCGAAACCACTGGGTATACAAGCACTTTATCACTCACAATAAAGATCCCAGTCAACTAAAATGCTTTGGCATAAAAAATGCATTACCCCATGGAGAGGAGGCAATATAAAGATTATTCTAGGCAAATGTGAAATGGAATGGGTTTTTAATTTACAAACTCTGATCCCTAGTGGCAGGGGCGGACTGACCGGTCGGGCACTTCGGGTCTGTCTCTACCTTATACTCGCACTATTTGCAAGGACCGAAATAACCACGTGGCTCCTGTTTATTTATGTTTTCACAACCTAATTCGGACTCGTTTGGTGGACTCTGACTGATTATCGTATAATGGAATCCTCTACGTTGGTGATTTCTTGTTTCCTGTGATGGATTTGTCCCAGTTCGTTGGATTGTTACCTGGTTGGACTCCGACTGGATTTACAGGCAGTTGTTATTGTGCGGTTGGACTGATTCATCGGTTCCTGTTTAATGTTTGTTATTTGTGGTCTCATCTCCAAAGAAAGAGGAAGTATGAAGGGAGGTGCTGACTATTATACTGGGACTTGGTATGGGAGTGACCTATCACTATGTATGCCATTTTTTCATACTGTTTTTTATCCTTTGCTGCTACTGGTGGACAGTAAAGAAAGGGATATGCATGTCTTTAATGGAATCATGACTTTTCGTCATGTAATAGCAAAATCATGTAATTGTCAAGAATTCAGAGTGGGTTTAAAATTGTAGGCCAAATCAGCTGAACTGAACATGTTCTTGACCTAATATGAAAATTACCAACAATTCACAGTTTAGAGAATAACTTTGTAAATTCATACTTACCTGATGGGGAAATTGCCATCCACCCAGTTTGTGCAGGACAGGTTCACTTAAAGAAGCGCTATAGCTTTAATATATTCCTAACATTATTGTGTTCTCCTCTGCATTTAGTTTAACCCCCCCAAATCCCATTTAAAAAAAATAATTCACTTTGCGATCTAGTTAATGCAGTCACTCGATCTGCCTCTCACAAAGTCATGCTGACTCTTCTTTCATTCAATGTAACACGTTTATAGAAATCTATTTATTTATAAAATATTTTACCAGGGAGGATACATTGACAAGTCTCTCATTTTCGAGTATGTCCTGGGCTGAGAAACATTGCATTATTGGGGACAAGAGTGCTTGCATGCCCAGTGCAGTGCCCTTCCAATCAAATGGAGTTAAGCTGTGAGAACCAAGTTTGATTCAATTCACAGAACGGAAGCGCCTGTCAGGTAGGCAGCCACTAGAGACATATTTAACCCCTTAAGGACAAAACTTGGAATAAAAGGGAATCATGACATCAGTGGCGTACACACACTCTATGGGGCCCCGGTGCGAAACTGATCCGTGGGCCCCCCCTACCGTCAACCTCTCCCCCCTGACTGTGGGCCCCTCCCCCCACCCCCGACACATACATACAGACACAAACACATACCCCCGACAGACACATACATACACACATGCAGACACATACATACAGAGACACACACGCAGACACATACATAGACACACACACATACACAGACATACAGAAACAGACACACACAGACACACAATCATACATACACAGACATACATACAGATACACACACACACACACACAGAGACAGACAGACACACACAGAGACACAGACACACATATGGATATACACACACACACACACACACAGACACAGACATACATACACACATGCAGACACATACATACAGAGACACACACGCAGACACATACATAGACACACACACATACACAGACATACAGAAACAGACACACACACACACACACACACACAGAGACACAGACACACAATCATACATACACAGACATACATACAGATACACACACACACACACAGACAGACACACAGAGACACAGACACACATATGGATACACACACAGAGACACAGACATACATACACACAGATACAGACATACACACATACACAGACATAAATACACACAGACACATATACACAAAATGTTTCCTACCATGTGTGGGTCCAGTGGTGGCTCAGCCTGATGGGAGTCAGAGTTCCCACTCTGACTCCCTCCTCCTTTCAGTTTCCTCCCGCGCGGGCTGTCAGTATGCTGGGAGGAGTGACGTGCGGTCACTTCCTCCCAGCGTGTGATGTCATCACAGGGGGCCCGGTCGCGCTCTTAAAGCGCCCAGCGCAGACCGGGCCCCCTTACCATCCATGTCCATCGGGTGGCCCTGACAGCATGGGCCACCCGATGGACCCCTTGACATGCGGCCCCGGCGGTTTGCCGCACGGGCCGGGGCCGCAAAGCGTGGCAGCTGCTACCCGGTCGCGGGAGGGCCGCTGCGACCCCTGCGACCGCGGTATGTACGCCACTGCATGACATGTCACACATGTCATGTGTCCTAAGGGGGTTAACCAGCCAATGTAAAATTAAAGGACCACTGCACACAGACCACTTGGTATTTTAAAGGGGAAGTGTTTAATATTACATTAGCTCTTAGAAACAGATCATCTGCATAACTCTACAGATACAGGTATTATTATTATTGGCATTTATATTGCTCCAGCTTATTCCGCAGCGCTTTAAAATAAACTGTAGGTCCTAATAATCCATATACTTGTAGCGGCCCAAAACTTTATCGCAAAAAATTGGCTATCGCCCACCAATGCATCAGTGCAAGAGCTGATTCGACATCTCTCCCAAATTGGGAAATACGAATCAAATCTATCCCGGGTACCGCCCAATAAAAGTTGGAGACACGAAGTATGGGAAAGCTGAGAGCTGAAACACCCAACTTGAGTGTGACACAAGTACCTCACTAGTCATAAAACTAAAAACAGGAGAGAGTACCAACACTAGCCGAACACTATGGGGCTTGTCCACAGAACAGAAGTACTCACCAAATCGTGTGCCTAGGGCAGGGATAGGCAACCTTCGGCACTCCAGATGTTGTGGACTACATCCCCCATAATGCTCTTAGACACATAATGCTGGCAAAGCATCATGGGAAGTGTAGTCCAAAACATCTGCAGTGCCGAAGGTTGCCTATGCCTGGCCTAGGGCATGACATTTACACCAAAAGCCTTATAGCCCCCTTGCACTGAGCTGGCTGGATGCAAGGTTTCCCCCCCCCATCTCTCAATGTTGTTCCCACCCCTCCCCCCAACTAAATACCTTTGCCTTCCAGTACGAGAATCGGAGGACCCCATCCTACCACGATCCTCACACAATACAAGGACACAGAGAGGTAACGGCCCGTAATATAATCCATATGTGAAAAGTAATGTGCTCCTCCCATGTGTATAAAACTACTGAACAACAAACTGTTAACGGAGGATGTGTGTTCCATTTCTGTGAAGCTACACTGTTTTACCCCCCCCCCCCTTTTTCTGTCTGTACCCCCTAAACTGCATTTGATGACAAAATAAAAATTGTCAAATTTTTAAAAATAAATAAATAAATAAACTGTAGGTCTCTTGTCTGAGTTTGCAAGCCCTCCCTTTCTAACCCCGCCCAGACTTTCTGTGGATGTCCAATCACAGACTTCCCAGTGGAGCTAACTGAGAAGTCTTTGCAAGGCTCTGGGCAATTCCTGCTTCTTGAGTTTAGCTCCACTGAGCTAACCAAACCAGGAAGTAACAGGGCTAGAGGACAGCTCGAAAGCTAGAGGATGTAACAAGGTTAATCTATATGTAACGGATCGACGGGCACCCCGACTGGGTACCTCCATTGAAGGATGCTCCTAGCGCTTCCTGAGGACTCCAAGCACTGCAGCAGACACCACAACTACCGAACCAGAGAAGCATACGAATGCTCTCAAGCGTATGAATGCTGTAAACAGCTGAACAGGAAAAGCATACAATCAGCTTACACTCCTGGCAATCAGCATACAATCCAATTCCCCCAATAATGAGACGACACTTCGTTTTGAGGTCAAGCAGAACTGACTGTACTGGCACATACAGCCTCTTTTATTCCCAATCCACAAACATAGTACTGCCCACAGGGTTTTACAGAACAACCAATCAATCCGTACAATACACACAGACAATCCCACACAAAATCCTCCCCTCTGCCTGTGATATGATTACTGAACACAATGGTTAATATAATTATCACAGGCAGAGAAATACAGTTTTTACCAAATATTAATAACTTCCAAAATATACATGCCACAAACATAAAAATCACATATTCGAACTCATCACACTTTAATTATAAACATAGTCAAAATTCAGTCACTTCTATCGAGGGGTTAAAAAGTTAAGGGAAAGTCCTATTTGACCAAATGAAGCATGGCTTTTCTGCCCAAAACCAGTTCCACAGAGTTTTCTATCCTGGAGATAAGTGGGAAGTAATCCAATTATCTCCAAGGACAGAGGCAAAACTTAATTAGCCACATGGCAGCAAAATACAATAAAATACATAAAAATATATAACTGTGCAGCTATAGCATAAAACATATACATTCAACATATCCCCAGATAGCTTAGATCTGAGTGCACATTATGACTGAATGGCGCTCAGATCACATACATACAGTTCAATTGCCATGGAGCCAAAGTCTTTCACATAGTCTTTCGTTATACAAATGGTCTCCATGGCATGGCTATCTGGGGTAACACTGCTCACATAGGGAAAGTTCAGAATGACCCGGCTTTTGGATCTTTTCAAGGGAAAATCCAGCATTTTAACATGGGGCCATAGTCACAGGGCAGGAGGCTGGCAATCAGTCTCCTCCAATGCCCAGTGGCGAGGCTGGTTTTGCCACACTATAGAAGCAGGGCCGGCGCCACCTGTAAGGCGACCTAGGCAGCCGCCTAGGGCGCAACTTAGCAGGGGGCGCCGGATCCCTGCACCCGGTCATCACCGGTGCGTCTCCTCATGCTGCGCCGCCTGAGCGCTTTAACAAGCCCCAGGTGGCGCAGCACTGCTGTGTGGGGGCGGCCGGATTTGAGTGACCGGCAGGAGGGAAGCGCAGAGTGATCCCTCCTGCCGGTCTCTCAATGTAGCGTGGCCTGGCGGCGCGGAACACGGGACAGGTACCTCTGTTTCCTGTACCCGGCCTTCCGGCGGACTGACAGGAAGTGCTCACTTCCTTTCAGTCCGGCGGCGGCCGGGTACAGGAAACAGAGGTTCCTGTCCCGCGTTCCGCGCCGCCTGGCCACGCTACATTGGCAGGAGGGTAAGGACCACTGGGGGAGGAGGGAGGGGAGACACTTAGGACCACTGGGGGGGAGGAGGAGGTGGGGACCTAAGCTAAGGTCCACAAGGGGGTGGAGGGGACTAAGGACCACAAGGGGGGTGGAGGGGACACTAAGGATCACTGAGGGAGGAGGGGGGGACTAAGGATCACTGGGGGAGGAGGGACACTATGGACCACTGAGGGAGGAGGGGGGGGAGGACCACTGGGGGAGGAGGGGTTGAACTAAGGACCACTGGGGGAGAAGGAGGGGGGACTAAGGACCACTGGGGGAAAAGGGGGAACTAAGGACCACTGGGGGAAAAGGGGGGGGACTAAGGACCACTGGGGGAGGAGGGGGAGGGGACACTAAGGATCACTGGGGGATGAGGGGGGACTAAGGACCACTGGGGAAGAAGGAGGGGGGACTAAGGACCACTGGGGAAGATGGGGGGACTAAGGACCACTAAGGGGGGAGGGGACTAAGGACCACTGGGGGAGGAAGGGGAGGGGACACTAAGGATCACTGGGCGAGGAGGGGGGGACACTAAGGAACACTGGGGGAGGAGGGGGCAGTAAGGACCACTGGGAAAGAGGGGGGAGTAAGGACCACTGAGGGAGGAGGGGGGAAGGTCCACTAGGGGTTTGCCAGAGGGAGGACCACTAAGGGGGGAAGAGCGGAAGGACCACCAAAGGGGGGGGAGGGAGGACCACTGAGGGAGGGAGGGAGGACCACTAAGAGGGGGAGGAAGGAGTGAGAACCACTAATAGGGGGAGGGGGGGAGTGAGAAGACAACCAAGGGGGGACTGCAGAGGGACAGGGGGCCAAGGGAGAACACTGAGGGACAGGAGGGAAGGGGAAATCACTAATTGACAGGAGGGGAGAGCACTATGACATTAAAGAGCTGCTCCCCTCTCAGTCCCTATCCTACCCCACAAACCCTCTCTTTTACACTACACACATACACAATTCATCCCCACACACACACACAGAAACATACAATGCATCCTTACACACAGACACACCCGAAACACAATGCATCCCTTACGCTCACACAAACACTCATTCTCTTACACACAGAAACAAAATGCATCTCTTACACACTCAATGCACCCCTTACAGACACACACTGCATTCAATTACATACACAGAAACACACCTTGCATCCCTTACAAACACCCATAATCATACAATGCATTCCTTACACGCAAACACACACTGCATCCACTATACACACATTACATCCCTTACACAAATTGGTATCCCTATACACTACATTCTATAAGAACACACACATTACATCCTCTACAATAACACATAAAACATCCCCTACACACATACACTCCACTACCTGTGAGAGAATTCATGGGTGGGCCATGTAGGTGGATTTATGGGTGGGCATTGTAGGCATACTCACGGTCAAGCCCTGGGGGCCCAGACCTTGAGCTGTGTAAGGGGCCCCAAAAATGGTGCTGCTTCCTGTTCTACACCAGACCTGTGGAGCCAGACTGAGCCCATCATCATCCTATTGTCCTCATCTGGTGGTAAGTAGACAATCCAATATATTATTAGTGGCACTAATCTCTAATTTACCTTACATTAAATTGATACTATAGTTACCAGAAGCACTACAGCTTAATGTAGTGGTTCTGGTGTCTATAGCATGTGCCTGTAGGCTTTTTAATGTAAACACACTGTCTTTTCAGATAAAAGACACTTTGTGCAGACTGACGTTGGCCCATATGGCAGAGCATATGGGTGGGGCATTGTGATGTCACATGGTGGGCAGGACATATGGGGCGGGGCGGGCGGCAAATAGTTTTTTGCCTAGGGCGGCAAAAATCCTTGCACTGGCCCTGTATAGAAGTGCAATATTCTATTTAAATATACAGTTTTTGTAAAATAAAAAAGACACACTCTTCACACATAAAGCACTTCAGCAAGCTAAAGTGCTCTAGGTGTGTGGAGTGTCCCTTTAATCTACATAATCTTTAATCTGCGTCTAAATTTGCAACATCCCCTTGGACAAAATATTGGGAAAGGAGAATATTATGGCAAAGTAAGAATATCATGGTCTGGCACACAGTCTACAGAAAACATATCTGTACCTCTAGTGGAACGTATTATTTGGGTTGGCAAGTTAAGTCTAAAGTAGCATTATATAATTCATTAGAAATACAGAGTCAGATCCAGTATGGGATGCTTTTTAGCCTAGACTTGGTAACGTGTGTTTTTATGCCCCTATTAAATAAATGTATATATAAGAATACACTCGAGCCATAGATTCCAATCCGTACACCTGGTAAGTCTTATGTTATGCCTGACGTGTAAAAATTCAGAGTGATTAATTCAAACGTATCGATCACCATATGTAAGACAACGCCCAAGGTATTCCAATTAGATACGCTCTTGGTAAAAGCAATAATAAGGACATCATAAATTAATACAGTAGATTGAAACAAACAACAGCATCTTAGATCATCAAATTACATATCACTTTTCTTCCAGCATGAAAACAAAAGGCATTCTAGGAAGTAAAATACAATCGTTGACCATAATGGTCTAATCAGCTTGCAGTAAATGTGCTTATGGGAGTATGGTGGTACAAGCTCAGCACTGCTCAGGATACAAAGCTATCCACAGGGCTTTTCTCTAGAGTATTACAGCTTAAGTGCTCGATTAAGACTTCCTCGAAAAATGCACCATGCCCACTGGAGGAACATGATAAGTCCTCTGCAGCGGGTGATGTTCACACATAGTGCATCATACTTAAAATGACAAGGGAGAAGTTTAATGTGGAGCGAATGTAGAGTGCACTTTTCCAAATATACCAGGGACGGAGGAAAATAATTAGTGCTGGGTATAAAAGATGGAGAACACTCAAACTGAAAATATCAGAGTGTATCTCCCATATGCATCTGTTGGCATATTTTCCGGATAGGTATTAAACTATATCTAAAGCTCCACCAAGGAAGGGGGCAGGAGGGGGGCTAGATTGCATCATTTGATATTATTATAATGGAAAATCTCTATAGCAAATTTGCAATATGATACTAGGGAATATGATTTTGTGTGTGCAGCTGGTGCACCAAATCTAGAGGACCATAATCACTCTGAGCTATTCAAGGATAACTAGGTTTCAAATGTCATAATGCAGTCGTGAAGTGTCCTGGAAGATCAATTTTAAGATCTTCTATTTTTTGCGTTTATTGTGTCCTAAAAATAACATGAATTGTTTTAGAATAGAAACTGTCAATTCTCAAAGCATTAAAGTTTTAAAGGTATACCCCAAGCTCCATAAACACAAGATGGCACTGTAGTGGTTATGGTGCATGATGTTTACCACATTGTATGGAGTCAAACAGTTTGACTTCTTATCTGGAGACTGGCAGAAACTGTTCCCTGCCTTCTCTAAAGCTTAGTGAGAAGTGGACACTGATCACTCTCTGCCAGTGAGTTAAGCCCTGCACCGTTAGAAGGGAGCTTCCACTCATACTGGGTAGTAGTGGAGACAGGAAGTGGTACCCAGGAGATCCAGGTGTGTACTTTTGCTGTTTTAAAACTATTTGACTCCTTATGATGGGGGGATGCCTGAACACCTCTGGAACTAACAATACAATACAGTACTCCTGTCCCACTATCCCATGATTTTAACAGCCATGATATTTCTAAAACTATAGTGCCCTCTGGTCGTTCCTCCCTCCTCCCTCCTCACCCCACCACATTCCCCCATCCTTGCTCGTTACACCCCCTTTGGCACATACAGGGTTAACATTTTTTTTTACTTACTTACCAATTCCAGCTCAGATCTCCCTCAGTGCTGGTTTGAGCCTCCTCCCTCCACCTCCTCTTGTCATCTGATGGGGGGGGGGGGGGGAACCTACCTAATGCACTTGTGCGCAAACCCCAAGCATGCATTAGACCTTCCCTGTAGGAAAGCATTTCCTCAATACTTACCTATGGGGTTTTCTCTGACGCTTGATATCCTCATGCAAAGCACGAGGACATGCAGCCGCGTTTCAAACAGAAAGTGCCCTTAGTGACTGTCTAGTAGACAGCCCCTAGAGGCATTCTTAGTTTCTCAAAAACTTTAATGTTTTATATTGCAAGTTAAACAGGGACACTGCACCCAGACCACTTCAATGAGCTGAACACCTATAATGTCCCCTCCATACACACAAACAGTACCCCTCACACACTGCCCCCCACACACTGTACCCCTCACACACACACTGTACCCCTCATACAACCTGCCCCCACACACACTGTACCCCTCACGCACAAACTGCCCCACATACAC
Organism: Pelobates fuscus; assembly: GCF_036172605.1. Taxonomy (NCBI): domain Eukaryota; kingdom Metazoa; phylum Chordata; class Amphibia; order Anura; family Pelobatidae; genus Pelobates; species Pelobates fuscus. The sequence goes on from NC_086321.1 coordinate 64,032,725, forward strand.
ACACACACTGCACCCCTCACACACACATACTGCATGCTTCACACACACACTACATCCTTCACAAACAAAATGCACCCCCGTATACTCACTGCACCCCACACACGCACACTGCACCCCTCACACGTACACACTGCACCCCTCACACACACACACTCACTACACCACTCACACACACACACACATTGCACCCCTCAGACACACACATTTGCACCTCTCAGACACATTACTGCCCCTTTCCCCCACTACAGCCCCTATCCCGGCAGATCCCAGGTAAGTTGGCAAACTGTTCTTAAACAGTTGACTTCTTAATCTGGGAGGGCACTTCGGCACTACTGGCACCACAATTACTACAAAGTGATGTAGTGGTTATTGTGCCTGGTTGTTTCTTTAAATAATCTACTAGTGCCCCTCCCTAGATTAGGTTCTGGATCTGCGTTTGAACGGCAAGCATTTTTGCCTAACAGGGGCGCAGTATTTGTTGCTACACTGTACATATATACAACCTAAGAAATTATTTTAACTTGGGGCGCCTTGGAAAAATATTGAAATATTAAGGGCGCCTTGAACTTAAAAAGTTTAGGAACCACTGCTCTACATTATATAGATCCTGCTGTTTAAACTATATTTTATATTTATATTATTATTTAGAGAGGAAATTGAAATACTCTGTACACTAATCTCCCAGTTTTGTCTGACATCATTCTTTTTCTTTCGTGAAGATCAAATGTTTTTTGTAAGCAATATTTTTCTTTACTATTCAGAATAAACACAACATAAATCATGAAGCCTTTTAATCATTTGAAATGCTTATTTAATGCTGTAATCAAAATTTGACAACTGATTTTATATTTTCCTGATTAATCAGAGTTCTATATTAGTCGATTTCTTCCAATATTCCGTGCTGCTTGATTCTTCTAAGATCTTGTCATTTAGATTATTTCCCACAAGAACCTTGTTACTTGCATTGTTTTATTATATTTATATTAAAGCCCAAACAATTTTGTCTTTTTTTTAATCAACTGCGAACAAACTCTGTGTCTGTTTACTAAAGTAGTACAGTGAGTTGGAAACTGACCTGTAAAAAAAAAACTATATAATGAAAAACATCCAGTTTAACAGAATGGTCAGAAATTTGCAGAAAATTCAGCTGGTTGATTAGTGAATAAATACCAAAGTCTTCTACACTTTTTATAAATAATTTTGCTTTGCACAAAGTGCCAATTTATTTATTTTGTTTTGTTAACTAGGATATTGTGAGCTTATATACCGATTTCAAATTAGAACATTCTCTTTTTTTTACATTAAGTTTATTTTCACTTAGTATGTGCGAAACTATTAATTAGAAATGAAGAAACATTCGCTGAATCTCAAATTGTGAGTCTCACGTAACATACCTTCCAAGTATCCCTATACACGAAGGGTATTCCTATTTTAGGCTCAAATCCATCTGTCCGTCTTTTTTCTAGGAACCATATTGTTGGTGTGTCAGTGTATAGCAGAGCTAAACAGCAATAATACTCCCAGTAATGTGCCTTATAACTACAATAAATGTGCCTAGAAATCAGTCTGTGGAAATACTATACATTGTTCTTCTTCTAATTTACATTTTAGTTACATAAATTGTTATTAGTAAGTCGCCTAACAGTCACGCAGTCGCACCACGTAGAGACCAGAGAATCTTGTTCCTCACAGTCGGAGAGTCCTTTAGGTTTTTTATTTTTGTGCAAACACCAAGCAGGTTTTAATGTGTCTTGCAGTGAGTAGAGGCTTCGGTCTTCCCAGTCTGCCATAAAGGCCTGATTGGTTGAATGTTGTAGTGATGTTTGTACATGTATCGCAAGTTTCTCCCATCTCTACACGTGATGTTCGAAACTCACCCAGAATGGCCATCGAGTGATGTATGATCACCAACCATGGTGAAACTCTCACATTCCCATTTCCTGTTGCTCCCTTTGGTTATGGATACTCATCACAGCTGTGCCTATCAGTTAGATTTTAGGAGGGTTATAATATCTGTTATTTTAAAATAAATCTTAATCAGCATAGGCCCGAATTATCTTGTTGTGCTCTGACCAGAATTGCTATTCTACTCATGTTACATTAAAATAAAAAAATAAATAAAAAAAACATGCCTTCTGTATTTCTCTTTGCATATCATATGTAATTCATTATGCCTTTATTGAACCATTGTTATTTGTATCCCCTGCAATAAAAAAAAATAGATAAAATCAGTTGTTCAAGCACTGTGCATGTGGGTATTTGGCCAAGTTTAAGGACCTTGATTACACTAATTGCAATACAGTTTATAAGAAGAAGAAAAATAATATTTTTCTTGCAACTTTGCTAAAGCTAACTGTTGGCTCGCTGCCTTGGTGCCCTATTCGACTCCAGTCCCCACTTTCCAAATCCTGCCTCTTTTATCTCAAAAACATTGATGGCATCCGCCGCTATCTAACTCTTGCCTTGACTACTGCAATCCGCTTCTCAGTTGGCCCTGTTACAGTCCATAATTAATCCGGCGACCCTTAATTCCTGTGCGTCCAGCTTGTCTTGTTGCAATTATATGCCTGTTATTTCACCTATTGTACAGCGCTACGGAATTTGTTGGAGCTTTATAAATAATAATAATATATGTAAAGTAGGGAAAGAAAATTAATACATTTAACATTTGGATTACCTGCAATATGTAATAGGATAATTATAAGAGGTATTATAAGTAATATGATAATACATTTACACAGTAATAATATGTGGACATGTAACGTGTTGACAATCTATTTATTACAAATTATTATTAGCATTGATATAGTTCCAATATATACAATTATAAAATGTAAAGCGAACTTACATTCTATGTAAGCTCATCGAGCAGGGCCCTCAACCCCCTCTGTTCCTGTACTTCCAGTGGTCTGATCTCAATTATGTGTCTGTTAGTTCACCCATTGTACAACGCTACGGAATTTGTTGGCGCTCTATAAATAATAAAATAATAATAATAATAATAATGTAAGAAATTACCATATGTCATTTTTTTAAATTAGATTTTGATAATCTAAAATAAATTCACAGAATATTCAAGAAACTAAAATATTGAAATAGCATGTTTTTCCTATCTCCTACATTCTATTGTTTCCTCTATTTTTTATTTTTTATTAGCTCTTTGATTATTGGGTCCTTAGTAAGAAATATGCATGAATTAAATATTGTTCCCATCTACAAATATTGCATGGTTTATTTACTAAACACTGAAATACATTGTTAGGCTAAAGGTGCTGATTCTGAAAAATGTTTCATTCTAAACAACAGTCAACAGCTTGCCTATTTTAGCTGAAATTCTGAAATTGGTAAATAAAAAAGGAAAACCATTATGGGAAAAAATTTGTATTAAAACAATTAAACCGGTTTTCCTAATTTGGTTAAGACTAAGGTTACGCACCATATTCATGTATGTCTTAAAATTATTTATTAGTATTTTGTCGATTTATTTATGTGCTTATGAACTGAAAATTTCAATAAAGAATATATATTGTAAATAAATCCTGAAATTGGGTGAATCTGATGTTTAGCTTTTTTTTCATGAGTCTTTTATATATATGTATATATGTTTTTTATTTTTTTTTGTTCAGTGTTGCATTTATTAGCTATTTTAGGGTGAAGTTGAAATGCTACATCTATACTTACTTGCAAGAAAGCATGCAGAGGAAACATTTTTGCAATATGTGCAATGCAGACAAAAAGGTAAAAAAAAACGTACAGTCAGGACATGTGTTCTTGAGTATGCTGCAATTCTTCACAGGATGCTTCTTACTTTGTGTAGTAAAACGACTTAATGCTGACATTATGAGATGTCAAGAATAAAAGTTAAAGACAGCAAAAAGTGGCAGAAGGAGTTACCCTCCCCCCACGACAGATGTTCGTCCTCTGATATCCGTGCATTATTTTCTCCCAATCTCCATTCACAATGGCAAGAGGTCATTTCAACTGCCCACGAATGTCCAGAAAATCTTCTTTACCTTTCATTTTCATTTCCACGTTAACGGGAGCCAAGCACGCACGGCAAACATTATTATAATGTCAAAGAGAAGTCACTTCTGTCATGCAGACACAAAAAAAATGCTTATTTCAGTATAAATGTCAAAACTAAAATTAATAAATTAAGCCTTTATTCTCTTTTCTCTCTCCTTAATGCACAAAGACAGCCTATCCGTCTCAATAATTGTGTTACGTCAGTTTGCAATCTCCAAGTACTAAAAGGCATAAAGCAGTTCTTTATATTAATCACCCCGATGTGATGTATACATTCTAATATACCATTACTTTTTAAATGTATCTAAATTATTTGAAATAGCGTGTATATTATGAGATCTTGTCAACCCGCTGACAACCAACATGCAAAATTTAGGCAAAAATGGAGGCCCAAAAATGTAGCTGCTGGTTGCCAGTTCATGTAAACTCATTGTTTAGTAAATACATTTTTTATTTAAAGTTAAAAAAAAATTGCACAAGCTTAATTTAAAAACCTATTTTGAAATTACTAAGAAGAAATGCCAAAAATAAATTTTCATTTCAATATTTTTTTTTACCTCTTACTTTCACTATGAAGACAATTCACAGCTTTTTTGTCACCATTTGATATTATTGTAAAATAAATATTTGATTAATAAACCTCAGATACACAATGTTTCTTAAATACATCACTGCTCTATCATATATTTGTTAGCAATTCAAGGTCACAGTAAGTTTCTCATAAAGGGCATTGGACAAGAGATCTTCAGTCTTAGGTCCCCAAATAGTCCTCTGGGTCAGTGGTTCCCAACCCAGTCCTCAAGTACCCCCTAACAGTCCAGGATTTAAGGATTACTCAATTTTGTCTAAAAACACTTTAGACACAAGAGGGTAATCCCTAAATCCTGGACTGGTAGGGGGTACTTGAGGACTGGGTTGGGAACCCCTGCTCTGGATTGACAATGACCCGTTTGTTGGTGTAAATATTAAAACTGAATTTTAAAGTCACTTTGGTCACTGAATGGAATGTGTTTATGAAGATGTACGTGTGTCGTGTTATTTGGAGGTAGTGTATAATATAATAAAAATAAAAACTGGCGTTTAAATGACCAGTGTCTACCAAGAACCACTTTATCTACTTTTTTTGGTAGTGTGGTGGTAGCCTGATTTTTAATCAATCAAAATAGCCATTTGCTTCAAGTAATTTATAGGGGAATCATAACTTTTCTGGATTTTATTTTATTATGTTTAGTTATCCTTATGAGTTGTAAAAAAAATAATTTAAATTGAAAAAAATCCACACTTTTTTATCCTGCAAATGGGTGCCTCCTTCTTAGCTCTCTGTCAATCATTGTTATAAACCCTGGTTTTTGCTCCTGGTCAGCATATAGAGAACATAGAGAAGAGGAGGATTGAAACAATGTTTATATTACACCAGCTCATTTGCAATATTTGCTAAATATAATTAGCAAATAAAATGGAGCATCTCAAAAAAGGTTAACACAAGTTATAGGTGATTCGATGTTTTATTTAATGGCATATACTCCAGAGAAGTAACAATAGCCCATAAAAATAAAACTTAATTACCAACTTCCTTTGAAGCACAAATCTCCTTGAAGGGACACTATAATCACCTAAACAACCGTAGCTTAATGAAGCAGTTTTGGTGTGTAGAACATGCCCCTGAACTCACTGCTCAATTATCTGCCATTAAGAGTTAAATCACTTTGTTTATGCAGCCCTAGAGCTCACCTCCTTGCATGTGACTTGCACAGCTTTCCTATACACTTCCTGTAAAGAGTCATCTAATGTTTACACTTCCTTTATTGAAAATGTTGTTTAATTTAGAATTTCTTATCCCCTGCTTTGTTAGTAGGAGCCTCCTGTATGCAATTAAAGTTCAATTTGCAAAGCAGGAAATAAAAACTTTTAAAGTAAGTTACATCTGACTTAAAATTAAACCATTTTGTTTTCATGCAGGCTGTGTCAGTCACAGCCAGAGGAGGTGTGGTTAGGGCTGTATGAGTAGAAACAAAAGTAATTTAACTCCTAAATGGCAGAGAATTGAGCAGTGAAACTTCAGAGGCATGGTCTATACACCAACACTGCTTCATTAAACTAAAGTTGTTTTGGTGACTATAATGTCCCTTTAATTCTACTGATGTCAAACAGCTCCTGTCTCATGTCAAAATACATGTCCTTCCATAACATACTGTAACGCTTACTCAGTTATTACTTTATAGATCCTGTTTATTTTAATAATAAATATTCTATATAGGTATAGATGTAAGTCATACACCTATAAATGTATTTACCTTTAGCTACATTGCATTGTCTTATTATACCCCATCTCCTCATACCCCATCTCCAGTTTTAGAATAATTACAAGGCATTGCAAGGCATTGGTCTCCTTTTTTCTCATCCACCTAAAGCTTTAATTGCTTAACTTAATGTTTCATGCTCCCGTTGTCGGCATTTTCTAAATAAAAATAATAGTCTACATTTTTTTATTTTTTTTTTAAATATTGGTCAACTTGCTTTCCAGAAAATATTGGCATGTCTTCCCCTATAGATCACACATGTTGACTATACTTTTGCCAGAATAGCATTGTGCTGTTCTAGTGCACACAGAGAGATCAGTTCCAGTTCAGGGTGATACATCGGGCTTTCAGAATATTACTTATCGCATTGGTCAGTCATTATGGTAACTGGTGGTCACTTAATATTACAGAGATCCTGAAACTTTGGCAGAATGTATGTCTCTGAATACATCAAGAGGGAATATACTTTTTATTTTCTCTGTTGACCCCTTCTGAGGACACTGGATAAGATCCCATAAAACACAGTGTGAACATCTTACAAAACCTCACTTAGGCTGCGTGATACATTTCCCCCCATATGAGCGGACCACAGCAGAGCCCTGATCGACTGCCAGGAAGGGCACATCTTCTTAAAAACTACTAGATTTAATATTGCTGCAAAGTACCCCATGTCTTGTCCCCTTCCCATCCTGGCTTCACACTTGGAATGTTAGAACCAAAGAAGAGTTAAGTCTAAAGAACACAAAATAAATGCATCCTCTGCTGTTTGCTATCTTTTTTTTTTTTTTTTTTTTACTGAGGGTCACAAGCCTGCAGTATGCTTTCCCATTTTAGTAGTGACTGCTATTTATAATGGATCTGCTAAGATTTATTTTCAGATGATAGCCTTCCACATCAGCTGAAGTGTTTCACTCTCACTGCTGCAAACCATTTCCTGTACCACCAGGGAGTGTAAATGTCTCTTCACTTGCTTCAGTAGGAGACCTTTCAGAACCTTTGTGGAGGTTTTATTTTCAGTTTAGAATATTCGGAGTAATGTATTTTAAGTCAGGAAGCAGCACTTTCTCCAGCTTCAACATTAGCACAATGGAAAAAAATAAAAGAGCCAAAGGCTGCGTTTACCCTGTGTGTACCTTTGTGCAGTCACTTATTACGGTTCGATTGAGCAGATTCAGCTCTGCCAGACATCCTGCGATGTGTGTGATCTGCACGCATTGTATGCGTCTGTGTGACAAACCAAAACATGCATTAAAATAGAGGATATAAACATCCAGGTTACAACAATATAACAGCTTGAAGGCAAATGCAGCCGTGGAAATAAGAATGGGTTAATGCCTTTTGTCAATGCATCCCCCCTCCCTCCCACCCCTGCAAACAAAATAATATGTAATAGATTTTTTTATATCTTGTTTAGAAACTATAAAAGCTTTAACTGCAGAACAAGTGTGAATGCGTAGCTAATGGTGACCACTGCGCATTGTCCAATCAAATGCTTCTCACAGAGAAGTTATATTTTTTTATCATTATTGTTCTGAAGAGCCAACGTTTCCTAGCTTGTTTAAATGATTGAAAAGTCAGGGAAAGTCTAATTAACTTGGCAAGGGAATTACAGAAAATAGTGCGGCCCCAGAGAAGTCTGGAAAACAGGAGTTGGTGGTACAGGTGTGAATCGAAAAGAGGTGGAAGTCATCAAGAGAGTAGAGAGGTTAGGATGGTTGAAGAAGCATAGAAGAGACTACAGAGAGAAGCACGGGAGTGTCAACAGCGCAAGTGAGGCAGGGATACATTATTTGGAGAAAGAAACATCCCACACACCAAGAGAACTTAAGCACGTCTGATGGTTTTGGCCTCATATTTGTGCTGTATTTTAAATCAGTTTGGTTTTGCTAAAAAACTTACTTTTTTTTTAAAAAAAAAACCTTCCTGAATGGAAAGTGAACATTGGAGCTTGACTCTGCCGTCCAGCCAATCACTGTCCTTTTATTATTTGTATAGTATTTCTAAAGCGGGCTAAGGTGAAGGGGGACAGATGAAAGGACAGTGATTGGCAGTGGGACATGGTCATGGCAGGAACTGAGCTTACACTTAGCTCCGATTGGCTGAGCTATGTAGATTTTTCACAAAGCAATTTCCTTATTAGATATACAGAATATGTCTAATAAGATAATTGCTTGGTGAAAAATTAGATATGGCTAACTGGCAAAGATATCATGTACAAAGCTGAAAAACGTATATTTTATTGTTTTTTGTCAAACAGGACGACACTGATATTACAAGCCAAACATAATAATATCTTTGCACTATTACTACTTGAGCAAGAAGCTTTGAAGGGTGCCTTTGTATACATGGTCTCCACCCTGGTTCTGACAAAGCTTTGGTTCACATTAAACCAGGATTGTTAAACTCTGGCCTCCCAGATGTGTTCGGACTTTGGCACTTTGTTCCACATACTGTTTTAGCCTGAAATTTGAAGTCAGGGCACCGCGGGCGGCTGTAAGGGGAGGCTGCAATCCACTTGCAGCACTCACCCTCTGTCCCTCGCCGCCCGCGGTCTCCCCTTCCCCTACCTGTCAGCAAGCGGCGTCCTCTCTGCCCCAGGCGCCGCTCGCGTCCTCCTCCTCGCCTCCCAGCGGCAGCATGTATAACGCTGCATGCTGGGAGCCCGCGCATTTATGCGAATGCCAGGGTCGGTCATGCGACCCGGCGTTAAAGTCACAGTACCATAATCACAGTGGGAGGTGTAAATATCTCCCACGTGTGATTGTTAATTCTGATTGGAAGTTATCCAATCAGAATTAACCATAGGATTTATATACTTACCTTTCCTGTCTCTCAGTGCCCTGTTGTGGTCTTGTGATACCTGTATTGCAGTCTGTTCGTGCGTCTCTCTCTGGTTACCGATTATTTGGCTTGTTATTCCGATTTTCCCTGTATTCTCCATTCCTTTGACCTCGGCTTGTTTCTCGTTCTCCTGTTTTCTGGTTCCCTTTACTTGGCTTGTCTCCGGACTATTCTTAGTGTGCTTAACCCGGCCATTCTAAGGACCGGTATTGCACCCTTTACTTTCTGTGACCTGTTAGCGTGTTAGGTTCCCGAATCGTGACATTACAACAGGGCCACCATGGAACCTGCTGACATTCCACAGCTGTTAGTAAATCAGGAGGCTAGAATGGATGGTTTAGACTGGCTCGTACTGCCCACTTGCAACCTGCCGTTCAAGAAGCTGTTGCTGCTGTGCCAGAACCCATTCCCGATCCAGTACCCTTCCCGGCTCACGTAGTTCACATGACGCCACCACAGCGCTATAGCGGTGATCCAGCGTTATGTCGTGATTTCCTCAACCAAATTGATATTCATTTGGTGATGAATCCTCGTTCCTACCCCACTGATAGAACCAAAATTGCTTTTTTGATTAACCACCTGTCCGGGAGAGCTTTAGCATGGGCTAATCCCATGTGGGAAAATGCTTCCCTAATGTCCTTTGCAGACTTTTTGACCGCTTTCAAACGCACATTTGATCAACCAATTACTAGCCTTACCTCCTCCTAGACAACCATCTCCCGAACCCATGCAATTGGGTGCTATAGGGTTAACTGAAGCTGAAAGGACATATCGCAGAAGGGAGGGGTTATGCTTTTATTGTGGGAAGAGGGGGCATCTCCGAAGAACCTGCCCTAATCTGCAGGGAAACTTCAGCACCTAAGGCCTAGAGAGGGGTCGGCCTCGGGTGTTATGACCTTTACTCCTGTCCATCTCTAGACCATTTATTACGGTTACTCTTTTGGTCAATCAAACCACTATAACAACCAAAGCCTTGATCGATTCAGGTGCTGCAGACAACCTTATGGATGAGAATTTTGCTAAAACCGCAGCCTTGACTCTGATCCAAAAGGCCACACCCTTGGCCGTTGAGGCCATAGATGGTAGACCACTTAAAAAAAACCTGGTGACCCAGGAAACCCAAGAAATTGTTATGACCGTGGGTGCCTTGCACAGGGAAAGGTTAACCTTCCAAATAATTGACTCCCCTACAGCTCCCATCGTTCTGGGTTTTCCCTGGTTAGTTAAACACAACCCAGTACTTGATTGGGGTTGTTTAGATATACTCTCCTGTGGGGTATCTTGTCAACGAGACTGTATGGCCCGTGTGCGTTCTGTATGTCTACTTAATGTGCCCACTGCTAAACCACTTTCTGTTTCTGTCCCTTCTGTGTATGCAGACCTCGCATTGTTTTTTTTAAAAAAGGGAGGCTGATAAGCTACCTCCGCACCATATTACATAGTTAGATAGCTGAAAAGAGACTTGCGTCCATCAAGTTCAGCCTTCCTCACACCTGTTTTTTGCTGTTGATCCAAAAGAGAAAAAAAACAAACAAAAAAAAACCCCAGTTTGAAGCACAATTTTGCAACAAGCTAGGACAAAAAATTCCTTATTGACCCCAGAATGGCAGTCAGATTTATCCTTGAATCAAGCAGTTATTACCCTACATTGAAAGATTATATCCTTGAATATTCTGTCTTTGCAAGTATGCATCTAGTAGCTGTTTGAACATCTGTATGGACTCTGATAAAACCACTTCTTCAGGCAGAGAATTCCACATCCTGATTGTTCTTACAGTAAAAAAACCTTTCCTTTGCCTTAGACGAAATCTTCTTTCTTCCAGTCTAAACGCATGGCCTCGTGTCCTATGTAAAGTCCGGTTTGTGAATAGATTTCCACACAATGGTTTGTATTGGCCCCGAATATATTTGTATAATGTTATCATATCCCCTCTCAGGCGACGTTTTTCTAAACTAAATAGGTTTAAATTTGTTAACCTTTCTTCATAGCTGATATGTTCCATTCCTTTTATTAATTTTGTAGCCCGCCTCTGCACTTTTTCTAGTGCCATGATATCCTTCTTTAGAACAGGTGCCCAAAATTGCACAGCATATTCAATATGTGGTCTTACCAGTGATTTATAGAGAGGCAAAATGATATTCTCGTCCCGAGAATGAATGCCCTTTTTCATGCATGACAATACCTTACTGGCCTTGGCCACTGCTGATTGACATTGCACATTGTTGCATAGTTTGTTGTCTATAACAATTCCCAAGTCCTTTTCGTGTGTTGTTATCCCTAATTCGCTTCCATTAAGGGTATACGTTGCTTGTGTATTCTTTACGCCGAAGTGCATAACTTTGCATTTTTCAACATTAAATTTCATCTGCCATTTGAGTGCCCAGTCCTCCAGTCTATCTAAATCCTTCTGCAGCAAAGTAATATCTTGCTCACATTGTAATATCTTGCTCACCATGATTATGATTGTGCCACAAACCTGTTGCCAGGTACTATGCCCCCTAGGGGTAAGGTCTACCCGCTTTCTGAGAAAGAAAATCAGGTTATGGAGGAGTACATACGGGAATCCTTAAGTAAAGGTTTTATCAGAAGGTCCTCCTCTCCTGCTGGTGCTGGTTTTGATACCGGAGAAACTGACGGAAGCCAAGCACAGAGAGATGGACACAGGTTTCTTCAGGAAGGAAGAGATTCTTTATTGGATCACCGATCGGGACTCAGAGGGACTAACGTCACCAAAATACAGCAAGTTCTGAGCCCCGGACAATAGTGCAGGCTCCTTATATAGGCATATAACTCCTCCCATATTAAGCTCCACCCGCACATTCTCTTAACCAATCAACACAAATAAGAATTAACTTCCTGTTTGACCGCATGGCTTGTCCAGCACAATGGAGGAGGGGGAATACTATATCCTGTATTCTTGCACATGCTCCGTACACTACTGATCGTATCTTGCCTCGTGCAACCAACTGATCGATACGTCAGCATATGCACGTACACATGCCACGTGGTAATCTCGGCCTACTAAATTTATTTTTACCGAGATTCCACCACATTCCCCCCTTTGATGCCTCTTGATATTTTACAATTACTTGAGGCATCACTTAACCTTGGTTTGCTTACACCGCAAGTTACCTTGAACCAGACCAGACTTATCTTATGATGTGAATCTTTTAACACTCATCTTCCTGCATTGGTTCTCCCTGATCTAAAGCCTTATACTTATAAATCGCCATGATCTGTGCAGCAGCCTTCCTCTCTGCTATACTTCCTATCAGGCTTTGCACAGACCTAACTACTAGGGGTATAAGACACGGCAGGAGTAGACACAACATTAAAATCAGTAGGACTCCACCTACCACTGCCTTAAGCCCTCCAAACCACTCATACCAGCTACCAAACCAACTACTTGGATTGTACCCTTTCCATACCTGAGTAGGCACATGCGCTAGTTTAACCATATGGCTAGTAAGCTCAGCTATTGCTTGCCCTTCGTCATCTATTTGAAGACAGCAATTGCTCAGGTTAAACTTCCCACATACACCTCCCTCTACTGCCAAAAGGTAATCCAAGGCTAATCTATTTTGGTAGACTGCTGTCCTCATCCTGGTATTATGCTTCGCTAGAAGATTGAGCGCTTGTGATGTCTCATTTGTGATAATCTCAACCACCGCCTGTAATCTTATAATACGGTTGAGCATATAAATAGGGGTTCTGTAACCAAAGGTACCATCCTCAGCCCACGTGGCTGGCCCATAATAATCTATGATACGCTGGGGAGGCCATTCATTATCTTCCCAGGTGCCTATCTCTATGGGTCCCCTTTTCTTCCTATGATTCACATCATACACTTTAACACCTAAAGTCTCACCTGTTTCAATCGGTAACAAGAAGAAGGATGGTTTGAGCATACCCAACACACATGCCCCTTCCCAGTCCTGTGGCAACTCCAAATAGGCTTTCTTACCACAGATCCAGTACAAATTTGCTGGGGCTCTCCAGGTAGATGTGATGGATAAATCAAACCACACATCCTTTAAATTGGCGTATCTAGCAAACGGGTTAGATGGTTCTGAGACATTTGAAGCCGACCACCAAGTTGTATTCTTTGTATCATCATCATAAGCTTTTTGCCCTAGACAAGTTAATTCTCCTACAGAAGTATTATACATTATTCCTTTCCTTGCTATGCAAACATAACCTATGATGGAGGTCTTTAATCTCCACTCAGATTTACCTCTAACACTCATATGATAATCGGCTTGTGTAGATATTAGTTGGTCAACTGCCTCAGAACCGGACATTACCTCCTTTGCTTCCCAAGGCCATTGGTCTCCCATGTTAGTACCTCCACACACATAGCAGTTGGTAACATTAAGACTACCGGCAATACTTTCAGCTAAATCGATGAACAGGTTTTTAGCATTATGGGGGATCTTATTATCTATACTCATCTCTTCATAAAAGGAATGGTATACTTGATGAGTTTGGGAGGATACCGTATCAGTCTCTATCCCTATAAACAATAATGTCCCAGGATCTAAACCCGTCCCGTATATTTGAAACCCAAATAAATTGCCATATTTGTCTAAGAACTTATCGGGGTTATTTATAAGTATATGGATGGGATTACATTCCATAGACTTACAATATGGGCTAGTCGGCAACTTAGTCACTATCATGTCTTTATCTACTGTCTGTCCCCAAGTCGCCCACCCCACACAAGACCAATATGGGCAAAAGTTATAGTCTTTATTTGGGCATCTAGGACTTACATATTTATTTTTACTACTGGGACAAATATATTTATCATTAGACCCATACGTCCTCTCCCATCTAAGATCCCCACATACATTCCACGGCTTTCTACCACTCGATATCGCTTTACACGCATCAAATAGCAGAACACCCGAAGAATGTACGGATTCTAACACCGTCTTATTAATTAGGGTCCCCTGAGGATCTCCATTTCTGAGAGTCAACCAAATTGTACGAGGTTGATACTCCGGACTGAAGCACTTAGGTTCTCCTACTCCTAAATGGCACACACTATAGTCTATATTTAAGTATCTACATCTCGATACATCTCCTTTACACTCGTATTGTGAATGCCAAATTAGGGTTTGGGAAATATGGTTACCTGTTCTCGTAGTCTTAATGCATACCTCACAGCTAGGAGTGTCGGTACCTCTACCTTCCTGAATATAAAAACACATATAAATAAACACTATCAAAAGCACATCTTTCGCCGTCATCCTCAGTCTTCGTCCGTGCGATGGCGCCTCAGCTTCCAGGATGTGAGGGCTGCAGGGAATGGAGTTCTGCTCGTCTTCACAGGTGTCCCTTCGAGACTTTCCTGGCTTATACACTATGTGTTGGTAAGCGGACAGGCTTTATTATGGCCTTCTCACTCACGCACCAAATCCCAAAAATAATAAAATTTGTAATCCACAATAGTTCCTCGTTACTCCGACTGAGTAGTGCGTTTTAACCGGATCTTGCAGGGATTCTCTGGATCTGCTGTAACTTGCCAAGAATCGACTGCCGCTGGCTTAACCCTGGAGTGATGTATCCACGGAGTCACTTCGGCTACTTTTATCGCTGTAGGGGTAGACAAAAGAACAACATAAGGACCTCTCCACTTGGGCCCTAACGGTACATTATTCCACTCTTTAATCCATACTTGATCTCCTGGATGATAACTATGAACAGGGGGATAAATATTCACAGGTAATCTATCTTGTACCCATTTCTGTACCTCCTCCATAGTCTTACCCAACTCTACAACCTGCTGCCGGGTAATTCCTTCTCCCAACTGACTCAAATCCCCCCTTAAGTTACCTAGTACGGGAGGTGGTCGCCCATACATAATTTCAAAAGGAGAGAGACCCATCCTTCTGGTAGGGGTACTGCGGATTCGCAATAGAGCTATGGGTAAGAGAACGTTCCACTTAAGTTGGGTTTCCTGACACATTTTAGCCAACTGGTTCTTTATAGTTCTATTCATTCTCTCTACCTTACCAGAACTCTGGGGTCTATATGCAGTATGAAGCCTCCACTTTATACCAAGCATATGAGTCAGTTGTTGTAGGCACTGATGAACAAAAGCTGGACCATTGTCCGATCCTATAGAACAGGGTAGTCCATATCGGGGTATTATTTCTCGTAGCAGGAATCTTACAACTTCTCCTGCTTTCTCTGTACGAGTAGGACATGCTTCTACCCAGCCTGAATAGGTGCACACAATTACCAGCAGGTAACGATGTCCACCCGATTTAGGCATCACTGTAAAGTCTATTTGTAGATCGGACATGGGGAGTCCCCCCATAAACTGGACTCCTGGTGGCTTTACTGGTCCTTGTCTTGCATTATTTTTAGCACACGTTACACATCTTCGTACAATGGCCTGAGTCAAGTTGGACAATCTTGGTATGTAGAAATGTTTCCTGAGAGATTCTTCAGTACTGTCTCTCCCAGAATGTGTCCCGTTGTGATAATTTTGGACAATTTCTACCGCTAGTGATGCTGGTATGACTATTCTTCCATCTTCTAGCTGATACCACTTGTTCTCCAGATACTTTCCCGGTTCAGTCTTTAACCACTCCTCTTCTTGAGCTGTATAAACTGGAGTCCATTGGGACAGTGGAGTTGGTATAAGAGCAGCTATATGCCCCACATACTCCTGTCTTCCTGATTCAGCAGCACGCTTAGCTGCACTATCTGCCATCCGATTTCCCTTGGTTACATCACCATCTCCTCTCAGATGCGCTCGACAATGTATGATACCGACTTCTTTCGGCTCCCACACTGCTTCCAATAGTTGTAGGATTTCAGCTGCGTACTTGATTTCTTTGCCTTCTGAATTCAGTAGTCCTCTTTCTTTATACAAAGCTCCGTGGGCATGAGTGGTTAAAAACGCATACTTAGAGTCCGTATAGATATTCACTCTTAAACCTTCAGCCAATTGTAACGCTCGTGTTAGTGCTATTAATTCTGCCTTTTGTGCTGATGTTCCTTTCGCCAGTGGCCGAGCTTCTATCACCTTGTCTATTGTTGTTACTGCATATCCTGCATAGCGGATCCCTTCTTTCACATAACTACTGCCGTCAGTATAATATTGAACATCGGGGTTCTGGATGGGAAAATCACGAAGATCTGGTCTACTTGAGAATACTTCATCCATTACTTCCAAACAATCATGTTGACTTTCAGTAGGTTGTGGCAAAAGGGTAGCTGGATTTAAGGTGTTTACAGTCTCTAAATGCACTCTTGGGTTTTCACACAACATTGCTTGATACTTGGTCATACGGCTGTTACTAAACCAATGATTTCCTTTGTAATCCAACAACGTCTGTACTGCATGTGGGACTCGTACATAAAGTTCTTGACCCAGAGTGAGTTTATCGGCTTCAGCTACTAGCAGGGCGGCTGCAGCTACTGCTCTTAGACAAGGTGGAAGTCCGCTGGCCACTGAATCCAATTGCTTAGACATGTAGGCAACAGGTCTTTGCCATGATCCCAAGTACTGTGTCAATACTCCCACAGCCATTCTTCTTTGCTCGTGTACATATAAGTAGAATGGTCGTGTGTGATCAGGTAGACCTAATGCTGGGGCACTCATCAAAGCCCTCTTCACATCTTCAAATGCCGTTTGCTGTTCTTGGGTCCATAAGAAGGGGTCGTGCTCTGTACCTTTGATAGCTGCGTACAGAGGTTTTGCTAGTATCGCATAGCTGGGAATCCATATCCTACAGAAGCCTGCTGCCCCCAAGAATTCTCGCACTTGTCTTCTATTCTTGGGTATTGGTATTTGGCAGACAGCCTCTTTTCTCTCTGGCCCCATAATTCTTTGACCTTCAGAGATATGGAATCCCAGATACTTGACAGTTGGCAAACACAACTGAGCCTTCTTTCTAGACACCTTGTATCCTGCCTTCCAGAGAATGTGTAGTAGATCGTGCGTTGCTTGTTGACAAATTTCTTTTGTAACTGCTGCTATCAACAAGTCATCTACATATTGTAACAAGACACACTCTCCTGGGATGGACTCGAAATCCAGTAGATCTTGACTTAGGGCTGAACCAAATAGGGTAGGTGAATTTTTAAACCCTTGGGGTAGTCTTGTCCAAGTCATTTGGCGTTTTGAGCCCGTTACAGCGTTCTCCCATTGGAAAGCGAAAATACATTGACTTTCTGCGGCAATTCGGAGGCAAAAGAAGGCATCTTTGAGATCTAAGACTGTGAAGTAAGTAGCCCCGCCCGGAATTAAAGCAAGCAGGTTATATGGATTGGGTACAACTGGATGTATACTAACAACCGCATCATTGACTGCTCTCAAGTCCTGCACAGGTCGATACTCATCTGTACCGGGCTTTTGAACAGGCAGCAATGGGGTGTTCCAGGGGGAAGTACAGAATTTTAGGATACCATACCGTATGAACTTATCCAGATAGGATTGAATGTTCTTCTTAGCCTTCTGCGGGATGTGGTATTGTCTTAGGCTCACTGGATAAACCCCAAGTTTTAGTTCAATTTTTATAGGTGGAATATTGCGGGCCAGTCCTGGTGGGTTGTTCTCTGCCCAAACTCCTGGTATGTTAAATAATGTCTCATCACTCCTAGGGTTTTGGCTAGTCAACGCTGTATAAAGTCGCCACTCTTCTTCCTTTGGTACAGATAATGTCATGATACCTGAAGGTCCATTAAACTTTAAAGATGTTGTTCCATTTGGTAGGAACGTAATCTGCGCTTGTAATTTTGATAGCATATCACGTCCCAGCAATTGGACTGGACATTCAGGCATATAAAGGAATTGATGTTTTATTACGTGGCCTCCCAATGTACAGAGTCGACTTTTAAGAACCGGTTTTTCAGCACTTCTTCCAGTTGCTCCTATCACAGTAATAGTCCTTCCAGATGGAGGAGCAACTAGATTAGTCACCACTGAATGTTCAGCACCAGTGTCGATCATGAACGCACTCCTTTTTCCCCCTATTGATACATCGACCATAGGCTCCGCTCGACCAAGGGGGATGGAGCCCGGTCGGTATCCTACGAAGTCCCTACCTTCTCTATCGCGGGACCTTTGCGCTGCTGGAATATACCTGTCTTCCCTAACACTTCCTCTGTTCCCATTACTCCCTCTATAACCATTACTCCCTCCGGGGCCTCCTCTACCTCTCGCTCTGCCTCTAAAGTTTCCGTAGCCTGCCCTGGGTTGGTCTCTCTCGTACTGCTCTCTTTGCGGACATTCGTTCCTCCAATGCCCTTCTTCCTTGCAATACGCGCACTGATTCCTACTCAAAGGCTCCCTACTCCATCTACTATCGCCTCTATCTGGGCCCCGTCTATCTACGCCTGCGATCGCTACCGCTAGCATATCAGCCTTTTTACGCATCCTGCGCTCTTCCTCCTTCTTGCTTTCTGTTTCCCTATTCATATAAACCTTATTCGCTACCTCCATTAGTTGGGTGATTGACATACCTGCAAACCCTTCTAACTTCTGTAGCTTGCGCTTAATATCTCCGTAAGCTTGGCTGACAAAGGCGGAGTTCACCATTCGGGAATTATCTGCGTCTTCCGGATTAAAGGGGGTATACAAGCGGTATGCCTCCAATAATCGGTCATAAAAGACACTGGGCGCTTCATCGCTTTTCTGAATCACCTCAACTGTCTTCGACATGTTAATAGCTTTCTTTCCTCCGGCTTTCATGCCAGCAATTATAGCGTCTCTATAGGCTCTGAGTTGAGCCATATCAGCACCATTTACGTTCCAATCGGGATCGGTGTTGGGATAATGTGTTGCGGCCCATGCTGATGGATTGGCTTGGTTTAAAGTACGGGCTTTATCCTCTAGTGCTTTAATGGCTGCTTGATTTATTCTTGTCCTTTCCTCATTGTTAAATAAAGTCATTAATAACTGCTGGCAATCAGCCCATGTCGGGTTATGCGTCTGTACTATTGAGGTGAACAGATCAGTCATAGCTTGTGGTTTCTCAGTATACGAGGAATTGTGGGTCTTCCAGTTTAAAAGGTCGGTTGTTGTGAATGGGACGTATACAAAGACTGGGTCAGCATGTGCCATTTGGCCTGCGGCATCGAGATAGGCTGACCCAGGATTCAGACGAAGAGGCATCTGATAGTGTTTTAATTGTTGGGCACCGGTCAACTGTCGGGTCTGTATGGGGCTACGTGGAGGGGCGTCAGTCATGGGTTCCAGTCGGGGAGAAATAGGGTATGGGGATGTGGGAGCTTGGTTTTGGGAAAAGGTGGTAAATAAAACACTTCGAGCCGAGCTAGATGAAGCTTGACCGGAAGTCTGAAGTGGCGCCAAATCAGGATATTCGTTTTTAATGGGGGTTGGTTCTGATTCCGGAAGGGGAGATTTAGTACGAGGGGGGGTGGATCCTGTACTGGAGGAGGAAGCGGAAGTGGATGGGGGTAATGAGGGGAGGGCTGCAGGTCTTCCTGCATTTGCGTCACTTCCTCTTAACGGAAAGTAAGGGGGCGGCATAGGGATCTCGGACTCAGGGGGCGTGTCCAAAATGGGCCTAACACCAGTCCTAGTGGACGAACAAGTCCTAGCTACCATGAGGCGACACTGCTCCTCGTGGCATGTCCGGAGCCATTTTGGCGAGTCATTTACGGCCTGTCTCCAACAATCAACATAAGGAAACTGGCCGTAAAGTTCAGGCCTACCTGATACAGCCACGTGTAAGCGCTGTACCAGAGTTGGATCCAAACTGCCACGTGGCGGCCATGCCGCAACCAAAGTAGGCCACTCCCTAGTACACAAAGTGACCAAACGTACAGGAGACATTTTAACCCCAAAATCACAAGTTTTGAATCCCTTTTTAAAATTCTTCACCATGCAACCTAAGGGATCCGGGATCGTTGACTGCGACGCACCCATACTTAACAATGGAACGTCGTCGACAACGAATACTATACACGCGTACTTATTCAACAGTCACACCCGTTTCCTCTGGCAACAGCACCACGTGGTACGGTTACCAAGTGAAACGTACACAATAACAATAAACACTCAGGGAATTCCCGTACACACACAGCTGTTACACCAGTCACTATATAATCAATATTATGCCCTTTGGCGTAACTATACAGTCACCCACGCTATAATTCTCTATATACGAATTACCCGTCTATAACACACCCCAGTAACATCGTCTTTTACAAATAGCAGTTACAGTACGGTTAGCATAGGTCAAAGCACAAGTTAAGGTCACAATACAATTATTAGTGGTTATGGTGTTAAACATGCAATGGACGACAATGATTAGTACTTATATACAGTGTCAGTAAATATACAGGGTTATGGTACCGTGCACTATAATACAGCAACACACTATTAACACTCTCGCTAGACGGCTGAGCTCGCGCTATCTAACAAGATATACACTTTACTAAACAATCGTTAACACATTTACAATTCCCAACTAAACTATTGGCCAGTACCTTGATGGACTACCTAAAACTATATACACCCGTTTTGGTTAGCCACACTGCCCAATCACCACATATAGCGAGCTAGAGAACCGAATTTACACAGGCGCCTCTTAGTCGCACTATCAAAAGTCTAGTGGGTTCCAAATTTACACGCCTTCCCACTTAGCCCAGATAGGTTGAGAGCTAGCGAACCGAATTTACACAGGCGCCGCTTAGTCTCCCGGTCCCTCCGACCTAGCGAACGTAATATACACCCTAGAACGCTAGTCTAGACAAGACACCGGTGTCCGGCTAGGGCTATTTACACCAGGACCCCGCCTGACTAACAAAATCAAACGGTCTGACTAAAGAGCGTTCGATCGAGCGGTGCGCCTTCGCTCCTTCCCTCCGACAGAGGGGGCAGATACACAGATTCAAAACCCCTTTGGGCCTACCGCACAATCGGTATACCCCTAGTGGGTCCTGCCGTCTAAAACAGCAGTTGTCTTACCTCCTCGTTCCTGAACCTGAGTTCACACTCATCGACGGGGACACCCCAGCACTTCTCACGTAGAGGCCGATGATCTCCTGGACAACAGACCAGTGGCGCCGAGACGAAGGGAGGTCCACGCAGAAGTTCAGGGGTGCAGCCGTAGAGAACGTGGGCAAAGATAGACCGTCTCACGCCTCTGCCTCTCAGCTACCGTTGAACGATGAGCTTCCCGGCCAATGCACCAAATGATACCGGAGAAACTGACGGAAGCCAAGCACAGAGAGATGGACACAGGTTTCTTCAGGAAGGAAGAGATTCTTTATTGGATCACCGATCGGGACTCAGAGGGACTAACGTCACCAAAATACAGCAAGTTCTGAGCCCCGGACAATAGTGCAGGCTCCTTATATAGGCATATAACTCCTCCCATATTAAGCTCCACCCGCACATTCTCTTAACCAATCAACACAAATAAGAATTAACTTCCTGTTTGACCGCATGGCTTGTCCAGCACAATGGAGGAGGGGGAATACTATATCCTGTATTCTTGCACATGCTCCGTACACTACTGATCGTATCTTGCCTCGTGCAACCAACTGATCGATACGTCAGCATATGCACGTACACATGCCACGTGGTAATCTCGGCCTACTAAATTTATTTTTACCGAGATTCCACCACAGTTTCTTTTTCGTTGCTAAGAAAGAGGGCGATTTGAGGCCTTGTATAGACTACAGGGGTCTGAACAATATAACGGTTAAAAACGCTTATCCTATCCCTCTCATCACTGAGTTGTTTGAGCGTGTTAAAGGTTCTAGATATTATACTAAACTAGACCTTAGGGGGGGTTATAATCTGGTTCGTATAAAAGAAAATGATGAATGGAAAACAGCATTCAATACACACAGTGGACAATATGAGTATTTAGTCATGCCGTTTGGACTGTGTAATGCGCCTGCTGTGTTTCAAGACCTCATAAATGATGTCCTTAGAGATCTACTGCATATCTGTGCCGTAGTCTATCTTGATGACATACTCGTATATTCTCCTGATTTGGAGTCACACCATAATCATGTGAGGATGGTGCTCAAGAGATTGTTGCAGAACGGTCTTTATTGCAAGTTAGAAAAATGTTTATTCGACCACAAATCTGTACAATTCCTAGGGTATGTCATTTCTGAACAGGGATTCAGCATGGATCCTTCTAAGTTAGAAGCCATACTGTCTTGGCCTCTTCCCCAAGGACTTAAGGCAATCCAACGGTTTATAGGGTTTGCCAATTACTATCGGAGGTTTATTAAAAAAATGTCGTCAGTTATTTCTCTGATCACGAAGCTGACTAAAAATGATTTGCACCCCAGGGTTTGGACTCCTGAAGCCCTTGAGGCTTTCGAGACTCTCAAAAAGGCATTTGCCACCGCCCCTGTGCTACACCATCCTGATCCTTCCCTTCCCTTTGTTATGGAAGTTGACGCTTCTGAATCAGGTGTAGGAGCGGTGTTATCACAAAGACGATCGCATACCGAACCCCTCCATCCCTGTTGTTACTTTTCTAAAAGGCTGTCTGATTCTGAAAAGAATTACGACGTGGGAACAGAGAACTATTAGCTATTGTGATGGCTTTTAAGGAATGGAGGTACTTATTAGAGGGAGCCAGACACAAAATCCTGGTTATAATCGATCATAAAAATCTCTCCTATATAGCTGATGCTAAAAGGTTGTCCTCTCGTCAGGCCAGATGGTCTTTATTTCTTTCACGCTTTCAGTACATTATCACATATAGGCCGGGATACCGTAATGTCAAAGCTGATGCTATCTCCCGACAAAACGAACCTTTGGAGTCGATTGCCCCCTCTCCTGAACCTATTGTGCCTACAACTAAGATAATAGCTGCTACCCGTTTGATTGTTTCGTCTCTTTTCCTTGATGGTATCAAGGCATACCAATCCCAAGCACCCTCTGAGACACCTGTAGGTAGATTATACGTGAAAGTGAATGACAGAAAGAAGCTGTTAGCTTTATTTCACACCGCCAAAACTGCTGGTCATCCAGGGGTTCCCAAAACATACAAGGGTCTCCTTCAACAGTTTTGGTGGCCCTCACTTAAACAAGACATGGTGGATTATGTGCAGGCTTGTCGTGTTTGCACACAGTGTAAGTCCCCTAATGTTAAACCCCCGGGACTCCTAATGCCCCTATCTGTACCCAAGAAACCATGGACCCACTTATCCATGGACTTTATTGTGGATCTTCCTTCATCTGATGGACAAACAGTAATTTTGACTGTAACTGATAGGTTTTCTCAAATGGCGCACTTTATCCCACTTAAAAAACTACCTTCTGCAGTTCAGCTGGCTCAAGTGTTTGCCAAAGAGGTGTTCCGCTTGCATGGTATACCACAGGATATTGTATCCGACAGGGGTCCTCAATTTGTCTCTCGGTTTTGGAGGGGCTTTTGTGCTGAGATGGGGGTCTCCTTGTCGTTCACTTCCTCCTATCATCCACAATCTAATGGGGCTGCTGAACGAGCAAATCCGTCTGTGGAGTTATATTTACGCTGCTTCACAAATGCACACCAGGACAACTGGTCTCATCTCCTTCCCTGGGCTGAATTCGCCAGGAATACCATGACTCATTCGTCCACTGGCTTAAGTCCTTTTATGGTTGCTTATGGGTTCCAACCCTCTGTCCTTCCCGGTGTGTTCTCCGACAAGGGAATGCCCGCTTTGGACGAGCACCTCACCTCCTTACGGAGGATGTGGGATCAGGTCCATGCTGCTCTCTCTCGTGCGGCTGCTGCTCAGAAGAGATTTGCTGATCATCGTAGGTGTGCGGCTCCTTCTTATGCTCCGGGTGATAGGGTTTGGTTGTCCTCTAAGAATCTCCACCTCAGGGTTCCCTCGATGAAGTTCGCGCCCAAGTTCCTTGGCCCCTATAAGGTGTTGTACTCCCTGGCCTTGCCTCCTTCCATGCATATACCTAACACCTTTCACACCTCCCTTTTGAAGCCCTTGCTCTGTAATCGGTTCTCTGGTCCTCTCAGGCATCCCGCTTCCCTCCGCGCGGTCTCCAGTGACGTGTACGAAGTAGCTGCTCTCCTTGATTCTCGTTTCTCTCGAGGTTGGTTGCAGTATCTGGTAGATTGGAAGGGTTACGGCCCTGAGGAGCGGTCTTTGGATTCTGTCTCTGATTTGAACGCGCCCTCTTTGGTCCGCTCCTTTCATGCGCGGTTTCCTTTGAAGCCTTTGGCTTCCCGCCCTCCGGGCAGTCCTCGAGGGGGGGGTTATGTCAGGTCTCCCCTTCCCTTACCTGTCAGCGAGCGGCGTCCTCTCTGCTCCAGGCGCCGCTCGCGTCCTCCTCCTCGCCTCCCAGCGGCAGCATGTATAACGCTGCATGCTGGGAGCCCGGGAATTTATGCGAACGCCAGGGTCGGTCACGCGACCTGGCGTTAAAGTCACAGTACCATAATCACAGTGGGAGGTGTAAATATCTCCCACGTGTGATTGTTAATTCTGATTGGAAGTTATCCAATCAGAATTAACCATAGGATTTATATACTTACCTTTCCTGTCTCTCAGTGCCCTGTTGTGGTCTTGTGATACCTGTATTGCAGTCTGTTCGTGCATCTCTCTGGTTACCGATTATTTGGCTTGTTATTCCGATTTTCCTGTATTCTCCATTCCTTTGACCTCGGCTTGTTTCTCGTTCTCCTGTTTTCTGGTTCCCTTTTATTGGCTTGTCTCCTGACTATTCTTAGTGTGCTTAACCCGGCCATTCTAAGGACCGGTATTGCACCCTTTACTTTCTGTGACCTGTTAGCGTGTTAGGTTCCCGAATCGTGACATTCACACTTTGGTAAGTAACCACGTGTGTGGATTGGATAGCAGCGGTTAATGTAGCATTAAGAGATAGTAAAGCAGTGTGGCCACCAGCCAGAATGGAAGCTCAACCACCAATCATCAATCAACATACAGGGAGTGCAGAATTATTAGGCAAGTTGTATTTTTGAGGATTAATTTTATTATTGAACAACAACCATGTTCTCAATGAACCCAAAAAACTCATTAATATCAAAGCTGAATATTTTTGGAAGTAGTTTTTAGTTTGTTTTTAGTTATAGCTATTTTAGGGGGATATATGTGTGTGCAGGTGACTATTACTGTGCATAATTATTAGGCAACTTAACAAAAAACAAATATATACCCATTTCAATTATTTATTTTTACCAGTGAAACCAATATAACATCTCAACATTCACAAATATACATTTCTGACATTCAAAAACAAAACAAAACAAAAACAAATCAGTGACCAATATAGCCACCTTTCTTTGCAAGGACACTCAAAAGCCTGCCATCCATGGATTCTGTCAGTGTTTTGATCTGTTCACCATCAACATTGCGTGCAGAAGCAACCACAGCCTCCCAGACACTGTTCAGAGAGGTGTACTGTTTTCCCTCCTTGTAAATCTCACATTTGATGATGGACCACAGGTTCTCAATGGGGTTCAGATCAGGTGAACAAGGAGGCCATGTCATTAGATTTTCTTCTTTTATACCCTTTCTTGCCAGCCACGCTGTGGAGTACTTGGACGCGTGTGATGGAGCATTGTCCTGCATGAAAATCATGTTTTTCTTGAAGGATGCAGACTTCTTCCTGTACCACTGCTTGAAGAAGGTGTCTTCCAGAAACTGGCAGTAGGACTGGGAGTTGAGCTTGACTCCATCCTCAACCCGAAAAGGCCCCACAAGCTCATCTTTGATGATACCAGCCCAAACCAGTACTCCACCTCCACCTTGCTGGCGTCTGAGTCGGACTGGAGCTCTCTGCCCTTTACCAATCCAGCCACGGGCCCATCCATCTGGCCCATCAAGACTCACTCTCATTTCATCAGTCCATAAAACCTTAGAAAAATCAGTCTTGAGATATTTCTTGGCCCAGTCTTGACGTTTCAGCTTGTGTGTCTTGTTCAGTGGTGGTCGTCTTTCAGCCTTTCTTACCTTGGCCATGTCTCTGAGTATTGCACACCTTGTGCTTTTGGGCACTCCAGTGATGTTGCAGCTCTGAAAACTGGTGGCAAGTGGCATCTTGGCAGCTGCACGCTTGACTTTTCTCAGTTCATGGGCAGTTATTTTGCGCCTTGGTTTTTCCACACGCTTCTTGCGACCCTGTTGACTATTTTGAATGAAACGCTTGATTGTTCGATGATCACGCTTCAGAAGCTTTGCAATTTTAAGAGTGCTGCATCCCTCTGCAAGATATCTCACTATTTTTGACTTTTCTGAGCCTGTCAAGTCCTTCTTTTGACCCATTTTGCCAAAGGAAAGGAAGTTGCCTAATAATTATGCACACCTGATATAGGGTGTTGATGTCATTAGACCACACCCCTTCTCATTACAGAGATGCACATCACCTAATATGCTTAATTGGTAGTAGGCTTTCGAGCCTATACAGCATGCATAAAGAGGATGATGTGGTCAAAATACTCATTTGCCTAATAATTCTGCACTCCCTGTAGAGAGGAAAGGGTTACCAGACAGTCAATAGCAGGATGATGCAATTTCTCCAAAATATTCAAGGAGAGTATTAAAATATGCAGGATATTTGAGGCTAGGGCTATGCTATGAATGTGAACATTGAGTTCTGTAAGAACAAAATGTGAACCAATATATTTATTCTATGACATTATACAAATAAACAGTGGCCAATAAACTGTCCCATAACTTATACAGATTATGCAGAATATTCACTCGGGTCCTAACCAGTCTCTGTGTGAACAAGGAAACCAGCTCTAATGAGACCAGACCCTATAGCAGGGATAGGCAACCTACGGCACTCCGGATGTTGTGGACTACATCCCCCATAATGCTCTTACACCCATAATGCTGGCAAAGAATCATGGAAGGTGTAGTCCAAAATATCTGGAGTGCCAAAGGTTGCCTATGCCTGCCCAATAGTGACATTCTATTTTAGTTGATGGTTTCAAGTGCACAACCTGAAAGGGGAAGCACCCACACTACCGTTCATACTAATGTGTACAACTACTGTAATCTGAAATAGTACTAGAGCAAGATAGATGCTGCCATGTTAGTTTTCTAAAGACTACAGCTGATAAATAATGTATTTAGTTACTAAAGTGATTTAGAATAGATGCTTTAATTCTGATAAATTATTACAATGATAACATAATGACTGCTGTGATAGGCTCACTTTAAAGATTTCACAGTTTGGAGATGTTCTGCAAAGATGTTACCAGGAAATGTTAAATATATTTTCATCATTTACCTCTTGCTGATGATAGATAGATAGGTAGGTAGGTAGATAGATAGATAGATAGATAGATAGATACTGGATAGATAGATAGATAGATAGATAGATAGACAGACAGACAGACAGATAGATAGATAGATAGATAGATAGATAGATACTGGATAGATAGATAGATAGATAGATAGATAGATAGATAGATAGATACTGGATAGATAGATAGATACTGGATACATAGAGAGATAGAGAGATAGATAGAGACAGACAGACAGTAATATGTTGGTGTCATGTTAATATTTAAGTTTTATCAGAATGCTCATGATGCCTGTTTTAATTACTGTTTTAGTCATATCTAGTGGGATTGTATAGAGCTGTGGTTCCCAAAAGGATAATGCCCAGATCTTTGAAAACTACAGCATCCATGATGCTTTTTCATTCTGAAGTTATTTTAAAGACATGCAAAGCATCATGGGAGTTGTAGTTCTACAACATCTGAAGTCTACCTTTTGGGCACCCCGATATAGAGGTTAAGCAGGTTTTGTTTTTTTTGTAGCAGCATAACTATAATTGCCATTTTTAATGAGTAAATATAATGTACACAAAGGTATGATGATGATCCTTAAAACAAACATATCTGTCTAGCATGACGATATTTAAAAAAATAATGGGAATCCTGACAAATATTATTATGTTACAGATCACAAACAAATTCTAAAAAAGTTAGCAATCCATAGAATAGATTAAAAAAAAATGGATTTTGCATTTTTGTTTACTCTTACAAATCTATTTTATTATAATTATTTTTTATTTGTATTTTTTTTTTTTTTTTATTGATCGGTGTTATTTCCGCTTTTGATGTACTATTTTTCATAGAATGTGTTTTTCATTATTGAAAAAGAAAAAAAAAATCATAATACTTGTAAGCAAAGTTGTGTGTATAATAAAGTAAATTAACTATTTGTGTTTATTTCTCTTTTGTTGGCGAGTCACTTCTGAGCTTTTAGTTGAAAAGGAATTAGCTTTTTTTTATAAACACATTTCAAATGCATTTTTTTTTCTTCACTGCACGTTTGATCCACAAAATGAAAATAAACAAAATATGTAATCCCTATTCAATATACACTATACGTTTTCAAAAATAAACAACATGACAATAATGTAGAGGAAATACATACCGTAGCTAGTTTTGGCAATATTTATTTATGTTACTCAAAATGTCACACACAATTTTGATGATTATATTATAACAAAAATGGCAAACAAACGAGTTTAAACAAACTGAAGTTATTCAAACAATGCAAAACTTTGCAGGCCCTCTCCTCTAACCGGGACACGTTTGTTTTCATTAAAAAAAAAAAATTAAAAACATTCAATCACAAAAGAACACCATGACAAAAATATATACATTTACAGGTACACATACACAGCTACATTATATACAGTTAAAATCTATATATGTATACGGTATATCTGATAAATGTTAAAGATAGGTTCGAATATCATAAAGAGCATGGTATTAAAGTCAGCCAATGTTGTCTTGAGAAAAATGGTACCCCATCTGTATAACAAGATGGAATGTCGGGGATGAGATGAAATGAAAGTGCAAATAACAAATTGTAAGTTTCAGATTGCATTTTATTTTGAATTCACATGTAAAACAAGTGTTTTCAAATGGCTATATCATTCTAGAGAAATAAGATAGGATATGAAATATATCCGTTTTTTTGTTTGGTTTTGTTTTGTTTATTTTTTAAGACAGGTGCACCAGTCCTGGAGGTACTGCAATACCAGGTCAATGCGTGGAGTGGACAGAGCAAGCTCTTCTTCCATCTCCCTGTTCCAAAAATCCATTTAATACATGGTCCCTAGATAGGGGATGTATCAGATATTAAACTGATAAGAACAGATACTAAACTTGATCTTATCCAAAAGGCCGAGAAGCGATGAAACATATCCGTTTTTACAAACTCAACAACCCTTGCATGATATTGGGGGCTCATATATAAGCATCCCAAGTAAAGACACAAATTTCAGTTGGTTGACACAAATCCCTCAAAAAATATATAAAAATATGTAGTGTTACTAATTCAAATCTTTTTGAAACAGACAATTTATGGATTATTACATATTGACATTTTTGTTAAAAAAAACCAAAATCATTCTTGTGAACATAATGTTGTTGGTCCACCAGTTAGGGAATTAATATGAGGTACAAATAAACAAAGTATGTATTTTTATATTAGACAGCCTTGGGCCATGTCTTGTACAACAGTAACCCAAGCAATCCAAACCACTGATTTCCAGATCATGGCACTGTAGTCAGAAACCAAGGTGCCATTGAATGAAAATGGTTGTAATGTTTCCCCCACTTAGCTGAAGATCCACAAGATGCCTTATTTAAAGAATTACTATGTCTCCTTCATAGAAAGCAGTTTTCTGGGGTACTGTAGTCAGCTGATCACCCTAGCCTCCTTAATCACCTAAAGCTAAAGGTAATTAATATGCATTTTATAAAAGGGGGGACTTAATAATATACCCATGTAATTAGCTAGAGACTTTCTAAATGGGAATGCAAACTCATCTTTAAAAAAAAATAGGCCGTTTTAGGATACACTAGTTAGGTGATTAGCATAGTAATGGGGATCAACTACGGCTTTTAAAGAATCTACTAATAAAAATACCACCAAATTAGATAGAGCAAACATTCAAATTAAAGTAGTTTTGTGGTACTTCAGCCTTGACTCTAAAGATTATAAATATATTTTTTTGAGAGATGTAAAAACAAAAACCTAAAAATTGTTGTGCCAGTTACACACAGATACCCAAATATTGTCCTCATTCAAACAAGAGTTCTTAGGAGCCTCCATGTTTAACTTTCACAAAGATTTGGGGGTCTTACAATGATAACCCCAAATTGTTACTTTTTTCTAACAATTTCTGCATTTTATTATTTAATTTATTGGGTTCAGTGTACCTTTAAACACCGGCTGTTTGACACCTCTATACCACTTTTCCTCACAGAACTATCTGTGTTACAATTTTACCGATATCACTGATTTAAAGGAGCTGTTTGTATAAAAGCACTCACTGACCTCTGATCCCTCTCACACTCAAAGTGCTTGTGAACAGAGCTTTTTAAATGTTTTAGTACATACAGACACGCTCTCTTCACCGTGGTAAGAAGTGTTTGTCTGGCAAGCCTGAAGGAGTTTAGGAAATGTAACACGGCAATAAGAAGCTGCATTTTACCTAGTTTTGTTTGTTTTCAACAGTTCTAACCACTATAAAATATTATATATAAATTCAAGCAATGAACTGTGTTGAATTAAAGCTTCAATTTGCAAAACACTTAAGCAGGTCTAAACAATATGCACAATTTTGCTATGTTGGCTTAAATTTAGCAATTTTAAAAAATATATATACCGGTATTATCCAACATTCTAACTAGCGTTAATTTATAGCTCAACAATAAATTATGTGCAGCAAGTTATATTAAGTAAAGAATGTTACAAGATATATTTTATACAAATTTTTCCCCCTATTAGCTTGCTATTTTTGTTGTTGTCTCATTATTTACACGTTACAATAAGATTTTCACGTTGGTTTAAAAATCACAATTAAAGCACAATGAGACGGGTGCCTTTAGATTCTAGTTTGAAATTTTTATCCTTTTTGTAAACATTAGGCTTTTCCTTATATTCTTATGGCAATGAAGGTTAAGAGGTTATTTCAGGCAGCAGGCAAAATGTGTTTGCCGTGACCTACGACCCGCAAAGGTCAAAGATGCACCAAGCATAAATAGGGAATCTATGCAGCAATCATTGGGAGTGATAGATGCCCAATTTAGCAGTTTCTACTGAAACAAATACAACTGGCACATCCACGAGCCCATTGAAAAGGTCAACCAATAAAATATATCGGAATAATAGAGGCATGTGCACTATGTCATCTCTACGCCACTTGTTACAAATTCATTAGCAAGTGAATTTGATTGTGGTAGATGAGCCATAATATGCTTTTGTAATCTCTATTATATGATACCAATGTGCAGAAACACTCACAATCAATACTATATTATTAACCGTTTGGCTTCCAGGACGGAATGTGCAGAGTGGAGAGATCTATTGGGGGAGAAAACGGGAAGATTAATACGTTTCCTACAAAGAAACGATGTCATTAATCACAGAGAGATAGAATGTTTGATTTGGGGATGCTCTGTATAACGGTTTGTTTTTCTGTTAAATAAAATCGTTTTTATTTTAATCATCTTCGCCCCTGATAGAGGTGTAAAGTAAATAATTGTACTTTGTATCTCGTAATGCTGTTTTTGCAACTCATAACATCATTTCGTCGGGAAGAGAAGAGGTTAACACATTGCGGTGAAAAGCTCTTCAGCAATTCAGTTTAGTAGTTGATGCAATCTGGAATTGTTTCAAATTTCGTTTGTGAAGAAGCGAGATTTAGCAGCTCTCTGCAATGAAATAGTAAAACATGTCAAGTGTGCGCCCTCTAGGGCCTAGTAAGGGAACTGCACCACTAGTTGGCTCTTTTCTCTTCCCAAGTGCTATCCATTAATGGTATTGTTATGTACTTTATATAACTGGCGACATATCTTATCATGTTATCCATTGGAGAAACAATGTATACTATGTGCAAACAAACAATGATTTAGTTAATTCAGGAGTGCCATAAGACGTTCCTTGAGAGCCACAGTCACACAGCCTCTTTTCAGTATGGTGCGTTATTATTATTTACATGAATGAAAATCTTTACCTGATTAAAAGCAACATTTAAATGAGTCTAGCACAGCCCTAAACTTCTAGCCAATACATTATCGCATGTGTGACAGCAATGAGTGTAAGGATGCACTCCCATAAGGAGAAATCACTGCATTAGCAGAGCATGTGCTGAACTCATTGTCACAGATTGGAACCGATCTGCCCTCATCTTGTCACTCAGGTCTCAGGATAGAGGACTATGCTGCCAGCCTAGCAGGTGGGGGCAGGACCTCATCTTTATACTGACTTGGTGGGAATGTATACATTTGCAATACATTACATTTTGAACTCTTTAACTTTAGCCCAATTTAAGCTACAGACAATGTATTCTGACATAGTATTTGATTATCTTCCGATTTGCACATATTATCATACAGGGTTATGTACCAAAGTGAGAACTTAAGGTGAATTCAAAGTAAATTGTAAATTTAGGGGCCACGTAGCTGATTGGAAAGATTAGCTGATATAGATTTTTTTCCAGTTTTGTTATTTTGAACTTAAATTTGAAATTGTCTTTAAATTCCCCTAAAATTCTCACTTTTGTGAATATAGTGAAAAACCCTGATATTGTCAAATCTATTCATTTACAGGCTGACTAAACGAGCACACACACAATTAGAAAACGAGATGTCCTATAGCACAATCACCAAATATTAAAAATTTTTGCATTGATTTGCATTGATTTTTTGGGTTGTAGTCCATGCCAGATCAGTGGATTGTCAGCCATTGAAAATATCTAGACTAGAGATTCTTACCCTTTTGTTGCAGGGACCCACATTGTGGCAATGACATTATAAGCTCTCTAAGACATCCGACAGTTAAAAGAAAAGCTCGGTAACACATTCTTACACCGTAATAAAATAAATAACACAAATAAAGTTTGTAGAACTCTTCATTGGGGCTCCTGCCTTCCTAGGTGCAATAGGAACAATGTGAGAAGAGTCTTAATTGCAAAATGCGGTGTCAGTGACTCTGCGTAACAAATGTAATGTGTCTATGCCATCCATTGTTAGAACCACTGAAATGACACTGGGACACAAGTGTTGGTTCTGGCCCAGGGAAAAAGAACCAGTCTAGACTGTATGATAGCATTTCATTTGCTTTCATGGAAGAAAACCTAGAGCATATCATCGTAGAATGAATGTCTTGATCACCATCTTCATGTTCTCCAATTGTAACACTAACAGACTCAATATATACCGGCTGTTCTATTGCTAAATACTTTGCATGGAAGGTGGTTAATGTAGCTTTAAAATAAGGAAGAAGAGAGGTGAGTTCAAGACATAATAAGCAAAATACTGCTATCCATTAAACTCATAATGACAAAGAAGTGACAATAGTGAATTAGCTAAGCTGGAGAAATGGCTTGGAGAATTTATAAATTTCAGTTATTTTTGCCTACATTTTTTAATTCCTTTGTCAGTTCTCCAGAACTCTCGGTTTATTAAACAGTATGATTAGTGCTGCATTTTTTTTTTTTTTTACTAAAATCTTAAAGAAGGAATCTAATCAAAACTATTTCACAACTCTATAATGTTCTTGTTTATTTATTTAAAATGGTAATAAACTTTAATTTGCAAAACCAAAAACATTATAAAAGTTACATTATCAATTAATCAATTATAACAACAGGTAAGCCATCTATGGTCAAACTTAGACATTTACCATTTATAACCAATTAACTACAAATAATGGCTCATTGAGTAGTCTTTGCAAGGCAGGTGCTCTACACATGTGCCTACCTATGAATTTAGCTCCACAAAGATAAACTATGAGAAAAAAGCACAGCCAAGATGTCTGATTGGCAGCCAGGGTGATGTGTTTTAATGTTCGTTTACAAAAGTGCCAATTTCTCTTGAAGTCAGCACTTTCATAAAATGAAAAAAAAAAATAGAGGACACATTCTATACACATAAGATAAAGTGCTGTATGTATTTAAAGTATTACTATAAGTCAGGTTAATGCACAGGTACAGCACGGCCACTTGAAATCTTCATGCAGAATTTTATCTGGATCACTGTTTATCTGGATCACTGTTTATCTGGATCACTGGAAGCCTTGTCCCCCTGTGATGTGCGGAGGGAGTTAGAACATTACAGACTCTTAACCTCTCACAGCAACTGTACACTAGAGCGTCATTGGTGAGTGGGAACACAAGAACACTAAGCTAATTTGAGAACAACCAAGTGTGCCATTAAGGAGGCTAATGTAGTAGGCAATACACAGGATACAGTTGTGCTCAAAAGTTTGCATACCCTTGGAGAATTGGTAATATATGTACCATTTTTAAAGAAAACACGAGTGAGCAGGCAAAACACATTTCTTTTATTTTTGGGATTCATATTAAGCTGTAGGTTATAACAGTGAAAAACAAGTACTATAAGGTAAACAAAAATCACCAATAGTAAAAGAATGTGCTGCGCTAAAAGAATATTACACTCACCCCTAAGGGTTAAGATAACAAAACAGTGCTGTAAAATAAAATAAAACACTTATAGTGCAATCCAGCCTGCTAAACTGAAGTAAATATGTACTGAATGGAAGCACTCACATGGTGTAGAGCCCATTAACTGGCAGGCTCAAGTTACTTCCACTTTAGTGTACTCAGGTGACACTCAACCTTTTTTGATATGGATATGATGTCCTAGGGAAATAAAAAAGAAATAGGGAAGCAGTGCCAACCCTAGTGTATTAAATCCTTACAAGTTGTGAAATGCTGTTTGCTTCTCACCTTGCTTAGAGTTAGAGCCCAGACTTGGCTCCAAGTTTTAAAGCAGATGTATCCTTATGGGAGATGCTATCCCTCTTTGTGCAGCATCAGCAGTTGTAGATTACCCACCAAACGACTTTTGTGGTGTGTATTTAAAAAGTAATTGTATTGAAACAAAATAAAAACTATTTAATACATGCAAATAAATAAAAAGTTCTGGTAGGTTCAATCTCAATCCAAAACACGTTTCGTCATTTAAAAACCGTCTTTCTCAATCGGCATGTGTGCTGCTGCAGTCTGTATTTTAAATAGCCCTCAGTGTGCACTGATTGGTGGACAGTGGTCGGATACCTCCAATTGCGATTGCTTATTCCAGGGGGAGTGTAGGTTATAACAGAATGGCACAATCATAAAACAAAACATGGCAACAAAGAAAAAAATGAAATGACCCCTGTTCAAAAGTCTGCATACCCTTAGTTATTAATACGTTGTATTGCCCCCTTTAACATCAATGACAGTGTGCAGTCTTTTGTAATAGTTGTCTATGAGGCTCCTAATTCTTGCAGATGGTATAGCTACCCATTTGTCTTGGCAAAATGCCTCCAGGTCATGCAAAGTCTGTGGTCGTCTTGCATGACCTGGCATGACTTTGAGATCTTCCCAGATTGGCTCGATGATATTAGGCCAGGAGACTGTGATGGCCACTCCAGAACATTCACCTTTTTCTGCAGTAACCACCGGAGGGTCAACTTGGCCTTGTGCTTAGGGTCACTGTCATGCTGGAAAGTCCAAGAGTGTCCCATGCGCCGCCTTTGTGCAGAAGAATGCAAATTGTCTGCCAGTATTTTCTGATACCATGTTGCATTCATCTTGCCATCAATTTTCACAAGATTCCCCATGCCTTTTGTGCTCACACCCCCCCCTCCCCCACAACATCAGTGAGCCACCACCATGCTTCACTGTGAGAAATTGTATTCTTTTCACTATAGGCCTTGTTGACTCCTCTATAAACATAGCGCTTATGGTTGTGAACATAAAGCTCTATTTTGTTCTCGTCACTCCATATTACAGTGTGCCAGGGGCGTGTCAAGGTGTTGTCGGGCATATTGTAACCTGGCTTTTTGGTGGCATTGGCACAGTAAAGGCTTCTTTCTGTCAACTCAATCATGCAGCTCATTTTTGTTCAAGTATCATCGTATTGAGCTCCTTGAAACAACCACACCGTCTTTTTCCAGAGCAGCCTGTATTTCTCCTGAAGTTACTTGTGGGTTTTACTTTGTATCCCGAACAATTCTTCTGGCAGTTGTGGCTGAAATCTTTCTTTGTCTACTTAACCTTGGCTTGGTATCAAGAGATCCTCGAACTTTCCACTTCTTAATAAGTGATTGAACAGTACTGACTGGCATTTTCAAGGCTGTGGATATCTTTTCCATCTTTATAAAGTTCCATTACCTTGGTACGCAGGTCTTTTTTGACAGTTCTTTTCTGCTCCCCATGGCTTGGTATCTAGCTTGCTCAGTGCATCCACGTGAGAGCTAACAAACATATTGACTATTTATACACATGCACTAATTGCAATTTTAAAAAGCTTTAATTGCCATTTAAACCTGTGTGTGTCACCCTGTGTGTCTATAACAAGGCCATACATTCAATGGTGTATCCTGGTTTTGTGCTGTCCTAGGCATGACAAAACTCAGGCACCCCTCCACCCCTCCACCCCCCGCCCCACCTTCTAAATAAACATACACACTCACTGACAGACACATATACACTCAGTGTCAGACACACACATTCACTGACAGACACACATACACTAGTTAACAGACATACACACTCACTGACAAACAACATACATACTCTCACTGACACACACACACTCTCACTAACAGACACATACAGTCACTAACAGACACACAGTCACTAACAGACACACTCTCACTAACAGACATGCATACACACTCACTAACAGACACACACTAACACACTCACTAACAGACACACATACTAACACACTCACTAACAGACACACACACACACACTAACAGACACACACCCTCTCACTAACAGACAAACACAGTCACTAACAGACACACACTCACTAATAGACACACATACTCTCTCACTAACAAACATGCATACACACTCACTAACAGACATGCATACACACTACCAGACACACACACTAACACACTCTCTAACAGACACACACACACTCTCTAACAGACACATACAGTCACTAACAGACACATACAGTTACTAACAGACACACATAGTCACTAACAGACACAAACTCACTAACAGACATGTATACACACTCACTAACAGACATGCATACAGACTACCAGACACACACACTAACACACTCTCTAACAGACACACACACTCACTAACAGACACACACAGTCACTAACAGACACACTCTCACTAACAGACATGCATACACTCTCACTTACAGACACACATACTAACACACTCACTAACAGACACACACACACACACTAACAGACACACTCTCGCTAACAGAAACACAGTCACTAAGCA
The DNA here is from genome assembly GCF_036172605.1 of Pelobates fuscus. NCBI lineage: Eukaryota > Metazoa > Chordata > Amphibia > Anura > Pelobatidae > Pelobates > Pelobates fuscus. Next base: position 64,070,124 of record NC_086321.1, read on the forward strand.
CAACTGTATATGATCAGTGGATGATGTATGTAATATGGAGAATGGGTGATATGAGCAGATATGAGGTATGAGACCTATGCAATAAATGGGCTATGGGCGGATATGAAGATGCTATAGATGGGCTGTGGGTGGGTATGAGGAGTAGGCTCTGTGCTATACATGGGCTAATGGTGGATGTAAGCAAGAGGTGTGCTATCTATGGACTGTGGATGGATATGAGGAATATAGGCTGTGCTATAAATGAGGAATGTGGGATATATGAAAACTGTAGGACAATATGGGGGCTGTGAGAGCATATGGAGAATGGGAGGTTTGAGTGTATTTGGTGAAAATAAGTGCTGTGGGAGATATGGAGTCCGTGCGGATTATGGGGAATGGGGACTGTTTGAGAAATGGGAAACTCGGTGGAAATGGACACTGTTGCAGGATATGAGGAATGGGAAGTGTGGGTGGACATTATTATTTACAAAGTGCTAACAAATTCTACATATCTGCTCCTCCCCCCTCCCTTGTTACAGTCTCTCCATCCCCCTAACCCCTGTTACTATCCCCCCTACCTCCTGTCACTGCCCCTCCATCCCCTACCCCCTGTCACTGCTCCTCAACCCCCTTGCCCCCTGTTACTACCCCCTCACCCCTGTTACTGCCCCTCCACCCCACTACCCCTGTTACTGCCCCTCCACCCCACAGCCCCTGCAGTTCCTTACCCTCTCACAGCCCCCCACCCCCACCCTGTCACAGCCCTGCCAACCTGTCACAGTCCCCCCTACCCTGTCACAACCCACCTTACTGGCTGTGGGATGACAGCCCCCCACCATGTCATCCTACAGCCACATACACACCGTGTCACCCCTCTACCCACACCCTGTCAACCCTCCACAAACACACACACACCCTGTCACAGCCCCCACACACACACAGCCTGTCACAGCCCCACCCACACACAGACATTGTCACCCCATACACATACACTATCACCATTCCCAAACACTTTCAGCTCCCACACACTTTCTCCCCTTTCACCCGGCCACACTCACATTAAACCCTCCTAATCCTGTCACTCTCACCACCTCCAACCATACTCACCTGCCCTTGCTTTACCACAATTACCGTATCACATTACCCCCCTCAATCCTGTCAGGCTCACCTTCTCTTGCACTATCGCACACAGTCTCCAACCCTGCATGATTAAGGCTCTTAGGTGACTGTCTGCCTCTTTGTGTGTGACTGCCTGTCTCTGTGTGTGTATGTCTGTCTGCCTGTGTGTTTGTGTGTGGTTGTCTGCCTGTGTGTTTGTGTGTGGCTGTCTGTGTGTGACTTCTTGCCTGTGTGTGTGTGATTGCCTGCCTGTGTGTGTGTGGCTGTCTACTGTACAGAGGCGGAGCTAAAAGTGCCGGGTAACTGCTGCAGGGGTAGCAGGAAGGAGTCCCTGCTTCCCCAACAACCAGTCTCCAGGAGCTGCACTGCATCCTCTCCTCCATAATGAACAGAGGTAACTATGTGTGATTGTTTGCCTGTGTGTGTGTGGCTGTCTGTGTGTGTGTGGGGGGGGGGGCTGTCTGCCTGTGTATGTGTGGCTGTCTGTGTGTGTGTGTGTATGGTAGTCTGTCTGCCTGTGTGTGACTGTCTGTGTGTGTGTGGTAGTCTGTCTGCCTGTGTGTGACTGTCTGCGTGTGACTGTCTACCTGTCTGCCTGTGTGTGTCTATGTGAGCGTCTGCCTGTGTGTGTGTGTGTGTGTGTGTGTGTGTGGCTGTCTGTTGGTGTGTTTGACTGTCTGCCTGTGTGTGTCTGTGTGTAAGCCTGTCTGCCTGTGTGTGGGGGGGGGGGGGTCTGTCTGCCTGTGTGTGTCCATGTGAATGTGTGTGTGTGGCTCTCTGTTTGACTGTCTGCCTGTGTGTGTGTGTGTGTGTGACTGTCTGTGTGTGTGTGTCTGTGTGTATGACTGTCTGCCTGTGTGTGTGACTCTCTGCCTTTGTGTGACTATCTGCCTGTGTGTGTGTGTGTGTGTGTGTGAGTGTGACCTTCTGCCTGTGTGTGTGTGTGTGTGCATGACTGTCTGCCTGTGTGTGTGTGACTGTCTGCCTGTGTGTGTGACTGCCTGTGTGTGGCTGTCTGCCTGTGTGTGTGTGTGTCTGCCTGTGTGACTGTCTGCCTCTGTGTGTGTTACTGCTTCTGTGTGTGTATGGCTGTCTGCGTGTATGTGTGTGGCTGTCTGCCTGTATGTGTGTTTGTGTGTGGCTGTCTGTGTGTGACTGCCTGCCTGTGTGTTTCTGGCTGTCTGCCTGTGTGTGTGTGTGACTGTCTTTGTTTGTGTGTCTGTGTGTATGACTGTCTGCCTGTGTGTGTGTGTGTGTGTGTGCATGACTGTCTGCCTGTGTGTGTGCATGACTGTCTGCCTGTGTGTGTGCATGACTGTCTGCCTGTGTGTGACTGCCTGTGTGTGTGACTGCCTGTGTGTGGCAGTCTGCCTGTCTGTGTGTGTGTTTGGCTGTCTGCCTCTGTGTGTGTCACTGCCTGTCTCAGTGTGTGTATGGCTGGCTGTCTGCCTTTGTGTGTGTGTGTGTGTGAGTGTGTGGCTGTGTGTGTGGCTGTCTGCCTGTATGTGTGTTTGCCTGTCTGTGTGTGACTGCCTGCCTGTATGTGTGTGTGTGTGACTGCCTGCCTGTGTGTGTCTGGCTGTCTGCCTGTGTGTGTGTGTGTGTGTATGTGTGTGTGTGTGGCTGTCTGTTGGTGTGTTTAACTGTCTGCCTGTGTGTGTCTGTGTGAAAGCCTGTCTGCCTGTGTGTGTGTGTGTGTGTGTGTGTGTGTGTGGCTGTCTGCCTGTGTGTGTCTATGTGACAGTCTCTGTGTGTAGCTGTCTGTTTGTTTGTTTGACTGTCTGCCTGTGTGTGTGTGTCTGTGTGTATGACTGTCTGCCTGTGTGTGTGAGACTCTCTGCCTGTGTGTGACTGCCTGTGTGTGTGTGTGTGTGTGTGTGTGTGGCTGTCTGCCTGTGTGTGTGTGTGTGGCTGTCTGCATGTGTGTATGGCTGTCTGCCTCTGTGTGTGTGTGTGTCTGTCTGCCTGTGTGTGTGTGTGTGTCTGTCTGCGTGTGTGTGTGACTGTCTGCATGTAAGTATGTATGTGTTTAAGACTGTATGTGTGGCTGTATGCGTGGGGCTGTGTATGTGTGTGCAGCTGTCTGCCTCTGTGTGTGCGGCTGTCTGCCTCTGTGTGTGTGACTGCCTGTCTGTGTGTGTGTGTATGGCTGTCTGCATCTGTGTGTGTGTGTGTGTGTGTGTGTGGCTGTCTGCCTGTGTGTTTGTGTGTGGCTGTCTGTGTGTGGCTGCCTGACTCTGTGTGTGTGGCTGTCTGCCTGTGTGTGTATGTCTTTGTGGCTGTCTGTCTGTGTGTGTCTGTCTGTGTGTGTTTTTGTGTGACTGTCTGCATGTAAGTATGTGTAAGACTGTGTGGCTGTGTGTGTGGGGGGGGGGGCTGTCTGCGTGTGTGTGTGTGTGTGTGTATGTCTGCCTGTAATTGTGTGTGTGTGTTTATCTGCCTGTAACCCTATGTGTGCTACTGTCTGTACCTGTGTGTTTCTGCCTGATCCTGTGAATGTGACTATCTGCCTGCGACTGTGTGTATGTGGTGGCTTTGACAATGTATATGTATAACTGTGTGCATCTGACTGTGGGACTGTGTGCACATAACTATGCAAAAATATACTCCTGCATTCACACATAGGCCTAAATGCAGATTTTTATCTGAATTAAATACCAATCACACACAGCCAATAAGCCCAGCACAAATATCACATACAACCAATACACGCATACCCTATTTTTTTTTCCGACTTTGGCCTAAGGCCTCACAAAGTCTAGATCTGCCACTGGCTCACTTAGCCTGACATCTCCAACCACGATAACAATATCTTTTTAACTCAGAAGTTGTTATCATCCAGATGAATTGATTTCTCTAAAACTTCGGATGGCTGAGGTCTCGGGCATATACCTCAGGGCATATACCGCTAATAGCACATATAATTATGGTAGGAATGAGCAACTTTATGTAAAGATTTCCAAGCAAGCACCAGAATGTTAAATTGAGCCTTAAACCTTACAGAAAGCCAGTGTATGGAATGAGAGAGGGGGAGGCATGGGAAGTGCGGTCGGACGGGAAGATGAGCCTCACCGCCACATTTATTATAGACTGTAACAGGGAAAGTTTGGAAGTCTCCCTGCTGTTTCTAACTGGATGGCTTCACACTGATTACACAACATTAGCACCACTTGCTTAATAACATGTAGTTCCTCCTGGCCAAAACAGTTCTGAGGCATCAAGGAATGGACTCCACAAGACCCCTGAATGTGTCATGTGGTATCTGGCACCAAAACATTAGCAGATAATTTAAGTCCTGCAAGTATGCGAGATGTGGCCTCCATGGATCAGATTTGTTGTTCCAGCACACATGCTCAGAGTTAGATCTGGCGAATTTGGAGACCAAGGCACCACCTTGAACTCTTTGTCATGTTCCTCACACCATTCCTGAACAATGTTTGCTGTGTAGCAGGGTGAATAATCCTTCTGAAAGAAGCCACTGCCACCAGGGAACACGATTGCCATGAAGGGTTATACGTGATCTGCAACAATCTCTAAGTAGGTGGTATGTGACAAAGTAACGTCCACATGAATGCCAGAACCCAAGGTTTGCCAGCAGAACATTACCCAGGGCAAAAAACTGCCTCCACTGGCCTGCCTTCTTCCCATAGTGCATCCTGCTGCTATCATTTCCCCAGGCAAATAATGCACACACACCTCTGGCCATCCTCCTGATCTAAAAGAAAACATTATTCATCAGACCAGGCAACTTTCTTTCATGCTCCATGGCAACGTTCTGATGCTCACATCCCCATTGAAGATGCTTTCAGTGGTGGACAGGGGTCATAATGAGCTGATCGGTCTGCAGGTATGCAGCGCTATACATAGAAAATGGGACACTATAGGCATCAAAACAACTTTAGCTTACTGTAAAAACTGCTTAATGAAGCTAATGTTGTTTTGATGCCTACCGTATCCCTTCAATGAATTGGCTGTAGATAGACTATTCCAGCTTGCAACTCTTAGCAACGTAGCTAAAACAGAAAGCATGCAATGTGACGTACTCAGGGTCAGAAGAAGTGTATCCATTTGAAGGCTGGTTCTGCAATCTAATTAAAGTAAATGGCCTGTAATAGCTGCTAATAGCTAGTCTCGATTTTACCTCTATTTTATGTATATTGACTTTATGGAATCCTGTAGCATTCCTCCCACCATTCCAACAAAAATGAAATGCTCTGCAGTTGCAATATCAAAGAGTTATCATGCCTCGGGATGCGTAATAAGAAATCTGATAATATAACTGGCGTATGAACTATACAATATCCTTCATTATTAAAGGGACACTATAGTCACCAGAAGCACTACAGCTTAATGTAGTTGTCCTGGTGTCTATAGCATGTCCCTGCAGGCTTTTCAATGTTAACACAGCAAACTTTCTTGCTAAGAACAATGTACAGCCCACTGTGTGCTTGCTCCACTCCCCACCCCACCCCACCCCCAGTGCTGTCTAAAATTAATGATGGAAATTGCACTCATTTAAGATATTGACCCCTTTACTGCACAGTAGCAAAATATGCATTATTCTCCCTTCATTACGGGCTATAATAGCACAGATCACTTCTTTATCACTTCTTTTAATTACTTCATTGTATGTGTTATATATATACATATATATATATATATATATATATATATATATATATATATATTTAAACTAGAACATATATGTATAACGATACATCATAAGCAAAACAAGGTAAGTAATTTTTACATGGTATAGATACTACATGACATGCAAGTCTCAGGACACATCAAACTATTAAATGGTGTGTGACATAAAGGCTTGCTAATGGATCGGTCAAAGCTGCATCTCAGTCCTACTCTTAAAAATAATCAATCATGTACTTGATTTTAAACATAAAAGGTAATTTGCTGAGCTGCAGTTAATAGATAGTCAAGTTAATTAAAAATTGTAGATTGGATATAAAATTAGGCTGCCGGCTGGAATTGTAGATGGAACGCTTGAAAGCCCAGTACCCCTTCGCTGAGAATTCATCTCTCATAAGCTCCATTTTAATCATTATTTATATTCTGGGATAGATAATCTTTGGTAATTCATAATTGATCACCTGGAAAACAACTTCATAGATATGTCAATAGTCTACAGAATCCTCCAGTGCTTTTAATTGTTTTGCACAATGGATAATCTATGCATTTCATAACTGAGCTAATTAAATACTGCTGGACATTCAATGAACGCTGCTTAGAAATGCAGACGGGAACTTGCACCGTGTTCAGCCAACTCATTTATTAAAGCTCAGCTGCTGATGAGGCCAAAACAATCATTTATGAACTAGTGGACCCTGGAGGAAGTGATTGCCAAGTGGTTGCTACACTGTAAAAAGACACAAAAAAGATTGATGCAACTCTATGACACATTTCAGTGAACCAATAAAGATATATGTAATTAAAAGATTTACATGTTTATAATTAAACACCTATAAAAAAAACACACAATATTGAGTGGTGGAGAATTCTTCAACAGAACAGTTACACAGAACAGGCTTACTCTGCAAAAGCCCATATAATACACAAATACCAACAACAAACTCCACAATTTATTGGTACGTGATTATCGTTAGCACCATATCATTCTATTTACCAAAGTTATCTAATTTCCTATCCCACCAATAATCGTTTGTTGTTATATATATATATTTAAACACAGTTGTTTGGTCTCCCATTGATATATGATCACTATGAAGGAAATTCTACACATGTAGTCAGACATTTTATTTAGAAACAATGTACAGAGGTTATTGTTGTAATCATTTTCCCAATATTGCTTAGTGTATGGATTGGATTTCTCCAGCCTAACACAATGCATGCTTATCGACGCAATGGACTTAAAAACGATGAGAAGATTTCTCCTGGAAGTGCTGTCTCTTGACCCATGTCCACTAAACCTTGCGATAGTCAGAATGGGATCCGATTATCTTATTTTACCAAGCATTCCTTATGGTTAACTTTAACTCTAAAATCTTTGTTCCAGGTGTAGGAACCCATAATATCTTGGGGGCATGCCTGTCAGAGGTTTGAGGTGAATGGGCTCAATATGAGAGATTTGGACAAACACAGTCACTAAACTTAAAGTCTTTACTGATAAGGCAAAATATATAGCTGAAAGTCCCAGTGCAAAATGGAAAACAGCAAACAAGGCAGAATCTTGATTGGCAATACAAGTAATATTAAATATTTAATATGTAAAATAAAAATTTACCAAATGGTCACCACTGGATTAGCCAGGCGAGGGGTTAACCAAAGCTGGAACACGGGGCGCCCGGTGAGTAAGTGTGTTGCGCCGTGACAATGCCTTTCACCAAGAGATTATATTAATGAGGACACTACTTGAATACTGGTTGCAATCCCCATTTCCCCTCAAACAGCCTGAGTTATTTGTGGCATGGATTTCACGAGGTTCTGTAAACATTCTGGTCCGTGTCAAATTGAAACATCATACAGTTGTTGCAGATTTGTCAGCAGCACATCCATGTTTTAATACTGTAAACCTCATGTGCCATCACATCTCAAGAATATTCTATTGGATTGTGAAGTACATTGAACTGATTGTCATGTTTGTGGAACCAGCTTTAGATGGTGTGTACTTTTGACATTTTGTGTTAAATGGCTGGATGTAACCATTAAACCAAGGGTAGACAACCTTCCGCACTCCAGATGTTGTGGACTACATCTCCCTTGATTCTTTGCCAGCATTCTGCTGTAAGAGCATTATGGGAGATGTAGTCTGAGTGCCATTCTGGGGTCAAGAAGGATTTTTTTTCCTAGCTTGTTGCAAAATTGGAAGTGCTTCAGACTGGGTTTTTGCCTTCTTTTCGAACAACAGCAAAAAACAAATGTGAGGAAGGCTGAACTTAATGGAAGCAAGTCTCTTTTCAGCTATGTAACTATGTAACTATATGTAGTCCACAACATCTGGAGTGCCGATGATGGCCTACCGCTGCTTAGCCATATAGCCACAAACAATACCGAGGTATTTATATCTGATACTTAGTTGGTAATCAGGGGTTAATGTGTGGTGGCAAGTAATATTCCCCACATCATTTTGACCCCACCGTCTTCATGTTGCAGCAGAAAATAAGATTTGCCAAAACATAACTTTTTTTCTTCTTCTGTTTCAATACATTTGTGCCTGGTGGAGACTCAGTTTCCTGTTCTTAGTTGACCGCAATGGTCTTTTCCTACTGTATTGTATCCACTTCAAGGTTCAGTAGTTTATTGATGGATGATATCCCGCCCACTATTTGCACCACATTACATTACATGTTTCTTGAGCCGTATCTTCTGCTGTGTCTCTCGGTTATTCACCTCACTTTTATGAGTAGCATTCTCTACACTGTATATAGTTTTTAGCCATTACGGATATCCAGTAGGCACATGTTATCTAGTGTGCCATGGTATTTAGGCCGCGTGTAGGTGTAAGTGTTATGATGGGGTCCGTTTTATGTTTAGTTTACCCTTACTAGTGATAACCTCACGCGGACACCGTGTTGGTGCTATTGCGCGGTGTGCTTTACTGATGGGTTGTGTACCTTTAGATAGGGACCCTCTGACAGTTTTGTGACCTTGCTAGACCAATGTAGCTGTAGAAGTTTGTCTTTTCTCCCCTCTCTTTTGCGTATATTCTTGAGGGTTCTCCTCTATCTATATTTTGGTTATGTAAGTACACCCTCCTGGTTTATGGAGTACTGATGTAATGTTTGTGATTACAGTTAGTTGGGGTCTATTTGTATGTTTTGTAAACCTACCCAGAACCCTTATTATTGGGAACTATTACCAGTGGTGCATCCTGGTTTTGTGCTGCCCTAGGCTCAGAGGAAGTGCTCCCTCGCCGCCCACCCAGCAGCCCACCGGCATGTCAGTTAGCCGCAAGGCTAACAAGACATTTGCCTTGGGCATTTGGGGGTGTTTTTTTTTGCCGCCCCCTGGAAAATGCCGCCCAAGGCAAATGCCTTGTTTGCCTCGCGGCTAAAACGTCCCTGACTATTACCCAATTTATTTTTCCTCATTTGTCTCTTTTTCATCTTTTTATTTGTGGGGGCTGCCTTTGGGACTTTTCAGTTAACCTTTATAGCTCCTGACTCCCTTACCTGACCACACACATCTGTTCACCTCCATTCTGGTAACGTTTGCTTTATTTATGTTGCTTAGCTTAGGAGTTGTGAATATTCGGAGTATAGGAAGATTCTTATTTTACTTAATTACTCTCTTATACTCAGATCTATTTCTGTCCCATATCCACTTTTAGCAATTAGAAAGTCACTGGCTTTTTATACTATTGCTTCACTCGTTTATTATAGACACTTTTTGGGCCATTTCTCCTCTCTATCTCTATCCTAAATGGATCAGGTGTCCAGTTCTAAATATCCTTCTATTTTGATTGATTTCGGGTTAAGCCCAGGCTTGAAATAGAAGGATTAGTGACAGTTTGCTGCCACAGCTCCCCCCTCCCCCCTTTCTTTGGGTGAAAACTTTTTTTCCCCTTAATTGGTTTTGACGTTCAGAGAGACTTTTCACAATTTTACTTTGGTTTTGCATGTAAAAGCTTTAACATACTTTAAATAGCAAACCATCTACTTTTTAAGGCTGGAATTGGGGCTTTTGCTTTATTTCTTGTGACTCGTAGATGGTGAGCAAGGATGTGTCTTCAAATCATCTCAATTGACACCTAGCTCACACAATCCATCCCAAGTTTTCATGGCCATTTTCTCTGTATTTATACAGAATAATTCCCCAACCATGAATATTTAGCAGTTATGTAAATTGTGTGGACCTTACACTACTGAATGACACATTGATAATCACCGAAATCTTTTGTTAAAACTTTTTCAGGTCATTCTTCATTGTCTTTAAAATGTATATTAAGTATTTAGCAAATTACATCACAATCCAGTTCCATCCTGGCACAGCCAAGGCATACTATCAGGGTTATTTACTAACAGTGACAATTCAAAGTGGATTTCGATTTTGAACCTAAGTTTGAAATCTATTATGAATTCTCTCGGTATTAACGTTATTGTATTGAAGGAGGTGACATGAAAACAAAGATAGATTTACCAAAGTGTCATGATCAGAAAAGCTCAGTTCCATGAATAGGAAGACAAAAAGCAAAACACAAATTCATCATGAAATGAATGCAAGTTTAATAACCATGTAGCCTAAAAGGAAGACATAATAATCAATCCATTTGTTTAAAGGGGTACTGTATGCATAATAATTACGTCATGTTATGGAATTGGCTATGGTGCCTGGATCCATTGGCGCCATCTCTCCATTAAGTCTTTCAACCATTTTCAAATAGTTTAACAATGGATGAGAGTCCTTGACTGCCAACATCCCAACCCCCACTAGAAGTATGGCTAAGGCAGAGATTACATTCTTCATTTGCCAAACCAATTCAAGCCACAATAGCCATAGTGCTAGGCTGAGGGTGGTTAGCCGACATTCTGAGACAACCACTAGCGCCCATTGCTGCTCGGGCTTATGACCCAGAGGCACAGAGGTAGATTGGCTGATGGGAACGCTCATTTAACATTACGCTATTCAAAAATAGTTAAACACTGAACAGAAGGACTGCACAGGGGGCTCCACACACTATAATCACTTCAAAGAGAAGAAGTGGTTACACCGCATAAAGTGTCCCTTTGAGTTCTAGACTGCAAATGATAACGGCAATAAGGCATGTCACTTTACAGCCACTTGTTCTGTCACAATCAGTATTGATAAATAACATTGCTGAAATGGTTTAGAGATTAGCAGATGCATAGTACAGATAGGAGACTGCATTACTTGGATCAAAGTAGCAGACTGGCAGTTAAACTACAAATTCAATTTCAGACGCCAACATTTTAATCACTGCTGCTTATCAAAGCATGTTTATGCCAAGTCAACCCAATTTGCTTTAAAAATTTAAGTACTACTAAAGTTTATAATCACCACTTAGTGTACAGAATCATCAGCTATAATAATGGAGAATAAGAAACATGGTATGTACATAAAAAAAAAATGCTGGTTTTACCTTTCTGGAACCCGCTTGCTTCAATATTAACACAGTCTCCCAATCTACAGCTTTTATACATCACCATTCATACACCAAGAAACACTCCTCCACATTATGACAGTCTCTGCTTGCTAGAAAAACATTTGGGGGACCCAGAACATGTATTATTTAATAGTGGTGCTGTTAGATCCTTAAAATTACCTTGGTTTTAACATTATACGCAAATATGTCTCAGCGCAGACAAAAAATGTTAATGTATTTTTTTTCTCCCAAACAATCTTTCAGGGCTATTTAAAAATCACCTGCCTCGTATGCCCCATATGGAGATTTAAATGTAGAAAGTAATCCAGGCACTCCAAAGTATCCCCAAAACAGGCAACTTTTATTGGTTCGTGGGTCCAATAAAAGTTGCCTGTTTTTGGGATCCTTTGGAGTGCCTGGATTATTTTCTACATTTAATTCTACATTTGGTCCTCTGGTACTGGGACTGACCCGGTTAGTACCCAAGGGTCCCTGAGAGGAAGGGTCTGGGTGCAGTTCCACAATCTATCTATGCACATGGAGATTTAGTCACAGCACGTGACCACTTTGTGTTTAAAGTCCACCACTTCTTATTGCTTACTCAAGTCTGAATTTTGCAATTTAACTTTCAAATTTACTACAATTCGCTTTGTAGTGAATAAACCCCGGACCAGTGGGACCCTATGCTGGTATATAAACCACTTAATTTTAGCGCAAGTATGGACAACCTTCAACGTAAGCTAATAGAAGACAGACTAGAACTTTAGTCAAGTCATATCCAATTACAGCCAAGTAATTGAAGGTTAAAGTGGAAATTAAAACAAACAGAATAGCAAATCATGCATAAATTAAATTTTTACTGCAATTTAAAAAAGTTTACATCCTCTGGTTTACAAATATAGTCATTTGTTCTTGTAATAGTCACATTGAAGGGTTACTCCAATCAGCGTGATCAGTTCAATGATTAGAAGTAGTTATGGTTTCTGGAGTCTATATGTGCAGTGTTTCACTTTGAACCACGGCATGGAGATTAAGCTCTCAGTTGCCGGAGGTGTAACTCCAGTTCCAGCAGGGTCATTGGGATTGTTCCAGGATGGCGAATATCAATATTGTGCAAAATTGGTGTCCGATGCCGCCAACCCCAATCAGTGTCACCCCTGTCCTCCCCTCAGTCTGCCCTCTCTAACCTCCATTCCCCTGGCAAATGAGATTGACATCCGCCAAGAAGGAATTAGTCTCAGTGGAGAACTTAGAAAAGAAGCTAGTTTATGCTCAGTGAAAACACTTTTTTTTTGAGTTGGAGTAATCCTTTAATGTAATTAATAACCACTAGTTATTTTCCTATTATCTCATATGTGTGATAGAAGGCACAGTGTCATTTTATACAAAGTGCAGACCGATATGAATTCTTCAGGTGTATGTACTAAACAACAAGTTATAGGTAAGGCAAAACGGATATGCAGAAAGCAGGCCAAAAACAGAGGGGGGAAAATAGGTTATAAAATTGTTTAGATGACCTGATACAAATAGATACTTTTATATATAGAGAAAATCTATATACGGTAGGTGTTCTCCATCTATCAAACCTCAGTAATATTGACAAATATTCTATAATAAAAAGCAAATCGGTCTGGTAATCGGACAGCTAAGAAGGCAGTGAGGAAGCTGCAGTCTGATCATCAATCGCCCAGAATTTAATTGGTGGTAGATGTGAAATGATTGCCAGGGATTTATACTACTGCAGTTGGAGGGGTCTCATCTATTACTGGTGGGGAGGGGGGTTGTTTGTAATTAACCCTTTATTTATTACAGGGTACGTCACCACATCTGAACAATCAAGGGTTTAAAACCAAAGCGACTGCAAAAATAAAACTTATTGGATAAAATGTAAAAAAATGCAGGAAATAAAATATAAGTATATTATTTCACTCGACCCACCTTCACTAAATAAATTGCAGTTATTGAACAGAAGTGGATCAATCATGAAACAGACATGTATCAATCAAGTGCATTTCTTCCATTCAGTAATATATTGTACGTATCGTTTGCTTCTGTTACATTTCATGATTTGTATGTCATGCCCCAAACGTTCCCTAATGGGTAGATTCCAAGGCCACAGAATTCTACTTTATTTCACACTATGAGAGTTATGCATAAACAGGCTCATTTACTAAACTGAGAAGACAATGTGAATGTCAAATACAAGGCTAAACTAAAGAAACTGGGGATCGCTACATCAGCTATGCTTCTAGTCTGACCACTTTGGCCTTACAAATGTAAATTCTCACTATACTGAAGGCACCTAAAATAAGCAATTCTGGGGCAAAAGTTTTTAGAGTGGAGTATTTGCCAAGGAGAGCAATCGAACGTTACTTATATTTGCTCATAAGCAACAACCCTCTATGTTTTGGGTTGATCCACTTTGAATGGACACTCCATGTAATTACAGGAGCATGCCATTAAAATGTGTAATTTGTTTTACAATTTAGTAGATATACTCTCCAAACAGGGTTTAAAATTTTAACTTGCCACTAGCCATCAACAAGTAAAAATGTAGCCCTGTCAAGTGGAAACTCAGCCCTAAAATAAATACTATAGCTAGCAGTGACAAGTAGCGTTTAAGGCCTGGCTAGTAGCAAATGACTTCATATTGTAAAAGTCCTGCCTGTTTTCTTTGAGGCTTTACAATCATTATCAGTGAGCTGCCCTGTATAGTTTGTGTTTATAACCCCCTTGACTAAGCTGTATATGCTCAAGTGTTTTTTTTTTTTTTTTTTATTAAACGAGAAATGGACCGAGATTTAGTTTCTTTTGAAGGTACTTGCTCAGTTGTGCTTATTCTTGTGTGGGTTGAGAGGCAATTTTCAGTGTCTTATTGGTTCTTCTATGAGCTTCCACTACTGACCCTTTCATTCCATATCTCAAAGCACTAATATTTCCTTTTTAAAAGAGACTTTAAAAATAACTGGAAAAATAAAAACTTTTTTCATAAATATACAAAATTATGCATACTTTTTCCCCAACGCAAAAAAACAAAAAAAAAACAAATATTGCTTTGTTTATGGTTTTATAGTCTAATATTTTATCTTTCTGCAATGAAAAATAATTTAACGAGGTTTAAAGTCTCTGCATTATTTAAATCACTGTAGAACAGTAATAAAACAGCCATGAAAGACTGATTCACTTTTAAGTATTATTTCTACCCCCTGAAAAAGAAAAAAAAAAATTTATGCCTAGACAAGAAAAATAAACAATACAACTAATTAATACAAGGCTTCTGGCTTCGTTCTTCAGAGTGAAATGTGTTCTTTGTTCGCTTAAAGCTGTTGATTGGTGAAGAAAGACTTGGCTTCTCCGCAAACAGGATTAACACACATAGGACAGCGTAGAGTTAACTGTTTAGAGCAGATCTCGTTGGATTTGATATGTGTTAGAACTATATCTGCGAGGGCCTGAATAAAACAAACAAAAGGTAAAAGTTTAAAAATAAAAAGTGAGAAAAGTAAAGTAGATGAAAAGCACTAGGCATACGAGTTCTCAAAATATTGGAATCTATTCTTTGAACCCAGCATTGTGGATAACTGGTAACAAAAATGGTACGTTTTAAAGCACAATATCTGAGAAGGAACAAAAGTGTAAGTGAATTTAGTTTGCTACTTTTCTGCATTAAAGGATTGCAATTGCCTGATCAATTCTCCATGAAACTCATTTGTGTATAAACCCCATGGTTTTAAAATTAAAAATAAATAAATATCAAACAAGCAAATGAAAGCCTCAAAAACACTTTCCATTAACTATTAGTTTATTTTTCCTTTCAGTGTTAAAGCAGCTCCTAGAACACTTAAAACATTAAAGAGTCCCTCCAGGTAATGCTAGATGCTATATGTATCTTATTAGTCTGTTTTGTGAAACATTGCCACAAAACGTTATGCAAACTTTATTTGTCCTATAAACGCCAGCAGCAGGTCACTATGGGATATGCATGTGTGCATTTTCCCTTTAGATAGTTTACAATTTGTGCTTGTAACGTGGAAAACAAAGTGGAAGGACCCAAGGTGGAACAGTGTTTTGCAAAACCATGTATGGCACCATGCAGAAATTAACCTCTAAATGTTAAAAGCGGGTTCCAACTGGGGAATCTTTCTCTGTACTAACTATCTGACCTTCCATGGCAATATTTAACCCCTTAAGGACACATGACATGTCTGACACGTCATGATTCCCTTTTATTCCAGAAGTTTGGTCCTTAAGGGGTTAATTAGACAAGTATTTCATTCCATCCTTTATTGGTACAATTCATACATTTTGGAGGACCACTTCTCAGCATTTTTTTTTTTATCTCCTTTACTGTATAAAAATCAAAAATATTGTGTGCGTTGTATAAATTTGCACATAAAACTTTATTAAAGAACATAGTTTTGTTAAATTTTTTTAAAAAAAAACTAAAAAAAAAAACTGTCGAAAACATTTTTCTTCTCCTTTATATTGCCCTAGAAGACAAAATAATACGTGGCTTGATAATTTGAGTAGTGGTCTTTAACTCTTTCAGCAAAAATGGAATGAGCAAAAGTGCAGCTTGTTATGTCTAATGCTTTAAGGTGTAACAGACATCCATGCAAAGGCTTGTATTGTTTATTCTTGGCTAGACTGCTTCCCACTTAAGAAGAATAGATTTTCACATTGTTGTAGTGGTTAGAAGTGAGAACCGATAATCACTGGGATACAGTCAATAGCATTAAAGCAAGTTTAACAATACTGATACCTTAGAGAACAATGGATTTCCATTAAGGGATTCAGCTCTTCTGATGTTTTCAACTCCACACTAAAAATAAAACAAGGAAAAAAATGAAAAAAAAAAATGCTTTACTCTCAATTGTTCTAAAGCACCTGCCAAAAAAGGACAGATTATTATACAAAAAGTTATAACAGTGCAATAAAGCAGCTGCCTAATTCTTTAAAAAAAAAAAAAAAAACTCTCAAAAAAGGTTATATAAACATGGAATATTATAACTCCAATTCTCTTTAAAAAAAAAAAAATAATAAAAAAAAAGTGTTACGCTTGTTTCAGAGGATATAAAAAGGTATACTAAAGGCATCGAATGAGCTTTAGCTTAAAGAAGCAGTTTTGGTGTATAGATCCTGGTCCTACAGTCTCACTGCTCAATTTGCTGCCATTTAGGAGGTAAAGTGACCCTAGAATCACCAGAACAACTACAACTTGTTCTGGTGCTTATATTATGCCCCTGCAGGCATTTACATGTGAACACTGCCTTTTCAGGAAAAAGGCAGGGTTTACATTACATTACTGCCTAGGGCGACTTCCAGTAGCAGTCACTCAGATGGCCACTAGAGGCGCTTCTTGGGTCAGTGCTGCACAATGTGATGTTGCACTGATGTTTAGCGTATCCACGCTCTGCATGGAGGCACTAAGCTTTCCCCATAGAGATGCACTTAGTCAATGCATCTGTATGAGGAGATGCTGATTGGCGCAACACAGCGTTTTGCTGCACGTACACATTAGCCTCCTAATGCTTTCCTATAGGAAACCATTGGATTGGCAGAGATTGTCAATTCTGATGATCTCAGCCATGGAGGTGCATCGGGACGGTACCAGTGCACCCACACAGAGCTCGAATAAAAAGGTATGCTTTAATGGAGGCAAGGGGCGGTCACCTAACTTTATAGGGTCAGGAATAGACGTTTGTATTCCTGAACCTATAGCGTTCCTTTAAATAACGGTTTATGTAGCCCTAGACACAGCATCCTGCACAATATGTTCTAACATCAAAGCTATGTTTCCTTGATAAATCTACTCCAGTTGTATGCCCTGTATCTGCACGTGCATGTTGCTGTACTGTTCTTTGTAAAACAGTCAATAAAGATTGAAAACACTTAAAATAAAAATAAAATGCTGTGGCAGAACCTTGGAGAGCTGTGTATAAACAAATGCCAGCATACCTCAATGAACTAGAGCAAAGTTGTAAACAAGAGTGGGACAAAATTCCTCTAAAATGATGTGAGAGAGACTGAAAGTCATACAGAAAACGATTACTTCAAGTTATTGCTGCTAAAGGTGGTTCCACAAGCTATTGAATCAGAAGGTGTACTTAGATTTTCACATGGCTTCTCCATTTTGTTAAATAAATCATGGCACAGTAATATATCGTGTGCTGCTGCTCATCTGAGGAAATAGTTACCCAATTGTAAGACCTGCTTAGGAACAGATGGGTGTTATGTCCGGATATGTAAAACCATAACCATTCTTTTTCCCCCATGAGTAGAGATCTCTCTACAAAACACACACACATACTGCCAAACATACCCCAACCACTTTATAGAATCAATACATACGCCCACTTTTTCGATCACACCATGACATTTTGGTTAGAGAATTTATATATATATATATACACCCACACACTGATCGATAAATAAAACCACCTGCCTAATATCGTGTAGGTCCCCCTCGTGCTGCCAAAACAGCTTTGATACATCGGAGCATGGACTCCACAAAACCTCTAAACGTGTCCTGTGGTATCTGGCACCAAGATATTAGCAACAGATCCTTAAAGTCCAGCAAGTTGCGAGGTGTGGATTGGATTTGTTGTCCCAGCACATTCCGCAGATGCTCAAGTGGATTGAGATCTGGGGAATTTAGAGGACAAGACAACATCTTAAATGCTTTGTCATGTTCCTTAAACCATTCCTGAACAAAATTTTTTTACAGTGTAGCAGGGTGCATTATCCTGCTGAAAAGAGCCACTAAGAGCTGTACGTGATCTGCAATAATCGCTTGATAAGGGGTACATGACAAAATGATCTCCACATGAATGCCAGGACCCAAGGTTTCCCAGCAGAACATTGTCCAGAGCATAACACTGCCTCCACCAGCCTGCCACCTTCACATAGTGCATCCTGCTGCCATCTCTTACATAGAGTAAATGACACATGCACCTGGCCATCCACCGGATCTAAATAAAATGTGATTTATCAGACAAGGCAACCTTATTCCATTGCTCCATGGTCCTGTTCTGATGCTCACGTCTCTACTAAAGGCAGTGGAAAAGGGTCATCATGGACACTGACCAGTCTGTGGCTAGACAGCCCCACACGCCACAAGCTGCAATGCACTGTGTTCTGACACCTTTATGTTTTTCAGCAATTTGAGCTACAGCAGATCTTCGGTGCAATCAGACCCAGCGGGTTAGCTTTTGCTCCCCACGTTCATCATTGAACCTCGAGCACCCATGACTAATACTGGTTCACTGGTTGTCCTTCCTTACACCACTTTGCCAAGAACTAAGCACAGCATACCAGGAACACCCCACAAGACTTGCAGTTTTGGAGATGCTCTGACTCTGTCATCTAGCCATCACTATTTGGCACTTGTCAAAGTCACTCAGATCTTTTATCTTGCCCATTTTTCCTGCTTTAACATATGAAATTCAAGCACCCTACACAGGTGCCATCGTAATGATAAAATCAATGTTATTCACTTTACTGGTCAGTGGTTATAATGTTGTGGTTTAGTTGTGTATAGTGTAACGGCTGTGGAACATCAAGGATCCCGCAGATCGGGTTATGTAAATCCAGTTCAATGTAAGTGTTCTGCACAGATTAGTTTAGGACAAATGTAATACCAATGTGTCATTTGTGGATGATCTAATGGTTTCGAGGTGAAATTGCTCATAACAATTCCTATTACGCACAGACATCCATGACATTTTAGTGTGACACCAACACCCTTTACATATAACTGAACAATGAAACAACATCATCCATGTCTACACAAATGTGACTTTACCTCATTTGCCAAAACCTGTGCGTACTCAATATCCAACTCGTAGAGTGTTTCGATATGATCACTGGTGAATGCAATGGGGACCAACAAAATGTTCTTCTTTCCTCTCTTGCAGAGGCCTTCAATTGCGTCACTAGTTTGGGGTCCAAGCCAGGCCATTGGCCCTACCTGTAAACAATTATATACAAATGATACTAGCCAAGGTTTTAAAATCTAAAACAGAAAACACCTAGTTTTTAAATATTTTAGTTTTTATTTTAATAAACACTTTAAAGTCAGAATTATTCATGAAATGTTCAGTAAAATAGAATAGAATATTATAATGTAATACAGTCTTGGTGTGCGTTATTTTGAAATGACAATTTTTTTTAAAATGACATTCAGGTCATATTTAGCAGCTTCCTATATGTGCTAAGAAGAATTTGAAGGTTTGAAACCATGCAAAATTTAATTTGAGATGTTCCCAATGCTTCAAATAGTATTTAAAGATGGCCTCACAGAGGCTATAATGAATTAAAAAATAAATAAATCTTAATTATTTTATATTAAAATTAAACATGACGACGCTTTCCTTTTATGGAAAAGTATTCCCATTGCTGAGAAAAATTTAGCCAGGGTTTTCTCTTGCCTTGGCCAGCTCCAGGAAACACTGACAATTCAGCAATACATCTTCAAGCTGAGCATGGTTTCGTTTGAAATCAACAAGGGAACAAATCTGAGCAAACTTATCGAGATGCACAAGTCAGATATGCTAGCCGTTTTTATAGACAAAAATAAGTAACATTTGTTTTGCTCAAAAGTGGGCAAAAGAAAAAAAAATATTTAATATGGGGTCACATCAGGTCACTGAGATATGGGATATTCCAACTATAGATCATCTAAGACATACCTTGGACTGCCACACTAATCTGTAGGGGTTTGAAAAGCCTAATTTCTCCATAACTTTTTGTACAGTAGCACCAACTTCTTGTGGGTATGGATCCCCTCGATTGACAACCTGGAAAGAACGAGATTTAAGGCTAAACACACAGTTATGTGTTACTTGGTCTTATACAATAATCCCTGTACTAGAGGAACCAAACAAGCAAAATTCTTCCAAAAAAAAGGTGCAAAATAGAAAGCCCCCCTCTATGTAAAGGGATAGAGTCAAGAAATGCCGAACCAAAACAGAATACGTTTGGTAATAGATATTTCACTGGATTTTAGTAAAATTGATAAGTAAACATACAGTCACTACATTTTATCCCTGTTTCAATCATGAGTGGAGTGGAAGAGATATTTGCAGTAAAGACTTAAAGTGGAACTGTCACTTGCATATTTTAATAACTTTCAAAAAGCTCTACTGGTGGCCAACAGTTCCAAGGTATTACCACAAGATGGCAGTATTTAAGATTGTCCATATAACGTAAATACACACTTTGATAGGTTTTACTTTTGCATTAACCCCCCACACCCCTCCTTTTCCCTACTCCCCCCCCCCCCCCCCCCCCAAAAAACAAAAAAAAACACATTAATACACTAGACTAGAGTTAACGAGTTTAGCCGCTTGTTTAGAAAATAGAGGAAAAGCAAAACTACATCTCTTAATATCTTTAAATCATGCCAACTTTGCACTTCTACCATTTTTCCCTCCTAGTTGTGCTCTATTGTCGTATAAAATACCAGTTTTTTGGGGAGAGGTAGTTATACTTTATTGAGCCTTTATATCGAGGTGAACCACTTTGAAATAGATTTAATATAGTTGGTCTACCATTAATATTTTTTTTAGTCCTTCTACAATTTTTTTCCCAGCCATTATTTTGAGGATATTTATTTTTGATTTTTCATTCCAAGATTGAGCAGCACTTTATGTAACAGATATTTATCTTGGTTGGTAGTTATTACCATTCACCCTAGGGCAGGGGTGGGGAACACATAAAAAAAAAAAACAATATTAGTAAAACTCAGTTTGACATGACCTAGGTTTCATAAAACCTTGCTAGCTTAATTGCAAGTGGAAGTATAGATCAGGATTTTGCCAAGGCGTTTGATCCAGTTCCACACAATAGGTTAGTGTTCAAACTAAAAGAAATTGGTCTAGATGAAAATTATTGATCTTGGGTAAAACATTGGCTTAAACATAGAGTGGTCATTAATGGTACATTTTCAAGCTGGTAAATGGTGGTGTATTTTTTTAAAATATTCCTCCCACCCTCCCTATCCCATCTCTGGCTCTGATTGTGAGCATGCACTTTGAGCTGACGAAACGATCCAAGCACCAGTTTCCATGAGAAGCCTAGGAGTGGACCGCCCAAGTGCAGGGATGAGGTCAGGGACAGGGAGTGGAAGATCAGTGCCAGGAGCTGCGCCTGGTGCTGGATGTCGGGTAAGCAAAAATACTTTTTATAGCTTTTAAGGAGGCAGGCAATATGACCCTATAGGTCAAAAAAAAAAAAAAAAAAAGTTCTTTAAAGGGTTGGAGTAGCCCTTTAATAGAGAGTCATTTTTTTCCCCCCTACACCAGCTCTCTCATATCAAATGCACACAACTCCTGCTTCCCAAACTCAACTACATTTTTCAGCCTATGTTCCACATATTCCATTGTGGTCATAGTGTGTAGACACAAACTGCACAAGACCATTCACAGTTTTGTGATAGGCTGTCAAACATGAAGCTGTAGCAAGCTGGTAAGCCCAGTGCAGCAACACTCTGCTTAGGCACCAGCAGCCTGGACTGTCACGTTATATAAAACTTTGCCTTGATCATCATCATCTGTTATGTTCACTAAAAACATGCAAGTAAAGTCGGCAATAGAAAGAATAAAATGCTTACTGCCATGGGCAACGAGTGAGCCGAGAACAGAATGACAACATCTCCTCGTTTGTCAGCTGGAAACAAGCTCAGTTCCTTGGTAATGTGATCTGCAAAACACTACAAAGATAAGGAACACTTAATAACTGGCCACAATCGGTCTATTCAAGGAAACGCATCACGGAATTGTAACAGATGGGGAATCTTTTAAAGTGCATTTTTCATTAAAGGATTTATAAAAATAAAAAAAGTTACATTATTGTACTACAAAATAAAAGCAGATCTGCACAATATATTAGCCAAATTGCTATCAAATCCAAATATTTAATTTTGTTCTAGAAGGATGTATTTTCATGATGTGACAGCACATACAGAAAGGGCAATATGGCGTCCATGCATCGACTATGCCACAACTCCCAGCAACAGTCCCCAACTAATTGCAGATTACATTGTAATGGAAGTGATAAGCGTAACTAAATCTATATATTGGAAAGAGAGTAAGGGAGTACAAGGGATGAGAAGATCAGGCCACCTGGATAAGCAGAGGGTGTGTCGGCCATCGGTCAATAATGCTCCATCTCATGTTTGGCTTTGCACCTTTTGAATTATAATACCGGTATATTGCATTTAGACTGCTTCCTGCGAAAAAATAAAAATAAAAATATTTGAGCAATTTTCCAAAAGGATAACAGGAGGCTGGGGGAGAAAGACGTCACATCTACTTATGGGACAGAATTATGAACTTTGCACAACAGTCCTAGGTTAAATGACATCCACTGACAAGGTAAAAAAAACAAAACAAAAACAAAAAAACACACAACTGCCTATTTAATCCATCACAATTCATAAACTCAAGACAACATGACAAGCCTTTGACTAAGGGCTACCCCTAAAGCAAGAAGTTAGATGTGTCTTCTGTGCGGTCCATCATGCTATTCTGTAAAGGAAAATGCTAAAGTTAAAAAAGAAATATATTTAACCTTTTTCCTCAATCGAATTAAATGTTTCTCATAGAAATGCTACTCAGTCCCAAATCAGATGCTTCTCACAGAAATGCATTTTATTAATAAAAAGGAAATAAAAAATAAAAATAAATTAAAAAAACCTCACACCTCGAACTGAAACTACTTTTAAGGCTTCTAACATTTTTTCCCATGTTGGTTATAAAGGTGGCTCATGTAAACTCTTTTCTGCTCCCCATCCTGTCCCACGCGTTTCTATACTTTGAGTAAGTGCCATAGATTAGAAATTGATATTTTTTACATTTAAACTTGGAGGGTTTTTTTTTTGCCTGTAGTAGATTGTGTGGACTGGATCTTGTAGATCAGCAAGTCTCCATTGCATCTGCAACAACAATATCTATTTAAGCAATCAGGTTCTATACTAATATGAGGGGAATTTGGGATTTATTTAATAGCATGAATATTTTTTGCATGTAATAAATTGCATACTCTACATCCCTTGATATGTATGCAGTACCTAGCTCCACTTCACTTTTTGCTGTGCATGGGATGTGGCTTTTGTGATGCGGATTCTCAGAAAATAATTCAATTCTTCTCAAACTATTTTTTTCACAGAAAAAAAATTAAAATAAAAAGTGGTGCACTCTATGGTATGAACTATTACAGATTCTAAGGTAAACCAACCTGTAGTTGAACAGCTGTACTGAGGATATTGCGTAAAAGCAATAGCGCGTTCTACTCCATCTTGTTCCATTTGTTCAATAGCAGCTTCAGTCAGTGGATCCACATACCTGAAACCAATGTAGTATTTATGAGGTCCTGTGGAAAGAAAAAGAAAAAAAATATATATGAGATACTAGGAAAAGCATAAAGTTATACAACACTCAGATATATATATCTGCATCATGACGGGCCTCCCTTCCAAGTCTGTTCTCTTCCTATGCCTTTATATATGCTGCATGCACATAACATGACAGCTCTGACTGTACTTTGGCAAATTCGTATCATTACAATTAACCAGCTAAAACAACACAAACAGAACATGGAGTGTGCCCATAGACCACTCAATTCTAGAGTAGGCCTTTCCTGTCCTAGATCTCTCATGAACCTCACTATCAAGGTCAATGGGTACTTTCTACAGTTTTTTTCCTAGCTGTGCCAAATTAATCAAATGCCTAAACAAATTGTTTTGACCACGATTTATGAATCAATTTGTTTGTCCAGAGAATAACAGGCAATTTATGTTTTCAGTACAGGTAAACAGGGTTTGTGCACAAGTCTAGTCTTCGTTGTCTGCTTGTTATTACGCAGAATAGAACAATGAAATATGCATTGTACGCTTAACAACATAGAATGACATATTCAGCTCATACAAGGATACCTGACCATTTCCTGTACTACCTGCCAAGGTGATAAAGTAATAAGATGTGTTTCCTGTGCAAAAGGAGTTTAGGATACAAAGATATCTGGTTGATTTGCCTACGCAAATATCCTGCATCTAGGCACTCTTCAAATATTTATATAACTGGAAGATATCAATTTCTACACAATAACCATATCAAAACTAGCAAATTAGGTCTACACAAATAAATGTATGTAACAAAATAACAATATATAGAATAAAATAATCTATTAAACGATAAAACTAAATGTATTACACAGGTCATATTGCACACATACAATTCACATTTTGTTACATCCCGTGGCCATGAATCCTCTCCTACGCATGGTCACAGTACATCACGTAAATCGAATTCATTAAGAAAATCAGAAGAAAAGACTGCTCTAATATGGAAAACATCCACAAAATCTATTTAAGGGAAGGGACAGTTATAGTAATATTACTTTTATTAAAAAGAAGTGAACACGTCCCCAACACGAGTTTTATTAATTAATGAGAGGGCAGTGTAGAGTACCAGAAGTCCTAGCATTGGTTTGTGGGATCTCTTATATTAATGTGAGCATTGGTAGCGCACAGACATTGCTCCCTAAATTGCTCTCAGGTCTGTCTAGCAGAGAACATTTCATTAGAACACCAAGCATTTTTCAACTAGAAAGGATCACACAGAATCAGTAAATTCATTATTTGTTAGCTGATGCACCCACTGCTTGCTCTCAATATCACCAGCAATTTGTCCCACTGCCACGCCAGTCGACAGGAAGGGCAGCTGCATTTTTTTCGAAAAATATATGGGCCCTGAGTGGAAATCTGCTGCCATGTCATAAGACACAACACAAACACAGGAGACATATTCCAAGTTAGAGAATTTATAGATTGTTTTTTTCCCCCCAGTTTAGTTATTTAGGTGGGACTTTCCCTTTAAAAATGAGACACTGTATCTTCTCCTTACAGTATCTGGTGAAACATCCCTCCCTTTCACTGCACGTTAGCCAGTCTCCAAAACCCAACCCAGATTATCTAGTACTGCAGCTTTAAAGATCTGAGCAAGCTTTAAAGTGGTGTATATGCTACAGTTAACATTTAAATGACACATATGTATGTGCAAGATAAATGAATATACACACATAAAAAGCCATGGCCTGCAACAAGAGGTTTGAATACCTTTAAAATGATACAGTTAAGGAATAACATACATTTTGACAGTAATTAAAGTAGATGATCATTTTAACTTTGAAGGTAGAAAAAAAAAAAAAAAAAAAAAAAAAAGGGACAAAAAAATCCCTTCTGTCAATAGTCTATCAAAGAGACAATTTCCTCATTCCAGATGGAAGATTATTGCATGGATTCCAGAAAAGCGCATAGGATTAACGCTCTCCATAATAAAGATATTGCCACAAATGTATTCTTTACATATGTGCCACTCCTAAAGTATGTAACAAAATATGCGAATGTGTGTGGAATCATAATGCCAATAGAGCTTGGGGATATTTATACAGCAAACAGATACCTGTTCTCAGAACAACTATAGTTGTCTGGGCTCATAGTGTAACAAACACCTAAATTTGGCCCTCAAACAAGGCAAGCATTTCCATCTTGTGATTAGGTCATTGACAAGGAATGATATGTTAAATGGACACTGTTGGCATCCAGACCAATTCAGCTAATAGTCTGAGTGCTGTGTCCCTATGTAAAACATTGCAGTTCCGGAGAACTGCAATGTTTACATTGCATCACTAAGTCAGCCCTCTGTGGCTGTCTACCAGAAAGCCACTGGGGGGGGCTTCCGGAATCCAAACTGACTTTTGGTCCATTATCTGATGCTGTACGGCCTTACAGACCTCCAGCGTCAGATTTTCCCCATATGAAAGCATTGGGGAAGAGTAAGGGCGGAGCCTGACCCCGCACCAAGGGACATTGGCGTTGGATTCAGGTAAGTGGCTGTAGGAGTTTTAACCCCTTCAGCCTGCAGGAGGGGGGCACTATAGGATCTCTTTAACCTAAAGGCTACACAACAATTTCCTAGGGCACTGCAGGTTTATTGGGACACATTATAGAAACAGGCATACAGCAATACCTGTTGCAGGAGATAGTTCATCCAATAGTTTTACCATTCCTTCCCCTTGCAGGGCTGTCCACTTTTTAATGGGGGATCCCCCACCTATCTTGTTATATTGTTCTTGGATTTTGGGGGTTCGTCGTTTGGCAATAAAAGGCCCAAGTTTGCTGAAAATATATAAAAAAAATATATATATATATATTTTTTTAAAAAAAAAGAGAGAAAAGAGAAAAGAGAAAAGAGGTAATGTTGCAGTTATTCTATTAAAAAGCACAAAATAAAGAGCACTATTCGCTGAAGGGCAAATTTAAGTTATGGACCAAAATAGTTGAATAAAAGTCAAAACACTTTTCCCATAATCTATCTTAAAAGGTTAGCCAAGCATTATGGGAAACACACTTTACAAGTGTATCTAAAACTGGATACAATGATACCGTACGTGTATCTCTGGTAATCAAAAAGCATTAGAGGAATGATGGCTGTTCAGTTAAATTAGTTAAACTTATATTGAATCATAAAATCTATCCAACATCACCAATTTTTATTATGAAACTGTATGCATTGGCAACATTTTATAATTAATGCTGCCCTCCACATATGGGCCATACTACAACAATGAACGATTGCACAAACATTAAGCACAAATCTTCCATCTCTGTTTACTTTGGATATTAAGTGACAAGGGGTGTATTAAACATTTGGGTCAGAGAACAAAAATGGCTGTATGTTAAAATAATTAAAACCACGTTGGTGGAAAGCCATATTAGTGAAGCATCCTTACCTTTGTGCGGGAAGTGTCATGAGGTCTTTGTCCAAAAATAGGCGCAGTAAGAAATTGTGAACATCATCTGTTGTTTCAGGACCTCCCATGTTTAACATAAGGATCCCAGTCTTTGGTTTCCTCAAGGGGAGAATGAAAAAAAAGAGAAAAGGTATGAACAATGCTACAATACACTTCTATGTTGAATCTTAGAATTGTGCAATTTGATGAGTTTTCATGGAGATACCAACGTGAAAAACCTAAAGTGCATGCTTAGGCATCTTCTTCCCATTTTGTCAGGACTGCAAGCATCCTTCTAATGAGGACATGCAAAGTATCATGGGATAGCAGGAGATTTACATAATTTGCCTGGCTATGCCTTGTCAACCTTCCATATTACATAAATAAAATTAAAAAAAATACATAAAAACACTTGCAAATAGATTTTGAGCTGTGACATTATTACTGAGGTGACTTTGATCTAATGTTTGTATCAATATTGGTGCTAGTGTGAGTATGGACATATTTCGCTGTCTATTGGCTTTTTAGATTGGTTATCAGTGATATCCAAGCACTCCATAGTCTTACAGTACTGATATTAGAGTACCTACAGTATGAGCATGTGAGAACATTGTCATTGATTAAAATGTGTCTCTGCAGTCTGGGTTCTGACAGTATGGAAGTATATATGGTTAGCTACCTCTTATCTGGATGGACTGCAGGCTGTGTGGAAGCTGTGGCCGCACTTGCAATCCATCGCATTTTCAGTGTGTTCTCATTTTTCACAGCTGTACAAAGAAAACATTGGTCAGACAGTAAGACATATAATATATGATCAGGATGCTATTTGAGTGTACCTTTATAAAGAGTCTAGAACCTAAAGGGACACTAGAGGAACCTAGACCACTTCATCTCAATGTAGTCTTGGTGCTGTGCCCAGTCTGTTCAAGCCTGAAATGTAAAATATTGACATTCTTTCAGAATGGTAATATTTACATTGTAGATTTAACATGCCTCTAGTGACTGCCTAACAGCCACTAGAGCCACTTGCTAAAACCAAGTAAAACTCAGTTATAGATCAAATGATGCTCCTAAAGCAGCATACGATTGACGCAGCACAGCAGTTTACTTCATATGCGCACCAGCCTCCCAATGTTCCCTATGGGGAAGCTTTTGATTGGCTGAGATCATCAACAGTGAGTGGAACTGGCAAAGAGAAGAGCAAGTAATACTAACTTTTCAAACTCTCACGCAGGTAGGGAGCTCTGACACCTAGACAGGTGACAGGACACTAGAATATTAGTAACACATGTTTGTAAGCTTCCAATGTACATGACATAAAAAAAAAAATATATATATTCAAACTCCAGCATGGAAAGAGTTAAAAAGAAAGTTAAACTAACCTTTTTTTTTTAAAAAAGCCAGGAGAGTCCTTACCGCTTCTCCAATCTGCCTCCTGTTAAGTCATCAATACTAATGACTTGTGTTCAATCAGATGCGCCTCATACACTCAGAACAAGTGTTCAGAGGGAGTAAGGTAGGAAACCCTCTTACATTGGCGGATCCAGGGGGGGGGCAACGGGGCAATTGCCCCCCCCCGAGATTCCCCCCGGCCGGCTAGTGCAGGGCTGGCATTGCCCAAGTGCCAGCCCTGCAATGTGCCTGCGGACCGGGAAGAGAGATCAGTGATCTCCCTCCCCGGTCCGCAAGCACTGTGCTGGCAGCCGGCAGGAGAGTGAGAGAGGACCCGGCGGGAGCTCAGCCTGCAGCTCCTCCGGGTCCTCCTCTCACTAGCATGGAGCGTTGCCGCGGTAACCACGGCAACGCTCCAAATCTCGCGAGAGTGAACTCTAGCCCTGGAGCGCGGGCTAGAGTTCACTCTCCCCACCTGACCACCAGGGAATCACACTGGGACCACCAGGGACGGAGAAATGTCCCCCCTCCTCCTCCTCAATAAAGGTAAGAAGGGAGGGGGGACATAAATATATTAATTTTATTAAATACATTTTTTTTTTAATTAAAAAAACCTCCCTTCCCTCCTCCCCCCGTACACACACTGCCCAACAAACACACACTGCCCCACAAACACACACTGTCCCCATACACACACTGTCCCCATACACACACTGTCCCCATACACACACTGTCCCCATACACACACTG
Source organism: Pelobates fuscus (assembly GCF_036172605.1). Taxonomy (NCBI): domain Eukaryota; kingdom Metazoa; phylum Chordata; class Amphibia; order Anura; family Pelobatidae; genus Pelobates; species Pelobates fuscus. Next base: position 64,099,234 of record NC_086321.1, read on the forward strand.
TCCCCATACACACACTGTCCCCATACACACACTGTCCCCATACACACACTGTCCCCATACACACACTGTCCCCATACACACACTGTCCCCATACACACACTGTCCCCTTAAACACACTGACCCCTTAAACACACTGACCCCTTAAACACACTGACCCCATACACACACTGACCCCATACACACACTGACCCCATACACACACTGACCTCATACACACACTGACCCCATAAACACACTGACCCCATAAACACACTGACCCCATACACACACTGACCCCATACACACACTGACCCCATACACACACTGACCCCTTAAAAACACTGACCCCATACACACACTGACCCCATAATCACACACTGACCCCATAATCACACACTGACCCCATAATCACACACTGACCCCATAAACACACTGACCCCATAAACACACTGACCCCATACACACACTGACCCCATACACACACTGACCCCATAATCACACACTGACCCCATATACACACTGCCCCACAAACACACACTGACCCCATAAACACACTGACCCCATAAACACACTGACCCCATAAACACACTGACCCCATAAACACACTGACCCCATAAACACACTGACCCCATAAACACACTGACCCCATAAACACACTGACCCCATAAACACACTGACCCCATAAACACACTGACCCCATAAACACACTGACCCCATAAACACACTGACCCCATAAACACACTGACCCCATAAACACACTGACCCCATAAACACACTGACCCCATACACACACTGACCCCATACACACACTGACCCCATACACACACTGACCCCATACACACACTGACCCCATACACACACTGACCCCATACACACACTGACCCCATACACACACTGACCCCATACACACACTGACCCCATACACACACTGACCCCATACACACACTGACCCCATACACACACTGACCCCATAAACACACTGACCCCATAAACACACTGACCCCATACACACACTGACCCCATACACACACTGACCCCATACACACACTGACCCCATAAACACACTGACCCCATAAACACACTGACCCCATAAACACACTGACCCCATAAACACACTGACCCCATAAACACACTGACCCCTTAAAAACACTGACCCCATACACACACTGACCCCATAATCACACACTGACCCCATACACACACTGACCCCATACACACACTGACCCCATACACACACTGACCCCATACACACACTGACCCCATACACACACTGACCCCATAATCACACACTGACCCCATAATCACACACTGACCCCATAATCACACACTGACCCCATAATCACACACTGACCCCATAAACACACTGACCCCATACACACACTGACCCCATACACACACTGACCCCATACACACACTGACCCCATACACACACTGACCCCTTACACACACTGACCCCTTACACACACTGACCCCTTACACACACTGACCCCTTACACACACTGACCCCTTACACACACTGACCCCATACACACACTGACCCCATACACACACTGACCCCATACACACACTGACCCCATAATCACACACTGACCCCATAATCACACACTGACCCCATAATCACACTGACCCCATAATCACACTGACCCCATAATCACACTGACCCCATACTCACACTGACCCCATAAACACACTGACCCCATACACACACTGACCCCACAAACACACACTGACCCCACAAACACACACTGACCCCATAAACACACTGACCCCATAAACACACTGTCCCCATAAACACACTGACCCCATACACACACTGCCCCACAAACACACACACTGTCCCCATACACACACTGTCCCCATACACACACTGTCCCCATAAACACACTGACCCCATAAACACACTGTCCCCATAAACACACTGTCCCCATAAACACACTGTCCCCATAAACACACTGTCCCCATACACACACTGTCCCCATACACACACTGTCCCCATACACACACTGACCCCATACACACACTGCCCCCATACACACACTGCCCCCATACACACACTGTCCCCATACACACACTGTCCCCATACACACACTGTCCCCATACACACACTGTCCCCATACACACACTGTCCCCATACACACACTGTCCCCATACACACACTGTCCCCATACACACACTGTCCCCATACACACACTGTCCCCATACACACACTGCCCCACAAACACACACTGCCCCACAAACACTGTCCCCATACACACACTGCACACCCATATACACACTGCACACCCATACACACACTCCACACACACACACACACAGACACATACAGTGCCGTACACACACTGCTGCCCCCCCATACACGCATTGCCCCACACACACGACCCCCCGCATACACACACTGCCCCACACATACATACAGTGCCTCCCCATACATACAGTGCTCCCCATACACACACTGCCCCACAGACATACAGTGCCCCCCATACACACACTGCCACCCTCACACACACACTGCCCCACACATACACTGCCCCCTAACACACACACTGCAACCCTGAAATACACTGCCGCCCTTACGCACTCACACACACTTTACCGCTCACACACACACTGCACCTTTCACACACACCACTTCTCCTATGCCCTATATCCCAGCAGACCCCAGGTAAGTTGTCAAACTGTTCTTAAACGGTATGACTACTTACTCTGGGGTGGGATCCTGGCACTACTGGCACCATATCTACTACACTGAGCTGTAGTGGTTATTGTGCCATGATTATTTATTTAAATAATCTACAAGTGCCCCTCCCGAGATCAGGCTCTGGATCCGCCACTGCCCTCTTAGCTGTTTGAACGCTAGCCGAGATTAATAAATGTATTTATTAAAGTGCTGATTGGCTCCTACATAAAAAATAGCCTACATGGGGTATCTAAAGCACTTCAACAAGCCAAAGTGCTTAAAGGGACAGGAGTGTTGTATGAATCATAAAATACAAAACACAAAAAAATGAATTTTAACTTTCAACCAACCAAATGAGCAACAGATGAGCAACAGATCCAGTTTTCAGGGAGTATAAAAGTCTAAATCACACAAAACCACAAAAAGCAAGTCTTACATTCAACATTATCTGACTTGCGTCGAAGTTTCATGGCTACGCCTGGCGTCCCAATGCTTTATTCACAAAGCACATCTGGGACCTTTACGACAAGCAGCTGCAGAGGATCTATATAGCTGTTGGTGTAGCAACATTAGTCATCATGAAATAATAGGTTATTGACAGACCCCAACAATAGGTGGAGCTGCAGCAAGGGTGCATGTTTGATTGCAATTTAAATTTATGACGTTTGCACACACTGGTTAACGAGCATTGTTTAGTTATACATCATTTACAGTTAAACCACCACTAAAATCAACCAGGCCACTTATTCTCACTAAAATGGACAGAGTGCCGTAGTCTTGTGATTTTAACCCTTCAAGTTAGAAACACTGCAGTTTTGCAGAAACGACAATGCTTAACAGGCCTCTACTAAAGAGGACTGTCCTACTGATGTTCCTTTAGTGCAGGGGTGGGGAACCTTCGGCCTTCCAGATGTTTCAGACTACATCTCCCATAATGCTCTTACAGTCATAATGCTAGCAAAGCATCTAGGGAGATGTAATCCACATCTGGAGAGCCAAAGGTGCTTTGGTGCAGTGATTAAAGCACTAAAGCACCTTTTGGCTCTCCAGATGACTTAAAGGTAGGCAGACAATGTAATAGAGCAGCAGGAAATGCTAGCAGAATGCTTGGTTGTATAGGGAGAGGTATTGGCAGTAGAAAGAGGGAAGTACTCATGCCATTGTACAGAACACTGGTGAGACCTCACTTGGAGTATTGTACGCAGTACTGGAGACCGTATCTTCAGAAGGATATTGATACCTTAGAGAGAGTTCAGAGAAGGGCTACTAAACTGGATCATGGATTGCAGGATAAAACTTACCAGGAAAGGTTAAAGGATCTTAACATGTATAGCTTGGAGGAAAGACGAGACAGGGGGGATATGATAGAAACATTTAAATACATAAAGGGAATCAACACAGTAAAGGAGGAGACTATATTTAACCCCTTAACACCGCAGCCAAATGTACAAGTTGTGAACAGAACAAAACGTAAACAAAACCTGGCATTTGCGCTATAGGTCTGTCCAACCGTAATTCACCTCTTTCATATTAAATACATCCCCCCTTATTATATATCATTTTATTCAGGGGAAACAGGGCTTTCATTTAACATCAAATATTTAGGTATTGAACATAATTTAATATAAAAAATATATTAAAAAAATGGGAGAAAAAAATAATTTTTTTATTTTTTTTAGTTCTATGTGACATTTTAACTGTGGATGTCAAAATACGGTTGGCTTTTACTGCAATACAATACACATATTTGTATTCAGCGATGTCTCATGTGTAAAACAGTACCCCCTATGTACAGGTTTTATGGTGTTTTGGGAAGTTACAGGGTCAAATATAGTGTGTTACATTTGAAATTGAAATTCGCCAGATTGGTTACGTTGCCTTTGAGACTGTATAGTAGCCCAGGAATTAAATTTACACCCATAATGGCATACCATTTGCAATAGTAGACAACCCAAGGTATTGCAAATGGGGTATGTCCAGTCTTTTTTAGTAGCCATTTGGTCACAAACACTGGCCAAAGTTAGCGTTAGTATTTGTTTGTGTGTGAAAAATGCAAAAAACTGCATTTTGGCCAGTGTTTGTGACTAAGTGGCTACTAAAAAAAGTCTGGACAAACCCCATTTGCAATACCTTGGGTTGTCTACTATTGCAAGTGGTATGCCATCATAGGGGTAATTTTCATTCTTGGGCTACCATAGGGTCACAAAGGAAACGTAAGCAATCTGGCAAATTTTAATGTGAAAAAAATGAAACACAAGCCTTATATTTGACGCTGTAACTTTTGAAAACACCATAAAACCTGTACATGTGGGGTACTGTTGTACTCGGGAGACTTCGCTCAACACAAATATTTGTATTTCAAAACAGTAAAAAGTATTGCAGCAATAATATCGTCCGTGTAAGTGCTGTTTGTGCGTGAAAAATGCAGAAAACTTCACTTTTACTGGTGATATCATCGTTGTAATACATTTTACTGTTTTGAAACACTAATATCTGTGTTCAGCAAAGTCTCCCGAGTAAAACAGTACCCCCCCATGTACAGGTTTTATGGTGTCTTGGAAAGTTATAGGGTTAAATATAGTGCTAGCAAATTAAATTCCCTATACTTTCGGCATGGGTTGTCAGGCAGGTCCCGCTAATTGTAATTAATTAGGATACCCAATTATGTAAAATTATTACATAAATATAGGTGTATAATTAATATATATATATATATATATATACACACACACACACACACACACATATGTGTGTGTGTATATATATATATATATATATATATATATATATATATATATATATATATATATATATATATATTTTTTTTTTTTTTATATTTTTATTTATATATAGGTATATATAGTGATATATACGTATATATTTATGTATATAGATATATATATATTATGATATATATTATTTTGTTCTACGTGTATTTTGATATAAATATATATATTAATATCACAATACAGTTAGAACGAAATAACACATCTATATATTTTTTAATTATTTATTTTGAAATATTTTTTTAATTTTATTTTTTTACGTATTTACATATATTTTTTTTATATTATATATATATATATAACAATAATTATATATATATTTAATCAGTATCAGTCTACATGTAATTTGATATTAATATATATATATATATATGTATTAATATTTAAATACACGTCGTGTATGTGTAAATGTGTGTATGTGTATATATATATATATATATATATATATATATATATATATATATATACACACACACACACACACACACACACTTAGATCATATATATATATATATATATATATATATATATATATATATATATATATAATATATATGATCTAAGTATATTTTATTTGTAACTGTAATTTTTTTAATTTATTTTTTTTAACTAATATTTTAATTTTTTCACAGGACAGGGGGCAGAGACAGTGTCAGCCAGTGATTTCACATCACTGGCTGACACACAGGATCAGTGATCACAGTGACTGCCTGTCACTGTGATCACCTCCTGCAGATTGGGTAATTGACCACAGGGGGGAGTGCCTGGGTGGTACAAGCACTCCCCCCTTCCAATCTGCAGGGGGATCATTGTGCCAGTTACATGTGTCAGCCAATAGGCTGACACATGTAACACTGATCGCAGTGACAGGCTGTCACTGCGATCAGAGCGCTCTGAGATCGCAGTGACAGCCTGTCACTGCGATCTCAGACTTAGCAGATCGCAGTCACTGACCCCAGGGGGACTGCCTGGGGGGCCAGGTAAGTCCCCCGACCGTGATCTGCAGAAGGGGAAAGCCGCCGGCTGCATGTGTCAGCCGATTTGAAATCGGCTGACATGCTGAATACTGGTCGCAGTGACAGCCTGTCACTGCAATCAGAGACTGCAGATCGCGGTCACCGGCCACAGGGGGGGTTGCCTGGGGGGCCAGGTATCCCCCCGACCGCGATCTGCAGCGGGCGATTAGCGCCAGCCACGTGGGCGGCCATTATGGCGAGGGCGTACTATTACGCCCGCCGGCCTTTAGAGCCGGTTCCTGCAGGGCGTAATAGTACGTCCTCCGGATTTAAAGGGTTAAAAGAAGAAAAACTACCACAACAAGAGGACAGTCTTAAATTAGAGGGACAAAGGTTTAAAAATAATTTCAGGAAGTATTACTTTACTGAGAGGGTAGTGGATGCGTGGAATAGCCTTCCAGCTGAAGTGGTAGAGGTTAACACAGTGAAGGAGTTTAAGCATGCGTGGGATAGGCATAAGGCTATCCTAACTATAAGATAAGGCTAGGGACTAATGAAAGAATTTAGTAAATTGGGCAGACTAGATGGGCCGAATGGTTCTTATCTGCCGTCACATTCTAGGTTTCTATTTTCAGTTGCTTTCTATACAATCCCAGGTTGTTTCACATTGTTGTTTGTATGTATATTACTATACCCAGATCAATTGCAAATATGGACTCACGATTGGCCAGGTTTCTTCTTGGTCAGTTCACATCCAAAACAAAAATAAAATGAATGCCCTTATGTTTGGAACCTGGCACCATGACCTGGCACTAGGTCTTAAAATCTGGGCATGTCGTCTGCCCTTGCCTTAGGGCAGGGCTTGACAAATTTGTTTGAAATCTAGGAGCCAGGTTTTATTTTTTATGGGTTACTATATAGTCACCAGAACCACTACAGATTAATGTAGTTGTTCTGGTGCCTATAGCCTGACACTGTTCAGAGAAAAGGCAGCGTTTACATTGCTGCCTACTAAGACCTCTAGTGACAATCACACAGACGGCCACTAGAGAGTCCTGTGTCAGTACTCTACATGGAGGCGCTGAATATTACCCATAGAGAACATGCATAATATCCTCCCAATTGTCTCTCATGGGAAAGCATTGGCAAAGCTAAAAATCATTAAGATCTCAGCTATGGAGGCAGGACAAGCAACAGCGAAACCAGCACAGCATGGGGAAAAACGGTAAGTAAAAACACCAATCATGTGATCGGAGGGGGGCCATTACCTAAACAGACAAACTCTCTCTGACAAACATACACACACTCATTGACAGACACATTTATATTTTTAATTCTAATCCACCCAGCCTCCCTACCTTTGAGAGAGCGGAGTGGACTTTTCCTGGGTTCCAGTGGTGCTGATATACCTGGGTGCGAGGGAGCAGTGATCTTCCTGCAGCTGGCACAGTATGCAATATGTATAGTATAGAGTTACGGAGGCCGGCATAGTAGGCATGAGATATAGAATATGTGGTATACAGTTGATACTTGAAAAATTTGAATATCGTGCAAAAGTTAAAGGGACACTCCAGGCACCCAGACCACTTCTGCTCATTGGAGTGGTCTGGGTGCCAACTCCCACTACTCTTAACCCTGCAACTGTAATTATTGCAGTTTTCTATAAACTGCAATAATTACATTGCAGGGTTAACTCCACCTCTAGTGGCTGTCTATTAGACAGCCACTAGAGGTCACTTCCTGGGTTCTAGCACAGGAAACCTGTGCTAGAGCGTCGCTGGACGTCCTCACGCTGTGTGAGGACCTCCAGCGTCGCTCAAAACCCCATAGGAAAGCATTGAAATTATTTTTCAATGCTTTCCTATGGGGAGACGTAATGCGCATGCGCGGCATTTCCGCGCATGCGCATTAGGTCTCCTCGGCCGGCGGGCGAGATCAGTCTCGCCCACCGGCCGACGCAATCACTGGGAGGAGTGTCGCGGAGGCGGAGACAGCGGCGAGGGACATCGCCGCTGTCCCAGGTAAGTGACTGAAGGGGTTTTCACCCCTTCAGTAACCGGGGTCTGGTGGGTGGGAGGGAGAGGGACCCTCCAGTGCCAAAAAAATGGATCGTTTTTCTAGCACTGGAGTTTCCCTTTAATTAATGCAAGGTAAAAGGGAAACTAATATATGAGATAGACGCATTACATGCAAAGCAAGATAGTTCAAGCCGTGATTTGTCATAATTGCAATGATTATGGCTTACAGCTCATGAAAACCCCAAATCCACAATCTCAGTAAATTAGAATATTACATGCAATCAATAAAACAAGGAGTGTACATAGAACAAGATTGGACCTCTGAAAAGTATAAGCATGCATATGGACTCAGTACTTTGGGCCCCTTTTGCAGCAATTACTGCATCAATGCGGCGTGGCATGGAAGCTATCAGCTCTTCTGCATTGTTCGGTCTCATCTTTCTCTTGGCAATGCCCCATAGATTCTCTATAGGGTTCAGGTCAGATGAGTTTGCTGGCCAATCAAGCACAGTAATTCCACGGTCATTGAACCAGGCTTTGGTGCTTTTGGTAGTGTGGGCAGGTGCAAAGTCCTGCTGGAAAATGAAGTCAGCATCCCCATAAAGCTCATCTGCGGAAGGAAGCATGAAGTGCTCCAAAATCTCCTGGTAGACTGCTGCGTTGACCCTGGACTTAATGAAGCACAGTGGACAACACCAGCAGATGACATGGCTCCCCAAATCAACACACTGAAACTTCACAATGGACTTCAAGCATCTTGCAGTGTGTGCCTCTCCATTCTTCCTCCAGACTCTGGGTCCATGGTTTCCAAATGAGATGCAAAAGTTGCTCTCATCAGAAAAGGACTTTGGACCAGTGAGCAACAGACCAGGTCTGTTTTTATTTAGCCCAGGTAAGACGCTTCTGACGTTGTTTGTTGTTCAGGAGCAATACGACATCTGAAGCCCATGTCCAGTATTCGGGAATAATGGCATTGAAACGTGTTCGTGCTCCTGTGGTTTTATTATTTTACAAGGAAAAAGTATTTGCCATTCAATAACAGAACAGCTCTACTTTTGGAGCAACACCTAGAGGTGTGAACATCTGATGATCATTTATTTCCTGTATCTTTGTTTAAGGTTTTATTTTCATTTTTAAAAAGTCCAAGTAAATGTGGTTTTAAATGAAAAACAAAGCACATTTTTTTGTTTAAGGAAATGTTAAAATAATGCTGAATAATTATTAAAGAGATACATTGTTATTTCACAGGCACCCTACATGCACAGAGCAGTACAGAGTTACTTTGGGGTTTACAGAGAACCATCGCACAATACTTCCAGTTTTCAGAAGCAGGGCTAGAAAGACATTATGCAAGGATTCTGTATTGTGTAACCGGCAGATGCTAATCCTATTCACAAACTGGCAGCCTGCATTACTGGGTGTCCTCAGTCACTTATGCCTGAAGCAAAGCATCTAAGGGCAGCACAACCCATAACATGTAACAGACTGCGCCTTTCCAGTACACATTTAGGGATTATATATCTCAAATGACTGCCAGGGTTATTCCCTATATTAGGAACTGTGGCAGATTTAAGAATAAATTGTACATTTTAGACCAAAAAAGCAGAGCTGGAAAACTAGATCTGGAAATGGTGCCAAGTCAGCCATTTTACTTTTCACTTCTTTCATTCATGGAATTAATGCAAACGGAACTCTCGAATATGTAAAACAAATATTTATCCTCAGTCACAGACAATGAAGATCATTCAATCCATGTTGTGGCACACTAGTGAATATGATTTTTAAAGAGAAGTGTTACTTCTCTGAACATTATACCACTGAATAAAGCATTGAAAATCCATCTATTTTTTTTTTCCCCCATCGCCTCCCAAATACATATACATATATTTATTTTAAATATAGGGGATAGACATAATATCCCCAAAATCTTGCAGAGCAAACATTTTGCTTTAAGTGCTTATTTTTAAAGCTCAACTAACCCCTTTCCCCACAAAAAAATGGATGAAATCTTTATGGAATACTCGTGTTTTGTGTTGGAGCTCAAGTGGACCCATTGGATGAAGATGGTACAAAGGACATATTCATAGGAGTAAACATCACCTTCCCCTGCACCCAGGGGCCAGTGCACTACAAGCTGAGCAGTCACCATCAGGGGTCTTTGCAAAATATGATAAGACACCAGACCGTGACAAAACCAAATTTAATAAATGTAAACATTAAACAAAAGTTATTCTCATCTGGTAGTTAAATTAAAACTAGCAGGTCAGTTTAGCTAGAAGTGCATTAAACATGCTGCATACCTCTCTAATAAGTAATCTAGTAATAAAAAGGTATAAACCATTTCTCGCTCTCTTTGCAGCGTGCCAAGTGTTTGGGACCCATTGATCAATGGTATCTGAAGAATATTTGTAAATAAGGGTGCCTTAAAATACAACTGAAAAAGAAAAAAAAAAAAAGTGTAAATTGTATGTAATTAGTTTGAAGAATTTGAGTAGGGTAGAATTCTTTGGTCATGTGGCTCCAAATTATTAATATATGCTGTACAACCCAATATGAAGGTACAGTGTGACATAATAAATGGGGTCTGAAACCATGGTCCTTTCATTTACATTATTAGAGGGTCAGTAGGGAATAGAGGGACTAGCTCAGTTTGTACAAGATCTGCGTATCTGAGTGAAAACATAGCACTGACAGTGGAAATTCACCCCAGAAAGTATGCTATGGCGAGTAACTTTTAAACCCTGGCTAGTAACACAGGACTTCAAATTTTAAGTCATGAATAAAAAGGGGTGTGTAGAATTAGAAAGCGGACATGTATATGATTTAGGAATAGGGAATACAAGGAAACATTTATCGGGAAAAAACAGGTGTCAGTTATGACCAAATTGATACTAGAATTATAGTGGATACCAGTAGCATGTCTGTCAACATTTAACACTTTACACCCAGAATAGCAACTGTTTTACTCTGATAAATCAGCCCCACCGTGTGTAGAATTAAGGGTTGGGCGCAATATGCATGAAAAGATAACACGGATACAATGTGAATTTCGGGAGCTAACCAATAAGTATGAAAAGACAGCAACACAGTATATATGATAAAAGGACAAAAGGTATGGCATTAGCACACTGACAGGAATAAGGTCTGGGGAATTGGGATTCTTTGCAATTTAAGGAGAGCAGCACAGTATGTATATCATTTGGGAATAAAATGCATAAAATTATGGGGCAAGCAGAGCCTACAGGACCGGAATTACAGTTAATGGAGCAGGGGAGTTGGCATAGTACAGTATACAGAATAATGGAGAATACAGTTAGTGGAGTAAGGGGGCTGGAGCATATAGGATATGCATATGCACACACCCCCCCCATATGGATATGCACACACGCACCCCCCCCACCACACACACACACACGCACCCCCCCCACCACACACACACACGCACCCCCCCCACCACACACACACACGCACCCCCCCCACCACACACACACACGCACCCCCCCCACCACACACACACACGCACCCCCCCCACCACACACACACACGCACCCCCCCCACCACACACACGCACCCCCCCCACCACACACACACGCACCCCCCCCACCACACACACACACGCACCCCCCCCCACCACACACACACGCACCCCCCCCACCACACACACACGCACCCCCCCCACCACACACACACGCACCCCCCCCACCACACACACACGCACCCCCCCACCACACACACACGCACCCCCCCACCACACACACACGCACCCCCCCCACCACACACACACGCACCCCCCCCACCACACACACACGCACCCCCCCCACCACACACACACGCACCCCCCCCACCACACACACACGCACCCCCCCCACCACACACACACGCACCCCCCCCACCACACACACACGCACCCCCCCACCACACACACGCACCCCCCCACCACACACACGCACCCCCCCACCACACACACGCACCCCCCCACACACACACGCACCCCCCCCCACACACACGCACCCCCCCACACACACACGCACCCCCCCACACACACACGCACCCCCCCACACACACACGCACCCCCCCACACACACATGCACCCCCCCACACACACACGCAATTGCCGTGTTGGCACGTTAAAGAAAAAAAAGTTGGCATGTATTGCGGTTTGGGCACTCAGGCTCACTGATATAGGATGACGTTATGGGGGGCTGGCACAGTATATTATATACATATAGTATGGCGTTATAGGTGGCAGGCACAGTATATACATATAGTATGGGGTTATGAGGGGCAGGCACAGTATATACATATAGTATGGGGTTATGGGGGGCAGGCACAGTATATACATATAGTATGGGGTTATGGGGGGCAGGCACAGTATATACATATAGTATGGGGGGGCAGGCACAGTATATACATATAGTATGGGGGGGCAGGCACAGTATATACATATAGTATGGGGGGGCAGGCACAGTATATACATATAGTATGGGGGGCAGGCACAGTATATACATATAGTATGGGGGGCAGGCACAGTATATACATATAGTATGGGGTTATGGGGGCAGGCACAGTATATACATATAGTATGGGGTTATGGGGGCAGGCACAGTATATACATATAGTATGGGGTTATGGGGGGCAGGCACAGTATATACATATAGTATGGGGTTATGGGGGGCAGGCACAGTATGCACATATAGTATGGGGTTATGGGGGGCAGGCACAGTATGCACATATAGTATGGGGTTATGGGGGGCAGGCACAGTATGCACATATAGTATGGGGTTATGGGGGGCAGGCACAGTATGCACATATAGTATGGGGTTATGGGGGGCAGGCACAGTATGCACATATAGTATGGGGTTATGGAGGGCAGGCACAGTATGCACATATAGTATGGGGTTATGGAGGGCAGGCACAGTATGCACATATAGTATGGGGTTATGGAGGGCAGGCACAGTATATTATATACATATAGTATGGGGCTATGGGGGGCAGGCACAGTATATTATATACATATAGTATGGAGTCTGGCACAGTATGCACTTTATATACATATAGTATGGCGTTATAGGGGGTTGGCACGGTATATACATATAGTATGGCGTTTTGGGGGGCAGGCACAGAGTGTGACATTATAGGAATTATACAATATTCTCCCATTGCATCACCGGTTAGTATGGTGTGGGTGTGGGTGTGTACAGACTGCTCACAATGCATTGAAGGTAAAGGTACTGGATACACACAGTTGGCAGGTGTTATGTACCAAGGATCGGCAAGTAGAAGGTCACTATCTGGTCATCAAGAAACTTGCGCCAGACTCAGAGGACATAGAGACCACCAGTGACCTCCCTCCCCATATAAACCCCCAGAAAGAGCACCGTCCTGTCCCTCCCACCATAGCCAAAACAAACTGAACACTTACTGTGAGCCAGCAGGCGATGTGCTGCTCTGAGGGCGGCCATGTTTGTGTTAAGTATAAACATTCCCTTGGACTCCAGCAGCTGAGTGAGAGGGTTCCCCAGCACTGCTTACACAAGCCTGAGCCTCACTCATACATATACAGCACATGGGCTGCACTCACTGTCAGAGGGCTGGCTCTCAGGATTACCACCTCCTCCTGGGCACTGCCCCCTGTGTCAATCATGGGACAGACAGCCATCTACTCCCTGCTTTACATGCCCATCTCACATGGTGTCAGCAGCAGCACGACAAGGAAAAGGACGGCAGAATGCTTCCTGCTTATAGATTTTATCCACCATCTGCTCTTATAGAGATCACTGAGCAGACTCACAAACAGGCTCATTCACAGGAAACTTGTTACAAACATTCCAAATTCTGAAAACAAAACTTGAAAGGTTATTCTTCTAAACTGTAGCAAACTGGAATCCAGATTAAGAAATGTAGGCTAAAATGTCCAGTTTAAGAGAATTGGGGAATATTTCCAAATCTGCTCCTGTTTTACATATTGTACTTTTTACATGAATTGCAGAAATCTAAATGGTTGATGCATAATATTACAAATTGTAGCTCCAACTCAATTATTATGATAAATAGCATTAATATAGTGCCAACATATTCTGCAGCGCTGTACAATTATAGAATGGGGATATTGACAGACACAAGAGGTGAGGAAGGGCCTACTCAAATGAGCATATAAACTATAGTCACAGTGCGGCTATTTTAGCTGAAATTCAATTTACAACTCAGCATTTAGGGAATAAACCGCAAAGGATTATTCATTAATGGAAAAACTCCAAGCACCATAACCACAATAGCGGTTATGATGCCAGGAGTGCTCTGGCACCCCCTATTGTAAGTAGTCAAACCATTTTAGAACAATTCAACTTCTTACCTGGGGTCTGCTGGGAGTTGCACACTTCCTCCATAGCAACCTTGAGACCAGCTAAAAGCTCTCTGCCTGAGCTGAGCCAGCAGTGCAGGGCTTAACCCATTTTCTGAAAGCTATCAGATGACATTGTCAGCCAATGAACTGGTCCTGCATTGCGGGTCTAATCGCAGCTAGTATGGTAAGGAGTTTCTGGCTCTGACCTGAGCTGAGAAGTCACCACTCATACTAAAATGGTTTGACTTTGTACAAAGCCGGAGTGGGGCACTCTGGCACCATAACCACTACAGCAACTTGCAGTGGTGATGGTGCTTAGAGTGTTATTTTACAGTGTGAATTGTCAGAATATAAAAATAAATTGCAAATAGTACACTACAATAGTTGAAATGGAAAAATTGTTGAAGTCCAGGTTGACGTTAAAGAGCCATTCTAAGCCAGCAGTTACATTGAAATAGACCTGTTTTGGCTTGTTTAGCACTTTCACACTTATTGCTAGTGGTGCATTATTTTATCTCTCCTCGGCATATTGTGGACTTGGAAACATCACAAAACTTGCCTTGAGGAGCATTTTGGGGAAACTGATTACTTTGATCTTTTGGTGTATCTTACTTCAGCCAAAGCCTTATCTGAGGGTTTCCCTTGCATTCATTGAATTTGATGTACACTAGAAAGGCTAGAGCCATTTAACGCCTGGAGTGCCATTCAGAAAGGAATACCCCAACTGTTTGACCAACCATAATACATTTTGACTACATTTTCACTTTACGATATAACACATTTTTCACAAGAATATCCCAGCTAACTTTATGTTTATAGCTGAATTTTCTTTGTGGAATGTTATATAACTTATGCATTGCAGATTATGTAAAATCTCTGAGTCAGCAAAGGGGAAGCAGTACTGACAGAAAATCTGTTGCTTGTAAGTTAGAACCAGCACTGACAGCACATGGAGAACGAGAATTATCTGTACTGTCGTCATATAAAACAGACAATATTTACTGCTGAATAAAAAAAACCGTAAAAATAAAGACAAAACAAAACTGATATGGTTTTAAAGTACACTCCTAGTACCAATCCTACTTTATATTATTAATGAAGTGGTTTTGGTGCATAGACAATGTATCAGAGAAACTGAAGCGTTTACACTTGGCCATAAACAAACCTCGTGTGGCAGTCAGAGGGACAGCCACTAGAGACAAAACCTCATTGAAAACTTTCCGTTATTGAAAGTTGTCACATTCAGCATCGTCTCACACACCATAATACCACCAAACTCTATGAATGCTTCTAATAGAGATGCATTGTATTCAATGCTTCTCTGTGAGAAACACTAATTGCTGAGTATTGTGATTGCACAGAAGTACAGTAGGTCCACAATGCTTCCCTGTGAGATGCATTGGATTGGACCAGTGATCATCTGGACACATGAGTTCAGAAGAGGAGAAATTGCAGCCGAGAGGAGACTGCCTGGTGCTGGATTATTTTAAAATGGGTGCGGGGGGAACTCACTAACATTACAATAAATAGAAACTTTTTTCAAATAAATTACATGTGAAATAGCAAACTGAGGTGTGGTTATACAAATGCAAAATGAGCAGTATTCTACATGAAATAATATGTATACTGTACAGTGAATACAATTAAAAGAATACTCTAAAAGTTCCATAACCACCAGAGCATGCTGTAGTTGTTGTTTTATTTATTTTTTTTGCAAGGAATGCCCCGACACTTTTCTAGTGTAAATTATCTAACTATTTGCTAAAGGGTTGACTTCTCACTTGTAATCCACCTGGTGTCACCACCTGGCTCTCTGCAGCTGGAAGCAGTCTCCAATGAGCTAAACCAGACAGTGCAGGGATTAGATCATTTGCTGAGAGTGATCAGCTTGTGCTCTTACTCATAGGCGTGCGCACGGGGTGTGCCAGGTGTGCCTGGGCACACCCTAATCCCCGCGGCACGCCTATGTTTTGAGACCGGCAGGGGAGATCTCAGGATCCCCCCTGTTGGTCCATGCAGAGTCGGCGCTATCCGAGCGCCGGCTCTGCTCTCAGCCTCCCCTCACCGGCTCACAGGCATGGAGGGAGGCAGGAGAGGACCTGGGGAGCTATTGCCAGCAGCTCCGCCGGGTTCCTCTCGCGAGCTCAGATCTCGCGTGAGTGAACTCTAGCCCTGCGGTTCACTCTCCACTGGACCACCAGGGATGGATGGCAGCAGCAGCAGGATCCCCCCTCCCAGGCATAAGGTCCGAAGGGAGGGGGGATAACTGATCTGCCCCCACCTCCACTGGACCACCAGGGAAGGCAGCAAGGAAGGATCCCCCCTCCCTACATAAAGTAAGAAGAGAGGGGGGATATTAAGTAATGTACCCCCACCTCCACCCCCCACAATCACCCACAGACATACACAGCACCCACAAACATACACAGCACCCACAGACATACACAGCACCCACACACATACACAGCACCCACAGACATACACAGCACCCACACACATACACAGCACCCACAGACATACACAGCACCCACACACATACACAGCACCCACACACATACACAGCATCCACTGACATACACAGCACCAACACACATACAGCACCCACACACATACACAGCACATACACACATACAGCACCCACAGACATACACAGCACCAACACACATACACAGCACCAACACACATACAACACCCACACACACATACAGCACCCTCACACACAGCACCCTCACAAACACACAGCACCCTCACACACATTACACAAACAGCACCCTCACACTCACACAGCACACTAACAGTACCCTCACAAACACAAACAGGACCCTAACAAACACACACACACACACAGCACACTACCAGTACCCTCACACACAAACAGCACCCTCACACACAGTACATTTACAGCACCCTCACAAGTGCACACACACACAAACAGCACCCTGACACACAGTACATTCACAGCACCCTCACAAGCACGCACACACAAACACCCTCACCCACATAGTACACTACCAGCACCCTCACACACACATCACACTAACAGCACTCACACACAGCTTTGTGTGTGTGTGTGTGTGTATATATGTGTGTATATATATATACATATATACATACATACATATACACATATATATATATATATATATATATATACACCACGTGTGCTTGTGCTTTAGGGTGCACACCCTAATGCAATAGGCTGCGCACGCCTATGCTCTTACTAGTGAGCAAATATGTAAATTAAAATTAAACTTAGAAATCCACAACCCTGTATCCTGCAACAGGGCACTCCATCTGAACATCCTGTCAACCATTGCTATAAGATCTGCCTTTTGCGCCTGACAGACAAAAGGGGGGAAATCAATGAAACAATCGTTCTATTTTCTGACTTCATTTGCAAAATAATCTTTGCCAAAGATTTGCCTTGTCCAGAGTAGTATTTGATGTAACTTGAAACATTATAAGCACCCAAACAAGTTCATCTCAATGAAGTGGTCTGGGAGCAGTACCCCTGTCTGTTTAACTCTGCAGTGCAACATTTCAGAGTTAAGTCCCCCTCTAGTGGCTGTTTTCCAGACAGCCACTATAGGTACTTCTTAATTCCTAACGTTGTGAAGTGACGTTGAACGTCCTAATACTTTGCATGAGGACACCTAACGTCTTCAAACGCCCTATAAAAATAATTCAATGTATTCCGATGGGGAAGCTTTTATATGCGCACATGCGCATTATGTCCATAATCGCCATGATGTCACATGAGGAGGAGACCTAGCCAGCTCTGAGGTAGCCTCGGCAAAGGAAAGAGATAACTGTGAAAAATTATTTTTAACCATTTCAAGATCGGAGGTGAGGGGACCTATTAAGTTAGGGACAGGGAACACGGTAGTGTTCCTTTAATGTAAATCTAAAAGAAAATGGTGTGCATCATAAAATACATAAACAGATCAATCAATATTTTATTCAGTGACATAGATCCTAATGGACTGTATGTAGGAGAGTCAGGGGTTCCATATATACAAAAAAATTGTGAAAGTGTTTCCCAATAGAACATCTTTCTTCTAAATTGCCAAATATTGTTTTTACAGCACTACAACACTGTGATATTGTGGGAGGTATGCTTCCATTTGAACAGAATGTTTTGCATCCCAAAGCTTGAACATTAAACATGCATTTATTAGTACCAAGAGGTACAGTGCCCTTCACTAATATTGCCACGTTTGGTAAATATGAGAAAAGACAGCTGTAAAAAAATCTTTATGATTTAACCTTTTGTTAAAAAAATATACAAAATCTCTCTCTCCGCAATAAGCTTCTAAAATCCCAAATTAAAACCTATGGTATATAAACACAGGGTATGTATTGGGAAGATCTATCTTTTCATATTGATTTTCAATTTTATCCCTGAAGAGTGACCATTGTTTAATTATGTATTTATTTATTTTTTGTATGCCCTTGGTTTTTGTTTGTTATGTTTGTGGAAGTATCTTTGATTTTTAAGCATATACAGTTGCAAGAAAAAGTATGTGAACCCTTTGGAATGATATGGATTTCTGCACAAATTGGTCATAAAATGTGATCTGATCATCATCTAAGTCACAACAATAGACAATCACAGTCTGCTTAAACTAATAACACACAAAGAATGAAATGTTGCCATGTTTTTTATTGAACACATCATGTAAACATTCACAGTGTAGGTGGAAAAAGTATGTGAACCCCTAGACTAATGGCATCTCCAAGAGCTAATTGTGAGATGTCAGCCAATCAATGAGATGAGATTGGAGGTGTTGGTTACAGCTGCCCTGCCCTATAAAAAACACACACCAGTGCTGGGTTTGCTTTTCACAAGAAGTATTGCCTGATGTGAATGATGCCTCGCACAAAAGAGCTCTCAGAAGACCTACGATTAAGAATTGCTGACTTGCATAAAGCTTGAAAGGGTTATAAAAGTATCTCCAAAAGCCTTGCTGTTCATCAGTCCACGGTAAGACAAATTGTCTATGAATGGAGAAAGTTCAGCACTGCTGCTACTCTCCCTAGGAGTGGCCATCCTGTAAAGATGACTGCAAGAGCACAGCGCAGACTGCTCAATGAGGTTAAGAAGAATCCTAGAGTGACAGCTAAAGACTTACAAAAGTCACTGGCAAATGCTAACATCCCTGTTAGCGAATCTACAATACATAAAACACTAAACAAGAATGGATTTAATGGGAGGATACCACAGAAGAAGCCACTGCTGTCCAAACAAAACATTGCTGCACGTTTACAGTTTGCACAAGAGCACCTGGATGTTCCACAGCAGTACTGGCAAAATATTTGGTGGACAGATGAATCCAAAGTTGAGTTGTTTGGAAGAAACACACTACACTATGTGTGGCGAAAAAGAGGCACAGCACACCAACATCAAAACCTCATCCCATCATGGTTTGGGGCTGCTTTGTTGCGTCAGGGTCTGGACGGATTGCTATCATCGAAGGAAAAATTAAATCCAAAGTTTATCAAAACATTTTGCGGGAGAACTTAAGGCCATCTGTCTACCAGTTGAAGCTTAACAGAAGATGGATGTTGCAACAGGACAATGACCCAAAGCATAGAAATAAATCAACAACAGAATGGCTTAAACAGAAGAAAATACGCCTTCTGAAGTGGCCCAGTCAGAGTCCTGACCTCAACCCGATTGAAATGCTGTGGCATGACCTCAAGAAAGCGATTCACACCAGACATCCCAAGAATATTGCTGAACTGAAACAGTTCTGTAAAGAGGAATGGTCAAGAATTACTCCTGACTGTTGTGCACATCTGATCTGCAACTAAAGGGAAACGTTTGGTTGAAGTTATTGCTGCCAAAGGAGGTTCAACCAGTTATTAAATCCAAGGGTTCACATACTTTTTCCACCTGCACTGTGAATGTTTACATTGTGTGTTCAATAAAAACATGGCAACATTTCATTCTTTGTGCATTCTTTGTGCAGAAATCCATATCATTCCAAAGGGTTCACATACTTTTTCTTGCAACTGTATATTAATATCTGACATGCATAATAATAGTGCTGAGATTGTTAGGCTTGATCTGGATGTCAAATTTTGTACCCTTGATCATACATACTTGCCTGATACTTGCTTGTTTTTTGTACATTTAAAAAGCTAATAAAAAGCAAATATAAATATATATATATATATATATATATATATATATACAAAAATACTCCGCTTTCATGGATAGCAAACACAACACAGGTTTATAAAAAAAAAAATATGTGTGCCACAATCATCGGCACCCTTTTAGTCAATACTTTGTGCTACCTCCCTTTGTCAAGATAACTGCTCTGAATTTTCTCCTATAATGCCTGATGAGGTTTGAGAGAATATATGGCAAGGAATCTGAGACCATTCCTACATACAGAATCTCTCCAGATCCTTCAAATTTAGAGATTGACGCTGATGGACTCTGCTCTTCAGTTCTCCCCACAGGTTTTCTATGGGGTTCAAGTCACGGGACTGGAAAGGCCGTGGCAAGACCTTGCTTTTGTGGTCTGTAAATCTTTATTGTGTTGATTTTAGTGTACATTTTGGATCATTGTTCTGCTGGAAGATCCAACCACGGCCCATTTTAAGCATTCTGACAGAGGAAGTCAGGGGTTCATTTAATAGTTTAAAATAATTAATACACCCCAAAAATGGTAGCACACACGAATACCTAATACAAGGTGTTGCAATCAAGTCGAACTGAGCAATCTAAAAGATACAAACAAGAACACAGTTCTTACTGTATACATAAAACATATAAGCACACAAAAAGAGTGCAACGCACACAGTAGAGAGCCATATCAGGCTCTATAGCAGAATCTCCAGGGTGCCTATACAGGCTTCGGGGTAGAATTTGAAGAGACCAATGTGTCCAAGGTGGATATAAAAACATATATTTATTGGAACATTAAAAGGGACACAGGGTAAGCAGTGTCAAAATAAAGTGGAATAAAATTACAGTTACATAGGCTGAAAAGAGACATGTGTCCATCAAGTTCAGCCTTCCTCATATTTGTTTTTTGCTGTTGATCCAAAAGAAGGCAAAAAAACCCAGTTTGAGGCACTTCCAATTTGCAACAAACTAGGAAAAAAAATCCCTCTTGACCCCAGAATGGCAGTCAGATTAATACTTGGATCAATTTACCCTACATTGAAAAATTATAAGCAGCAGACGTGTTTTGACCGTCTCAGGGGTCTTCCTCAATGCTGACTTGCCTTTTCATAGTTCGTTGTTAAATACCCCTAGTATTGCTGAGATCCAAAACAGATAAGTTCTAGGTATGACATCATATCCAGTATAGTCCGATACATCATCATCTCGCGTCCCACAAGTGTATTATAGCTGCACAACAGTAATAGCGTCATATACGGCTGTAATGTCCCGAAGTGTGGGCTAAAGTGCACAAATCTCATATTACTCAAGGGAAAAAAATAGGAAACATATCAGAAAAAAAAGTATAATAGTTAGAGATTGCCAAAATTGAGCATATAAATAAAGGATATTGTGATTTAAGAAGAATAGATTTTCAATAGATGCTCATTCCTGGCTAATCATGGCAGCATCACTTATGGGTAGCTCCCCCCTTAGCAGTCACAGGACAGGAATTAATTAGATTAACCCCTTAAGGACCAAACTTCTGAAATAAAAGGGAATCATGACATGTCACACATGTCATGTGTCCTTAAGGGGTTAATTAATTAATTAATTAGACCTATGGTATAAAGAGTCCCTACTCCCCTTACACCACAGTCTTTTTTCTTGTCCTTAGCAGGTTCTACAGGACTTTTTACATTTTATTTTATGGCCACCTTCCTGCGTTTGTCGTGGGTTCGTTCCAAATGAAGTTCAGCCTCTCTTCATTTGAAGGACCCAGTAAACAGCCTGCATGAGCAGGACTAACTGGGTCAGGTTCAGAGTAAGTACTGAACTGCTGCGTGGGATATATGTCTGTGTTCTGAGGGAGACACTGTTCCTAATTGTCATGGGGTTGGTTATCCTTAAAAATTCCCCCTGGTTCTTGGAGTGCCCCTAGTAATTGGGGTCAAAATCCCCCCCTTACCTTGTTGGCAGTACTTTCGAATCCATACTGCAGTCATCCTGAGGGATGGTTTTGTGTGCTCAGTTGGTTTGGAATTCAGATCTGTTTTCCCTGGATTGCCTCCTGGGGGCATGCTGGGAGTAGCTGTCCCTGTGGAGGCTGTCTCTGGCTTTCAGGGGGTCCAGCGTTGTGGTGGACCGCGGTATGCGTTCCAGCCGCGGTATTGGCGAACCCGGAAGTGCCTCGCGTCGACCGCAAGGCTTGGAACGCATGGCGTGCGTTCCAGTGTTCTGCGCATGCGCGGACCGGACGCGGCGATATTTAAACAGGGGAAGACTGACACTTGCCTGTGCGCTGTGTCAGCTGTTCAGAGTGTCTGATTTGTGGTCTGAATGTTCGCCGGTTCTCCTGTTCTGCTGTCTCCTGGCTGCCTGGAGTGTTTTTTCTGCAGTTATGAGGTAGGATTGCCTGTTTTTTATGTTTTATTGCTGGGAACTTTGGGTTTGCTTGCCAGTTTGGTTTTGAATTCTTGGGAATTGTGTTTTTTCATTTTTCCTTTATTCCTTTTGTAGTATGGATTCTCCCTCTGCCTCTGCTAGATCCCTCTCTAGAAAACATAGGTGAGCCATTTGTTTTTTAAAGGGGGGTTGTTAAAAAGAGTGCCATACTGAGCCTGTAATATATGTTATATATGGCTTTCTTTCAGCCCCAGCAAACAATTGGATTCTCCAGCAAGAAAATCCAGGGACAAGACCAATAAATGCATCAATTGTTCGTCACCAGCTCCACATGGAAGGAACCTTTGCAGGGAATGCTTGTCGGAAGCGGCTAATGTCCCCAGTAAAGCTTCTCCGCAGGACGACCTTAAACTTTGGATTTCCCGTGCTATTGCTGAGGGCTTTAAGTCTACCACGGGATGTGGTGTTCCTCCTAGGAGACGCAGAGCGGAACCTCAGTCTTCCAGCTCTGGAGAGGATCCTGACCTGTGGGAGGTCTCGGATGAGGGGGAGGAGGAAGTTGAATATGCCTCCAGGTCTCTGGACTCAAAATCTATCGATAGACTTATTACCCTCCTCAGAGACACTCTTAGCCTCACGGAAGAAAAATCTGAATTGAGAGAGGCTGACAGGTTTTTTGAGGACTTGAAACCTAATAGACCAGCGTTCCCGGTACATTCCTCAATTAGGGACATGCTCCTTCAGGAATGGAATAAGCCGGAAAGGAAGTCCATCTTGAAAAACAAATTCACAAGGATTTATCCTTATTCTGCCATGGACTGCTGCCTATGGAATTCGGTTCCCAAGGTTGATGCTGCAGTGATCCATATGGCTAAAAAGACTGCGCTCCCTATAGACTCCATGGCGTACTTGAGGGATCCTATGGAAAAGCGTATGAATGGAGATCTGATTAAAGCCTATTTGGCGCTGGGCTCCGCCCTTCATCCGGCAGTAGCGCTGACCACTTTCTCCAGGGCCTTGATAGTTTGGCTCACTAATTTGGAGGAGGACATTGGTCAAGGTGTCCGTAGAGAACATCTCCTGGAGAGTCTCAAGGACTTGAGCCTTGCTACTGAATTTTGCTCAGAAGCCTCCCTGGACATCACTCGCATGATTGCCAAAAGTATGGCCCTGTCCGTGGCCTCCAGAAGGGCCTTATGGCTTCATTCCTGGGGGGCGGACTATGCCTCCAAGGCGTCCTTGTGTGGTCTTCCTTTCCAGGGGGATCTCCTGTTTGGTAAGATTCTGGAAGATGCTATTCAAAAAGCTGCCGATGGGAAAAAAGCGTTTTTGCCACAAGTAAGCAGAAATAGTTTTTCCTCCTCCTGGAAAACTAAGCGATTCACGGATCGGTCCTTTCGGGACAGCAGAAGCTACAAACCCGGAAGGGAGTATTCCAGGAATTCTTCGTGGAAGTCCTTCTCTCACTCTTCATCCAATAAGGCTTCCAGAGGTAGAGGTGCCAGAACCTCCGGTAAGACCTTCTGAAGGTCCTCGGGCCCATCCGGGTATGGTGGGAGGAAGACTGAAGTTCTTTTACCCGGTATGGGCCGCAAATGTCACGTCCATCATAAAAGAGGGCTACAGGATGGAATTTTCTTCTCGCCCAAATACTGCTCTCTTCAGAAAATCAAGAGTGTCGGCAGGTGTCAAACGAAGGGCCATGAGGACATGCATTTCCACTCTTCTGGAACAAAAGGTGTTGGAGGAAGTCCCTACACACGAAAGGTTCCGGGGGATTTATTCCACAGTGTTTTTGGCCCCAAAACCCCATGGAAAGTGGCGTCTCATCCTGAACCTGAAAGGAGTAAACTCCATGCTAGATGTAAGGACATTCAAAATGTCCTTACAGACAATCCTAATTGGCAGTATACTCAACCCGAAACATGACAAAATGGTGGGAATCAACGGATTCTTCAGAGTACTGAAGTCTTCCTGAGCGCCAGATAAAGTCCCAAGGCATCTGGTTCTCCAGCTGCTGAGCGGGAAAGACAAGTCTGCGGTGCTGGCGGCAGTCAGAGACCTCATGCCATACAAGTTTGAGGACATGTCCCTCACTTTCTTCCCGAATCTGTCAGGGAGCACGCTAGCATGGAGAAGATCGCTCCGGCCATTTACCTCTCTGCTCAGACAATGGCGAATACTATACCAATGGCGACAGTCTCGCACCATAACGATCCAGCAAGACGGAACCAAGCACCAGATACACAATCTTGCGAAAGCTGCAGCCATATTGTCCATCCTCAACTTACCTCCAGACGCCCTGACACCTAACGGAGCCGAGGTGGCAGTCTACATCAGCACCGCTGGAATCCAGAGACAGTGATTCTATTCTCCCCCGATGGCTGAACACGGGTGGAAACGCAGCGGTCAAGACCTGAGGAGGGTATTGAGACGGACAGTCACCATACTATAGCCCTCAGATACTGCCAAGGCTAGTAAAGTTAACTCTGCTAATGTTTAATTTTGGTTAACACCTTTGTTACAATTTTATAAGTTTTGCTTTCATCTAGCACATAACACTCGAGAGCTCACACACTTAAAGCTCACAACCCGCTCGACTGCCAACTAGGAGCTAACAATAATCCCCCACACACATACACCTTCTGAGACCAGGGAGCACACAATACGAGCATGGATAACACTAGAGGCACACAATAGATAAGTACTAACCCACTCCGGAACAAACACTAACAAGGACATGGGACACACTGGGACACACTGGCACAATATTGTAAGACCATGGTTTAAGCACATCGGAGACACCCAATAACACCCGGAGGCAGGCTACTCGACGTGGAACCAACACCACATATAGCCTGATATATAAGTTAAAACAACTAAACGACAATAAATAAAAATAAAAATGTGCTGTTCATATGCATGCCATATCACTGATAACCTGACTGTTTATACTACGATTGGTATAGCTATTGTGACATACAGACCTGGTTTGTTACTATGTGCACAATATAGATAAAAAATTAAAAAAACAAAACAAAAAAAACCATCTTTAATATGAAACGATTGCCCTGTAACGAAAGATTTAAAAGATAGAATGGTCTCCTTTTTATGACTCGTGTTCTGACATCCTAAGCAAAGTTTACAAGGGTAAAAACAGATTTTTGATTTAAAACATTACTAGATTTTTTTTATTTTATTATTCTTTATTTTTGCAGTGCTAGATTTTTTTAAGTTTACTAAAGCTCCTAACCAAATTTTGTTTTACGTTATTAGCCCATCTACATATGATATTTGGTTTCTTCCCAATTATATTCTTAAGATCATCATCCATTTTTAAAATATGAATTTGGTTTGACTGACTGTTAAAATCCAAAATAATGGGGGTGAATTTATTATTGTTTCTATTATCCTTTTGCGTTGGATGTTTATCTTTATTTTTGTTCAAAATTTGGTCCCTTTGTAATGACTGGACTTCCTTTAATTGTTGATCCAAACTATTCAAATCATAATTTTTTTCCAGAAACTGTACTTTTGAAAAATTGGCTTGTGTATTAAATTATTTGTTATCGCTACAGTTCTTTAAAATTCTCATAGACTGTCCCTTAGGTATTTTTTTTTAACCAGGATCTAAAAAATGTGCCCCTTCGTTACTATATCCGCTTGTTAAAACAATAATTTTCTTATTATTGTTTAAAATGGATAAAAAAATGTTTGAGGGAATCACAATCTCCCTTCCAGATAAAAAATATATCGTCGATATATCTGTGATAGTGGACCAGGTTCACGCTCCAGCCATTTTCCCCTGAGAGGAAAGATTCCTCCCAGTGCGGCATAAAATGGTTGACATAACTAGACCAAAAGGCTTTATTTCGGTTTCATTTGACCATAGAACCCTGATCCAATTTGAAGTTCCAGTAGTATCTGGCAAGCTGAAGACTCTTAACTTTGTTTTTGGATGAGAGTACAAGCTGTTATCTGAAACCCTTTCAAACAACTCGTAGTACTGTTGGTGACATTTCGGAGATTATCTGACCCCAAAATGCAACAAACTTCTTTAATTCTACAGGTGTGATATTTGGAGATTTGTTGACCACTGGGGCCATCCTCTTCACAGTATGTTGAGATAATATAGATTATAGACACACCTTCTCTTCCAGGTTGATTCATATATTGGTCTAATCCATTGAGATTAATGACTAAGTGAATACTAAAATGTAAAATATTAATGGGAATATACTTCAAATAGATTTTTCTCATATGAGCTCATAGGGGTTCCAATATTTATATATTTATTTTAAACCTGTGTTTGCAATTGTTTGATATCGATTATTTTTGAACAAAAAGTTAAACAAAGGCAATTTTTTTTCACAACTTTCTTTGGTCATATTTCCCAAGGGATGTTAGTGGAGGGCCACCCCCACAGCTATGTCCCAATTCTACTACTTGCAGTTGCACCATTTCATTCACGGTCTCCTTTCAGGAAAACCTTTGCAGGCCTTTTATGCTTTTTGAGAAATCATGCACCTTAGGGGAGCGCCTTCATCAAGGTATTTCTGAGCTATGCAAGTTGCTCCTGGCTAATGATCCTCTTCCGCCATTCAGATCCATGTGCCGCTGGGAGGGTGCACAGGGGTGGGTTTTCAGTAAAGAACGGGTGGATAATTATTTTTTTTAATTCTGAACCTTCAGATTACCATCTTTAGGAAAATACAGGCAACAAACTACAAGCTTCTCTCAAAGTGGTATAGGACATCAGGCTTTTACATTTTATTTTCAGAAATCAGCCTAGTGCTTGTTGGCACTGTTGGACAGAATAAGGTACTTTGCTGCATATCTGTTGGGAATGTTCGTTGACCATGCTGTACTAATGAGCATCAACTCTACCTTCTGCAGCTTACTGGAAAGTCCATCCTCTTTCTGCCCTAAAGAATATATACTGCATTACGCATAAAAGTATATATGCAGGGGGCGGGGCCTAGCGGGCGAACGGCACAGACGCCATTTCTAGAGCTCCATGCGCATGTGCATTCAGCCGACGACGACCGAAAGAGGAGGAGAGTCCCCAGCGCCGAGGCGGCCCGGCGCTGGAGAAAGGTGAATGTTTAACCCCCTTCAGCCCAGCGGGAGTGAGACCCTGAGGGTGGGGGTACCCTCAGGGCACTATAGTGCCAGGAAAACGAGTTTGTGGGACACTTTAAAGAGACACTATAGTCAACTGAACAACTTTAGCTTAATGAAGCAGTTTTGGTGTATAGAACATGCCCCTGCAGCCTCACTGCTCAATCCTCTGCCATTTAGGAGTTAAATCCCTTTGTTTATGAACCCTAGTCACACCTCCCTGCATGTAACTTGCACAGCCTTCCATAAACACTTCCTGTAAAGAGAGCCCTATTTAGGCTTTCTTTATTGCAATTTCTGTTTAACCCCTTAAGGACCAAACTTCTGGAATAAAATGGAATCATGACGTGTCAGACATGTCATGTGTCCTTAAGGGGTTAATTAAGATTTTCTTATCCCCTGCTATGTTAATAGCTTGCTAGACCCTGCAAGTGATGTATGTGATTAAAGTTCAATTTAGAGATTGAGATACAATTATTTAAAGTAAATTACATCTGTTTGAAAGTGATACCAGTTTTTTTTTTCATGCAGGCTCTGTCAATCATAGCCAGGGGAGGTGTGGCTAGGGCTGCATAAGCAGAAACAAAGTGATTTAACTCCTAAATGACAGTGAATTGAGCAGTGAAATTGCAGGGGAATGATCTATACACTAAAACTGCTTTATTTAGCTAAAATAATTTAGGTGACTATAGTGTTCCTTTAACCACAACCTATAACATAACTAAACGGCCAAGAGGAAAATACACAACTAGACGAGCTCCTAAAATTCACAGATATATATATGCAAAATAAATCTCTGCTCGAACATCTCCTGAAGACTGATCTCAGTCCTCTGTAGGAGCACTCGCCCTGCAACATTCAAACAATGAATTGCTAAAGTTGTGGAAATTAGAACCAGAGGAGATGATGGCCTCACTATACCAGAGACAGGAGCTTTGTCACTGCACTTAGCCCCTCCTAGATTGACTCCTTAGAAATGAGGGGGAGGGGGCAGTTTCTGGGGATGTGGAGGGGGTTAGTAGCCCTCTTCCTGTCCCATTATTGCTCTTATTCTTTGCTCTTTGAAATTTCATCTGGCTTTTCTTTTTTCCCTGCTCTCTCCCCCATGTGGAGAGTTTGCCCTTTATTGGTCTCTTTTGTTCGTTATTCATAGTTCATTACCGAAACACATCAGCCTCGGGATTTAGTCCAAGGTTACCCGTGTCACATCTTGCAATTTGAGACTATCTAGGTTGCCACACATGTGCAGCAGGACCCTCAAAATTTCTCTATGGAAAAGATTTTCACTGGCAAAGATTATCCCTCAAGATGATCTCAAAAGTAGATGGAGAACGAGATCCTGCTGGAATAGAGGCAAGTTTACAATTTTTTTTTTTAACTTTCGAAAGTGATAAAAAAAAATCTAATACCACCAGGAATGCTTTAACTTTAAAAATACATGCGTTTCTGTTCTTTTAAAAAGTTAAGATTTTCTAGTGAGAATGCAGTGTTGTATTCAAATATATTATATTTTAAAGGACGTTATGGAGGGTTCACACTGACATTTTAACCCATCGTTACACAGTACTGACTGCCAGTATCTAATGTTTGCTTTGGTTTTGGCATTAGACTATTCTGGTTCAAAGGGATTATTTAATGCTTTCCTATGGGGAAAATCTGACACTGGAGGACCATGAGGATGTCCAGCGTCCGATAACGGACCAAAAGTCCGTTTGGATTCTGGAAGCCATCTAGTGGCTGTCTGGTAGACAGCCACTGAGGGCAGACTTAGAGCTGCAATGTAAACATTTTTTACATTGCAGCACTAATTGCAAAAGGGTCACATCACCCAGATAACTTTAATGAGCTGAAGTGGTCTGGGTGCCTAAGTGTCCCTTTAACACTGGCAAGTTAGTGGAAGATGAACAATGGTAAAAATAAATAAATACAAAAATCATCAATACAGCTATTGCAGTACAGGGACCAGCAGAAGCACATATGTTTTGAAATAAATGTTTTGTAGATGTAAAAGGTGACCTTTAGGGTGTTTAAAATTCTACAAAATGTATTATGCTGCACAGTAAGTGCAGATAATTGTATGGCACTCACCCCCAGGTGATGGGTGGACCTAGACACTGCACTGATGGATCCAGAATTACCATCCTATTGTATATGGGTGGACAAAGCCATCATAGGCCTATTAGCTACAATGTGTCCACCTATATTGAACTCTATTACTATATGGGACAGATTAAAAACCAAATTTAAATTAGTGGACACTCCTCAATGAAATCCCCAGTTCACCCCGGGCATGAGACCAGCAGATTTCAGAAAGAGAGAGCGCTGATCAGCTTTAAGGAGTTAAAAAAAGAGGGCACACATGACACCGTTGGTTGTCTTTAGTTTTCTCCAACTAAGGAACTTCACACAAGTAAACGAAATTCGTAAGCAGCTACATCACGTGACACAATTTTTGAACCCCTATGTAAAATGGGCAGATATAGAAAAGGTCTGATCTCTCTTTTATATGGAGATTTATGATAAGGGGCAATTGTAGGCAGAACTTTAGACTGTGTCCAGATGGGAGTCTGATCTGGGAGAAAAAAAAATTAGAGACGAAGAATGGAAAGCAATATGGAACAAAGCGTCAAAAAATATCTGTATGCGTAGTATCACAGGAACAAATGTTTAAAGTTATATATCGCTGGAATGTCACCCCTGTTTGGTTCAATCGGATTGAGAGAAATCCATTTGATTCATGTTGGTGACTGTGTGGGAATAAAGGTACCTATATATTTACATCTGGTGGGAATGCTCAAAGATTCTGGAGGCAAGTTAGAGAGTTCACCGAAGCAGTTATTCAGAGGCACCTGGATATGTCACCCTGGGCACGTTTACTCTCTGGAGCCATGGCAGGATTACCCAATTATTCCCAAATATTATTAAATTTAATTAGTCTAGCTGCCTGTTGAGCATTAGTAGCAAGCTGGCTGCAGATAGAACCATTCCAATTAGTGATGTAGCAAAGAAATTGAAGGATAACTGTCTAATGGATGAATAATTAAGGTTAGAAACTCAATAAACTCATTCTTCGAAAGTATGGGAACCAAGGAGGGATCATTATAAAAATAACGATGTGTACATGGATTAATGCCTCATGGGGAGAATTTTTTTTTGTGTTGGTGTGGGGTTATTATTTAAAATAAAATGATATAAATTTATAGTAAGATAAAAAAAAGGGGGCAACAGATAACACAGTTTAGGTGGGTGCTTTGGAGTGATCATAAGAATGTAGTATCGCAGTAGCTTCACTTTATGCACGTATACTTGGCTGTGTTTCTCAAATAAAGAATTTCCCTTTTTTTTATTCTACAAAAAAAAAAAAAAATATTGAATACTAAGAATATTTTTTGAAAGTGAATGAAGAAAAAAAATTAAGATGTAGAAATAAAAATCCAAACCCATAAATTATAAACAAAATAAAGCAAAAAACATTAAAGCAAAACACAAATTGATTACACAATCTGATCTCCAGCTAAACGTATTTTTATAACCAGATATTACACTTTTGGTACCTTCAACATGCAATATTTTAGAAAGAAAATCTAAATAGATATAAAAACCAAATGGATTGAGAAAAATTATATTTAGTCTAGTTTCACAGCTTCAGTTTCGCTTGGGTCCCATGTGAATGAATAGTTTTGAATAACAAGCGAAACAAGGTTCCCTTATAGAGGTTTTAATACAACGATTAATGCATGAGTGGTTGTTATTCATACTCAACTCACAGTGTTTCATATTTGCAATAAACAGTGCATAATTTCTTTGTAAATGGAGTATACGCCATGCATTTTTACTACTTTGCCATGAAAAAGGCCCACCACAAAGGATTAAATGCAGGTGACATGGAATAATGGCCTTGTTAAACCATTTTGTTGAGAATATACTGCTCAAGTATTGATCTATACAACAAGCAAAGAACAATTTACAAGTTGTTTAAGAATCTTTCTTTATTTGAAGGTGTGTTTTATGAATAACTTTACGCTGTGAAACACTCTACATATGGTGTTTGTGGCCCAGTACAGTATATTCAGTAAATACATGGCTAGGCTCAGAGTGGGGTAGCATATTTCAGATGTTGATCCCATGTGTATGTTTAGAAAATGCAGAAAAAAATCATTATAATCGGATGTTTTGGGACTGAAATCTTGGTTACCACAAGAACAAGGTTGGAAAATAAAGTTTTATAGCAGCCTGATGGTAAATCGTTTCTAAAATGTAATCTTCACAGAACACGTAGACAGCAGGAGCAGAAGCCTATACACCAATACATCAGTGTAGGATTTCCAGTACAGGTAGTTAGGGTTTGCAGCGCTGGACGAATCGTGGGTACAGACATACATCTCGGATGTGGTGTCTGTTCAGGATCCAGGTGAGGAAGCGTTCCAGGCCCAGACCGTAGCCACCATGTGGACATGTGCCATATTTGCGCTGTGGAACAAGGAATGGGAGTAAAACATCAGTATTAGGAACGGGACATGCACATAACAAATATCCATACTAGTTATTAAACAGTTTAAGGTAAATTACTAGAACACGTTACTACATCTTTATATTCCCAAATATTTGTGTTCCCCTCTCCCTATTTAAAGAAACACAAACATATAATTATACATCGGACAGAGATTTAAAAAGAAATAAAAGAAATAAAAAGAAAAAAGGACCTAATTGTAACAATACAGTGTATAAACTGCAATTTAATGTTAAGATAAAGGTAAAAATAGACTTCATTATAAGTTATTAGATGATTGCATGATATAACATATCGTAGTGTGAAATTTAGTTGGAATGAAATTCGAGATTATAAAAAATTATTATAAAATTCTAACAGTTTATTTGGAGCGATATTTGGTTAGGATAGAAACATAGAAACATAGAATGTGACAGCAGATAAGAACCATTCGGCCCATCTAGTCTGCCCAGTTTTCTAAATACTTTCATTAGTCCCTGGCCTTATCTTATAGTTAGGATAGCCTTATGCCTATCCCACGCATGCTTAAACTCCTTTACTGTGTTATAGTATTTAAATAGAACAGTTTACAAATACTATTGAGATGCATTGAAGGGGTTGTCTTGTTGCTTTCACAAATTGTTAATTCGAATAAATTGACAATATATATATGTGTATATATACACACATAAAGAGCCCCCCTTATTAGGAAGTCTATTTTTACCTTTATCTTAACATAAAATTGCAGTTTATACACTGTATTGTTACAATTAGGTCCTTTATTCTTTTTAAATCTCTATCCGATGTATAATTGTATAATTATATGTTTGTACCATCATATATGTGTGTGGGTGTATATATATATATATATATATATATAATTGTGTGGACTATTCGTTTTTATTAAAGCTTCGACATAAAATTAGATTGTGAATATAATGACACTTTTATTAACAATTAGCACGATGTGTATTTAAAGAAAGATTCTAGCAATGTTCCTCATTCCGTCTCTGAAGAAGTAGGGCGCTTCCCTACGAAACGCATAAGACAATACGATCAATCAAGATACAGATCCTGTCAGTATACACCAGCACAAGATTACATCCGTCCAGGACCTTTGGTTAACCAGTGAACCGAGACTGTCTGTTGTGCACGTCCCTCGGAGTGAGGTCTTTGCTGGGACGTACACACTGACTCACACGCCGCCCACACCGGCAGTCGATTCCAGGAGGCAATTTGCCAGTACAATCTGCATCCATCCTACCTCAATCTGAGGGTCCTTGGACATTTTTCACCTTTATAAGACTGGTAACAACTCCATGAACTTACACTGACCTGTATTTTTGACATTTTTTTTTATCTTTTATGAATTTGTATAATAAACTGCTTTTTAAATGCCATATCCAGTTTTTACCTTCCTTTTACCATTGTCTACAATCCACAGCGATACATTGTTTGTTTTGCTACAGCATGCAGTTCCATATACTGTATCGCTAATCATCTATAGTGTTAACAATTGTTATTATGAATTTTTATCTTTGCCTATTGCAAAGTATAATATTTGGAGCAATCATCAGCTACCCTGTATAATATCAGGGATAGAGAGATTTGCACTGCACACATATTTGTTGCACATCAATTTATCTTTTTCTTTTACATATTTTTAATTTTTTTCTGTCTGTTTCTTAATCTGTCTTTTATCCATCTCCCTTTTTATCCTTCTTCACTCTGTTACATTTTATCCTCCTCCACGTCTCATATTTATTCTTGTTTTTATCTCTTAAGGGCACAGTAACTATTAGTACACTAAGTACCGTATTATCAGTACCTACTATACTATCTACCTCAATTACCTTGTACCACTGTGATTTGAGCCATTACCGCTAGTCAGCTCCTGGATTTTATACACCATCCCCTTGAGTGTTTTCTTTGCTATTGTTACTTTTGTGTTTAGGACACACATTAATCTTTACCATCACTACTTGACAGGATGTTTAATACACAGTATTCATGAAAATAAAAATCTAGTTTTGCAAATACAGTGGCCATACCTGGTCTGTGTACCAGTAATAAGGTGTTGGGTCAATTCCTTCTCTCTTGTAACCTTCTAACAACTCATCACTATCCCAGATACGCATGGAACCTCCAACAATCTCACCAACATTGGGCATGAGCACATCCACCTGAAAACACAAAAATGAAAAACAAAAACAGATATTTGCTTTAAATTTGGAAGAGATTGCGGTCTCATTTCTAAGGGACATCCAGTGGATACGTAAACCACATGTAAACAACAAAATACACATACACAAGAGTGCACTTTACAAAAATAAAAAAAAAATTGTGTTTTGGGCTAGCTCTTGGATCAGTCAGACAAACCTCTTAAACTTGGTCTAAATGGATGGTACTCTGTTATGACGCACAAAGCTTGGAATGTTGAGTAGATACTCTTGAAGCATCAAATGCAGCATCACCTCTGCCTTGCCAACCATTTCAGTTACACAGGTTGGTGCAATGACCAATTCTCCCACACAGATATAACCATCAGTAACGTAGCAAAACGATGGTGGATCTTTGCTTAGAGGGGACCAACTTTAAACAGCCCTATACCTAGTAGATTACAAACCACTGAAAGAACAGATGGACGAGGACATAAAACTGACTGAATGATATCCAAATTAACTCTAAAACCTGCATTGCTTTCTTCTGGTTATTTTCTGGTAGCAATACACATACACTTACTGGAAAATATATATGTCCACGTTCAGCTATAAAGCATCATGGGAGCTGTAGTCCTGCAACAACTGGGTATTTGCCTCCTGGCATCCCTTGTATTGGGGAATATGCCTTCATGTTCTAAGTCAGTCAATCAAGATTTAAACTAATCCTGATATGCTTACATGTATTGAGAGTTTAAATGGGTTTGTGAAAAGGATTTACAATATTTAAATTTTACAGCAAAGTATCACTTGTAACAAAATGTTATGTATTTACAAAAACAATTTTTTAATTTTATTTTACAAAAAGCAATGTGGGCAGCAAAGTTTGCATGGTGGAAAAGTGTTCACAGCAAAGGGTATGACTTACAGATTCGGTAAGACGTTTATCTTCCGGGCAGCGCTGCATGTAAAAGGACTTTATTTCGGCTGGAAATCGGCAAAGCAAGATTGGTTCATTGATGGCATCTGTCATGTGTCTCTCTGGAGCTTCAGGGATATCCTGTGGAGGAAGCAGATTACATATATATTTATATTTGCTTGTAGGATTTGTAGCGTTATATTTCCCTAACAAATATACTAATGGCTTCAGAATAATAGGTACTAAGGGAGATTTTACTTGGCTATGATTCATGGTCATAAATTTAGGTTTTTGTTCCAACCCTATCAACCTTACCATAATCTATATGTAAATATTACTCTTAGTGTTTAATTATTATATATTTATATATACACACACACACATATATATATATTTCATTTAAAAAAAAATTTTTTTTTTACTCCCATACATTTTGAGATATGCAATCAGATGTTGTAAATTAATCTGAAACAAAAGCCATAATGCCAGAGGCATACAGGTATAAAATAAAACAGAGGATCAGTGCTCAGAAAACCACAAAGAGTAACAATGAAGGGCAGCACACCTGAAAGGATAAAAATCTTCTACAACGCGTTTCACCTCGCAATCTAATTCTACTTGATAAAGCCTATTGAAAGGTGAAATGCGTTGTAGAAGATTAATTTATTTTACTAATAAAGGAATATTGGCTATATTTATTCTACTCCTGTGCCATGCTCCTTTTATTTATTTTATACTTTTTATCTACTGCCTGGCATCCTGAGCATCGATTCCAATGAGAACCTCACCAAGAATACAGAGTGGGGCTTATACTACCTGCTAAAAATACACAAGAACGGCTCAAAAACAGGGAGGATAATAATTAATGTATACAGATAACACAATATCACTAGGAAATAAAGTGGGCTGCTTCACAACTAATATGAGCGACTACTAAGGATGAAAGATCAACAATAAGATAGTGTGAGTGCTCCAATAATAAAGAACTAGATAAGTATAAGTATAATAATGTCCACCACTTCAGCAATGAACATGTTAACTAGAATCTCAGCCACAACTAATTAGCCAGACAAAACATGAAAACACACTCTTTTTGGCTTAAAAATACAGCAACACATATAGTGCCTATTTATTAGAAACAAAAAAATAAAAAATGAGAAAACACACAAAGCAATATATACAAAGTAGCTAAGTGTAAACCAGCAACAAAATTAAATCCCGGACAGCTGCCGGATACAATTTAGCAGGCTAGAGTATCACTAATTAGCCTTTCCACATAATGCAAAAATAAACATGTCAAACCGGTTATACAAATGTAATAATTCACACAAGCACCTTGTAAAAATAAGGGTTTCCCCCCAAAAGTCATAAATCCAGCTTCAGTGAGAGGCCCCTCCGCTGGAGCTGACGGGTACCAGAAAATAAAAACATTAAAACAAGCACAAAAGTTAGTAAAATAAAAGGAAGACGGGACAAGGAGCTCAAAAACCAGCCCGGGAGGTGCAGGTAGGCTGAGGGTGTTAAACAGGGACTTCCAATAGCACACTGGGCTTAGGAAGCACGCCAATGACCCTGTTGAATCCTGCTTCAGGTAACCGTGTTGAGGAATGTCCGGTGCCAGGAACCGTAAACCAGGAGGTAGAGTTTGTGCTGGGGTCGTGCTGAGATCGCAGTAAGGCAATGAAGTGGTGAAAAAATGAACACGGTCTACGCGTTTCGTCTGCAGATCAGACTTTCTCAAGACTGGTGTTCATCACAACAAAGATCAGCATATATACCCATTACTTAATAGATTAATTGATATCATACAATGCATTACTAATAGGACTGTTGATTGTAATCATATGCTGTATAGCGAATTCAGTTCAAAACAGTAAATAATAATCATTAGGAGAATATTCCTCAATAATAAGCTAAAGATGATAATAATGAACTAAAAAATAAATAACATTAAAAATCAAACAGACATAGAAACATAGAATGTGACGGCAGATAAGAACCATTCGGCCCATCTAGTCTGCCCAGTTTTCTAAATACTTTCATTAGTCCCTGGCATTATCTTATAGTTAGGATAGCCTTATGCCTATCCCACGCATGCTTAAACTCCTTTACTGTGTTAACCTCTACCACTTCAGCTGGAAGGCTAGTCCATGCATCCACTACCCTCTCAGTAAAGTAATACTTCCTGATATTTTTAAACCTTTGTCCTTCTAATTTAAGACTATGTCCTCTGGTTGTGGTAGTTTTTCTTCTTTTAAATATAGTCTCCTCTTTTACTGTGTTGATTCCCTTTATGTATTTAAATGTTTCTATCATATCCCCCCTGTCTCGTCTTTCCACCAAGCTATACATGTTAAGATCCTTTAACCTTTCCTGGTAAGTTTTATCCTGCAATCCATGAACCAGTTTAGTAGCCCTTCTTTGAGTTTAGTAGCCCTCTCTCTAAGGTATCAATATCCTTCTGAAGATATGGTCTCCAGTACTGTGTACAGTACTCCAAGTGAGGTCTCACCAGTGTTCTGTACAATGGCATGAGCACTTCCCTCTTTCTACTGCTAATACCTCTCCCTATACAACCAAGCATTCTGCTAGCATTTCCTGCTGCTCTATTACATTGTCTGCCTACCTTTAAGTCCTCAGAAATAATCACCCCTAAATCCCTTTCCTCAGATGTTGAGGTTAGGACTCTATCAAATATTCTGTACTCTGCCCTTGGGTTTTTACGTCCAAGATGCATTATCTTGCACTTATCCACATTAAATGTCAGTTGCCACAACTCTGACCATTTTTCTAGTTTACCTAAATCATTTGCCATTTGGCTTATCCCTCCTGGAACATCAACCCTGTTACATATCTTAGTATCATCCGCAAAAAGACACACCTTACCATCAAGACCTTCTGCAATATCACTAATAAAAATATTAAAGAGAATGGGTCCAAGTACAGATCCCTGAGGTACCCCACTGGTGACAAGCCCAAGCTTCGAATATACTCCATTGACTACAACCCTCTGTTGCCTGTCACTCAGCCACTGCCTTACCCATTCAACAATATTCGAATCCAAACTCAAAGATTGTAGTTTATTGATAAGCCTTCTATGTGCAACAGTGTCAAAAGCCTTACTGAAATCTAGGTAAGCAATGTCTACTGCACCACCCTGATCTATAATTTTAGTTACCCAATCAAAAAAATCAATAAGATTAGTTTGGCATGATCTCCCTGAAGTAAACCCATGTTGTCTCTGATCTTGAAATCCATGTGTTTTTAGATGTTCAACAATCCTATCCTTTAACATGGTTTCCATCACTTTCCCCACTACTGAAGTAAGGCTTACTGGCCTATAGTTGCCCGACTCCTCCCTATTACCTTTCTTGTGAATGGGCACAACATTCGCTAACTTCCAATCTTCTGGGACTACTCCTGTTAACAATGATTGGTTAAATAAATCTGTTAATGGTTTTGCTAGTACACCACTAAGCTCTTTTAATAGCTTTGGGTGTATTCCATCAGGTCCCATTGACTTATTTGTCTTTACTTTTGACAGTTGAAATAGAACCTCTTCCTCTGTAAACTCACGTGTAATAAATTACTCATTTATCCTTTTTTTTAACAGAGGTCCCTTTCCTTCATTTTCAGCTGTAAATACCGAACAAAAATATTCATTGAGGCAGTCAGCTAGACCTTTATCCTCATCTACATACCTTCCTTCTTTTGTTTTTAATCTAACTAATCCTTGTTTTACTTTTCTTTTCTCATTTATGTATCTAAAAAAAGTTTTGTCCCCCTTTTTTACTGACTGTGCTATTTTCTCTTCTGTGTGTGATTTGGAAGCTCTTATAACTTGCTTAGCCTCTTTCTGCCTAATCTTATAGGTCATTCTGTCTTCCTCACTCTGGTTTTTTTTATAATTACTAAATGCTAACTTTTTGTTTTTTACTATTTTGGCCACATCTGCGGAGTACCACAGTGGTTTCTTGAATTTTTTGCTTTTACTGACAAGCCTAATGCAATTTTCTGTTGCCTTCAGTAGTGCAGCTTTTAAATAATCCCATTTATTTTGGACTCCATTTAAGTTGCTCCAGTCTGATAATGACTCCTTTACACATATTCTAATTTTAGAAAAGTCTGTTTTTCTAAAGTCTAAAACTTTTGTTTTTGTGTGGTATCACTCAGTCACTGTTCTTATATTAAACCACACTGACTGATGATCACTGGACCCTAAACTTTCACCTACAGTAATATCTGATACCAAATCTCCATAACCTTGTAGGCAAATAGTCCATAATAGTAGAGGCAACTCCATAGATAGACTATGGACCAATCAAGAGACTAGCTATACAGGGCTAATTGACATAGCAAATTGAATAAGGAAATAAATGAAAAATAAAACAAATGAGGCTATCTGTAATTTCCCCATCATGGGGGGCTGGGTTGTCATATCTTCACTATACAACAGAGGGTCAATAGGAGGTCCCTATATCCATATATAAACACAAAGTATCTCAAATAATTAGGACATAAAACTGCAAGCAGTGGTTATGGTGGAAAATGATAATAGAAAATAATTATAGAAAAATAACTAAAAAAATATTAAAAATCTGTTCAATGTCTTCATTGAGCCCATAGGGGTTAAGCATATTCAATTTGAATATCCAGTATGTTTCTGCAGAGATAAGCGTTTTTTTTCTGTTCAAAGCACTATTTTTATCTGGGATCTGTTGGATCCCCATAACAGTAATACCCCTCGGGTTACTCTCATGGTTAGCCTCAAAGTGTCTTGCTATCTGGG
The DNA here is from genome assembly GCF_036172605.1 of Pelobates fuscus. NCBI lineage: Eukaryota > Metazoa > Chordata > Amphibia > Anura > Pelobatidae > Pelobates > Pelobates fuscus. Next base: position 64,139,994 of record NC_086321.1, read on the forward strand.
TTTTCTATTTTTATGTAAAATTGCCCCTCGATGTTCCCTGAATCTTGTTTTCAGGGTTCTTGTTGTCTGACCCACATTTAGCAAACCACAGGTACATGTTAGGAGATATACCACATATGAGGAATTGCAGGTGATCCTGGTGCTGATAATAAATTTCTGGTCATTCAATGGGGATCCAAACTCGGTGCTTCCATGACACATAAAACGACATGTGAGGCAGCGTACAGAGCCACATCTATAGTTCCCAGGTTTTTGATGTATAGGTAGAGTCACAGTGTCAACCTGTTTAAATTGAGACGGAGCCAGCAGATTTTTAAGGTTCATTAATACTAAAGCAAAGCCACAGGTCTAAACTGAAAATCGGCCAATGCTTTCGTAGGATCTGAATGATCTGTTCATACTTGCAGTTGAAAGCAGTGGAGAAAATAGGGCCCTTGTGTGTCGAAACATCCCTAGTACGGATATTGAATAGACAATGTTTCTTCCTTTTACTGGCTGGTTGTGCAGCCAATAGTGATAAAACATCCTCATGTGTATCTGTTGAAACTGGACAGACAATGGGTTCCGATCTGTTAACCTCTTTCATTGTTGTAGTCAAAAGTGATTTTCTATTCAAATTTCTTGCTCTATTATAAGCATGTAAGATCAGGGCTGAATCAAAATCTTTTTCCAAGAAGCGTTGACACAGATCAAGAGCTTCCCTTTCGAACTCTGTGAAGAAGGTACAATTGCGGCGTAGTCTTACAAATTGTCCAAACGGGATGATGTTGTTCCAGGTAGGGTGATGCTCACTGGCAGAGTGTAAAAAAAACTATTGACATCCACCAGTTTCTTATATGTTCTTGTCACTACCTGCCCGTCTCGGCCGCATAGGATTAAATCAAGGAATTCAATCTCCAACTTGCTTTTCTTACTGGTGAAAGAAAGACCCCAATCATTGGTGTTGACTTCCTCAACGAATTTATCAATCTCCTCGTATTCGCCCTTCCAAATAATGAGGTCATCAATAAAGCGTCTATATATGACTAGACTTTCCTTCCATCGTTCATTGTCATAGATATTCGTTAGTTCCCAAAAGCCCATGAACAAATTTGCGTAAAACGGGGCAAAGCTCGCCCCCATTGCATTACCCTTCGTCTGTAAGAAAAACTTCCCATTAAACTGAAAATAATGGGTTAAAATAAAAGAAACACTTTCCAGTAAAGCTTCTGGCTGACCCCGAGGGAGTAACGGGACGGCATAGAGGAAGTGTTCTAAAGCTTTCAGGCCTAGACCATGTTCATTTTTGAATAAAGGGTAGCGACATCTATAGTCACCCAACAATAATTCTCATGCCAATCAATTTCCTGCATTATAAAGAGAACATGACCGGTGTGTCATTGACATATGAGGACAAGTCAAGTACAAACTTTTGGAGATGGATATCAACCCATTTTGACAAGTAAGCTGTTAAAGAACCAATGGAGGAGATGATAGGACGTCCAGGAGGGTTGGTGAGGGACTTGTGCATCTTGGGAAGGTAGTAAAAAAAAAAAAATCGGGGTGTCACCATGGCCAGAGAGTAGATATCCCCTTTCAGAGATCCTATCTACCATCACACAAAGTTTCTTATTGATATGGGCTGTAGGATTATTGGGAAGTGACTTGTAATACGATGTGTCCCCCAAAATTCGTTGTGCCTCTTTTAGGTAATCTTCCCTATTCAAGATAACGATCCTTTTCTGCTCCTTTGATGATGATGTTGCAATTTTTCTTTAGGTTTCTCAAGGCTCCTAATTCTGCCAGGGTAAGGTTATTTTCAGGTACAATTCTCCAATGATAGTTATTCCCATTGCACTCCAACATCCTGAAGTCCTTCATCACTAATTCGTAGAAGATCAGTATGAAGTTACCTTTATCTGCGGAAAGATAGTATGAGGAAGGAGGTTTCAAACCCGTAGTGATGTTGGCATTGAGGACTTCCATTGCATCAATCTCTTTATTGATGCTCTGCTGCTCATCTAGAAGAGACATTAGGTTCTTGAACACAATTCTATCCTGGGGATTTTTTAAAAAGCCAGGGCAATGATTAACACTGTTCGCTTCCTTGATATTGAAGGATCTCACACGGGTTAAAGCGGCACTGTCATGCCGAACTTACCTTTCCTCAATCTCTTCCTCTTCTACCCCTCTCTCAGGATCTGTTCTTTTCTTCCTGTCTCCTTTAGTTTTCTTTAAAACCATAAGACAAAGTAGGGACTCTTTGTCTTATGGGATTCCTCCGCTTGACCAGCTCTGACCAGCGGAGGAGCAAAGTGTGCTTCATTTCCGCTGGTCAGAGCAATTTTCCCATGATCCCTAGCTTTCCTCCCTGTTCCCACAATGCTTCCTGTCAGTATTGCCAAACGTCCTGTCACTTAGACAGAACGCCGGCAAAACTGCCGAATTGCATCCTAACAGAATTCTCCATTGGTGTTAGGATGCAATTCGGTACTTTGTTCGGATCGGAATTTCATTCTAATGAATGAAACTCCGATCCTATTCATTGCCGCGGCTGCATCTTGCAGCCGCTTAGTAGATAACTCCCTAATTCCCACGGTATCAGGGAGCTATCTACTAAAAGGCTGAAAGACCTGAATTGGTCTTTCAGCCACCTTTACTAATACTAAGTAAAGATTACTTGGTATTAGTAAATAATATGCCCCTACTCGCTATACCGCGAGTAGGGGCATGTCTAGTAAGCAGTGAGCAGCCTGTGGCTGCTCACTGTAAAAAAAAAAAAAAACAAAAAAAAAAACTAATAAACACCCCCCCTCCCCTGCGCGGGGGTTAAAGATTGGGGGGGGGGGGGGACCTACTGTCCCCCCCCCCGCCCCCACCCCTGCGCGGTGGGTGTGGGCCCTAATAAAACAATAAGGGGGGGGGGACCTACTGTCCTCCCCCCCTGGCCCCCACCCCTGCGCGGTGGGTGGGGGCCCTAATAAAACAATAAGGGGGGGGGGGACCTATTGTCCTCCCGCCCTGCGTGGTGGGTGGGGGCCCTAATAAAACAATAAGGGGGGGGACCTATTGTCCTCCCCCCCTGGCCCCCACCCCTGCGCGGTGGGTGGGGGCCCTAATAAAACAATAAGGGGGGGGGACCTATTGTCCTCCCCCCCTGGCCCCCACCCCTGCGCGGTGGGTGGGGGCCCTAATAAAACAATAAGGGGGGGGACCTATTGTCCTCCCCCCTGGCCCCCACCCCTGCGCGGTGGGTGGGGGCCCTAATAAAACAATAAGGGGGGGGGACCTACTGTCCTCCCCCCGGCCCCCACCCCTGAGCGGTGGGTGGGGGCCCTAATAAAACAATAAGGGGGGGGACCTACTGTCCTCCCCCCCTGGCCCCCACCCCTGCGCGGTGGGTGGGGGCCCTAATAAAACAATAAGGGGGGGGGACCTACTGTCCTCCCCCCCTGGCCCCCACCCTTGCGCGGTGGGTGGGGGCCCTAAATGACCCCCCCCCCCATCAAGGTGACTAGGGGTCCCAAGCCCCTAGTCACCCCCCACCCAAAACATTCTATCCCCTACCTACCCCCCTCACCCTAAAAATAGTGAGGGGGGAATAAAATAACTAACCTGTAAAAAAAAAAAAATTAAACTTACCATTTGACGTCTTCTTTTTTCTAAATTCTTCTTACTTCAGCCCCCCAAAAGGCCAAATAAAAATCCATAAACCCGTCGCACTTTAAAAAAAAAACAAAAAAACAAAAAACGAGCGCAAACAAAAATTAATCCATCTTCACCCATGGAGGGCACGCCGCGTACTGAGCTCCGCAGGGCGGGTCAAGGCTTATAAAGCTTTGCCCCGCCCTGCAATTAGGCTTAGAACACAATGATTGGTTGGTTTAAGCCAATCAGAGTGCTCTGTGTCATTTTACACAGCGTGGGAAAATTCAAAAGAACTTTTCCACGCTGTGTAAAATGACAGATCACTGTGATTGGATGGTTTTCAAGCCATCCAATCACAGTGCTCTGTGTCATTTTACAAGCGTGGGAAAATTCCAAAGAACTTTCCCACGCTTGTAAAATGACACAGAGCACTGTGATTGGATGGATTTCAAACCATCCAATCACAGTGCTCTGTGTCATTTTACACAGCGTGGGAAAGTTCAATTTTCCCACGCTGTGTAAAATGACACAGAGCACTGTGATTGGATGGCTTGAAAACCATCCAATCACAGTGATCTTTCATTTTACACAGGTGGGAAAGTTCTTTTGAATTTTCCCACGCTGTGTAAAATGACACAGAGCACTCTGATTGGCTTAAACCAACCAATCATTGTGTTCTAAGCCTAATTGCAGGGCGGGGCAAGGCTTTATAAGCCTTGACCCGCCCTGCGGAGCTCAGTACGCGGCGTGCCCTCCATGGGTGAAGATGGATTAATTTTTGTTTGCGCTCGTTTTTTTTTTTTTTTTTTTTTTTTAAAGTGCGACGGGTTTATGGATTTTTATTTGGCCTTTTGGGGGGCTGAAGTAAGAAGAATTTAGAAAAAAGAAGACGTCAAATGGTAAGTTTAATTTTTTTTTTTTTTACAGGTTAGTTATTTTATTCCCCCCTCACTATTTTTAGGGTGAGGGGGGTAGGTAGGGGATAGAATGTTTTGGGTGGGGGGTGACTAGGGGCTTGGGACCCCTAGTCACCTTGATGGGGGGGGGGTCATTTAGGGCCCCCACCCACCGCGCAAGGGTGGGGGCCAGGGGGGGAGGACAGTAGGTCCCCCCCCCTTATTGTTTTATTAGGGCCCCCACCCACCGCGCAGGGGTGGGGGCCAGGGGGGGAGGACAGTAGGTCCCCCCCCCTTATTGTTTTATTAGGGCCCCCACCCACCGCTCAGGGGTGGGGGCCGGGGGGAGGACAGTAGGTCCCCCCCCCCTTATTGTTTTATTAGGGCCCCCACCCACCGCGCAGGGGTGGGGGCCAGGGGGGGAGGACAGTAGGTCCCCCCCCCTTATTGTTTTATTAGGGCCCCCACCCACCGCTCAGGGGTGGGGGCCGGACAGTAGGTCCCCCCCCTTATTGTTTTATTAGGGCCCCCACCCACCGCTCAGGGGTGGGGGCCGGGGGGAGGACAGTAGGTCCCCCCCCTTATTGTTTTATTAGGGCCCCCACCCACCGCTCAGGGGTGGGGGCCGGGGGGGAGGACAGTAGGTCCCCCCCCTTATTGTTTTATTAGGGCCCCCACCCACCGCGCAGGGGTGGGGGCCAGGGGGGAGGACAATAGGTCCCCCCCCCTTATTGTTTTATTAGGGCCCCCACCCACCGCTCAGGGGTGGGGGCCGGGGGGGAGGACAGTAGGTCCCCCCCCTTATTGTTTTATTAGGGCCCCCACCCACCGCGCAGGGGTGGGGGCCAGGGGGGGAGGACAATAGGTCCCCCCCCCTTATTGTTTTATTAGGGCCCCCACCCACCGCGCAGGGGTGGGGGCCAGGGGGGGAGGACAATAGGTCCCCCCCTTATTGTTTTATTAGGGCCCCCACCCACCGCGCAGGGGTGGGGGCCAGGGGGGGGGAGGACAATAGGTCCCCCCCCCTTATTGTTTTATTAGGGCCCCCACCCTCCGCGCAGGGGTGGGGGCCAGGGGGGGAGGACAATAGGTCCCCCCCCTTATTGTTTTTATTAGGGCCCCCACCCACCGCTCAGGGGTGGGGGCCGGGGGGGGGAGGACAGAAGGTTCCCCCCCCTTATTGTTTTATTAGGGCCCCCACCCTCCGCGCAGGGGTGGGGGCCAGGGGGGGAGGACAATAGGTCCCCCCCCTTATTGTTTTTATTAGGGCCCCCACCCACCGCTCAGGGGTGGGGGCCGGGGGGGGGAGGACAGAAGGTTCCCCCCCCTTATTGTTTTATTAGGGCCCCCACCCACCGCGCAGGGGTGGGGGCCAGGGGGACAGTAGGGCCCCCCCCTTATTACCATTTTTTTTTTTTTTTTTACAGTGAGCAGCCACAGGCTGCTCACTGTTTAGTGGACATACCCCTACTCGCGGTATAGCGAGTAGGGGTATTGGGGAGATTTTAATCTCCCTTGTCCTATTATGGGGGTCATATTGACCCCCATAGAGTGAGGGGGGACATGGGGGGCTTAGGAAGTGGCGAGGAGCACTGCTCCCTGCCGCTTCTATAGTTACATATTACAAGGAGGGAGCTGCACGCCGGTAGCTCCCTCCTTGTAATAAACTGAAGGAACAAACTAACACTGATACTCAGTGTTAGTTTGTTCGTCTGATTTTTTCTATTCATTCATTCGTCTGTCTGATGAATGAATGAATAGATGAAATTCCCGTTCGCATGTCCAGGTGTTTCACTGGGCATGTGCGGGAATCTCACAGTCTGTGTAGTGTGGGTAGATGACGTGTCCCACAGGGACTTCACCTACCCACACAAAGATGGCGGCGCCCTGAATAAAGATCGGGGCAGAAGATAAAGAATAAAAAATAGGTAATGTGGGGGGCTTAGGGGCATTTGGGGGTGACTAGGGGGTCGATTGGATGTAGTGGAGGCGGGAGGGGGGTTAAAAAAAAAAACGGGATTCGGCATGACAGTGCCACTTTAATTTTCTGATGAAATGATTGAAGTCTTTGAATAAATCCAACATATTTGGGTTTCTCCTAGGTGCAAAATTCAAACCTTTATTGAGCAGTAGGATTTCGGAGGGATTAAGTCAGTATTCCGAAAGATTGAAGATCCCTTTCAAGGGAGGCACAGCATCTTGTTGGGATTGCATTCCCTTTCCCCTTGTTCCTCTATGGGGGCATCTCTCTTTTTGCCACCGTTTTTTGTAAATAACGGAAACATTCTGGGATTGTGTAGGAGGCCCTCCCCTAAAAAATCATTAGATACGTCTGTATTATTACAGGTCTTAGGGCGGGCCCCTAAATTCTCTGGTACAGACGGAGGGTGAGGGTCCCTTGTGGATGGATTGTAATTGGTCATGCGACGCTGGCCAATCAGAGGAATGTGGTTAGGATTACCTCGTTCCCTCTGACGCCAACTAGGACGCTTAGGAGTATAAGCTCGGTCATCGTTGTCGTAGGATGGTGGATAGTGTGACCTCTACATGAGGTATGTAATTACGGTGAGGGGAATAATCCCTTGAAGGGCGACGTTTATGAGGTATCCTATAGTAACCTTTGAGAACTATCCTGATGTGACACGCTGGCGGGGATCTGAGGCTGCCCCCTTTTCTGTCTCAGTTGTTTCCTCTGCCAGTTCCTGACAAGGTCATTATCGTAATCGTTTTTGTCCCTCTTAAACTTGGAACTCTTTTTGTTAACTATTTCTTTTTCAAATTTCATCATCTTAACATTAACAGTCTGATCCAAATGTGAAATTAATTCCTTGTTATCAGAGGCATTGATTTTCGAGTGTAAGAGTTCTCGCTCAGACTATGTTCTTTAACCTAAATTGTCTATATTTAACCAAAATTTGCATAAGGATTATGGAACAGTTGTCCAATGCACCCAGCCCTTCATTTTCCAGTTCTAAGTGATCCGAGAAAAAGGTTTTTTTTGTCAAACTTCAAACCTCTGGGGATAATTTTATGTTCCAAATACTTTTCCAATAACACACTATCCCACCAATCACGCATCTCTGTTTTTAGGGTTTTCTCTAAATCAAAGAAAAGAGATTTGATTAATTGATCATTCCCTAAGCCCGGTGTGCAGTGTGGCAAATAGGGTAAGTTACTATTGGAAGTCCCTGTGTAACACCCTCAGCCTACCTGCACCTCCCGGGCGGGTTTTTGAGCTCCTTGTCCCGTCTTCCTTTTATTTTACTAACTTTTGTGTTTGTTTTAATGTTTTTATTTTCTGGTACCTATCAGCTCCAGCGGAGTGGCCTCTCACTGGAGATGGATTTATGACTTTTTGGGGGAAACCCTTATTTTTACAAGGTGCTTGTGTGAATTATTACATTTGTATAACCGGTTTGACATGTTTATTTTTGTATTATGTGGAAAGGCTAATTAGTGATACTCTAGCCTGCTAAATTATATCCGGGATTTTATTTTTTGCTGGTTTACACTTAGCTACTTTGTATTCATTGCTTTGTGTGTTTTCTCATTTTAAATGTTTTTGTTTCTAATAAATAGGCACTATATGTGTTGCCGTATTTTTTTTTTTTTTTTTTTTTTAATTCTTTATTTTTGCAGTGCATATGGTGTTAACATTCAGGCACGTGGTACCCCAAAGGCAATCCGCATGCATATTTCAAAACAAAGAGTGATAACATGGAAAGCATTAGGGTATGGTAGTACAATGCACTATTTTTATATTTATAAACAGGCTTAAATCACGCTATTTAGGCATATTATAGATTATATTTGTTGAACATGCTAAACTAGGCAATTTTATGTATACGTTAGTAATCTATTAAACAGACGATTATATCTGCGTTAAACCCCAGCGATGGACATAAAAAAGAAAAACAGTGGTCTAATATTTATATTCGTGTCTACATGCTGAGTTACATGCTAGTGGATTCGTTTTTGTAATCGCTTATGTAGTCGCTATGTGGTTGCATATGTAGCTTATCTCATCTATACTTGGTTAGGCTTAAGTATTGATTGTTCGATTACTTGTTGAACTGACAGGTATACTTAGGACTACCCTACATTTGTGGATAACATTAGCTTGTCACAGTTGCTTAGAACATTTGATAATTTAACAGCTTTATAACAGTAACTTGCTATCATATTATGGATAGCATATGATTAGTGACTATTTAGCTACGTCGCATGAAAGCAGCACGATTAGTCTTGAAGTGGTTTACAACATATATCGTATTCTGCACTGTTTTTGTGAGTATGCATACATGCCTAGAGGACCTGCCCTATTACAAGACAGATAATACGATTCAAGAGACTGATTGATAAAAAACCTCAGGCAGGCTCATAGATTATCAGCAAGCTTTCAGGTACTTATGGTAAACGGTTGGTAGTTACCGCAGATTATTGTGCCCCAGGGACCTCCCCATCTACATGGTATGCTGGGTGGGCAGAGGACCCCTGCCCCTCAGGTTGAACTAGGGCTAATGGGGGAAGGCAAGCATATAGTACAGACAGCAGACAGCAATATTAAGAAAAAGAGGGTCCAGAACAAAGGTCAAGACTCTGCATGGAGTTAACTGTTGCAGCGTGATAGTGGCAGATATCTCAGGGACTCGCCGTGAGTGTTCACCTCTAGCTGTAGGCTGCTGCGTCCGTGGGTTCTGACTGCAAGATGGAGAGTTCGTGCGAGCTGTCGCCCCCTTGTGGAGAGGCTGTCATCAGGTGTTATCGCCTTGTTGTGGAGGCCGATCAGGCTGGAGTCCCTCCGTGGAGTGTCGCCTCCTGACGGGTCGGCCCGAAGGTAGGTTCTTTGGTGGGGAGCGATATGGGCTACCTCTGAGCCTCGTTCGCAGGTCTGTCGCTATCTCCATTCCACTCGCCGCCTGTGGGCCCGGACTTTTAGCGGTTATGTTCCGGCGGGTATCGAGTGGGCACAGATCAGAGCCCCATCCGATCCAGTCTCTCCGACCCCGGTGTCTGTCTCCACCAGGGCTCTGTGGGGAGTGTGGACAGTCAAGAGGGAGAGTCCACATGCCTCTGTGTATGAGTTTTCAGCGTTGAGTTTGCCGCCATTTTACACGCGGCTCCAGGCCTTATCCATAATGTGGTGGCAGTTCTTTGCCGCAGGTTCACTGCTGTCGCCGGGGTCTCGGGGCACGGGCCAGGATAACCCCCACTGGCCCAAGGGGGGGAGGCGGGGCCTGCTCCACGAACTTGTAGGGGTCTGGCGCGACACAGTCGGGCGGGATAGCAGGGCAGCGGCCGTCTACCCCGCTCACCGCCTAAGTAGGCCTCATCCTATGCGGACAACATGCGTCTTTCTGAGGGACTAAAACAGGGAGTGCAAGCCTCTCCTCAGGTCCAGGGCCCCTTCGTGTATCGGACCGCGTTCACTGGCCGTCAGGAGTGTGCTAGGTTAGCTTTGACTTGCTTAAATTTCGCCTGATTGCAGGAGCTCTTGTTTCATGCGGCTGTTCTGCATGGCGGTCAGGCCCCGCCCCCCGTGTTGCCGTATTTTTAAGCCGAAAAAAGTGTCTTTTCATGTTTTGTCTGGCTAATTAGAGTTGTGGCTGAGATTCTAGTTAACATGTTCATTGCTGAACTGGTGGACATTATACTTATCTAGTTCTAGTTATCTAGTTCTTTATTATTGGAGCGCTCACACAATCTTATTGTTGATCTTATACTACCTGCACCCTATACAATCGATCAAATGTGAGTACAATACCTATATTTTAGACATACAGAGAACACTATTCTTTTTCCTTTTCATCTGTTTTATACTACCTTGGGCTCCACCAACGACTCCACGCTGAGAGACTGCAGAGAACTCCTCCTACACATATATCCGAGAAGTGGGGATAATACCACTTTGCGCTGTTTATACCAGAGCAGATAAATGTGACTAGGACCTATTTTTATACCAGAGCTCTGGTAAATGTGACTAGGACCTATTCATTATCTGTACAGTTTATATTTGGGATAAACTGTACCATTGGATCCTTTCTTGTTCTCTCTACATATGTACGCTTGGACTCCGAGCCACACGTGACCCAGAACCCCATTAATAGTCATCCACTTCTATCAAGACCCGGCTGTTCCCATGCTAGTGGAATTTGATTACAATTTTACAATTCTATTTTCATTTGGACTTTTTTTTTTTACTGTGGACTTTTTATATTTATAATTAATTATTGTTATTAGTTTTTACCTTTTTGGTATATACACCTCTGTATTTATTTTTGGTGCTACTTTTGTAATGCCAGAGGCAGTATGCAGCTGCTCGATTAATAAAAAAGTACCTGTTATACAGTGTTCAAGATTTAGAACAGGAAAATTAGAGAAATGTACAATTACATCATGATAAACGGAAATAGTGGAACATGATGTAACAGAGACCCTACAAACAATGACTGCCAATAACAATATCTGTTACACTCCGTTAATTACTCACCTGTCCATTCTATTAGAAGATTGTTTCTGGTTAAAACACAATGTAAATAAATAATTCTAATAGAGTACAGGAACAGCAGGAAATGAAAATCTGTTAAACTGCCCCTGTATTATATAGGAAGACACAAAGGATCCATTATAGGATTGTTTCTGCAGTGATCCACCCAAAGGTAAAAATAAAACAGCCTAAATTCATCAGTGGATTTTAACAGTGTTAAAAGTCACTGGTTCCCAGCCTAACCCCTCAAATCCAACCAATAATTTAAGTTCAAATTGGGAAATGTCTAAATCCTAGACTGCTGGTGAACCTTGAGGGTAGAGAAACTCTGGGGTAGGCCACTCAGAGAAAACACACATATACTGATCAGGTTGCGAAGGTAATTTAGGTTTACTAAAACTTCCATGAATGTCTAACCGCCTGTGTGCGCCATAGCTACAGTAGACACAGAATCATGGGAGTTTTTAGTAATCACCGGTGAATGGCCAAAGATTGCTTTTTTGCGGTAGCATGTTAACTGAAGAAAATTTAAAGAATCACGTCAGAATATATTTGAGACACAGATATTGCCTCCAGAAAAACAAATAAAAAGTAAATATTACCTCTCCAAACTCATAGAAAGTACCATCATCTTTCTTAACATCGTGCTCCTTTAACCAGGCAATGGCCTCCGTATAGTTCATTCTCCTGAACGGACGTTTAGGTGGCTTGAATTCCTGCAGTGACATTTCATGTGTTAACATTTTGGATGTCAATAGCCTTGTCATCTTTTGTTAATTTAAAATGGTATTCATAATGAGTTTATAGCTTTGGAAACAAACAAATAAATAAATAAATAAAAACGCCACAGATTTCATTTTTCCCAGATCGTACACTAGGTTTAACAAAACCAAATCCTCAGCAATAAATGGTGGAAGTTATTTTACCCCCTTTTATTCTTTTGTTGTCAATCTTTGTTTTATTGAAGCAATGTGAGTTCGTTACAAAAAGGAAGAATATATCAGCGAATATACACACATATACAGTAACCATTAACATTGATATATACTCTCACGAGTGTCCGCTTCATTTGACGTTTTAAGGGATGTCGCTTTGTCTGGTTAGTTAGGCATATATAATTGTGATAATGTAGTAGTAGAGTAGATTAATACAGGTTAGGTTTAGCTGTTGTGTAAGCATGGGTAGAGTTTATATAATATGGTTTATCGCAAGTTAAACATGCTATGCTTTGGTAGTAGGCAGTATAAATGCGATAGGGCATATGGATATACTGTGCACACAGGATACAAGGTAGGCATGAGTAAACATATTAGGCATAACTGTTGGTTTCGACAGTACTATGTTAACAGACTAATCGTGCTTGTCTAGTCCCAAGTTGCTGCAGTATGTTAATAGTTTTTACAAGCTAGTTTGGCTGGATTATGCAGTTACTAGAGTTTTAAACTCATGTTAAGTTGCTGCCGTGGCTCAGGGTGCTGCGTGAGGGCTCCCGGCCTAGCGGCTGGCGTCTCGATGTCCCCTGGCTGGTTCACCCTATGCCTTGTTGGGGCTGGGTACTTCTCTGCTGCGAGTGCTCTTGTTGCCTCGTTGTGGTGCCACTCTCCGACGGGTGCTGTTAGGGTCGGATAGCTGGATCGTGCGGCTGGAGCAGGGTCACCCCTGATGTGGTGGGTGCTGGTGAGATTCTCATGCTTGGTTTCTGCAGTCCCCTCCGCTTTGCTGCTTTGCGCATGAGAGGTGAGTGTCGAGCTCTCTGCTGCCATCTTGCGACTTTGTTTGCTATTGGAGTTGCTGGCCTTTGCTGTGGTGTGTGGAGGTTGTCGAAGTAAGCGGTTTTCTGTCGTTTTTAGGTCCCCTTTGTGTAGTTTGTGCTCAAGCTTGAGCCAAAAGTCTGCAAAGATTTGGTCCAGGCTGGACTTTGGTTCGTGAGTGTGAACTCCCAATTTTCTATTTAAGTGTGCACTACAAGAATATTTTAAAATCAGATGGTCTGCACTATATTGTCTATATATGTATCTTTTCAGATGATTTTTTTATAAAGGTTTACTGGTGAGATATATACTTACTAGATAGACATAATAATACTCTAGCGCAACATCTTTTTCTGGATATTGGGTTGTGTTGTACCTCGTGGCTGTTTGGGGCCTGCGTGGTCTCCGCCATCTTAAGTAGACCCTGCGGCTCTCCGGCTCTCTTCCCAAGGTTACTGCCGTGTTCGAGAGGGCCCCCAGAGGTGGACTTGGATTACCCCGGCCGGTGCAGGGGGGGGGGGGGTGGGGGGGGGAGGGGGAGGTGGAGTTGCGGGGTACCCGTTTGTAGCAGCCGGTGTCCGGGGAGCCCCAGGCTGGGAGGTCGGCCACCTCTCCCATCTGGTATCCGCCGGGCCTTTTGCCCTCGTGGGTAGTGTTGACTGTCCGACATCCACTCACGGGCCGCATTACCGGTTCACCGTGGGGATTGATAGCAGGTGAGTCGCTTGAAATCATGTTTTAGTGCGCTTTATGAGTGAGAAATGTCGTTTTAGCTGAGTCTAGCGAGGAGCTCTAGCTAGGCACGTCTTCCCTCCATGGCAGTCAGGCCCCGCCCCCCTCCCCCTTTTATTCTTTATTTAAATTGGCAGAGACAATATACAACTGTATAACACGGTACAGCATAAAATCTAAATTTTCTGTATAATTAAGCAGTTCATTTTGAGAAAACCCAGTGTGATAAAGCTTTGAACAACCTCTCATCCACTTGAAAAACCAAGCTGAGAATCTCTCGCTATGGAAATAGAAGTTGCCCCCGTCTGCTTTTAAAGTCTAATTCCCCCCCCCCCAAAATGAATGGAAAAGTTATTACAATTCTATTGTGCAAGCTTGTGTAATTCACTTGAATACCAAAAAAATGGGTTCTTGCTCATAAGTGCAAACACAATGCTGCAGATGTTTTGCACAACTAACAATTTCCTCAAGAGGGAGGAGTAAGGATGCAAATATTTTGCCTTATTGGATTTTTTGGTTATTTTCCACAGTGCTATTTTAAAGAAAAACGGTCACCTCAAAACTATTTTTTAAAGGGACACTATAGTCACCAAAAGAACTTTAGCTTATTGAAGCCGTTTTGGTGTGCTCAATTCTCTGCCATCTAGGATTTAAATCACTTTATTTATGCACCCTAGTCACACCTCCATCCATGCGACTTGCACAGCCTTCATAAACACTTCCTGTAAAGAGTCAGCTAATGTGTATACTTCCTTCATTGCAAATTCTATTTAATGTAAAATGTGTTATCCCCTGCACTATTGATAGCTTGCTAGACCCCCCAGAAGCATCCCGTGTATGATTAAAGTTCACTTTAGAGATCAGGCAATAACAACTTTTAAAGTAAGTTACATCTAATCGAAAGTGAAACTATTTTTTTTTTTAATGCATGGTGTGTGAGTCACAGCCAGGGGAGGTGTGATGAGGGCTGCATGGACACAAACAAAATGGATTTAACTCCTAAATTGCAGGGATTTGAGCAATGCGACTGCAGGATCATGATCTATACACTAATACTGCTTCCTTAAGCTAAAGTTGCTTTGGTGAGTATAGTGTCCCTTTAATATAACAACCTTTTGAAAGGAAATATATATATATATACACACATACACACAAATATATATATATATATATATTTTTTTTTTTAACAAAGTATATGTACAAAAAGGAGAAACTAGCCTTTAGTATATGACAAGATCATTTAGTCATACACATGCACCTTAGGTGAGACAGTGTTAAAAAAACAAAACAGCCTCTAAAGTTTTCCTTGCTTCTGCACAGGGGGTGGAGCGGGGAAGATTAACTGTGGGTTTTCAAACACTATCTGACCCAGGGTGCATGTACATGGCTGAAGGTTCCTATCATATACTAAAGGTAGGGACGAGTTTTTTTTTTACATATACTTTATTTCAATAATTGATAAAAGGCTTATATTAAAAATAGTTTTGAGGTGACAGTTGTCCTTTAAATGCATTTTTGTGCCATAAGTGGCCCATTAACTTCACCCAGAAATCAAGTGAACAAGGCGGTAGCATACCGGATGCAGGTCATAGATCAAGCTGGCTACAGGAGACTTTAACACTCTGTCAACCACATCGCACACCAAGTCCTCGAGGCGATCAAGCAAATCCTCATATGTCATGAATGGACATTCGGCTTCTATGTGCGTATATCTAAATAAAAGGGAAAAAAAACAAAACCACATTTGAAAAATATACATTTGCCAAACCATTATTTGTGATGTATGAATAAAATTGTACCGTATATACTCGAGTATAAGCCGACCCGAATATAAGCCGAGGCCCCTAATTTTATCCCAAAAAACTGGGAAAACTTATTGACTCGAGTATAAGACTAGGGTGGGAAATGCAGCAGCTGCTGGTAAATTTCTAAATAAAATTAGATCCTAAAAAAAATATATTAATTGAATATTTATTTACAGTGTGTGTATAATGAATGCAGTGTGTGCGTATGTGTATGAGTGCAGCGTGTGTGTATGAGTGCAGCGTGTGTGTATGAGTGCAGTGTGTGTGTATGAGTGCAGTGTGTGTGTGCATGAATGCAGTGTGTGTGTGCATGAATGCAGTGTGTGTATGCATGAATGCAGTGTGTGTGTGTATGAATGCAGTGTGTGAATGCAGTGTGTGCAGGGCCGGTGCAAGGATATTTGCCGCCGTAGGCAAAAAAAATGTTGCCGCCCCCTCCCCCCCCCCATATGTCCTGACTTCCCCTCCTCCTCCCTCAGTGGTCCTTACCTCCCCACCCCCGTGTTCCTTCACCCCCCCCCAGTGGTCCTGACTCACCCCTCCCCCAGTGGTCCTTACCCTCCCCTCCCCTAGTGGTCCTTACCCTCCCCTCCCCTAGTGGTCCTTACTTCCCCCTCCCCTCCCATAGTGGTCCTTATCCCACCCCCTCCCTCTCATAGTGGTCCTTATCCCCCTTCTCCCTCCCATAGTGTTCCTTATCCCCCCCCCCATCCCTCCCATAGTGGTCCATATACCCCCCCCATCCCTCCCATAGTGGTCCTTATCCCCCCCATCCCTCCCATAGTGGTCCTTATCCCACCCCCTCCCTCCCATAGTGGTCCTTATCCCACCCCCTCCCTCCCATAGTGGTCCTTATACCCCCCCTCCCTCCCATAGTGGTCCTTATACCCCCCCTCCCTCCCATAGTGGTCCTTATTCCCCCCTCTCCCTCCCATAGTGGTCCTTATACCCCCCCTCCCTCCCATAGTGGTCCTTATCCCTCCCCATCCCTCCCATAGTGGTCCTTATCCCACCCCCTCCCTCCCATAGTGGTCCTTATCCCCCCATCCCTCCCATAGTGGTCCTTATCCCCCCCCCCCCCCTCCCATAGTGGTCCTTATCCCCCCCTCCCTCCCATAGTGGTCCTTATCCCACCCCCTCCCTCCCATAGTGGTCCTTATCCCCCCCCTCCCTCCCATAGTGGTCCTTATCCCCCCCTCCCTCCCATAGTGGTCCTTATCCCCCCCCTCCCTCCCATAGTGGTCCTTACACCCCCTTTTTTTGTTATTATTAATTATTTTTTTTTTATTATTTTTATATTATTATTTCTTATTTTATTTATATTTTTTTTTTTTCGTCCCCCCTCCCTGCTTGATATATGGCAGGGAGGGGGGCTCTCCTTCCCTGGTGGTCCAGTGGCAGTTCAGTGGGGGGAGAGGGGGGCTGGCAGAGCTGTAACTTACCTGTTCTGCAGCTCCTGTCAGCTCTCTCCTCCTCTCTCCTTACACTGGGAGCTGACCGAGGTGCTGACCGGACGGCGCAGAGGAGGAGAGAGCTGACAGGAGCTGCAGGAAAGGTAAGTTACAGCTCTGCCAGCCCCCCTCTCCCCCCAGTCTGTATTATGGCAATGCAAATTGCCATAATACAGACCTTGACTCGAGTATAAGCCAAGTTGGGGTTTTTCAGCCCAAAAAATGGGCTGAAAAACTCGGCTTATACTCGAGTATATACGGTAATTGTTTGACGTTTTAATTTCAATATGACATATGAACAGAAAATTACTCTACTACTGCTAGGCAGGTTGACAACTTCTTTGCCAGAAGCTCAAGGAAGCAGGCTGAAGGGTCAGTGTTAGGACCCGCTTAGGGGGGTCTGCCTTGACGTTGGCAGGCGGGCATCCCTCCAATGGCCATTGGAGCAACTAAATGACCTCCATTTGTCTAAATATACATAGGGATTAAGGAAAAAGCGCAAGTAACATTTTCTTTTCTTTGGTTTTTACTATATATTGGGGCTGATGTGTGTTGTAGTCCTTGCTGCTTAAGCGCAGGACTTCTCTTTTTGTATTTGTATTTACTTTGTATCACACAGCCTGGTTACAATGCTGCTACCCATCCCATGTGTTCCCTATTAAGGGTTAATAAGTAAAGGGGTGTATATAAAAAATATCCCTTTCTGTCTCATTAGAGATATCTTTGCCAGAAGCTCAAGGAAGCAGGCTGAAGGGTCAGTGTTAGGACCCGCTTAGGGGGGTCTGCCTTGACGTTGGCAGGCGGGCATCCCTCCAATGGCCATTGGAGCAACTAAATGACCTCCATTTGTCTAAATATACATAGGGATTAAGGAAAAAGCGCAAGTAACATTTTCTTTTCTTTGGTTTTTACTATATATTGGGGCTGATGTGTGTGGTAGTCCTTGCTGCTTAAGCGCAGGACTTCTCTTTTTGTATTTGTATTTACTTTGTATCACACAGCCTGGTTACAATGCTGCTACCCATCCCATGTGTTCCCTATTAAGGGTTAATAAGTAAAGGGGTGTATATAAAAAATATCCCTTTCTGTCTCATTAGAGATATCTTTGCCAGAAGCTCAAGGAAGCAGGCTGAAGGGTCAGTGTTAGGACCCGCTTAGGGGGGTCTGCCTTGACGTTGGCAGGCGGGCATCCCTCCAATGGCCATTGGAGCAACTAAATGACCTCCATTTGTCTAAATATACATAGGGATTAAGGAAAAAGCGCAAGTAACATTTTCTTTTCTTAGGTTGACAACAAAGACCAAAGATGGCTGGATATACAGATGTCTAGGTTGTCTTTGTTTTTTTACTCAAGCAAAGAATATGGTATTTGCACAACACTTTAAAACAATGTTAGAAATTTCCTGGTCTCTGCAGAAGCTGCAGATTGACTACAACCAAGGAAAATTCAAACTGGAATATCTTAATGTTTATAATATACACAAGACATTAAAAACAGGGAGGTGAGCACCCTGAAAGATAGTCCCTTTAAAAAAAAATTAACACACTATTCATAGTGAAACCCTACTGATGTAGACAGCATAGAAGAATACCGAAACTGATTATATGGGCCCATAGTACAGCGGAATAAAATCATGGTGGAAAGAACTCTTACTCAGCAAGATGTCTGCGTGTTCTAGACTGTTCTGCGCGGTAGGACTGAGCAATACAGAAGGTGTCGCCCAGAGCTGGAATGCAGGTTTCTAGATACAGCTGAGATGATTGTGTTAGGAAGGCCTCTTCTCCAAAGTAATCCAGCTTAAAGAGAGTCGAGCCACCTTCCACTTGTGTTTGGACCAATGTTGGCGGCGTAACCTATGAAAATAGACAATGACGCAGTTACATAAAGCGGTGTATAGGGAAACTAAAAAATATCATGTACATCTTTCAAAGCAACTAAAATTACATCCTTGTGACACTGAAGTAGAGTAGAAACCAATGGATTGGAATTTGTAAGAAAAAAAAAAGTAAATGTCTAGCTCTCGTTACTGATTAATCAATCAAGGACCACTACTCCAGTTATATAAAATAACAAGACTATGACTGAAGAATAGATCGACTGCTAATAGTACCTTGGCTATATTTGTAGAAAAGTGATTTTTAAAGCCTAACTGATCAAGTGTGGAAATCAAGATGCTGTTGGACTGTGACCTACATAAGCCAATATCAAACACATGTTGAAAAATTCTGTGAATTAAAGGCCTCTAAACAAGTGGAGCGCTACAGTTAGACACCCAAGATCTAAGGGGTTTGGAGGTCTGAGCACAGGTGAACGAAGCTATTGTAGCTTGTGTGCTCAAATTAAAATATCTTTTAAATTTGTTCTAGAAGAGACAGAGGATTCCTGTATCACGTGTCCTGTACAATTCAGCAGTGAAAGATGATAAAAACAAAAAAACAATAAATCGAGAAACCTAATTTCAGGTTTGTGCATAACTGCACAAAGCATTCTGAAAGGTGTATACAGGTTTAGGTACTTTCTAATTGGACATTAGAGACCGAGCACAGCTGGTTAACCAAGAAAGCAAAAATCAAAGATTATCTTGGAATTCGCATTAGCCAATTACTTCAGTGTACTTTCATGTATGAAACAGACCCAATTTCAAGGTTCATGTTAATGATCAGCAACAACGTATCTAATCATGACAGAACAAACAAAAATGTTTGCTTTTCTCTGGTTACTTCCTCTGTTTACAGATTTGCATTCCACACAAAAAATGACACACCACTCCTATCCATAAGGTCAGCATTAATGGCTTTATGGATAAACCACTGCTTTCCAGCTCTGAAAACACATTGCTGGACATGGTTAGTGACCTTCCCAAAATCGTTTTACGATCAAAGAAGTGGAACAGAATTAATTCAGACAGAGATAAGGAGGGATAGCATATGTTGGGCATTTTCTCATTGAGCCTATATTATTAGTGTGGTGGAATCTCGGTAAAAATAAATTTAGTAGGCCGAGATTACCACGTGGCATGTGTACGTGCATATGCTGACGTATCGATCAGTTGGTTGCACGAGGCAAGATACGATCAGTAGTGTACGGAGCATGTGCAAGAATACAGGATGTAGTATTCCCCTCCTCCATTGTGCTGGACAGGCCATGCGGTCAAACAGGAAGTTAATTCTTATTTGTGTTGATTGGTCAAGAGAATGTGCGGGTGGAGCTTAATATGGGAGGAGTTATGTGCCTATATAAGGAGCCTGCACTATTGTCCGGGGCTCAGAACTTGCTGTATTTTGGTGACGTTAGTCCCTCTGAGTCCCGATCGGTGATCCAATAAAGAATCTCTTCCTTCCTGAAGAAACCTGTGTCCATCTCTCTGTGCTTGGCTTCCGTCAGTTTCTCCGGTA
The DNA here is from genome assembly GCF_036172605.1 of Pelobates fuscus. Classification (NCBI taxonomy): domain Eukaryota; kingdom Metazoa; phylum Chordata; class Amphibia; order Anura; family Pelobatidae; genus Pelobates; species Pelobates fuscus. The sequence goes on from NC_086321.1 coordinate 64,160,139, forward strand.
TCATTTGGTGCATTGGCCGGGAAGCTCATCGTTCAACGGTAGCTGAGAGGCAGAGGCGTGAGACGGTCTATCTTTGCCCACGTTCTCTACGGCTGCACCCCTGAACTTCTGCGTGGACCTCCCTTCGTCTCGGCGCCACTGGTCTGTTGTCCAGGAGATCATCGGCCTCTACGTGAGAAGTGCTGGGGTGTCCCCGTCGATGAGTGTGAACTCAGGTTCAGGAACGAGGAGGTAAGACAACTGCTGTTTTAGACGGCAGGACCCACTAGGGGTATACCGATTGTGCGGTAGGCCCAAAGGGGTTTTGAATCTGTGTATCTGCCCCCTCTGTCGGAGGGAAGGAGCGAAGGCGCACCGCTCGATCGAACGCTCTTTAGTCAGACCGTTTGATTTGGTTAGTCAGGCGGGGTCCTGGTGTAAATAGCCCTAGCCGGACACCGGTGTCTTGTCTAGACTAGCGTTCTAGGGTGTATATTACGTTCGCTAGGTCGGAGGGACCGGGAGACTAAGCGGCGCCTGTGTAAATTCGGTTCGCTAGTTCTCATCCTATCTGGGCTAAGTGGGAAGGCGTGTAAATTTGGAACCCACTAGACTTTTGATAGTGCGACTAAGAGGCGCCTGTGTAAATTCGGTTCTCTAGCTCGCTATATATGTGGTGATTGGGCAGTGTGGCTAACCAAAACGGGTGTATATAGTTTTAGGTAGTCCATTCAAGGTACTGGCCAATAGTTTAGTTGGGAATTGTAAATGTGTTAACGATTGTTTTAGTAAAGTGTATATCTTGTTAGATAGCGCGAGCTCAGCCGTCTAGCGAGAGTGTTAATAGTGTGTTGCTGTATTATAGTGCACGGTACCATAACCCTGTATATTTACTGACACTTTTTATAAGTACTAATCATTGTCGTCCATTGCATGTTTAACACCATAACCACTAATAATTGTATTGTGACCTTAACTTGTGCTTTGACCTATGCTAACCGTACTGTAACCGCTATTTGTAAAAGACGATGTTACTGGGGTGTGTTATAGACGGGTAATTCGTATATAGAGAATTATAGCGTGGGTGACTGTATAGTTACGCCAAAGGGCATAATATTGATTATATAGTGACTGGTGTAGCAGCTGTGTGTGTACGGGAATTCCCTGAGTGTTTATTGTTATTGTGTACGTTTCACTTGGTAACCGTACCACGTGGTGCTGTTGCCAGAGGAAACGGGTGTGACTGTTGAATAGTACGCGTGTATAGTATTCGTTGTCGACGACGTTCCATTGTTAAGTATGGGTGCGTCGCAGTCAACGATTCCGGATCCCTTAGGTTGTATGGTGAAGAATTTTAAAAAGGGATTCAAAACTTGTGATTTTGGGGTTAAGATGTCTCCTGTGCGTTTAGTTACTTTGTGCACTAGGGAGTGGCCTACTTTGGTTGCGGCATGGCCGCCACGTGGCAGTTTGGATCTAACTCTGGTACAGCGCTTACACGTGGCTGTATCAGGTAGGCCTGAACTTTACGGCCAGTTTCCTTATATTGACTGTTGGAGACAGGCCGTAAATGACTCGCCAAAATGGCTCCAGACATGCCACGAGGAGCAGTGTCGCCTCATGGTAGCTAGGACTTGTTCGTCCACTAGGACTGGTGTTAGGCCCATTTTGGACACGCCCCCTGAGTCCGAGATCCCTTTGCCGCCCCCTTACTTTCCGTTAAGAGGAAGTGACGCAAACGCAGGAAGTCCTGCAGCCCTCCCCTCATTACCCCCATCCACTTCCGCTTCCTCCTCCAGTACAGGATCCACCCCCCCTCGTACTAAATCTCCCCTTCCGGAACCAGAACCCACCCCCATTAGAAACGAATATCCTGATTTGGCGCCACTTCAGACTTCCGGTCAAGCTTCATCTAGCTCGGCTCGAAGTGTTTTATTTACGACCTTTTCCCAAAACCAACCTCCCACATCCCCATACCCTATCTCTCCCCGACCGAAACCCATGACTGACGCCTCTCTACGTAGCCCCATCCAAACCCAACAGTTGACTGGTGCCCAACAATTAAAGCACTATCAGATGCCTCTTCGTCTGAATCCCGGGTCAGCTTATATCGATGCCGCAGGTCAAATGGCACACGCTGACCCAGTCTTCGTATATGTCCCATTTACCACAACCGATCTTTTAAATTGGAAGACCCACAATTCCTCGTATACTGAGAAACCACAAGCTATGACTGATCTGTTCACCTCAATAGTACAGACACATAACCCGACATGGGCTGATTGCCAGCAGTTATTAATGACTTTGTTTAACAATGAGGAAAGGACAAGAATTAACCAAGCAGCCATTAAAGCACTAGAGGATAGAGCCCGTGCTTTGAACCAAGCTAATCCAGCAGCATGGGCCGCAACACATTATCCCAACACCGATCCCGATTGGAACGTAAATGGTGCTGATATGGTTCAACTCAGAGCCTATAGAGACGCTATAATTGCTGGCATGAAAGCCGGAGGAAAGAAAGCTATTAACATGTCGAAGACAGTTGAGGTGATTCAGAAAAGCGATGAAGCGCCCAGTGTCTTTTATGACCGATTATTGGAGGCATACCGCTTGTATACCCCCTTTAATCCGGAAGACGCAGATAATTCCCGAATGGTGAACTCCGCCTTTGTCAGCCAAGCTTACGGAGATATTAAGCGCAAGCTACAAAAGTTAGAAGGGTTTGCAGGTATGTCAATCACCCAACTAATGGAGGTAGCGAATAAAGTTTATATGAATAGGGAAACAGAAAGTAAGAAAGAGGAAGAGCGCAAGATGCGTAAAAAGGCTGATATGCTAGCGGTAGCGATCGCAGGCGTAGATAGACGGGGCCCAGATAGAGGCGATAGTAGATGGAGTAGGGAGCCTTTGAGTAGGAATCAGTGCGCGTATTGCAAGGAAGAAGGGCATTGGAGGAACGAATGTCCGCAAAGAGAGCAGTACGAGAGAGACCTACCCAGGGCAGGCTACGGAAACTTAAGAGGCAGAGCGAGAGGTAGAGGAGGCCCCGGAGGGAGTAATGGTTATAGAGGGAGTAATGGGAACAGAGGAAGTGTTAGGGAAGACAGGTATATTCCAGCAGCGCAAAGGTCCCGCGATAGAGAAGGTAGGGACTTTGTAGGATTGGCTGACACGGTCATGGAGGACTATTGATACCGACCGGGCTCCATCCCCCTTGGTCGAGCGGAGCCTATGGTCGATGTATCAATAGGGGGAAAAAGGAGTGCGTTCATGATCGACACTGGTGCTGAACATTCAGTGGTGACTAATCTAGTTGCTCCTCCATCTGGAAGGACTATTACTGTGATAGGAGCAACTGGAAGAAGTGCTGAAAAACCGGTTCTTAAAAGTCGACTCTGTACATTGGGAGGCCACGTAGTAAAACACCAATTCCTTTATATGCCTGAATGTCCAGTCCAATTACTGGGACGTGATATGCTATAAAAATTACAAGCGCAGATTACGTTCCTACCAAATGGAACAACATCCTTAAAGTTTAATGGACCTTCAGGTATTATGACTTTATCCGTACCAAAGGAAGAAGAGTGGCGACTTTATACAGTGTTGACTAGCCAAAACCCTAGGAGTGATGAGACATTGTTTAACATACCAGGAGTTTGGGCAGAGAACAACCCACCAGGACTGGCCCGCAATATTCCACCTATAAAAATTGAACTGAAACTTGGGGTTTATCCAGTGAGCCTAAGACAATACCACATCCCACAGAAGGCTAAGAAGAACATCCAATCCTATCTGGATAAGTTCATACGGTATGGTATCCTAAAATTCTGTACTTCCCCCTGGAACACCCCATTGCTGCCTGTTCAAAAACCCGGTACAGATGAGTATCGACCTGTGCAGGACTTGAGAGCAGTCAATGATGCGGTTGTTAGTATACATCCAGTTGTACCCAATCCATATAACCTGCTTGCTTTAATTCCGGGCGGGACTACTTACTTCACAGTCTTAGATCTCAAAGATGCCTTCTTTTGCCTCCGAATTGCCGCAGAAAGTCAATGTATTTTCGCTTTACAATGGGAGAACGCTGTAACGGGCTCAAAACGCCAAATGACTTGGACAAGACTGCCCCAAGGGTTTAAAAATTCACCTACCCTATTTGGTTCAGCTCTAAGTCAAGATCTACTGGATTTCGAGTCTATCCCAGGAGAATGTGTATTGTTACAATATGTAGATGACTTGTTGATAGCAGCAGTTACAAAAGAAAAATGTCAGCAAGCAACGCACGATCTACTACATATTCTCTGGAAGGCAGGATACAAGGTGTCCAGGAAGAAGGCTCAGTTGTGTTTGCCAACTGTCAAGTATCTGGGATTCCATATCTCTGAAGGTCAAAGGATAATGGGGCCAGAGAGAAAAGAAGCTGTCTGCCAAATACCAATACCCAAGAATAGAAGACAAGTGCGAGAATTCTTGGGGGCAGCAGGCTTCTGTAGGATATGGATTCCCAGCTATGCGATACTGGCAAAACCTCTGTACGCAGCCATCAAAGGTACAGAGCACGACCCCTTCTTATGGACCCAAGAACAGCAAACGGCATTTGAAGATGTGAAGAAGGCTTTGATGAGTGCCCCAGCATTAGGTCTACCTGATCACACACGACCATTCTACTTATATGTACACGAGCAAAGAAGAATGGCTGTGGGAGTATTGACACAGTACTTGGGATCATGGCAAAGACCTGTTGCCTACATGTCTAAGCAACTGGATGCAGTGGCCAGCGGACTTCCACCTTGTCTAAGAGCCGTAGCTGCAGCCGCCCTGCTAGTAGCTGAAGCCGATAAACTCACTCTGGGTCAAGAACTTTATGTAGGTTGAAGAAATACATGCAATGGAACAGCTAACTGCCGCTCTCAATGGCACCACAGAAAGATACATGCATGTTTGGATGCCCTGGATAACGTATATATCAAATAGACCACAATAAACACCAACACAGACCCCCGGAGTGAGATCGGAGCAGGGAACGTGACGGGGGGTCAAAACTTGGGGAGCCTTTTCGGGCCCCGGAGGGGTGCCCGGCTGGATGGTCCGGAGGAATGCGGGGGGCCCCGGCCTAGCCGGCGAACGAGCCTTCCCCTCCCTCCCCTTCCCCCTCTCTGCCACACCACCACCCTCCCACCCTGACCACTTCGACCCCACCCTTCTCCTTTCCCCCTGAACACACCGTTCCCTCGAGCAAGGTACAGGCTTAAGGCATACTAAGTCGAGGCTGTCGCCTCATACATGCCACCTCGCAAAAGTTAGAGCTGGGCCGTACTTAGGCCCTTCAGAACAGCTCCGAACCATGGACAAACACCATGTTCCGGGGAGAACAATTAATAGAGGACAACAGGGACTAGAGGCCATCTGTACGAGGGACACAAGGGCCATTGGCACTGGCAGTGAGGCATAAGGAATCCTAGACCCTTACAAGTCACAGACTATCTGCTGACCACCACCGACTACCCAAGCCGCCAAGACTGACGCATCCCACAGGCGACTAACAAGCTCAGACCCTACAGTCCACACCACTGGCAACGAAGGGGGGAAGGTTGACTGAGAACCCAAACGGAACACATGTTCCAATGCTGCTGACTAATGCTTGCTACCCAAAGGTGCACTTAACAAACACAATGAGGTCACACCAATTACGGACCGACCACTACCCCCCCCTCAGTAGAGGAAATAAATAAAGAAGGAGGACTGAAGGGTGTAATTCAGGGATGACGGATGGGAAGACAGATGAATGGGTAACTTGGAGAGACACCTACACTGCTGTCCGTAGTCCCAGGCTGACACTCCCACCCGACACCTCTGCTAACTCACTTGGTTATGCTGCCTTGCTTGGGACACATACTAACCATGTAAATGTAAGGACGATGTAATGGCGACTGGGGTCACCCCCCACAATTGAACTATATATTGGAATAGGCCCTACCGGGAAACGAGGGCGTATCCTAAACTATGTTCTCGATGTTTGTGTAAAACGTATTCCTTGAACCTTACTTTATGTTTTGTTTGTTTCTGAAAAACTTAAAATAAAGATTGACTAAAAAAAAAAAAAAAGAACTTTATGTACGAGTCCCACATGCAGTACAGACGTTGTTGGATTACAAAGGAAATCATTGGTTTAGTAACAGCCGTATGACCAAGTATCAAGCAATGTTGTGTGAAAACCCAAGAGTGCATTTAGAGACTGTAAACACCTTAAATCCAGCTACCCTTTTGCCGCAACCTACTGAAAGTCAACATGATTGTTTGGAAGTAATGGATGAAGTATTTTCAAGTAGACCAGATCTTCGTGATTTTCCCATCCAGAACCCCGATGTTCAATATTATACCGACGGCAGTAGTTATGTGAAAGAAGGGATCCGCTATGCAGGATATGCAGTAACAACAATAGACAAGGTGATAGAAGCTCGGCCACTGGCGAAAGGAACATCAGCACAAAAGGCAGAATTAATAGCACTAACACGAGCGTTACAATTGGCTGAAGGTTTAAGAGTGAATATCTATACGGACTCTAAGTATGCGTTCTTAACCACTCATGCCCACGGAGCTTTGTATAAAGAAAGAGGACTACTGAATTCAGAAGGCAAAGAAATCAAATACGCAGCCGAAATCCTACAACTATTGGAAGCAGTGTGGGAGCCGAAAGAAGTCGGTATCATACATTGTCGAGCGCATCTGAGAGGAGATGGTGATGTAACCAAGGGAAATCGGATGGCAGATAGTGCAGCTAAGCGTGCTGCTGAATCAGGAAGACAGGAGTATGTGGGGCATATAGCTGCTCTTATACCAACTCCACTGTCCCAATGGACTCCAGTTTATACAGCTCAAGAAGAGGAGTGGTTAAAGACTGAACCGGGAAAGTATTTGGAGAACAAGTGGTATCAGCTAGAAGATGGAAGAATAGTCATACCAGCATCACTAGCGGTAGAAATTGTCCAAAATTATCATAACGGGACACATTCTGGGAGAGACAGCACTGAAGAATCTCTTAGAAAACATTTCTACATACCAAGATTGTCCAACTTGACTCAGGCCATTGTACGAAGATGTGTAACGTGTGCTAAAAATAATGCAAGACAAGGACCAGTAAAGCCACCAGGAGTCCAGTTTATGGGGGGACTCCCCATGTCCGATCTACAAATAGACTTTACAGTGATGCCTAAATCGGGTGGACATCGTTACCTGTTGGTAATTGTGTGCACCTATTCAGGCTGGGTAGAAGCATGTCCTACTCGTACAGAGAAAGCAGGAGAAGTTGTAAGATTCCTGCTACGAGAAATAATACCCCGATATGGACTACCCTGTTCTATAGGATCGGACAATGGTCCAGCTTTTGTTCACCAGTGCCTACAACAACTGACTCATATGCTTGGTATAAAGTGGAGGCTTCATACTGCATATAGACCCCAGAGTTCTGGTAAGGTAGAGAGAATGAATAGAACTATTAAGAACCAGTTGGCTAAAATGTGTCAGGAAACCCAACTTAAGTGGAACGTTCTCTTACCCATAGCTCTATTGCGAATCCGCAGTACCCCTACCAGAAGGATGGGCCTCTCTCCTTTTGAAATTATGTATGGGCGACCACCTCCCGTACTTGGTAACTTAAGGGGGGATTTGAGTCAGTTGGGAGAAGGAATTACCCGGCAGCAGGTTGTAGAGTTGGGTAAGACTATGGAGGAGGTACAGAAATGGGTACAAGATAGATTACCTGTGAATATTTATCCCCCTGTTCATAGTTATCATCCAGGAGATCAAGTGTGGATTAAAGAGTGGAATAATGTACCGTTAGGGCCCAAGTGGAGAGGTCCTTATGTTGTTCTTTTGTCTACCCCTACAGCGATAAAAGTAGCCGAAGTAACTCCGTGGATACATCACTCCAGGGTTAAACCAGCAGCAGTCGATTCTTGGCAAGTTACAGCAGATCCAGAGAATCCCTGCAAGATCCGGTTGAAACGCACTACTCAGTCGGAGTAACGAGGAATTATTGTGGATTACAAATTTTATTGTTACAGGTGTGAGTGAGAAGGCCATAATAAAGCCTGTCCGCTTACCAACACATAGTGTATAAGCCAGGAAAGTCTCGAAGGGACACCTGTGAAGACGAGCAGAACTCCATTCCCTGCAGCCCTCACATCCTGGAAGCTGAGGTTCCATCGCACGGACGAAGACTGAGGATGACGGCGAAAGATGTGCTTTTGATTGTGTTTATTTACATGTGTTTTTATATTCAGGAAGGTAGAGGTACCGACACTCCTAGCTGTGAGGTATGCATTAAGACTACGAGAACAGGTAACCATATTTCCCAAACCCTAATTTGGCATTCACAATACGAATGTAAAGGAGAGGTATCAAGATGTAGATACCTAAATATAGACTATAGTGTGTGCCATTTAGGAGTAGGAGAACCTAAGTGCTTCAGTCCAGAGTATCAACCTCGTACAATTTGGTTGACTCTCAGGAATGGAGATCCTCAGGGGACCCTAATTAATAAGACGGTGTTAGAATCCGTATATTCTTCGGGTGTTCTGCTATTTGATGCATGTAAGGCGATATCAAGTGGTAGAAAACCGTGGAATGTATGTGGGGATCTTAGATGGGAGAGGACGTATGGGTCTAATGATAAATATATTTGTCCCAGTAGTAAAAATAAATATGTAAGTCCTAGATGCCCAAATAAAGACTATAACTTTTGCCCATATTGGTCTTGTGTGGGGTGGGCGACTTGGGGACAGACAGTAGATAAAGACATGATAGTGACTAAGTTGCCGACTAGCCCTTATTGTAAGTCTATGGAATGCAACCCAGTCCATATACTTATTAATAACCCCGACAAGTTCCTAGATAAGTATGGAAATTTATTTGGGTTTCAGATATACGGGACGGGTTTAGATCCTGGGACATTATTGTTTATAGGAATAGAGACTGATACGGTATCCTCCCAGACTCATCAAGTATACCATTCCTTTTATGAAGAGATGAGTATAGATAATAAGATCCCCCATAACGCTAAAAACCTGTTCATTGACCTAGCTGAAAGTATTGCCGGTAGTCTTAATGTTACCAACTGCTATGTGTGTGGAGGTACTAACATGGGAGACCAATGGCCTTGGGAAGCAAAGGAGGTAATGTCCGGTTCTGAGGCAGTTGACCAACTAATATCTACACAAGCCGATTATCATTTGAGTGTTAGAGGTAAATCTGAGTGGAGATTAAAGACCTCCATCATAGGTTATGTTTGCATAGCAAGGAAAGGAATAATGTATAATACTTCTGTAGGAGAATTAACTTGTCTAGGGCAAAAAGCTTATGATGATGATACTAAAAATACAACTTGGTGGTCGGCTTCAAATGTCTCAGAACCATCTAACCCGTTTGCTAGATATGCCAGTTTAAAGGATGTGTGGTTTGATTTATCCATCACATCTACCTGGAGAGCCCCAGCAAATTTGTACTGGATCTGTGGTAAGAAAGCCTATTCGGAGTTGCCACAGGACTGGGAAGGGGCATGTGTGTTGGGTATGCTCAAACCATCCTTCTTCTTGTTACCGATTGAAACAGGTGAGACTTTAGGTGTTAAAGTGTATGATGTGATAGGCACCTGGGAAGATAATGAATGGCCTCCCCAGCGTATCATAGATTATTATGGGCCAGCCACGTGGGCTGAGGATGGTACCTTTGGTTACCGAACCCCTATTTATATGCTCAACCGTATTATAAGATTACAGGCGGTGGTTGAGATTATTACTAACGAGACATCACAAGCGCTCAATCTCCTAGTGAAACATAACACCAGGATGAGGACAGCAGTCTACCAAAATAGATTAGCCTTGGATTACCTTTTGGCAGTAGAGGGAGGTGTATGTGGGAAGTTTAACCTGAGCAATTGCTGTCTTCAAATAGATGACGAAGGGCAAGCAATAGCTGAGCTTACTAGCCATATGGTTAAACTAGCGCATGTGCCTACTCAGTTATGGAAAGGGTACAATCCAAGTAGTTGGTTTGGTAGCTGGTATGAGTGGTTTGGAGGGCTTAAGGCAGTGGTAGGTGGAGTCCTACTGATTTTAATGTTGTGTCTACTCCTGCCGTGTCTTATATCCTTAGTAGTTAGGTCTGTGCAAAGCCTGATAGAAAATATAGCAGAGAGGAAGGCTGCTGCACAGATAATGGCGATATATAAGTATAAGGCTCTAGATCAAGGAGAACCAATGCAGGAAGATGAGTGTTAAAAGATTCACATCATAAGATAAGTCTGGTCTGGTTCAAGGTAACTTGCGGTGTAAGCAAAACTAAGGTTATGTGATGCCTCAAGTAATTGTAAAATATCAAGAGGCATCAAAGGGGGGAATGTGGTGGAATCTCGGTAAAAATAAATTTAGTAGGCCGAGATTACCACGTGGCATGTGTACGTGCATATGCTGACGTATCGATCAGTTGGTTGCACGAGGCAAGATACGATCAGTAGTGTACGGAGCATGTGCAAGAATACAGGATGTAGTATTCCCCTCCTCCATTGTGCTGGACAGGCCATGCGGTCAAACAGGAAGTTAATTCTTATTTGTGTTGATTGGTCAAGAGAATGTGCGGGTGGAGCTTAATATGGGAGGAGTTATGTGCCTATATAAGGAGCCTGCACTATTGTCCGGGGCTCAGAACTTGCTGTATTTTGGTGACGTTAGTCCCTCTGAGTCCCGATCGGTGATCCAATAAAGAATCTCTTCCTTCCTGAAGAAACCTGTGTCCATCTCTCTGTGCTTGGCTTCCGTCAGTTTCTCCGGTATCATTAGAAGTGTAGATTTGTGGGCTGTTCCTGGTCTGCTGCTGCCTGTGGGCATAAGGACTAAGGTTTCTTTACCCTTTTAGTCCTCTTCTGGCAATCCATGCTTACACTTCTTACAGAGGCTATATGAGTGATTGTCCATGTCCAGAGTAGACCTTTTTTAAGGTTTATTCCCATGGCTAGGGCAGGTCAAATATCTTGCAACTTGCATATTCCTATTGCTGAAAAAAACCCTGTATTTATGAAATGTGGAAGTTCTCTGAATTACCTACAGTTCCATTGGTCTCACGTGGCTTGGCCCAGACTGGGCGAACAGACCACAAGTCCCATATTCTCAGCAACTCATACCCATCCATCTTTTCTGAACATCTGTGGCCCTTTCTTGGACTATGCCAAAAATTCAGAACATTGTATTGTCACCTTTAAATTGAACAGAGGTTGTCTTTAGCTTCACTAACCTAATTTTCATTTATCCTGTCTTCCCTTTTGACTTTTTCCAAAGTGATATTTTATTGGATTTTAAAACGTGTTAATAGGGTGCAGAAATAAAAAGGAAAAAGGGAGACAAAAAGGTAATGGTACATTGTGCGCTGCTGCGGATACAACTTAAGACACATCATAGTAATAAACATACAGAAGGACATCTGTATCACAACATTAGGCTGTACTTCCTAAACTCTGACCACCTCCCTTTGGGTCGGTCACGGTGCCTTTGTTTTCCAATCTGCAGTATCCTGCGCCACTCAGACACTGGCTATGCCTGCCTGCGGTTTATTTATTTTTTGTTTTGTGTGGATGAAATGGAAGGTGTATGCGTGCCTCTATTAAATTTGGATTGTAGTAGTTGTTGTGCCTCTGGAAGTTCACTTGTTTAGTTGCACTGTTTGTAAACTGTGGATATCTTATATGGTCCTTTTGCGACCTGCAGCCTTGTATGCAGTTGATAAGTAGGGTATACACAAGGAATGTAACTATGTACAGTGTGGGTAGCTCCCTTTCCTTTTAACTTAATACACTTTTTCTGCTTCTTATTTTATCTTCCTTGTGATACTTGGAAGTTAATATTTTGCCTTGTGTCATGTACATACCAGTTGTACCCAATACTATTATAGGAGTCTTTCTTTTCCTGATTAAAAAAATAATAAAATTTAAAGGGGGAAAAAAAATTAAACAAGTTTAAAAATTTGAATTTATGGGTGGTGTATATTGAGAAGGTGAAATACTGGATTCAGATGTTAATTGTACTTGGTAGGAAAAGTTGCTCTGTATGGGGCACTTGGCTGCAATCTTTTATTGGTAACTTCAATTTTCCAGGTTTATGTCAGTAACACAAGGACAAACAAACATTGCTTAAATGAGAAGAGAAAAAATAAAATAAAATAAAAACTTGCCTCATAATAGCCACGATCAAAGAAATGACTTCTGAAGCAATTGATGACAGTAGAGCGCACTTTGAAGATTTTGGACATGTTTTCCCCCCTGATCATCATGTGACGGTTGTTAAGCTGAACATCCACATCAGACTCTTCATTAAGAAGGTTGTCAGCACCACCAGCAGGAGCCAAACCTATGAGCTCCCAGTAATCACAGGTCAGTTCATGGCCTCCTGGAGCCTACAAACAGGACAAAGAACAACTTGAGAATTAATTCACTGCAGAATATTGGTGGAAGCAAACACCATTTAATGCAGATTTATAATAATTGTTTGGATTCACCGCCTGCCTTTAAAACATCCAAGCATGCACTTTCAGACAGATTTAATGCTTCCCAAAAATAGTAACAATATGGTTACTGTGAATGCATGGCCTGTACAAAATCCTATTTGTATTTGAGAAAATAAAAATGTATATTTGCATTTGTTTACTTTTTAGGTAATAAAAATCAGTTGTGCCTCTTGAATTTAAGTGCTACTATGGACTTCAAGAGAAAAGTAACAAACTGCACTAAATACCTTGACATTAGCCTAAAAGGCATTTTAAATCATAATACAAAATATAGCCAGAAAGCAATACCCAATAGTGGTGAAGATCACATACCTGTTTTCCTTCTGGCACCAAGTTCAGCATGCCATATACAGCAACCGTGCTCTCTGTGGAGAGCAGGAGACCATTGTAACACTGGCACTGTTAATAGTTAAAAGATAACAGATTTTAGTATCACTGACATCATGAAACATACTTCCACATAATCAAGAACTTAAATCACAACCTTAAAATGGCCTAAAATCAGAACCTTAAAAATGGTGTCAACAGCTGCATTAAAGGCACAAAAAAGGGGCTAAAAATAATGAGAGATGGGTTATGGAGAGCAAACAGGGGACTGGTGTGGGAATAAAGAGGAATGAAACATGCTGCTAATACCTGTAAAATGGTGTATTTAAAAGTACACTATAATCACCAGAAGAACTACAGCTTCTGGTGAGTATAATCATTATATGCAGGCATTTTCATGCAAACACTGCCTTTTCAGAGAAAAGGCTGTGTTTACATTGCCCCTAGGGACACATCCAAGTGGCCACTCGAGGTGCTTCCTGGCTCAGGGCTGTACATTAGACAGCTCTGCCGTTCAGCGTCCCCACGCTCTGCATGGTGATGCTGAATTTTCCTCATAGAGATGCATTGATTCAATGCATCTTTATGAGGAGGAGTTTCTGATTGGCCAAAACGGCATTTTGCCCCACCCTATGACGATTTTAGCCAATCCAATGCTCTCCCCATCGGAAGCATTGGATTGGCTAAAAATCGGCAATTCTGATTATGTCACCAGCAGTCCCACACGGCGCTGGAAATAAGGTGAGTTTTTCATGCTTTTAAAGAGGAGGGGGGTGGGGGCAAGCCACATTACTGGTGGGTTTTGCACTATAGGGTCAGGAATACATGTTTGTGTGCCTGACCCTATAGTGTTCCTTTAAATTACAAACAGTGTCTGCACCACTAAACATTCAATAATCCCAATACAAATGTGCTGCACCATATTAAAGGACATACTATAGTCCCTAATAAAGGTATTTTAAATATATTGTGCGTCATTTTACATTGATTTAAGCATACATAAAAAAAATGACATTGGGGGGCGGGGCCTGACCGCCATGCTGGCAGGTCGCGAGTAACAACAGCTCCTGAAATATTTTAAACTATTCCGTTTAAAAACGGGACTCTTGGCCCAGCCAGAGGACCAAAAGCATGCACCAACCCAAGAGGAAGCACCAGAACCGAGGTGAGGCTTGCGACCAGGTTCGTTTTAGTCCCTCGGAGAGACAACCGTCGTCCTCAACGGATGTGGCCTACTCAGGCGGTGAGAGGGGCGGACGGCCGCTGCCCCACTATCCTGCCCGACGGTGTCCAGACGGACCTCCTCAGAAGACCGAACCGGGCCCCATCGCCCCCTCCCCCTGCGGGCCGGTGGGGGTGATCCCGGCCCACACCCTGCTGCACACATCCCAACAGAGGTCTCAAGGCCCCAACTCACTGCCACGACGCAGCCCAAGCCACATCTAAAATGGTGGCAACTACGAACCGGGCAGAGCGCACGGGGGAGACTGCTGCCTCCCGCTACCTGGGGAATGCAACTCACACGAACCCAAGTGATGACAGCCCGCAGGTACCAAGACCCCCGCACTCACACATGGCAAAGAGGTCGAAAAAGCGGCAAACAAGTATAAGCAGCATAGAACCAGCTCACCAGACCCAGCAGCCCACCCCTCGATCTGGTCCAGACAGATGGCATGCGCACACATCGCCCCATCTCACAGCACCCTCACAGCAACACCTACCAGTGGAACTACAGCGGCTGGAGGACACAGAATCACCACACATGCTTCAATCACTGCATGTTGATATATGCACACTGCACACGAGCATGCTAACACCGTTTCATCTAGGGACTGTGCCTGCCTGGATTACTCTGTCAGCTACTTGCCCAGCTGGACAATTGCCACACAGCCCACGCAGAAAGATACAGGGGTGAGGAGACCAACGCTTACGAGCAACGGATAGACACAGAGCGATGACCCAGTGGACAATTAATCTTAAACATTCAGCGTAAATAATAGCGTCTCTCCAGCAAAATCTGTATGCCTTTACTTTCCATGACCTGCTGTCACTCTTCTCATATATCACCCTGTCTGTCACTGACATAGGTTCAGACTTACTGCAGCACCATTCTACACTTAACTGTTTAATGCTACATAGGACTCTCGAATGCTCTCTCTCACACACTGAACATGGGCTAATGAGATAAGCTACATATACAACCACATAGCGACTACATAAGCGACTACAAAAAACGAATCCACTAGCATGTAACTCAGCATGTAAACACAATTATAAATACTAGACCACTGTTTTCTTTTTATGTGCAACGCTGGGGCCCAACGCAGATATAATCGTCTGTCAAATAGATTGCTAACGTATACACAAAATTGCCTAGATTAACATGTTCAACAAAAACAAAATTTGTGCAAGTTTCTCATGCCACTGTTTAACTCATATGTAACTTTATGTAAATGAACGCTGTTGTGGCGTATGACAATGCCCTGTAATCACCCGCACAACAAAAATAAAGAATTGAAAAAAAAATAAAAATGACATTACATATATTTATATTTGTTTTGGTGACTGGTTTTGTTTGATTTGGACAGCGGTGGAAATGTATCATGTATCTGCCGCTCAGATTGTGATAAAGTTATGAACTTGTGTGTGAACTTACCAACTGGTCATTCAGAACACATTGTAGAAATCCAGTGCCGTCTCTTAGTACAATGAACATCAAGTTCTTCCCTAGAACAAAGAAGAAAACACCGAGAAAAAAAACAACAACGAATAAAATAAGAATTAAAATGTTGCCAATACATTTGCAGCGACTATTGCACAAACAACAATGATGGAAAATAATGAGTGCTCTACATTTCCATAATAGCAACATAAGCCTTCAGGAAGTATAACAAACCAGCAGCGGTTTATCCATACACTGCAGTGCTGCTATAACCAATACTGCAGCACTTCAGGAATCACAAGGAGGAATTTTATCAAGTACTACTTCTTGACCTCAAAACAATAAAATCCTAGCTTACAAAGAGCTGCGGCTGGTTCTAAAGCAATATATTCCCCAAATTGTTATGTTATGTATGTTTATATGCTAGCTATGCATCCCTTGATTCAAAGACAGCTTATGGTAATATTTTTACAATCTAAAAGTACTCTGTAGTGAATGTGTTAATGAAAACATTTTAATTATAAAATCAAAATGCTGGAGAGATAAGAACATTTTAAAATACCTTGTCTACGCAGCCTGTGTACCCAGCCAAACACTTTCACTCTCTGGCCTCGATATGCTTCCAATTGACGGATCTTAGCCTGTGGTTAAAAGATAAGTTTGGATTTGCATAAACCACACTTTAACTTGTACAAACAGTTACATGTATCACACTTGCATAAAACTGCTAAATTTAAAGCCACTTGATCATCTGAAGATTTCCATTTTAAAACCTATACTGCAAATAAATTATTATATCATCTGAGCAAGCTGCAGTAAATTTAGCAGGAGTTACTATTGGAAAATATGTTTCAGTTTGGAGGTGGATATTTCAGAATAATATTCCAATTTATCTCTCAGTAACATGTACTCAAAAAAAAAAAAAAGAAAAAAAAAGCTGCATAGTTCTTGTGATGTCAGTGCCCAATTAAATTCTGTGAAAACTATCCATTTATGATTAATCTGATATCTGATCGAGCTGAAAAATTATCAACAGTTTTTCAAATGCTTTATGGCATTTGTGATGACAAAGCCACTTTAAATGTGCTGCTCTGCATAAGAAACATGGTGAGGGCAACACACCACCTCTCTGACATAGGCAATATTGTATTTTAGTTACACTCCTCTTTACACAGGTACCAAAAGGCATACTGCTTACTGCTGTTGGTGTTGGGAGACTAGGGTCATTCTGGATTTCAATTTTCTTTGCGTCTTCCAAATTCTTTTCGCGTCTCGAGTTGTCTTCTGCCTGAAAACAATAAAAGTGATTATCAGTACAGTGCCCTCTGTGGCTCCCATTCAAGGTATAGTTTAGCAGTGCCAACATAGGAGCACACAATCTGACCTCTCTCTTTTCCTTTGCTTCATTCTTCATCTGTTCCCGGTTAAAGAGCTTTTTCACATTTTTCAGCTGTGACTTGGAAATCACATCCCATCTCTGCAATGAAGATTCACACAACGTTTAGGATGATCCCCTTCCATCCTTACATTTTGCAGACATTACATTACAGGTTAATGTTTATATTGATTAGAACATTAACCATGAATTACATTGTGAACTTTTACTTTAACATAAAACGACAACCCAATACACAGGCTAAATATGCAAAAAAAAAAAAAAAAAATAATGGCATCAGGGAAAATAATCTTGTGCAAACCAACCTTATTATGCAAATAATGAATAAAGTGGAGAAAAAAAATACACTTATTGTGAATAGTTTATTTTCCTTATGTGGAGTAATATCATATAACTGCAATCAACATGTCAATGTAACTGGGAAAATGCATGTCCCTGGCTATGGCCCACTGCACACCAGGTTGACAGATCCATCCAGATTTCCTGAACATATGTAACCTCTTCATCCTGTCAGGCAGAGCTTGAAAAGTGCTGCCCTGCATTAGGTCAAACAATAATGGTGTACGGAGGAAATCAATTAAAGCGGCACTGTCATGCCGAACTTACCTTTCCTCAAACTCTTCCTCTTCTCCTCCTCTCTCGGGATCTGTTATTCTTTTCTTCCTGTCTTCTTTAGTTTTCTTTAAAATCATAAGACAAAGTAGGGACTCTGTCTTATGGAGAATTCCTCCGCTTGACCAGCTCTGACCAGCGGAGGAGCAAAGTGTGCTTCATTTCCGCTGGTCAGAGCAATTTTCCCATGATCCCTAGCTTTCCTCCCTGTTCCCACAATGCTTCCTGTCAGTATTGCCGAACGTCCTGTCACTTAGACAGAACGCCGGCAAAACTGCCGAATTGCATCCTAACAGAATGAGAAAAGTTTCTCCATTGGTGTTAGGATGCAATTCGGTACTTTGTTCGGATCGGAATTTCATTCTAATGAATGAAACTCCGATCCTATTCATTGCTGTGGCTGCATCTTGCAGCCGCTTAGTAGATAACTCCCTAATTCCCACGGTATCAGGGAGCTATCTACTAAAAGGCTGAAAGACCAATTCAGGTCTTTCAGCCAAATTTACTAACACTAAGTAAAAATGACTTGGTATTAGTAAATAATATGCCCCTACTCGCTATACCGCGAGTAGGGGCATGTCTAGTAAGCAGTGAGCAGCCTGTGGCTGCTCACTGTAAAAAATAAAAAAAAAATATTGCCCCCCACCCCTAAACGACGGGTGGGGGCCGTAAAGTAAAACAAGGGAGGGAGACCTATTGTCGTCCCCCCCCCCCGGCCCCCACCCCTGAGCGGTGGGTGGGGGCCATAAAGATAATGAGGGGGGGGACCTACTGTCCTCCCCCCTGGCCCCCACCCCTGGGCGGCGGGTGGGGGCCATAATGGTAATAAGGGGGATGGGGGGGGGAGACCTACTGTCCTCCCCCCCGGCCCCCACCCCTGGGCGGCGGGTGGGGGCCATCATAGTAATAAGGGGGGGGGGTTCTTTGGAACTTTCCCACGCTTGTAAAATGACACAGAGCACTGTGATTGGACGGCTTGAAATCCATCCCATCACAGTGCTCTGTGTAATTTTACAAGCGTGGGAAAATTCCAAAGAACTTTCCCACGCTTGTAAAATGACACAGAGCACTCTGATTGGCTTAAACCCACCAATCAGAGTGTTCTTAGGCTAATTGCAGGGCGGGGCAAGGCTT
The DNA here is from genome assembly GCF_036172605.1 of Pelobates fuscus. NCBI lineage: Eukaryota > Metazoa > Chordata > Amphibia > Anura > Pelobatidae > Pelobates > Pelobates fuscus. The sequence continues at coordinate 64,178,801 of NC_086321.1, forward strand.
TATAAGCCTTGCCCGCCCTGCGGAGCTCAGTCTGCGGAGCCCTCCATGGGTGAAGATGGATTATTTTTTTTTGCGCTCGGGTTTTTTCTTTTTCGTCAGGTTTTTTTTGCGCTCGGGTTTTTTATTTTATTTTTAGTTCGACGGCTATCATGGTTTTTTATTTGGCCTTTTTTGGGGCTGAAAAATGAAGATTTTAGAAAAAAGAAGACGTCGAATGGTAAGTTTAATTTTACTTTACAGGTTAGCAATTTTATTCCCCCTCTCACTATTTTTTAGGGTGAGGGGGTAGGTAGGGGCATTTTTTATTTGGGTGGGTGACTAGGGGCTTGGGGACCCCTAGTCACCTTGATGGGGGGGGGGGGGGGAATTTACTTAGTGCCCCCACCCGCCGCCCAGGGGTGGGGGCCGGGGGAGGGGAGGACAGTAGGTCCCCCCCCCTTATTACTATTATGGCCCCCACCCGCCGCCCAGGGGTGGGGGCCAGGGGGGGGGCAGTAGGTCCCCCCCCCTTATTACTATGATGGCCCCCACCCGCAGCCCAGGGGTGGGGGGAGGACAGTAGGTCCCCCCCCTTATTACTATTATGGCCCCCACCCGCCGCCCAGGGGTGGGGGCCGGGGGGAGGACAGTAGGTCCCCCCCCCCCCTTTATTACCATTATGGCCCCCACCCGCCGCCCAGGGGTGGGGGCCGGGGGGGGAGGACAGTAGGTTCCCCCCCCTTTTATTACCATTATGGCCCCCACCCGCCGCCGAGGGCATTTTTTATTTGGGTGGGTGACTAGGGGCTTGGGGACCCCTAGTCACCTTGATGGGGGGGGGGGAATTTACTTAGTGCCCCCACCCGCCGCCCAGGGGTGGGGGCCGGGGTAGGGGAGGACAGTAGGTCCCCCCCCCCTTATTACTATTATGGCCCCCACCCGCCGCCCAGGGGTGGGGGCCGGGGGGGGAGGACAGTAGGTCCCCCCCTTATTACTATGATGGCCCCCACCCGCCGCCCGGGGGGGGAGGACAGTAGGTCCCCCCCCCCTTATTACTATGATGGCCCCCACCCGCCGCCCAGGGGTGGGGGAGGACAGTAGGTCCCCCCCACCTTATTACTATTATGGCCCCCACCCGCCGCCCAGGGGTGGGGGCCGGGGGGGAGGACAGTAGGTCCCCCCTCATTCCCATTACGGCCCCCACCCGCCGCCCAGGGGTGGGGGCCGGGGGGGAGGACAGTAGGTCCCCCCTCATTCCCATTATGGCCCCCACCCGCCGCCCAGGGGTGGGGGCCGGCGGGGGAGGACAGTAGGTCCCCCCCCCCCTTATTACCCTGTTTGTTTGTTTTTACAGTGAGCAGCCACAGGCTGCTCACTGTTTAGTGGACATGCCCCTACTCGCGATATAGCGAGTAGGGGCATTGGGGAGATTTTAATCTCCCTTGTGCTATTATGGGGGTCATATTGACCCCCATAGAGTGAGGAGGGGACCTGGGGGGCTTATGAAGTGGTGGGGAGCTCTGCTCCCTGCCGCTTCTATAGTTACATATTACAAGGAGGGAGATGCACGCCGGTAGCTCCCTCCTTGTAATAAACCGAACAAACAAACAAACACTGATACACAGTGTTAGTTTGTTCATCTGATTTTTTCTATTCATCCATTCGTCTGTCTGATGAATGAATGAATAGGTGAAATTTCCGTTCGCATGTCCAGGTGTTTCACTGGGCATGTGCGGGAATCTCACAGTCTGTGTAGTGTGGGTAGATGACGTGTCCCACAGGGACTTCACCTACCCACACAAAGATGGCGGCGCCCTGAATATAGATCGGGGTAGAAAATAAAGAATAAAAAATAGGTGATGTGGGGGGCTTAGGGGCATTTGGGGGTAACTAGGGGGTCGATTGGATGTAGTTGAGGCGGGAGGGGGGTTAAAAAAAAAAACGGAATTCGGCATGACAGTGCCGCTTTAAACAAGGATGTATCAAACAGGAGCATTATTTATATATTTGCCCCTAAGGCTTACAATTGCTACATACACGTTTCAGGTACTGCTCACAAGTATGAAGAAGCTATGAGTGTCAGCATCCCACGGGCGGCTGCGAGGGGAGGCTGCAGTCCGCTCGCGGCACTCACCATCCAGCCGTCCGCGGTCCCCTTCCTGGTGTGCGCTCGGCATCCTCCCAGCCACGGATGCCGCCCGCGTCTTCTTCTACATCCCCCAGCGGCAGCATGCATGGCGCTGCACGCTGGGAGACCGCTCATTTTCACAAACGCCGGGGTCAGCCACCTGACCCGGCGTTAAAGGCACAGTGCCTCAATCACAGTGGGAGGTCTAGATATCTCCCACGTGTGATTGTTAATTCTGATTGGAAATTATCCAATCAGAATTAACCTATGGATTTAAATACTTACCTTTCCTGTTCCTCTCTGCCCTGTTGTGGTCTTTGCTTGCTAGTATTGCTACTGAACTTGTGTTTCTGGTTACGTACTCTCTGGCTTGTTTATCTGACTTTGTGACTTTCTCCTACCCTTTGACCTCGGCTTGTTTCTTGTTATTCTGTCTTCTGGTTCCCCTTACTCGGCTTGTCTCCTGACTATTCTTTGTGTGCTTAGCCCGGCCACTCTAAGGTCCGGTACTGCACCTTTTCTGTGTGTGTGTTAGCGTGTTTGGTTCCCGGAATCGTGACAATGAGTATATGAACACATGGCAGCACTAACTGCCTAGAGTTGTAAGCACATCTGATGCTTAGAGTTGCTTGCAGAAGCTACAAGTTTCTATCCTTGCAGCCTCCCTATGATTTGCGAATTGTAGAATGAAGATATATTGCCTTCCTCATTTTGATTTTTAAGAGAAGTAACAGCTGAGGTTTCAGAATTACAGGTAAACAAATTCTGTACTGCAAACGTTGGGGGATAATATGGCTTTTAGTTCCTGATACGTCTCTGTCATTGTGCTCAGCTAAATGCAAACTGTCCATAAGCTCATGTGACAAAGGAGTTAGAAGGAAAAGCAGCGGGGCCTACAGCTTATTCTTAGCATGTAGGGTGTGCTCAGTCAGTATCTCAATATATACATATATCAGATCAATAGCTAGAACGCTTAATATTGAAATAAAGATATCAGGAGTTATAACTGGCCATACAACCTCATTTTCTTTCTGTGAGTCCACGTAGAATGTAGGAAATGGCTCTTTACCAACTTTCAGCATTGCCTTGAAACAAGAACAACAAAATAGAAGTCATTTTTCTATGCCGGCAAGACGGAATAACATCAGCAGAAGATATCAAATACAGTCTAGACCAGGGCTGTCCAACCTGCGGCCCCCCAGATGTTGCTGAACTACAACTCCCATGATTCCCTGGCTATCTTTTTAATTGAAAGAATCATGGGAGGTGTAGTTCAGCAACATCTGGGGGGCTGCAGGTTGGACAGCCCTGGTCTAGACAAACTAAGGGTAAAACTAATCATGTGGAGTTCTGCAATGAGAGGGGGCAATTTAAAAAAAAAATAATTAAACAAAAAACAAAACAGAGTGGGTTTGTGGTCACAGAATTACAAAACATTTTATTAATTCAAACACTGGAGATAAACAATAAGTGATGGGTCATAAACCTCATACCAACACCGCAAGTGTTAGCAAAAAGTCAATTAGTAAAACGGTTAGATACCAATACAAATAAGACATGTTAATTACAAAGTACCTTGAGAACCGTTTTCAATGGTTTTTCTTTAGTTCCATCCCCGGTTTCATCGCTTCCCTCTCGGTCAGAAATGTACATTTTGTCTATGAAAACAAAGCATTGTTAAAATTATCATTTATTTTTTAATGTTAAATTGACCAAATACTTATATTAAATTACTGTGTGAAATGTTTTGGATTAAACAATGTGCTTAATTTGTCTGTAGCTTTTTTTGGGTGCTTGATTAGGTAGTTATTGCATCAAGGAGCATCTTCAATGCCTTTCTTCCATAACTAACAGAGCATACATGTGCCAGTAAAGTCATTCAGACTCACACTAGATACTAGTCACTAGTGTTTAATATATCAGTGTGACATTGGCATAGGAAAAGGGAATGTGAACGTTTGTTATAGAGGAACATATATACACAATATATACAAAAAGGGACTACAAACAGAAAGGGTTCCGACAACCGACTTTGTTTTGGAACACAGACGTTGCCCCTTTTCTTTGATCGTTTTTGAGAAATGATGATGTTTACATTTTGCAGAAAACACTTTTAACTTGATTGACACAAATGCAGCTTCCTCCTGCACTTCCTTTGATTTGCAAAGAGCTTCACTTCCAGCATGATCATACACAGCATAAAAAATGCAGCACTATGAGAAGCATATGACTGGATAAAGGTCATCAGGAATGACTTTACTTAGCTCCCATTTGACAAGCCTTGACAGATCCATCACTTTTCAGTATTTCATAAAGATATCCTCTATATGATATACGAATCAAGACTGAGCTGAAATTTCAACGGAACCCAAAATTACAATGAGACAAAGTAGGGACTGCTTTGTATTATGGTAAAGCCTGAGGTTTACAAAATGCGGAGCTCCTCTGTCAACCTTTTGCCAATCCCAGCCAGCAGCCATCACAAATTATGACTGTGGGATTCAAGCTTCGTCTATCGAGGGTCCTACGCTCTCCTCCATAGACCTTAGTGTTGCACTCTTGCTCAAAACATGCAAAAACTCCCAAAATTTAAAGATCTGCTTTAAGGACTAGGCTTTGTCAAATAATTCTACCGCTTTAATTAAATGAACACTATAGTCAACAGAACAAATACAGCTTATTGTATTTGTTCTGGTATAATCCGTCACTTCGGCTTTTTTGCAGTAAACACTGTCTTTTCAGAGAAAAAGCAACGTTTACATTACAGCCTAGTCATACCTCCATTGGCCAATACACTGATGGCAACTAGAGGTGCCTCCTGGGCACTGTTGCACACTGTGCAGCACTGCCATTCAGTGTCTCCACCCTCTGAATAGAGACACTGAACTTTCCTCATAGAGAAGTATTGCACTGATTGACCAAGGCTGTGTTTGGCTTGTGCTGACTCTGCCCTGATCTGCTTTCTTGAGAATATCAGCCAATCCAATGATTTCCTATTGGGAAGCATTGTAATTGACTTAGATCACCACTTCTGATGATGTCAGCCAAGAAGTCAGATCAGGGGCAGAGCCAGTAGCAGCAGACTAGTATAAAGGTAAGATTTTACCATAGTTTGGGGATAAAGGGTGTCCAGATGGTGTTTTAACACTAAAGGGTCAGAAATACATGTTTGTGTTCCTGACCCTACAGTGTTCCTTTAACCAGAGGTGGCCAAAAGGTATATCCCCCATCTGTTTCAGTACTACAACTTCCATGGTGCCTTCCAAGTTTAAGAATGGCAAAGGAGCTGTACGCTTTAAAACACGAAATTGTTAAAAGACAGTTTCTATGCATTTACTATAAACGGTCAACTTCAGGGCAGCACGTCTGCAGGAGAAAAAAAAAAGATATAGTACTTTTCTCTGAACCATAGCAGGTGGACACTACAATTTCTTTAACCCTATCACAACATGCAAGAACCTAAATACCCCCCAAACCCTACAGTCATATTAGTGTCATATTTTTTTTTATGTCAAAGGGAAATTTAACTGAGCTATTTTCAAATTAATAGCATTGCAGCAATGCCATCCATCTTAAAATAGCAATGATCCAATCATAATATTCAGTTGATAAGTGTTGAGCCATAAGTGCTCTTTCAGAGTAAGTAGTGAAGCTGTTTAAAGGAAGGCACTATAACAACTTAATCTTACTGAAGTAGTAATAGTGCCTTCAGTCCTACCCTCAAGTCCTACCCACCAAAACATTTATAGTTTGAAGGCTTGGAAGTGCTGGTTAATTCCCGGTTCTCATGCCTTGATCTCATGCGCTGTGCCGTCAGTCTGCCATAGAGAATTAACTGTATTCCATAATTCTCTATGGCAGAATTATGAGTGAGCACAGCGCATGCGCCTATGGTCCCCAATGCTCCTCAGAGAGGAGCACAGATGACATCACATAAGTAGGCCACGGCAGCCTGATACTGTACTGCACTCCGTGGCTAGAATGCTCAACTGACGCTCATTAGTGAGCCCTGCTTAGTAGAGCACCGGGTAGGGAGTTTCCATAGCAGCTACAGCACACGCACTGTGGTTGCTATGAAAGGAGAGCAGAGGGCTCTTGTGGAAGGCGAACGCCGTGGCATTTACAGACAGCCAGGAGAAAAACCTATTTTTAAATTGTCCCTTCTCCTAATCTACAATGTACATAAACAAAAATCTTAGGTTCAATCTAATGAGCATAAGTTGTTTGTGGCAATTCATTGAAGTGGTCTGCGTGCCATATGTACCCCATTTAACCCCGCAGATGTAAACATTAACGTTCTGCACACTTGTATCTACAAATCATAATAAAAACAAAAAACAGATTACATACATGCTATGTCAGGAGGTTTAATAATGAAATACCCCTGTAATTATGTTATACAGATTTGCACAAGAACATGCGGTGACAGAGGCTAGATATTTCTACGTACAATTATAATGTTGGTTGCTACAGGAGTCTATTTTATATCAAAATATTGATCTATGAAAGATTTTAACCACTAGCCCTTTCAGCAAGTGAGGTAACAGGCTCTCTGCCACATAAAATGAAGAGATAAAAAGCTCAGGCAAAAATCTGGATACTGTGCAACAATCAGCACAAAACATTCAATCGCCCTTTAATGATTATTGCTGAGCCTTTAACAAGCTCCCCACAACATACCCCTTCATACACATGGCACGCCGTCTATAGCCCTTCATACACATGGCACGCAGTCTATAGCCCATCATAGATATGACACACTCCCCCCTTCCTACATATGGCACACTGTCTATAGCCCATCATAGATATGACACACTCCCCCCTTCCTACATATGGAACACTGTATTTCCTCGGATATATCCATGGCAGCACTACGTATGGGTATAGCTCCTCCCCTTCTCAATTGGACAGAAACACCTAATAATTAATAAAAGAGAGACTCCCTCGTATGCCCTCTCAGTCTTTTTTTCCTGTACACTTCTCATGGACACTGGATGTTTCATCTATTTTTTTTATTTTTTTTGTGGCTTATTCGGAACTAATTGTACCCCTTGCCCATGGGGAGTTCAACCTCTCTCCCCATGGAAGCCTCAGGACACGGCGCCTCATCAAGAGCGACCCCCTGGAGGATTCTCCCCTTAGCAACCACGGAGCTATGCTGCAGTGACCCTATAGGTAGCAGCTGGATGTGCCAGACCCATTGAGGTGGTAATTCCGAGAAGGGTTCACCTACTTGCTGCATAAAATTTGGGCTTTTTGGCTTTCCCACTAAGATAGCCTGTCCTATCCCCAGGATGTAAGTGGCAGTGAATTTCAGAGCTTACATGACCGGGGGGGGGGGGGGGGGGGGGGGGGGGGGTAGTTTCTTGTCTCTGGTTTCAGCCTTTCCCTGTTTCTTATACGTTCCGGTTATGGAACGCATGATGGAACGCACACCAAAATCGCGCGTTCACCTTTGGCACTTCCGGGTTCGGCACTTCTGGTTTTCTCAGCCTATAGCTTCCCTCACTACGGTCGTGGAACGCACACCAGAGTGAGTCCTGCAGCAAGGGGATTTACTTCCATGTTCAGTATCCTATATTTAAAAGGGTAAGTACCTCTGTGCCTCAGTAAGCAGTTTCATGTATCCCTGCATATCTGGATTGAACTTCTGTATTCTGGCTCCAGGTAAGTGACATTGCTTTTCCTTTTATTTAGAATAGACGGATGTGTGTCAACCAGGTTGGGGAGCTCATTTGGACCTTCTTCATGTACAGGGTCAGTGGAAAAACAAACAGTATCTTCTATCCTCTAATGTTTTAGAGTTCCAAGCAGTCTTCCAGGCTCTTCTGCACTTTCCTTCTCTGAAGCACAATTGGGTGAGAGTAAGGATAGACAATACTTTCGCAGTAGCATACATCAACCACCAGGGGGGTACGAAGAGCAAACGTTTAATGAAAGTGTTGACTCCACTGATGTCCTGGTCGGAAAAGAATTTGAAGGGGATCAAGGCAGTTTACTTTCCGGGAAAGAACAATCAAGTTACGGATTTCTTAAGCCGAGTAATTCTGGATCCCACAGAATGGGTGTTATCCCCTCGGGCATTACTGAAGCATAATCCAGAAGTAGGGCTTTCCTCAAGTAGATCGCAAAGTGGAAAAGTTCTTCTCGCGTTACTTTGACCCTTTGGCGGAAGACCAGGATGCTCTTTGTTGCGAGTGGAAGTTCCATCTGGGGTTTTCCCCCCCAACTCCCCTGATTTTTCCCCTGCTAAGGAGGATCCTTCAGGAGCAGGCGACAATTCTGGCAGTAATCGCCTTCTGGCCCAGGCGACCTTGGTTTCCCCTGCTACAGAAACGCTCTCAGGACATCCCTCTAAAATTCTCAGACCAACACAGTCTTCTACAACAGGGCCCAATCTATCACCCATCTCCTCAGTCTCTCAATTTAATGGCATGGAAATTGAGAAGCAATGTCTCTCCAGCAAAGGTTCCTCTACTTAAGTAATTTGTACCCTTCTGAATGCCAGGAAGAAATCTACTTAATCTGCTTACCATCGTATTTGGGACATCTTCTGTAGCTGGTGTATGGCACACAATATTTCTCCTTTGTCTCCCAGTATCTGTGACGTCCTTCAATTTTTTGCAAGGCAGATTTGACAAAGGGCTGAGTCTCAGCTCCCTAAAAGTGCAGATTTCAGCTCTCTGCTCTGTTGGATCGGAAATTGGCATTTGACCCAGATATTGCTAGATTTCTTCAAGCTGTTCTCAAGCTACGCCCTCCTGTGAGGTTTTTCTCCCCTCCTTGGGATTTACCTCTGGCTTTGCAGACCTTATCTGATTCTCCATTTGATCCCTTGGAGAATGTTTCTCTGCTTACTCCAACGTTGAAAACCGTTCTTCTAGTTGTGCTTACCTCGGGTAGAAGAATCTCAGAGCTGGGCGCTCTTTCCTGCGAGTCTTCCTTTTTGATTCTTCAGGAAGACCGAGTGATTCTTCGTACCGTTACAGCATTCAGACCCAAGGTGGTTTATGCATTTCATATGAATCAGGACATCATTTTGCCATCCTTTTTCCCTCATCCCTTAGCTGAAGAAGAAGAGAAATGGCATTGTTTGGATCTGGTGCGTTGTTTATCTGCATACCTGAACCGTACCTCTGATATAAGGAAAACTTCTAGGCTGTTGATCATTCCTTCGGGTTTCAAGAGGTGTCAGGCCGATTCTCAAACTTCAATCGGCCGATGGATAATCTCAGCCATCAGTCAGGCTCACACAGTTCCGGAGTTCCTGTCCTACAAGGCCTTCAAGCTCATTCCACCAGATCTTTGGCCTCTTCTTGGGCAGCTGCAGCCAACATTTCTCCGGATCACATTTGTTCAGCAGCAACATGGTCCTCCTTCAACACATTTATTCATCACTATCAGTTGGACATAGTTCGTTCATCTACCACAGAAATCGTTAGAAGTGTCCTCTCTGCTGCCTTATAGTTGATGGATCAATAAACAGTTTATTTGCATGGACTTATGCATTTTTGGATATTATTTTTCCTCCCTTGCACCTTTCAGCTTGGGTATAACCCATACGTAGTGCTGCCATGGATATATCTGGGGAAAACAAAAAATTTATGCCATACGTACCGATAGTTTCTTTTCCCGGATATATGCCATGGCAGCACTGCGATCCCACCCTTTTCAAGAATTTATGTTATTTCGTGGCTTTAAACTAAGACTGAGAGGGCATAGGAGGGAGTCTCTTTTTATTAATTAGGAGGTGTTCCTGTCCAATTGAGAGGGGGAGGAGCTATACCCATACATAGTGCTACCATGGCAAATATCCGGGAAAAGAAAATATCGGTAAGTATGGCATAAATTTTCTGTTATAGCCCTTCATACACATGGCACACTCCCCCTTCCTACATATGGCACACTGTCTATAGCCCTTCCTACATGTGGCACACTCCCCCTCTTCCTACATATGGCACACTGCCTATAGCCCTTTCTACATATGGCACACTGCCTATAGCCCTTTCTACATATGGCACACTGCCTATAGCCCTTCCTACATATGGCACACTGCCTATAGCCCTTCCTACATATGGCACACTGCCTATAGCCCTTCATAGATATGGCACACTGCCTATAGCCCTTCATAGATATGGCACACTGCCTATAGCCCTTCATAGATATGGCACACTGCCTATAGCCCTTCATAGATATGGCACACTGCCTATAGCCCTTCATAGATATGGCACACTGCCTATAGCCCTTCATAGATATGGCACACTGCCTATAGCCCTTCATAGATATGGCACACTGCCTATAGCCCTTCATAGATATGGCACACTGCCTATAGCCCTTCATAGATATGGCACACTGCCTATAGCCCTTCATAGATATGGCACACTGCCTATAGCCCTTCATAGATATGGCACACTGCCTATAGCCCTTCATAGATATGGCACACTGCCTATAGCCCTTCATAGATATGGCACACTGCCTATAGCCCTTCATAGATATGGCACACTGCCTATAGCCCTTCATAGATATGGCACACTGCCTATAGCCCTTCATAGATATGGCACACTGCCTATAGCCCTTCATAGATATGGCACACTGCCTATAGCCCTTCATAGATATGGCACACTGCCTATAGCCCTTCATAGATATGGCACACTGCCTATAGCCCTTCATAGATATGGCACACTGCCTATAGCCCTTCATAGATATGGCACACTGCCTATAGCCCTTCATAGATATGGCACACTGCCTATAGCCCTTCATAGATATGGCACACTGCCTATAGCCCTTCATAGATATGGCACACTGCCTATAGCCCTTCATAGATATGGCACACTGCCTATAGCCCTTCATAGATATGGCACACTGCCTATAGCCCTTCATAGATATGGCACACTGCCTATAGCCCTTCATAGATATGGCACACTGCCTATAGCCCTTCATAGATATGGCACACTGCCTATAGCCCTTCATAGATATGGCACACTGCCTATAGCCCTTCATAGATATGGCACACTGCCTATAGCCCTTCATAGATATGGCACACTGCCTATAGCCCTTCATAGATATGGCACACTGCCTATAGCCCTTCATAGATATGGCACACTGTCTATAGCCCTTCATAGATATGGCACACTGCCTATAGCCCTTCATAGATATGGCACACTGTCTATAGCCCTTCATAGATATGGCACACTGCCTATAGCCCTTCATAGATATGGCACACTGCCTATAGCCCTTCATAGATATGGCACACTGTCTATAGCCCTTCATAGATATGGCACACTGTCTATAGCCCTTCATAGATATGGCACACTGTCTATAGCCCTTCATAGATATGGCACACTCCCCCTCTTCCTAAATATGGCACACTGTCTATAACCCATCATACATATGGCACATTCCCCTCCCTCTTTCCTACATATGGCACACTGTCTATAGCTAATCATACATATGGTACACTCCCCCTCCCCCCCTTCCTTTCATACATATGGCACACTGTCTATAGCTAATCATACATATGGCACACGGTCTATAGCCAATCATACATATGGTACACTCCCCTCCCCCACCCCCCTTCCTTTCCTACATATGGCACACTGTCTATAGCCAATCATACATATGGTACACTCCCCTCCCCCACCCCCTTCCTTTCCTACATATGGCACACTGTCTATAGCTAATCATACATATGGCACACTGTCTATAGCTAATCATACATATGGCACACTGTGTGTATCCCAGCTGTCACTCCCTCCCTGTAATACAGCAGACCTGCCAGTAAGCAGTAATAGCCGCTATATGACAGCTGCTGAATACAGTGTATAGATCCTCACCGAGCCGGAGCTGAGCGGTGCCCTCGCTGATCTCCGCACTCATGGCTATTCTGCTCACACTGTCAGCCGGTTGCATCAGATTGCTGCTTCCTCCGGCTCACTGCGCAGGCGCGGGAGGGGCGCGATCGGAGTGACGTCACGACCGCATTGAGCTGTAAGCACTAGAGACAAGTGCTGACTCTTACTTCCGGGTGCCATGACACCCAAGGCACTTTTGATGGGTTGGCACTAACTGAACCCTGGAATGGACCTGCAGGCGTGAAGACACTAAATGTTAATCACAGACCACATGAAGTGAACTACAGGAGGAGCATTAAAACAATCTATACTCCCAAGCAGGGTTAATATCGCCAACTACGATGTTCAAATGATTTAGATGACTATAATTTTGGAGATTTAATGGACTAAAACAATTCAGATGACTAAAGTACGACTAAAACTAAAATGGCTTTTTAGTCAAAAGACTATGTCTAAAACTATTTATTTTATTTATAAAATATTTTACCAGGAAAGATACATTGAGATTTCTCTCGTTTTCAAGTATGTCCTTGGTCCACAAAACATTACATTGATACAATAGGGTACGATAAAATACAAAAACAATATTAATACACAATAAATACAAAATGTAACATAGAACAGGTAGGAAATATATAATCACCCATGACAGGTGCATTCTGTTTTGAGGTAGGTAGAGAGGGATCTTTTAAAGGACTTTAGGCTTGGGGAAGATTTTAAAGTGTGCGGGAGGTCGTTCCATAATTGCGGCGCTCTGTAGGAAAAGGAGGATCGGGCCGCTTTCTTTTTGTATTGAGGTAGACTAAATATCGTGCTGGGACTGGATCGGAGGTTATAGGAGGTGGGAACAGCCGGGGAGAGCATTCTGCTCAGGTAGGGTGGGAGCTTCCCAGAAAAGCTCTTAAACACAAGGCTGGAAAGATAAAGGGTGCGTCTGGATTCCAGCAACAACAAGTTTAGTTCTTTTAGCATGTCACAATGGTGGGTCCGCCAGTATTAACACTGGTGGGTAAGACACATGGGGAAGGGAGGAGAGGAGATGAAACACATGGGGGTGGGGAATTGAGACACATGAGGGGGCTAGGATAATGAGACACATGAGGGGGCTGGCATAATGAGACACGTGAGGGGGCTGGGATATTGAGACACGTGAGGGGGCTGGGATAATGACACACGTGAGGGGTCTGGGAATATGAGACATGAGGGGGCTGGGATAATGAGACACGTGAGGATGCTGGGATAATGCGACACGTGAGGGGGCTGGGATAATGAGACACGTGAGGGGGCTGGGATAATGAGACATGAGGGGGCTGGGATAATGAGACATGAGGGGGCTGTGTCACTGCTCCCGACTCTTACACTGATCAGTTCGGTCACGCTGAAAGTATAAAGAATTACCTGGATCTGTCCCCAGCTGATGCAGCGTTCCAAGAGACGCCGGCCACTGCAATTCCGTTTTAAATAGATTACTTGCCTCCGTCCACGACCATGATGGCACTGATGTGCGTGCGACATCACATCATCAACGTGCACGCACCTTTTGGGGTCAGAGGTCACAATCTGGCCAATCAATGCTTAGAGAGGCATATTTAAACCCTGGATAGCTTTTCATCAGTGTCCTGTCGTGGTTTCTACTTGTTGGTTATCGCAGAGTGCAGTCTGGAAACCCTTACGCTGCCATGGACTTATGCACTAACACTTTTCTGCTGTCCTTTGTCTGTATAATCAGCTGCTAGGAATACTCAAATAAGTCTCACCATTTCAGATGGATTATTGTGGTGGAATCTCAGTAAAAATAAATTTACTAGGACAAGATTGCCACATGGTATGTGCATTTGCATATGTTGATGTACCAGTTAAGTCAGTTACACGTAGCTAAGATACAATCAGTAGTGTAAGGAGCATAAGGAGGAATACAGGATATACGAGTATTTCCCCTCCTCCATTGTGCTGGGCAAGCCATGTGGTCAAACAGGATTTTAGTCTCTATTCGGTTGATTAGATAAGAGTATGTGTAGGTTGAACTGATTATGGGAAAAAATGGATCTACAATACAATAATAACAGACATAGCATAATACTGTTGACTTATAAGATAGAGTGGAAGTATAAATAGTAATTCACACTCACAAACCAAAATTGATTGTAGGCATATCTTATAAAGCGATGTAAATCTCAAGGTTGGTGGACCATCATAGGATACATAGAAGGGAATAAGAAAGCAAAATAGTGCAGAGTATCTTGGTAAAAAGTTACACTTTAATAATGAGGCACACTTACAGTGTTGTAGTGGCAAACAGGCATATAAAATCAACCGGTCTCAGGATCTCATGATGACTTGCAGGATCAACTTAACCCGGTCAAAATAATAAAAATAATAAGGATAAAAATAATAAAACAGCCTAATATAAACAATGAAAACTCTAACACTATCAATCAGCCCTACGCGTTTCGTCCAAACGTCCTTGGACTTCCTCAGGGGCAAAAGCGTCCTTCTATGTGTAGGTATAATCCTTCATATGATGCTGGTGGCTCTTTTCAATCCGTCCGGTTTGGCGCGCCCGGAGTGTCCTCCAATCATTAGCTCGCTTCCGGGTTCGTCCGTGTCATGCCTTAACTATGGTATCCTCTTACTTCCTGGTTCCACGGAGCTTAGCCACACCCCTTTATGACACGGTCTCCTTATTTAATCCGACCGCACCAGCTGATCGACGCTGGATTATTGAACTACGTTCCGTACTCACGAACCGGCTACAACATCGTTGTGAAAGCCCTCTGTTACCGGACCGGACTGGAAGACTTCAAGTTCCCTTCACCTCTCCTCATCCACGACTAAAAGCTGAACTCTCTCCATTCAGGATAACCACCTCTGAGGAGATCTCGGGAACCAGTGTTCTATGTGCCGGAAGCTAAGTAAAACCTCTGTGATAAGCGTTGCATCTCAAAGCTGTTATTTCCTGTCTCTAAAGTCCTTCGATAAAACAAACCCGTTACAGCTAACTTCAACTCATACTTTATATCAGTTAGCTGCATCTGTCTTGCTTCAGTTAAAGCCTATGGAACAGCTATTGTAACTTCTTATCACCTAATTCATTAACACTACTAAGAGACTCTTTCTGATTCAGTGTCTGCTAATTACTACCGTTTACTACTTAAAGCTACAGTGCCTGTAATTGTGGACTTCAGTTATCGTGTACTACTTAAAGCTACAGTGCCTATAATTGTGGACTTCAGTTATCGTTTACTACTTAAAGCTACAGTGCCTGTAATTGTGGACTTCAGTTATCGTTTACTACTTAAAGCTACAGTGCCTATAATTGCGGACTTCAGTTATTGTTTACTACTTAAAGCTACAGTGCCTGTAATTGTGGACTTCAGTTATCGTTCACTACTTAAAGCTACAGTACCTGTAAATTGGACTTAAAGTCAATACCTTTTACTTTTTATAATAAATATTCAAACTATAAGAAATCTGCAGTTGTGTTCCTTCATAACAAATGTTTAGACGTGACAGTCCGTCCATAGTACTTCCGGGTGCGAGCCAATGACGTAACCGGATATGCGTCTCGCATCTCTCTTCCGGGATTTGTTTATGCGTTCCACCTGATGTGCGTTCCACCGCTCGTTTATAGAGCGGAGAATAGCCACAGATAAAGAATTAATTTAGCAATATGCAACAGTAATAATCTCTTAAACATGATGATATTTTCCAAGACTTCACTTAGAAACTATTTACAACTATTTACAAACCCTTGATAACTATACAAAGTATAACATAAAGATGGAAAGTAGAATAAAAGTATATCATATTCTACAAAAATGATGTGCTTAGTTAGACCACATAGTCAAGACATATATTTGTCATTATTAAGGTTAGAAACAAAAAAGAAAAAAGTACAGAAAATACATACAAGAAGGTGTTCATTAGAGAAAACAGACCAAATCAAAATCAACGTTGAGTCCCCTAGGTTGCATGGTTTGTAGGGTATGTATCCAGTATCCCTCTCTTTTTCTCAATAATGACATCAGGTCACCTCCTCTATCATCTAGAACTACTTGTTCAATGATGATACATTGGAGGGTATTAAAGCTGAAGATTGGACATTTATTGCAGTGCACTGGCACTGAGTGGGTCAACAGATGGTTTCTGATATTGTGTCTATGTTCCTGGAACCTGACTTTGGCTTTTCTACCTGTTCTTCCCACATATTGCATCCCACACCCACATGTGAGTAGGTATACAACATGTGTCGAAAAACAGGATAGATTGCCTTTGATTTTTTTTTGTTTTGTTTCTAACCTTAATAATGACAAATATATGTCTTGACTATGTGGTCTAACTAAGCACATAATTTTTGTAGAATATGATATACTTTTATTCTACTTTCCATCTTTATGTTATACTTTGTATAGTTATCAAGGGTTTGTAAATAGTTGTAAATAGTTTCTAAGTGAAGTCTTGGAAAATATCATCATGTTTAAGAGATTATTACTGTTGCATATTGCTAAATCAATTCTTTATCTGTGGCTATTCTCCGCTCTATAAACGAGCGGTGGAACGCACATCAGGTGGAACGCATAAACAAATCCCGGAAGAGAGATGCGAGACGCATATCCGGTTACGTCATTGGCTCGCACCCGGAAGTACTATGGACGGACGAACCCGGAAGCGAGCTAATGATTGGAGGACACTCTGGGCGCGCCAAACCGGACGGATTGAAAAGAGCCACCAGCATCATATGAAGGAATATACCTACACATAGAAGGACGCTTTTGCCCCTGAGGAAGTCCAAGGACGTTTGGACGAAACGCGTAGGGCTGATTGATAGTGTTAGAGTTTTCATTGTTTATATTAGGCTGTTTTATTATTTTTATCCTTATTATTTTTATTATTTTGACCGGGTTAAGTTGATCCTGCAAGTCATCATGAGATCCTGAGACCGGTTGATTTTATATGCCTGTTTGCCACTACAACACTGTAAGTGTGCCTCATTATTAAAGTGTAACTTTTTACCAAGATACTCTGCACTATTTTGCTTTCTTATTCCCTTCTATGTATCCTATGATGGTCCACCAACCTTGAGATTTACATCGCTTTATAAGATATGCCTACAATCAATTTTGGTTTGTGAGTGTGAATTACTATTTATACTTCCACTCTCTCTTATAAGTCAACAGTATTATGCTATGTCTGTTATTATTGTATTGTAGATCCATTTTTCCCCATATCTATTGAGGACCTGGAGGAGTCCTTATCTACTATACATTTAGTTCAAGGGTAATTGTTTTTGCTATCCACTATTACCCACTAAGAGTGTGTTCTATCCACTAGGAGGTGAATCTACACTTTCTATATTTGAACTGATTATGGGAGGAGCTACATGCCTATATAAGGGACCTACAATGTATGATCAGGACTCAGACTTTGCTGTTTTTTGGTGACATTAGTCCCTCTGAGTCCCGATCGGTGAACCAAATAAAGAATCTCTTCCTTCCTGAAGAAACCTGAGTCCATCTCTCTGTGCTTGGCTTCCGTCAGTTTCTCCGGTATCATTTGGTGCATTGGCCGGGAACCTCATTGTTCAACGGTAGCTGAGAAGCAGAGGCGTGAGACGGTCTATCTTTGCCCACGTTCTCTACGGCTGCACCCCTGAACTTCTGCGTGGACCTCCCTTCATCTCGGCGCCACTGGTCTGTTGTCCAAGAGATCATCGGCCTCTACGTAGTAAGTGCTGGGGTGCCCCCGTCGATGAGTGTGAACCCAGGTTCAGGAACGAGGAGGTAAGACGACCACTGTTTTAGACGGCGGACCCACTAGGGGTATTGGATACCGATTGTGCGGTAGGCCCATAAGGGGTTATTTGGAATCTGCCCCCTCCAGTGGAGGGAAGGAGCGAAGGCACACCGCTCAATTAAACGCCCTTTAGTAAGCCCGTTTAATTTTGGTTTGGAGTCAGGCGAGGTTCTGGTGTAAATAGCCCTAGACGGACACCAGTGTCTTGTCTAGACTAGCGTTCTAGGGTGTATATTTTGTTCGCTAGGTCGGAGGGACCGGGAGACTACGCGGCGTCTGTGTAAATTCGGTCCGCTAGATCTCAACCTATCTTGGCTAAGTGGGAAGGCGTATAAATTTGGAACCCACTAGATTTTTGATAGAGTAAATAGACTAAAAGGGTGCTGTTGTAAATTCCGCCCTCTAGTTCGCTATATGTGGTGCTTGGGCAGTGTGGCTAACCAAAACGTATGTAGATAGTTTTAGGTAGCCCATCAAGGTACTGGCCAATAGATTAGTTGGGAATTGTAAATGTGTTAAAGATTGTTGGTAGCGTGTATATCTTGCTAGATAGCGTGAGCTCTGCCGTCTAGCGAGAGTGTGAATAGTGTGTAACTGTATTATAGCGCACGGTACCATAACCATGTATAATTACTGATACTGTAAATAAGTACTAATAATTGTCGTCTATGTTGCATGTTTTAACACCATAACCACTACTAATTGTACGGTGACTTTAAATTGTACTTTAACCTATGCTAACCGTACTGTAACTACTGTTTGTAAAGACGATGTTACTGGGGTATGTTATAGACGGGTAATTCAAATATAGGGAATTATAGCGTGGGTGACCGTGTAGTTTCGCCAAAGGGCACAGTATTAGTTACTTAGTGACTGGTGTAACAGCTGTGTGTGTACGGGAATTCCCTGAGTGTTTTGTTGTGTGCGTTTCACTTAGTAACTGTACCACGTGGTGCTGTTGCCGAGGGAACGGGTGTGACCGTTGGTAGAGTGTTTGTATAGTTTCTGTTGGAAACGACGCTCCATTGTTAAGTATGGGCGCGTCAGATTCGACGATTTTGGATCCCTTAGGATGTATGATAAAGAATTTTAAAAAGGGATATACAGTATGTGATTTGGGGGTAAAGATGTCTCCAGCACGCTTGATTACATTGTGTAGTAGGGAATGGCCTACTTTGGTTGCCGCATGGCCGCCACGTGGCAGTTTAGATCCTAAACTGGTACAGCGTGTACACGTGGCTGTATCAGGTAGGCCTGAACTTTATGGCCAGTTTCCATATATTGATTGTTGGAGGTAGGCCGTAAAAGACTCGCCAAAATGGATCCGAGTATGCCACGAGGAACAATGTCGCCTCATGGTGGCCAGGACTCGCTTGTCCACTAAGGCCGTAATTACGCCCATTTTGGACACACCTCCTGAGTCTGAGATCCCTATGTCGCTCCCTTACTCCTCCTCCACCGGAAGAGGAAGAGGAGGTGCTGCTGGAAACGCTCCTCCCCTTGCCCCGTTGTCCCCACCTACTTCCTCCTCTAGCTCAGAGCCCAGCCCTCTTGTTTTAAACCCTCCCCTCTCAGTACCTACCTCTGTCAACTCCACCTACCCAGATTTGGCGCCATTTCTAGTTCCTGGTCAGGCTCCTCCTGGCCCGGACCGGAATATTTTACTCACCGACCTCCCCCTCAGTAAAGCGTCCCCATCCCCTTGTCTTACTACCCCTCGACCAGAACCCCTAACTGACGTTCCTAAACGAAGCCCCATACTAACCCGACAATTGACCGGTACCCTACAACCCCGACATTATCAAATGCCACTTCGACTGACACGTGGCCCGACACACATTAACGGTGACGGCCAGATACAATATGCTGATCCAGTATTCGTTTATGTTCCCTTCACTACTGATTTATTTAATTGGAAGACCCATAACTCCTCATACACCGAAAAGCCTCAAGCCATGACGGATTGTTTACCTCCATAGTCCAGACACATAATCCCACTTGGGCTGATTGCCAGCAACTGCTTATGACATTGTTTAATAACGAGGAAAGGACAAGGATAAACCAAGCGGCAATTAAAGCGCTGGAAGAAGTGGCCCGTACACAAAATCAGGCCAATCCGGCAGCATGGGCCGCAGCACCTTATCCAAACACTGATCCGGAATGGAATATCAATGGCGCAGATATGGCCCATTTAAAAGCATACAGGGACGCTATTATTGCTGGCATGAAAGCTGGAGGAAAGAAGGCGATTAACATGTCTAAGACGGCTGAGGTATTGCAGAAATGTGACGAATCGCCCAGTGTCTTTTATGACCGATTATTGGAGGCATACCGCTTGTATACCCCCTTTAATCCGGAGGCCCCTGAGAATTCCCGGATGGTTAACTCTGCCTTTGTCAGCCAAGCCTACGGAGATATAAAGCGCAAGCTACAAAAGTTAGAAGGGTTTGTAGGAATGTCCATAACCCAACTAATGGAGGTAGCGAATAAAGTGTACATGAACAGGGAAACAGAGACAAAGAAAGAGGAAGAGCGCAAGATGCGTAGAAAGGCAGATATGCTAGCGGTAGCAATCGCAGGCGTAGATAGAAGAGAAAAGGAAGTATATAGGGGAACAGATAGAGGCGATAGTAAGTGGAATGGGGAACCCCTGAGTAGAAATCAGTGCGCATACTGTAGGGAAGAAGGGCATTGGAGAAGTGAGTGTCCGCGAAGGGAACAGTATGAGAGAGACAAACCTAGGGCAGGATATGGTAATTATAGAGGCAGAGCGAGAGGTAGAGGAGGTCCTGGAGGGAATAATGGTAGCAATAGAGGAAGTGTTAGAGAAGACAGGTATTATCCAGCAGCGCAGAGATCCCGCGATAGAGAAGATAGGGACTTTGTAGGATTGGCTGACACGGTCATGGAGGACTATTGATACCGACCGGGCTCTATCCCCCTTGGCCGAGCAGAGCCTATGGTCGATGTATCAATAGGGGGAAAAAGGAGTGCATTCATGATCGATACTGGTGCTGAACATTCGGTGGTGACTGACCTAGTTGCTCCTCCATCCGGAAGAACTATCACCGTAATAGGAGCAACTGGAAGGAGTGCTGCTAAACCGGTTCTTAAAAGTCGACTCTGTACATTGGGAGGCCACGTATGAAAAACATCAATTCCTTTATATGCCTGAATGTCCAGTCCAAACTGTTAGGACGTGATTTGTTGTCAAAACTACAAGCGCAGATAACGTTTCTACCAAATGGAACAACATCTTTAAAGTTCAATGGACCTTCAGGTATAATGACAATATCTGTACCAAAGGAAGAAGAGTGGCGACTTTATACAGCGTTGACTAGCCAAAACCCTAAGAGTGATGAATCCTTGTTTAATATACCAGGAGTGTGGGCAGAGAACAACCCACCAGGACTTGCTCGCAATATCCCACCAATTCGAATCAAACTGAAACTTGGGGTCTATCCAGTGAGCTTAAGGCAATATCATATCCCACAAAAGGCCAAGAAGAATATACAATCGTATTTGGATAAGTTCATACGGTATGGTATCCTAAAATTCTGTACTTCCCCCTGGAACACCCCATTGTTGCCTGTTCAAAAGCCCGGTACAGATGAGTATCGCCCTGTGCAGGACTTGAGAGCAGTCAATGATGCGGTCGTAAGTATACACCCAGTTGTGCCCAATCCATATAACCTGCTTGCTTTAATTCCGGGCGGGGCTACCTATTTCACTGTCTTAGATCTCAAAGATGCCTTCTTTTGCCTTCGAATTGCTGCGGAAAGCCAGTGTATCTTCGCATTCCAATGGGAAAATGCTGTAACGGGCTTGAAACGCCAGATGACTTGGACAAGACTGCCCCAAGGGTTTAAAAATTCACCCACCCTATTTGGATCAGCTTTAAGTCAAGACTTACTGGATTTCAAGTCCATCCCAGGAGAGTGTGTACTATTGCAATATGTAGATGATTTGTTGATAGCGGCAGTTACAAGAGAAATATGTCAGCAAGCAACAGATGATCTACTACACATTCTCTGGAAGGCAGGATACAAGGTGTCCAGGAAGAAAGCTCAGTTGTGTCAGCCAACTGTCAAGTATCTGGGATTCCATATCTCTGAAGGTCAAAGGATAATGGGGCCAGAGAGAAAAGAAGCTGTATGCCAAATACTAATACCCAAGAATAGAAGACAAGTGCGGGAATTCTTGGGGGCAGCAGGCTTCTGTAGGATATGGATTCAAAGTTATGCGATATTGGCGAAACCTCTTTATGCAGCTATAAAAGGTACAGAACACGCTCCCTTCCTGTGGACCCCTGAACAGCAAAAGACATTTGAAGATGTGAAGAAGGCTTTGATGAGTGCCCCAGCATTAGGTCTACCTGATCATACACGTCCATTCTACTTATATGTACACGAGCAAAGAAGAATGGCTGTGGGAGTATTGACACAGTACTTAGGATCATGGCAAAGACCTGTTGCATATATGTCCAAACAACTGGATGCAGTGGCCAGTGGTCTTCCACCTTGTCTAAGAGCTGTAGCTGCCGCCGCCCTGCTGGTAGCCGAAGCTGATAAGCTCACTCTGGGTCAGGAACTCTACGTGCGAGTCCCGCACGCAGTACAAACGTTGCTAGACTATAAAGGCAATCATTGGTTTAGTAATAGCCGCATGACTAAGTATCAAGCTATGTTGTGTGAAAACCCAAGAGTGCATTTAGAGACTGTTAATACCTTGAATCCAGGTCCCCTTTTGCCACAACCTACTGAGAGTCAACATGATTGCCTGGAGGTGATGGATGAAGTGTTCTCAAGTAGACCGGACCTTCGTGATTTTCCTATCCAGAACCCTGATGTCCAGTATTTTACGGACGGCAGTAGTTATGTGAAAGAAGGGATTCGCTATGCAGGATATGCAGTGACTACCATAGACAAGGTGATAGAAGCTCGGCCATTGTCAAAAGGAACATCGGCACAGAAGGCAGAATTAATTGCACTAACACGAGCGTTACAATTGGCAGAAGGTTTAAGAGTGAACATCTACACGGACTCCAAGTATGCGTTTTTAACCACTCATGCCCATGGAGCTTTGTATAAAGAAAGAGGACTATTGAATTCAGAGGGTAAAGAAATTAAGTACGCAGCTGAAATATTGCAACTACTGGAAGCCGTGTGGGAACCGAAAGAAGTTGGTATTATACATTGTCGGGCGCATCTGAAAGGAGATGGTGACGTAACCAAAGGAAATCGGATGGCAGATAATGCAGCTAAGCGTGCCGCTGAATCAGGAAGACATGAATATGTGGAACATATAGCTGCACTTATACCGACTTCACTGTCTCAATGGACTCCAGTTTATACAGCTCAAGAAGAAGATGTCAGGGTACCTGAAGCCTCTACCTCTGAGAGAGGTAGAGACTTAGAAGTTTATCCGTCCGGACGGCATGTCTCCTCGGTTCCTCGCGGTTCACCCGGTCTCGCAAACGCCGGCCGCGAGGGAGCTACTTCCTTTTATAGCAGGAGGCCCAGAGGCCGACGTCATGACGCCAACCCGGAACGCCCTGTCACTCAAATCTGTGGAGACGAATCAGGACTCGCCGGAGGCGTGTCTTCTCTCCCTAACCAGCATACTTAACAGTGGCTCTCCCATTTACTCATTGCCCTGTCGTGGTTCTAGTCTGCCTAGTCACACAGTGCTTTGATATTCTCTTGCCTTTTGGTTCTGACCCGGTTTTGGTATTTACTCTCCTGTCTTTCTGTTATCCTTGACCCGGCTTGTCTCTCGCTTACCTGTCTTCTCGTTCCCTCGACCTCGGCTTGTCTCTGACCATTCTATTGTAGTTTTACGTTAAGTCCGGCCATTCTAAGGACCGGTATACGTATCTGCTACTCTTTGTACTCTGCGTGTTGGATCCCTGACCCGATCCTGACATTACGACAGGGCCATGGATCCTGCAGGTACAAATTGTCAGCTTGGTTCTCCTGATCCTAGGTTTGACGCCATGGATCATAGGATGGATCAGATGGCTCTAGCACTACAGGCGCTGCTATCACGTCCTATTAATCCACCGGAGGAGATGCGTAATACGTCTGCTTCTTCTGTGGGTCCAGGACTAGAAGTAGCTAATGTAGGTGCTTCTTCCCGAGTTACCCCACCTGTACGTTATGCTGGTTCTCCTGAGAGGTGTCGGGGGTTTTTGAACCAGATCAGTATCCATTTCGAGCTACAGCCCCGCTCCTACCCTACTGATAGGGCAAAAGTGGGATTTATTATTACCTTACTCATTGAGAAAGCTCTGAGATGGGCTAATCCGTTGTGGGAGAATGATAATCCATTAGTCTATAACTATAATGCCTTTGTAGCTGCTTTTAAAAGAACTTTTGATCCCCCTGGCAGGAGGGTCAATGCAGCCAGATTACTGTTGCGCCTTAGACAAGACAACCAAACACTTGTGGATTACGCACTAGAGTTCAGGTCTTTGGCGGCAGAGGTAAAATGGAATGAACAGGCTTATATAGACGTATTTTTAAATGGATTATCCGATGTAATACTTGATGAGGTAGCGACAAGAGAGCTTCCCGAGAACCTGGAAGACTTAATTTCCTTTATCTCTCGTATTGACGAACGTCTAAGGGAGAGGCAGAATACTCGGGATAGAACCGGTAAATCTTCCTTTAGACTAGCACCATCATTTCAAATTTCTGAAACCCAGACTCCACAGGTTTCAGAACCTATGCAGTTAGGCCTTACTCGTCTGTCAGAGGAGGAGAGACAGTACAGGAGAAGGGAGGGACTATGTATGTATTGTGGAGTCAGAGGTCATGTACGTTTGAGCTGTCCCAGTCGTCCGGGAAACGCTCGCACCTAAGTTTCTCTAGAGGACAGACCTTGGGTGTTTCGATTTTGTCCTCTACTCATAACTACAAAGAACATAGACTCCTATTACCGGTCTCTTTAACTTGGGAGAAGGGAACCTTAGAGACTATGGCATTGATAGATTCCGGCGCTGCTGAGAATTTTATCGACCAAAAGTTTCTCACCAAACACGCTATCCCATTCCAGTTAAGGAAGACACCCTTGGCTGTTGAGGCCATTGATGGTAGACCTTTAGTTGAGCCTGTGATCTTCCGGGAGACCACACCTCTTAACTTAACTACTGGTATTCTACACAAGGAGGAAATATCCCTACTACTCATTTCATCTCCTTCTGTTCCCATAGTCCTGGGATACTCCTGGCTTAAGAGACATAATCCCGTTATAGATTGGAGATCAGGGGAAATAGTTTCGTGGGGTCAGACTCACCACGGACAAGTCAGAAGGGTTTTACACAAACTTCTTCAGCATGGCTTGTACTGCAAATTAGAGAAATGCAGCTTTGACCAATCCCAAACTACCTTTCTTGGTTACGTGATTTCTGGAGAGGGGTTTGAAATGGACCCGGAGAAGCTCCAATCCATATTAGATTGGCCTTTACCTAAGGGTCTCAAAGCTATCCAGAGATTTATTGGTTTCTCCAATTACTACAGACGTTTCATTAAGGGATACTCCTCTATCATTGCTCCCATCACCAATATGACCAAACAAGGGGCTGATACTAAGAATTGGTCTACTGAAGCACTTCTGGCTTTTAAGACACTCAAGGAGCTGTTTGCTTCCGCACCAATTTTAGTTCACCCTGATACTACACTACCTTTCCTACTCGAAGTTGACGCTTCTGAGACTGGTATAGGTGCCGTCCTGTCCCAAAGGTTGGGTGTAGATAAACCATTACATCCTTGTGGATACTTTTCCAAAAAATTGTCGGGTACTGAAAGCAGATATGACATTGGTGACAGGGAACTACTAGCGGTTATAATGGCCTTAAAGGAGTGGAGACATTTATTGGAGGGTACTTTGCATCCTGTTACTATTTTGACAGATCATAAAAACTTATCCTATATTGGAGAGGCTAAACGACTATCATCTAGACAGGCGCGTTGGTCCATATTCCTCACTCACTTCAACTACGTACTCACATATAGGCCAGGTTCTAAGAATTCTAAAGCCGATGCCTTGTCTCGCCAATATGAACCTGCTGCCGTGTCTGAGCCGGTTTTGTCCTCTATAGTACCCAAGTGTAACATTATCGCTAACACTACTCTCAAAGTCCATTCTCCGCTACTTGATCAGATAAGGAGCTTGCAGCATCTGGCACCTAGACTGACTCCGGCTTCCAAACATTTCGTTCCTCCTGAACTCCAATTGGAGCTCTTACAGTGTCTTCACGAGAGTAAGGTGGCTGGCCATCCGGGTGTTCGCAAGACGTATTCTTTGATTTCCAAGGATTTCTGGTGGCCTTCGTTACGGAAGGATATTAAGGATTTTATTGGAGTTTGTGAGGTCTGTACTAGAACTAAACTACCGCATTCGCTTCCTTGTGGTCTTCTACAACCTCTGGAAATTCCTGACAAACCTTGGTCCTGTGTGGCAATGGACTTTATTGTGGATTTGCCTGTTTCTAAAAGGCACACTGTTATCCTTACCGTAGTCGATAGGTTTACCAAGATGGCACATTTCGTACCTTTGCCTAAACTCCCAACTTCTCCTGAATTGGCGGAGATCTTTGCTAAAGAGATTTTTCGTTTGCATGGGATTCCTTCGGAGATCACTTCTGATAGAGGCTCCCAATTTGTTTCACGTTTTTGGAGATCATTCTGTTCTCAATTAGGCATCAAATTGAATTTTTCGTCCGCCTATCATCCTCAGTCTAACGGAGCTGCCGAGCGTACCAACCAGAAGATTGAGCAATACCTACATTGTTTTGTTTCCGAACACCAGGACGATTGGGTCGGTTTGATTCCTTGGGCGGAGTTTGCGCACAACAATCTCGTTTGTGACTCTACGCATTCAAGCCCCTTCTTCATGAACTATGGCTTTCATCCATCTATTCTTCCCTCGGTTTCTCCTTCCCAAGGAGTGCCGTCGGTTGATGTCCATGTGGCCAATTTGAGGAAGTTGTGGGATCAGACTCGACAGATTCTTCTACACAATTCTATGCTGGTTAAGAAACATGCTGACAAACGTAGAAGGGCGGCTCCGAATTTTGTTCCAGGTGATAGAGTTTGGTTGAGTACTAGGAATATTCGCCTTAAAGTTCCTTCCATGAAATTCGCTCCTCGTTATATTGGTCCCTACAGGATCTTGACTCGAATTAATCCGGTGGCGTATCGTCTAGCTCTCCCAGCCACTTTACGCATCCCGAACTCCTTTCACGTGTCATTACTGAAACCTCTAATCTGTAACAGATTCTCCTCCACTATCGCCCCTCCGCGCCCTGTTCAGGTGGAGGGTCAGGAGGAGTATGAGGTTAACTCCATTATTGATTCTCGTGTCTCCCGGGGGAGAGTACAATATTTGGTTAACTGGAAGGGTTATGGTCCTGAGGAGAGGAGTTGGGTACCACAAGAGGATGTTCATGCTCCTCGCCTTCGCAGGGCATTTCACTCACGCTTTCCATCTCGCCCCGGCTCCTTCCGCCCGGTGGGCGTATCTGAGAGGGGGGGTACTGTCAGGGTACCTGAAGCCTCTACCTCTGAGAGAGGTAGAGACTTAGAAGTTTATCCGTCCGGACGGCATGTCTCCTCGGTTCCTCGCGGTTCACCCGGTCTCGCAAACGCCGGCCGCGAGGGAGCTACTTCCTTTTATAGCAGGAGGCCCAGAGGCCGACGTCATGACGCCAACCCGGAACGCTCTGTCACTCAAATCTGTGGAGACGAATCAGGACTCGCCGGAGGCGTGTCTTCTCTCCCTAACCAGCATACTTAACAGTGGCTCTCCCATTTACTCATTGCCCTGTCGTGGTTCTAGTCTGCCTAGTCACACAGTGCTTTGATATTCTCTTGCCTTTTGGTTCTGACCCGGTTTTGGTATTTACTCTCCTGTCTTTCTGTTATCCTTGACCCGGCTTGTCTCTCGCTTACCTGTCTTCTCGTTCCCTCGACCTCGGCTTGTCTCTGACCATTCTATTGTAGTTTTACGTTAAGTCCGGCCATTCTAAGGACCGGTATACGTATCTGCTACTCTTTGTACTCTGCGTGTTGGATCCCTGACCCGATCCTGACAGAAGAGTGGTTAAAGACAGAAGCTGGGAAATACCTGGAGAACAAATGGTATCAGTTAGAAGATGGAAGAATAGTCATTCCAGCATCACTAGCTGTAGAAATTGTCCAGAACTATCACAACGGGACTCATTCTGGAAGAGATAGTATGGAAGAATCTCTCAGAAAACATTTCTACATACCAAGATTGTCCAACTTGACTCAAGCCATTGTACGAAGATGTGTAATATGTGCTAAGAATAACGCAAAGCAAGGACCAGTGAAACCACCGGGAGTCAGTATATGGGGGGACTCCCTATGTCCGATCTTCAAATAGACTATACGGTAATGCCTAAATCCGGCGGACATCGCTACCTACTAGTAGTTGTGTGTACCTACTCAGGTTGGGTAGAAGCATGTCCCACTCGTACAGAGAAAGCAGGAGAAGTTGTGCGATTCCTGTTGCGAGAAATAATACCCCGATATGGACTACCATGTTCTATAGGATCGGATAATGGTCCAGCCTTTGTTCATCAGTGCCTACAACAACTGACTCATATGCTTGGTATTAAGTGGAAGCTTCATACGGCATATAGACCTCAGAGTTCTGGGAAAGTGGAAAGGATGAACAGAACTATTAAGAACCAATTGGCAAAGATGTGTCAAGAAACTCAACTTAAGTGGAATGTTCTTTTGCCTATAGCTCTGTTATGTATTCGTAGTACACCTACCAGAAGGATGGGTCTCTCACCTTTTGAAATCATGTATGGGCGTCCACCTCCCGTACTTGGTAACTTAAGGGGGGATTTGAGTCAGTTGGGAGAAGGAATTACCCGGCAGCAGGTTGTAGAGTTGGGTAAAACTATGGAGGAGGTACAGAAATGGGTACAAGATAAATTACCTGTGAATATTTATCCCCCTGTTCATAGCTATCATCCAGGAGATCAAGTGTGGATTAAAGAGTGGAACAGTATACCGTTAGGGCCTAAGTGGAGGGGTCCTTATGTTGTTCTTTTGTCTACCCCTACAGCAATAAAGGTAGCTGAAGTGACTCGGTGGATTCATCACTCCAGGGTTAAACCAGCAGCAGTAGATTCTTGGCAAGCTACACCAGATCCAGAGAATCCCTGCAAGATCCGGTTAAAGCGCATGACTCAGTCGGAGTAACGTGGAGATATTGGGATTACAAGTGTGTTTAAAGAGATCAATAAGTGAGTGTTTTGTCGGCCATAATAAAGCCAGACCACTCACCCACGTGACATAGCCAGGGTGTCTCGAAGGGACCTCTGTGAAGGGAAGAGAGGACCTGCAGAACTCCATTCCTTGCAGTCCTTACATCCTGGAAGCTGAGGTGCCATCGCACGGACGAAGACTGAGGATGAAGACGTCGAAAGAAGTGCTCTTGATAATGTGTATTTTTATGTTTTTTATTATTCAGGAAGGTAGAGGTACCGACACACCTAGCTGTGAGGTTTGCATTAAGACTACTATAACAGGTAATCATATTTCCCAGACCCTAATTTGGCATTCACAATATGAATGTAAAGGATATGTATCAAGGTGTAGATACTTAGGTATAGAGTATAGTGTATGCCATTTAGGAGTAGGCGAACCTAAGTGCTTCAATCCAGAGTATCAACCCCGTACAATTTGGTTGACCCTCCGGAATGGAGACTCACAGGGGACCCTAATAAATAAAACAGTATTAGAAACCGTACATTCTTCGGGTGTTCTGCTATTTGATGCATGTAAGGCGATATCAAGTGGTAGAAAACCGTGGAATGTATGCGGGGATCTTAAGTGGGAGAGAACGTATGGGTCTAACGATAAGTATATTTGTCCCAGTAGTAAAAATAAGTACGTAAGTCCAAAATGCCCAGATAGGGATTATAATTATTGCCCATATTGGTCTTGTGTGGGGTGGGCAACTTGGGGACAGACAGTAGATAAGGATATGATTGTTACTAAGTTGCCTACCAAACCGTATTGTAAGTCTATGGAGTGTAACCCAGTCCATATACTTATTAATAATCCTGAACAGTTTATAGATAGGTTCGGAAACTTATTTGGGTTTCAGATATATGGGACGGGTTTGGATCCTGGGACAATATTATTTATTGGGATAGAGACCGATACCGTAGCATCCCAAACTCATCAGGTTTTCCATTCTTTTTATGAAGAGAGGAGTGTAGAAAATAAGATTCCCCATAATGCTAAGAACCTGTTTATTGATCTAGCCGAGAGTATTGCTGGTAGTCTTAATGTGACCAACTGCTATGTGTGTGGAGGTACTAATATGGGAGACCAATGGCCCTGGGAAGCAAAGGAGGTAATGTCCGGTTCTGAGACAATTGAACAAATAATATCTTCTCAAGCCGATTATCAAATGAGTGTTAGAGGTAAATCTGAGTGGCGATTAAAGACCTCCATCATAGGTTATGTTTGCATAGCAAGAAAAGGAATAATGTTTAACACATCTGTAGGAGAACTAACTTGTCTAGGGCAAAAAGCTTATGATGATACTACAAAGAATACAACCTGGTGGTCGGCTTCAAATGTCTCAGAACCACCTAACCCGTTTGCAAGTTATGCCAATTTAAAGGACGTGTGGTTTGATCTATCTATCACATCTAGTTGGAAAGCCCCAGCAAATTTGTACTGGATCTGTGGTAAGAAGGCCTATTCGGAGTTACCACAGGACTGGGAAGGGGCATGTGTGTTAGGTATGCTCAAACACAGTGCCTAGTGCCTAGTCACACAGTGCTTTGATATTCTCTTGCCTTTTGGTTCTGACCCGGTTTTGGTATTTACTCTCCTGTCTTTCTGTTATCCTTGACCCGGCTTGTCTCTCGCTTACCTGTCTTCTCGTTCCCTCGACCTCGGCTTGTCTCTGACCATTCTATTGTAGTTTTACGTTAAGTCCGGCCATTCTAAGGACCGGTATACGTATCTGCTACTCTTTGTACTCTGCGTGTTGGATCCCTGACCCGATCCTGACAGAAGAGTGGTTAAAGACAGAAGCTGGGAAATACCTGGAGAACAAATGGTATCAGTTAGAAGATGGAAGAATAGTCATTCCAGCATCACTAGCTGTAGAAATTGTCCAGAACTATCACAACGGGACTCATTCTGGAAGAGATAGTATGGAAGAATCTCTCAGAAAACATTTCTACATACCAAGATTGTCCAACTTGACTCAAGCCATTGTACGAAGATGTGTAATATGTGCTAAGAATAACGCAAAGCAAGGACCAGTGAAACCACCGGGAGTCAGTATATGGGGGGACTCCCTATGTCCGATCTTCAAATAGACTATACGGTAATGCCTAAATCCGGCGGACATCGCTACCTACTAGTAGTTGTGTGTACCTACTCAGGTTGGGTAGAAGCATGTCCCACTCGTACAGAGAAAGCAGGAGAAGTTGTGCGATTCCTGTTGCGAGAAATAATACCCCGATATGGACTACCATGTTCTATAGGATCGGATAATGGTCCAGCCTTTGTTCATCAGTGCCTACAACAACTGACTCATATGCTTGGTATTAAGTGGAAGCTTCATACGGCATATAGACCTCAGAGTTCTGGGAAAGTGGAAAGGATGAACAGAACTATTAAGAACCAATTGGCAAAGATGTGTCAAGAAACTCAACTTAAGTGGAATGTTCTTTTGCCTATAGCTCTGTTATGTATTCGTAGTACACCTACCAGAAGGATGGGTCTCTCACCTTTTGAAATCATGTATGGGCGTCCACCTCCCGTACTTGGTAACTTAAGGGGGGATTTGAGTCAGTTGGGAGAAGGAATTACCCGGCAGCAGGTTGTAGAGTTGGGTAAAACTATGGAGGAGGTACAGAAATGGGTACAAGATAAATTACCTGTGAATATTTATCCCCCTGTTCATAGCTATCATCCAGGAGATCAAGTGTGGATTAAAGAGTGGAACAGTATACCGTTAGGGCCTAAGTGGAGGGGTCCTTATGTTGTTCTTTTGTCTACCCCTACAGCAATAAAGGTAGCTGAAGTGACTCGGTGGATTCATCACTCCAGGGTTAAACCAGCAGCAGTAGATTCTTGGCAAGCTACACCAGATCCAGAGAATCCCTGCAAGATCCGGTTAAAGCGCATGACTCAGTCGGAGTAACGTGGAGATATTGGGATTACAAGTGTGTTTAAAGAGATCAATAAGTGAGTGTTTTGTCGGCCATAATAAAGCCAGACCACTCACCCACGTGACATAGCCAGGGTGTCTCGAAGGGACCTCTGTGAAGGGAAGAGAGGACCTGCAGAACTCCATTCCTTGCAGTCCTTACATCCTGGAAGCTGAGGTGCCATCGCACGGACGAAGACTGAGGATGAAGACGTCGAAAGAAGTGCTCTTGATAATGTGTATTTTTATGTTTTTTATTATTCAGGAAGGTAGAGGTACCGACACACCTAGCTGTGAGGTTTGCATTAAGACTACTATAACAGGTAATCATATTTCCCAGACCCTAATTTGGCATTCACAATATGAATGTAAAGGATATGTATCAAGGTGTAGATACTTAGGTATAGAGTATAGTGTATGCCATTTAGGAGTAGGCGAACCTAAGTGCTTCAATCCAGAGTATCAACCCCGTACAATTTGGTTGACCCTCCGGAATGGAGACTCACAGGGGACCCTAATAAATAAAACAGTATTAGAAACCGTACATTCTTCGGGTGTTCTGCTATTTGATGCATGTAAGGCGATATCAAGTGGTAGAAAACCGTGGAATGTATGCGGGGATCTTAAGTGGGAGAGAACGTATGGGTCTAACGATAAGTATATTTGTCCCAGTAGTAAAAATAAGTACGTAAGTCCAAAATGCCCAGATAGGGATTATAATTATTGCCCATATTGGTCTTGTGTGGGGTGGGCAACTTGGGGACAGACAGTAGATAAGGATATGATTGTTACTAAGTTGCCTACCAAACCGTATTGTAAGTCTATGGAGTGTAACCCAGTCCATATACTTATTAATAATCCTGAACAGTTTATAGATAGGTTCGGAAACTTATTTGGGTTTCAGATATATGGGACGGGTTTGGATCCTGGGACAATATTATTTATTGGGATAGAGACCGATACCGTAGCATCCCAAACTCATCAGGTTTTCCATTCTTTTTATGAAGAGAGGAGTGTAGAAAATAAGATTCCCCATAATGCTAAGAACCTGTTTATTGATCTAGCCGAGAGTATTGCTGGTAGTCTTAATGTGACCAACTGCTATGTGTGTGGAGGTACTAATATGGGAGACCAATGGCCCTGGGAAGCAAAGGAGGTAATGTCCGGTTCTGAGACAATTGAACAAATAATATCTTCTCAAGCCGATTATCAAATGAGTGTTAGAGGTAAATCTGAGTGGCGATTAAAGACCTCCATCATAGGTTATGTTTGCATAGCAAGAAAAGGAATAATGTTTAACACATCTGTAGGAGAACTAACTTGTCTAGGGCAAAAAGCTTATGATGATACTACAAAGAATACAACCTGGTGGTCGGCTTCAAATGTCTCAGAACCACCTAACCCGTTTGCAAGTTATGCCAATTTAAAGGACGTGTGGTTTGATCTATCTATCACATCTAGTTGGAAAGCCCCAGCAAATTTGTACTGGATCTGTGGTAAGAAGGCCTATTCGGAGTTACCACAGGACTGGGAAGGGGCATGTGTGTTAGGTATGCTCAAACCATCCTTCTTCTTGTTGCCTATTGAAACAGGAGAGACTTTGGGAGTTAAAGTATATGATGTGAATCATAGGAAGAAAAGGGGACCCCTAGAGATAGGTACCTGGGAAGATAATGAATGGCCTCCCCAGCGTATCATAGATTATTATGGGCCAGCCACTTGGGCAGAAGATGGTACTTTTGGATATAGAACCCCAATATATATGCTCAACCGCATTATAAGGTTACAGGCAGTGGTTGAGATAATTACCAATGAGACATCACAAGCGCTCAATCTCCTAGCGAAACATAATACTAGGATGAGGACAGCCGTTTACCAAAATAGATTAGCCTTGGATTACCTATTGGCAGTAGAGGGAGGTGTATGTGGGAAGTTTAACCTAAGCAATTGTTGTCTTCAAATAGATGATGAAGGGCAAGCAATAGCTGAGCTTACTAGCCATATGGTTAAACTAGCGCATGTGCCTACCCAGGTATGGAAAGGGTATAATCCAAGTAGTTGGTTTGGTAATTGGTATGAGCAGTTTGGAGGACTTAAGGCATTGGTAGGTGGAGTCATGCTAATTTTGATGCTGTGCCTTCTCCTACCATGTCTGATTCCTTTGGTAGTTTGGTCTGTGCAGAGCATTATAGAGAATATAGCAGAGAGAAAGGCTGCTGCACAGATAATGGCTATATATAGGTATGAGGCTCTAAATCAGGGAGAACTAGTACAGGAAGAGGAATGTTGAGGGATTCATATCCTTAGGGAGTCGCAAAGTCTGGTCTGGTTCATAACACCCTGAGGTGTAAGCAAACTATGGTTAAGTGATGCATCTGGAATTGTGAAATATCAGAAGCATCAAAGGGGGTAAAAAAAATAAATTTACTAGGACAAGATTGCCACATGGTATGTGCATTTGCATATGTTGATGTACCAGTTAAGTCAGTTACACGTAGCTAAGATACAATCAGTAGTGTAAGGAGCATAAGTAGGAATACAGGATATACAAGTATTTCCCCTCCTCCATTGTGCTGGGCAAGCCATGTGGTCAAACAGGATTTTAGTCTCTATTCGGTTGATTAGATAAGAGTATGTGTAGGTTGAACTGATTATGGGAGGAGCTACATGCCTATATAAGGGACCTACACTGTATGATCAGGACTCAGACTTTGCTGTTTTTTGGTGACATTAGTCCCTCTGAGTCCCGATCGGTGAACCGAATAAAGAATCTCTTCCTTCCTGAAGAAACCTGTGTCCATCTCTCTGTGCTTGGCTTCCGTCAGTTTCTCCGGTATTCTGGAACGGCTGCAAAGGCTATGAATGTGATTTTCAGGAGCACATGGCGCTCATTGCCCTGATGAGATTATCCATACCAAATCACCTTCCCAGATAGTTTACTCAGTCACAACTCACATGTAAGAAGATCTGGCGCTGTTTATTCGTCGTATGATCTGTAGAATGTGCAGTTACAACAGGTAAAAGAACGATTCTTCCAAACAGGTAGGAGAGATATCACAAGTCACATATAGATGTACAGCATAGAATACACTGGAACAGGAAAGGGGGAGGGGAGAATCTGAAGCATCATGCAAACTATGGAGTGGCCCAAGAGACAAACTTAAGATGAACATTAAAGAAACAGTACATTATAATAAAACAATATCATGTAACATGACACTCCCCGCCTGAAATCTTTAGATTTCAAAGCCTATTATATATATATAAAGATAAGTCCAAATGTCTAAAAGTCCAACTTGAACCTGTAAGTGAAGAAAACATTGGAAAATAATACTGGTGTGTAAACCATAAATACAAGATACCTGCAACACAGAGAAGGTATGCAGTAAATAAACAATAAAACATGAAGTCCAATAACGGATGGCTAAAGTCCTGTAGTCTACAGTTTATAGCCGTGGAGCTTCAACAGTGGCATAGTTAACAGTTATAGTGGTGTTCTCCCCGCCATAGTACCGTACGGTCTGGTACTCTTGCATAAGTCACTCGCTTGGGAGAAGTACCAATTCTGTGATTGGTCGTGAGAAAGTCCGAGCTGAACCTACTTTGGTTTTCTTAATCTCGACCTTGCGAACCTTTCCATCATCGCTGGGCATTACGTTTGTTACAAGACCCATAGGCCACTCGTTGCGACAGACTTCTCTATCTTTCACTGCTAGCATGGCTGCACAAAGTTCAAGTCTGGGTATGGTATGCACAGGTTTTGGTGTAAGCTTTGTCTTGATTAGAACAAAATTGCAATGTATGTCTCCATTGATCCCTGAAGTCTTCAAAGAGGCCACTGCAGCTTTAGCTTCAACTGATGCGTCTGAGGAAATATGGGTTTCCTTCAGGTTAGCGGCTGAAATGGAGACTGGGGCATAGCAATGTGGAATTTGGAGCTGTTCTGGTGGATTCAGAGAACCTTTCAATTTCTCCCATCTTTGTTGTTTCTCAATAGTTTGCTACGGATAGCATCTCCTTTGTTCGGGTGAGAAGATCAATTGATTCTTTAGCAGTAGGAAAGGATTTGAGCCCGTCGTCTACGTAAAAGTTCATTTCGACAAATTGACGAGCGTCGGATCCATACTCAGCTTCTCCAAGCTGGGCTGTCTTTTTTAGTCCATAGATTGCTACAGCTGGGGAAGGGCTGTTCCCAAAGACATGCACCCTCATTCGGTAATCAATTACCTCTTTGTTGAGGTCATTGTCCTTGTGCCATAGGAACCTCAGGTAGTTTCTGTTGTCTTCCTTGACGATGAAGCAGTGGAACATTTGTTGAATGTCTGCCATCACTGCTACAGGTTCTTGTCTAAAGCGAATTAGGACTCCAATCAGGCTGTTGTTCAAGTTAGGCCCTGTGAGGAGCATGCTGTTAAGTGAGATGCCTTCATGTTGGGCACTGGAGTCAAAGACAACTCTGATTTGGTCTGGCTTTCGTGGGTGATACACACCGAAGGAAGGGAGGTACCAGCATTCTTCTCCTTCTTTCAGTGGAGGTGCGGGTTCAGCATGACCTCTATCAAAGATATTCTGGATAAAGTCTACAAAATGTCTTTCCATCTCTGGTTTCCTGCTCAAAGTACGCTTTAAGGAGGAGAATCTTTTAATGGCTTGATGTAGATTGTTGGGTAGCTTCTCTCTCGGGAGGCGAAAGGGTAGGGGGGCTACCCAACTATTGGAATCTTCCTGAAAGAACTCGTTGTCCATTACTTTAAGGAATTCTTTGTCTTCTACTGAAGGAGCTAACATGTTGTCTTCACTGCTTGCATTGAAAACTGTAGAGCCAAACCTGTCATCGTTTGTGCGGGAAAGGTTTGTGTTGCCATGTTGCAACTTGCAGCTAGTTACCTTCTCCTTTACCCAGTAGTGATGTGGGCATGGCTCAAAGTGAGTATTACGACCATTCGGCAATATATTTGTCTTAAATGAAGAAATGTTAGTAGGCCTTTTCATTTTGCCTATACAGACATTACCTATGATGACCCAGCCCAAGTCCAGGTACTGGGCAAATGGAGCATCTGGGGGTCCGCTGACCTGCCTGTGCACCTTGTGGACCCTTAGAATATCTCTTCCCAGCAGAAGAAGGATTTTAGCATCTTTGTCAAGTGGTGGGATTTCACTTGCTATTGACTTTAGGTGAGGGTGGTAGAAGGCAACTTCTGGTGTAGGTATTTCTTCTTTGTTGGCTGGTATCTGGTTGCACTCTACGAGTGTAGGTAAGGGTAATTGTACGTTATCTCCTAGAGAGGACACAATAAATCCATGTGCCCTTCTTCCAAAGACCTCTGTAGTGCCGCTACAAGTGCCTAAGGTGTAAGGGTGAACCTCTCCTCTTATGCAAAATAGATCAAACAGTTCAGATCGGGCAAGTGATCGATTGCTTTGATCATCTAAGATAGCATACACCTTTAAAGTCCTTTCTGGTTGATCCTTGTGGTGAACGTTCACTAGGCATATTTTAGCACAAGACTTGTCACAGTGGTCTTCCCCACAGACTTCAGTGCATGAGGAAAATATCATAGTGGAATTAGGCACCTGATCTGTACTCTTCCCATCGTGATTTGGCCTGGGAGAAAGGTTTGCAGATTGTGAAGGGTTGGGCTCGAGTGGATGGAGAGCTTGAACATGGTCCTCCGAACCGCACTCTATGCACTTGATAGGGATTTTACATTCCTTGGCAAAGTGATCAGTGGAAGCACAGCATCTATAACATACCCCAAAGGTCTTTAGGAGTTCCTTTCGTTCTTGTAGGGGCTTCTTCCTAAAACCGATACATTTTTTGAGGGGATGTGGCTTCTTGTGGATAGGACATAATTGGTTTGGGTTTTCGATCTTGCCGCTCTTGTTTGAGGCGGGAGCTGAGGTGGGAGCGGGAATAATGTCTGTCTTCTTAACAGACACGGGACCTCTACGGTTCTTGTAGCTGATTTGTAGGTTGTCACCTTTCAGTGAGGGAGTACTGAACTCACCAAGCGCAAAACTAGGATCGTTCTTGGTGTCAGCAATGTTCCTGACAAATTCGCAGAAGTAGGAGAAAGGGGGAAATGAAACCTTGTTTTCCCGTTTGTATTTTGACCCAATTTGGATCCACTTTTCACGTAGGCTATATGGAAGCTTGTAAATGATAGGGTTAACTCCTCGAGCAGTGTCCAGGTAACTGAGGCCCGGTAGTTTAGGGTCGGTTTTGGCAAGCTGGACTTCGAGAAGAAGGTCACTGAGTCTCTGGAACTCTTTATTGTCCTTACCAGATATCGTTGGGAAATTTTCCAATCGTTTAAGCAATGCATTCTCTATGGCTTCAGGACTACCATAACTCTGTTCTAGACGTTCCCATGCAGCGGTGAGACCTGCTGTTGGATTGTCGATGTAGACTGACCTGAGGCTCTTGACACGTTCTGTAGATTGTGGGCCAAGCCACCTGATCAGCAGATCCAGCTCCTCGGCAGCAGAAATACCAAGATCACCTATGGTAGTTTTGAAGGCAGCTTTCCAGCTTCTGTAATTTTCAGGATGGTCATCGAAGCTTACTAGGCCTGACTTGGTGAGCTCTCTTCGAAGTATATACTTTACAAACTCTGCTGTATCAGTTGTCTCTGACTTTACGTAGGAGGTCGCTGGTTGGATGTTGTGCATTGCGTTGTTTATGGTATTGTCGTAAAGAGACATTGGAAGATATGGTGCAGCAAGGGCGTTCAGCTGAGTTGTTGGGTTAAAGTCTGGAACGGTACTATTAGCAGGAGGTTGGTGACTTGCTTGCAGATTGGTGTGCAATTCTGTGACATATGCAGAATCAGCATGACAGTCAGGCGCTGTACTGGGGTGGTTTTGCATGTAGGAAGTTGCTGGAACAGCTTTTGCCTCGTGGTGTGGTGAAGTCCTTGCGTTGTCGTGAAGAATGGAGGCCATTGAGTGCTCGCTGCTGTGGTTTAGAACATAGTTCTTAGTGCGTTCGAATGGATCTTCCACATCTGCCTTGACGCTGACCCTTTCACTAGCATTTTCATCTGCACCGATAGCTTGTTCCAAAATCTTTAGTCTTGCTGCAGCTGCCTCGTAGTTGCTCTGTTCCTTTAAAGCTTCAATTGCTGCCCTTTGACGTGCTGTCTGAGCTTCCATTGCTGCCCTTTGACGTGCTGCTTTAGACGCTGCCTCAGCTTCCATTGCTGCCGCTTCCGCTTGCATTGCTGCAGCCTCGGCTTGCATTGCTGCAGCTTCAGCCTCCATGTCTGCTCTCTTTTTAGCATATGCGGCCTGTACTTTGCTAGCCTCTGCTTCAGCTCGGGCGTTTATAAGCTGTTCACTAAGCGTTGAGTGCCTTGAGCTTCGGGATCTAGAGGAACTTTTAGAATGTCTGGTGGATACGGATCTGTGAGATACAGTGTCCTGCGGCTGCGTTAATTTTGCTTCTGCCTTTGCTTTAGTTAGCAGGATAAAGCTTTCTCTTTCCATGTTAAGAAGCTGGACATTGTTAAGTTGCTCTAATGATTCCTCAGTGTTAATGTTTTGCAGAATAGTTTTATATTTATTGCTTGTAGTCTGGTACAGTTCATATGAAGCACAGAGATGCTTTATGGCGCCCTCTAGTTGCAGTACCTTATGGCTGGGACATGAAATCACATCAATGTGGGTGAGGATTTTATCCCAAATCTGC
This sequence comes from Pelobates fuscus, assembly GCF_036172605.1. Taxonomy (NCBI): domain Eukaryota; kingdom Metazoa; phylum Chordata; class Amphibia; order Anura; family Pelobatidae; genus Pelobates; species Pelobates fuscus. The sequence continues at coordinate 64,218,459 of NC_086321.1, forward strand.
TTCAAACTGGTTGCTAGTTCAGTTCTCATGGATTCATAGTTCTCTTTAACCTTCCAAGTGGGTTTCACAGAGCGTTTAGCCAATGCACTGGGCTCTGGGTCCTCATCCTGGCTTTCTCCATGTGTTGCATGCTGTGGTGTTTCATCACATACTGAGCCTTTTCCACTCATGATGGCCTGAGGTACACAGGCTTGGCTGTAGCAGTGAAGTGTGTCTGTATACTGTGTGGGGCTGTAACAAGCTGTGCTGGGGCTGTAACAAGCTGTGCTGGGGTTCTATGCAGACTTCTCATACAATACACACAGTTACACTTCACTATGATCTGTCCTGTGACACAGCAATCTATGTACAAGCTGCTGGATACGTTCTTTTACTATTCTGGAACGGCTGCAAAGGCTATGAATGTGATTTTCAGGAGCACATGGCGCTCATTGCCCTGATGAGATTATCCATACCAAATCACCTTCCCAGATAGTTTACTCAGTCACAACTCACATGTAAGAAGATCTGGCGCTGTTTATTCGTCGTATGATCTGTAGAATGTGCAGTTACAACAGGTAAAAGAACGATTCTTCCAAACAGGTAGGAGAGATATCACAAGTCACATATAGATGTACAGCATAGAATACATTGGAACAGGAAAGGGGGAGGGGAGAATCTGAAGCATCATGCAAACTATGGAGTGGCCCAAGAGACAAACTTAAGATGAACATTAAAGAAACAGTACATTATAATAAAACAATATCATGTAACATGACATCCGGTATCATTATCAATAAGCATTCAAAGGTTTAATGCGTCATACATTGTATATATAAAACACAGTTTGTCTAGGGGTGTATACATTCCACCCCAAGCTCCCAGACAAATGCCTTGTTTGCCTCGTGTTCTGGGGCTGTCCACCTTACTGTGAGTGAGTGTAGCTGTCAGTGTGTGTCTGTGAGTGAGAATGGGTGTGCCAGTGTGTGTATGTAATTTTATGTGTACCTGAGAGTATGTGCCTGTCAGTGAGTGGGTGTGTCAGTGTGCGTCTGTCAGTGAAAGTGTGTGTTGGTTAAACAGTGTGTGCCAATGACTGTGTATCTGTCAGTGAGTGTATATCAGTGCATGTATCAATGAGGGCATGTGTCTGTCAGTCAAAAAAATGGCCTTGACACGAATTGGAGGGGCAAATTTACATTTTGGGAGTGCCCGAATTTAGTTGTGGCTAGGGCAGCACAAATCCAAAATACACCACTGTATACATCAACGGAAACATATAGTAATAGTGACTGGCTGGGAGAATGATTTAAATGTAGAAAATAATCCAGGCACTCCAAGGTATTCCAACAGGTAGGCAATTTTTATTGGACCCAAGCACCAAAAAACAAAGTTTCGACCCCTTAGGGCCTTTATCAAGCTACTGAAACACACAACTTACATAGAATATATATAGGTGTATATAACAATTAACAAGTGAAAAAAACATGTGAAATGTTACAATTTGTTAATGACATAATCACAAAAGCAGCGTCAGAACATAATCATCTCTCCAATTATAGTCTCACATATTGGGGGTGTCACACAATGCAATGGAATTCAACCAATCAAAAAAGAAGGTTCATTAAATACTTAACTAATTGCTAATTATATGAGATTTGTTTCAACAAGATTAGACAATTTTAAATAGACTGGGAGCGCCAAATAAGGATAGATACTTACATTTCCGGATCAGCTGTGTGAATCTAGTCACATGACTACATTTGACATGCCATGCACATCCCATTACGCCGGCCACCTGATCGAGCTGAACTAAAGCTATTAATGCACATGCGCCGAACAGTTCGACTTCCGTCAAGATTAAATTAACAAGGGGACGGGGGCACAAAGCCAATGCGCATGCGTACAATAGCGCATGCGCAAAACACACCTTAATACAATTAAATAACCCACTTCTCAAGGATAAGCCATTTTAGAGATAGGTAAGAGATGAGTTTCTCAAAATTCTCAGGTAATTCACCTCGTCTAAAATGGAATCAGATAAGTCATTAAGAAATACATCTACAAATGCTCGATAATTCCATTTTATATCTGCTGCTAGAGTGCGAAGTTCTAAGGCTGCATGGGCTTGTCTCCCTGGTGGATCAAAAGCACGGTTAAATGCAATGACAAACTCCTTATAGTCATAAACCAAATTACTGTCATTCTCTCAAATAGGATTAGCCCCGGCCAGAGCCTTCTCGATAAGAAGAGCAGGGCTCGAGTCCTGCAGGAACGCGTGGGAACGGCGTTCCTGCACTTTTCCCACAGCAGGAACGCCTCCTATTACTAGTCCTGCAGGACCCAGGGCTGGCACAAGCGGCTGCCAGAGCAGGGGGGAGCACAAATCCGAATCCCCTGCCTCTGACTGGGGACTCGGATTTTTAAACTCACCTCTCCCCCTGCAGTCAGTGGAGTCGTCCGGCCTCTCCTGATGATGTCAGTAGGAGGGGGCGTGACTTTCTCTGCTCTTCTCACAGGACCGCTGGGGAGCAGAGGAAGCCACGCCCCCTCCTCCTGACATCATCAGGAGAGGCCGGCTTACTCCACTGACTGCAGGCTGCAGGTTCCAGATCCTGTCCCACCCCTCCTGGCCCAAGGTAAGCCTCAGGGAGGGGGGAAGGCACTTTAGTTTTTTTTTTTTTGTCCCTTTCCCCAGTCCCTGTCCCCCTCCTCAGGCCCTGTCTCCCTCCTCAGTCCCTGTCTCCCTCCTCAGTCCCTGTCTCCCTCCTCAGGCCCTGTCTCCCTCCTCAGGCCCTGTCTCCCTCCCCAGTCCCTGTCTCCCTCCTCAGGCCCTGTCTCCCTCCTCAGTCCCTGTCCCCCCTCCTCAGTCCCTGTCCCCCTCCTCAGTCCCTGTCCTCCCTCCTCAGGCCCTGTCTCCCTCCTCAGGCCCTGTCTCCCTCCTCAGGCCCTCTCTCCCTCCCTAGTCCATGTCTCCCTCCTCAGGCCCTGTCTCCCTCCTCAGGCCCTGTCTCCCTCCTCAGGCCCTGTCTCCCTCCCCAGTCCCTGTCTCCCTCCCCAGTCCCTGTCTCCCTCCTCAGGCCCTGTCTCCCTCCTCAGTCCCTGTCTCCCTCCTCAGTCCCTGTCTCCCTCCTCAGTCCCTGTCTCCCTCCTCAGGCCCTGTCTCCCTCCTCAGGCCCTGTCTCCCTCCTCAGGCCCTCTCTCCCTCCCTAGTCCATGTCTCCCTCCTCAGGCCCTGTCTCCCTCCTCAGGCCCTGTCTCCCTCCTCAGGCCCTGTCTCCCTCCCCAGGCCCTGTCTCCCTCCCCAGGCCCTGTCTCCCTCCCCAGGCCCTGTCCCCCTCCTCAGGCCCTGTCCCCCTCCTCAGGCCCTGTCCCCCTCCTCAGGCCCTGTCCCCCCTCCTCAGGCCCTGTCTCCCTCCTCAGGCCCTGTCTCCCTCCTCAGGCCCTGTCTCCCTCCTCAGGCCCTGTCCCCCCTCCTCAGTCCCTGTCCTCCCTCCTCAGGCCCTGTCTCCCTCCTCAGGCCCTGTATCCCTCCTCAGGCCCTCTCTCCCTCCCTAGTCCATGTCTCCCTCCTCAGGCCCTGTCTCCCTCCTCAGGCCCTGTCTCCCTCCCCAGGCCCTGTCTCCCTCCCCAGGCCCTGTCTCCCTCCCCAGGCCCTGTCTCCCTCCTCAGGCCCTGTCCCCCTCCTCAGGCCCTGTCCCCCTCCTCAGGCCCTGTCCCCCTCCTCAGGCCCTGTCCCCCCTCCTCAGGCCCTGTCCCCCTCCTCAGTCCCTGCCCCCCCTCCTCAGTCCCTGTCCCCCCTCCTCAGTCCCTGTCCCCCCTCCTCAGTCCCTGTCCCCCTCCTCAGTCCCTGTCCCCCCTCCTCAGTCCCTGTCCCCCCTCCTCAGTCCCTGTCCCCCCTCCTCAGTCCCTGGCCCCCCTCCTCAGTCCCTGTCTCCCACCTCAGTCCCTGTCCCCCTATTTAAGGCCCTGTCCCCCCTCCTCAGTCCCTGTCTCCCTCCTTAGTCCCTTTCCCCAGTCCCTGTCCCCCTCCTCAAGCCCTAATCCCCTTACTCGGTCCCTGTCCCCCTCCTCAGTCCCTGTCCCCGTATTTAAGGCCCTGTCCCCCCTCCTCAGTCCCTGTCCTCCCACCTCAGTCCCTGTCCTCCCACCTCAGGCCCTGTCCTCCCACCTCAGTCCCTGTCCTCCCACCTCAGTCCCCTGTCCTCCCACCTCAGTCCCTGTCCTCCCACCTCAGTCCCTGTCTCCCACCTCAGTCCCTGTCTCCCACCTCAGTCCCTGTCCCCCTCCTCAGTCCCTGTCTCCCACCTCAGTCCCTGTCCCCCTCCTCAGTCCCTGTCTCCCACCTCAGTCCCTGTCTCCCTCCTCAGTCCCTGTCCCCCTATTTAAGGTCCCGTCCCCCCTCCTCAGTCCCTGCCCCCCTCCTCAGTCCCTGTCCCCCTCCTCAGTCCCTGTCCCCCATCTCCAGCCCCTGCTCCCTTCATCAGCCCCTGCCCCCCTCCTCAGCCTCTGTCCCCCTCCTCAGCCTCTGTCCCCCTCCTCAGCCCCTGTCCCTTTCCTCAGCCCATGGCCCCTTCCTCAGCCCATGCTCCCCCTCCTCCTAAGCTCCTGTCCCTCTTCCTCAGCCCTGCCACCTTACTCAGCCCATGCATGGCCCCTTCCTCAACCCATGACCCCCCCTCCTCCTAAGCTCCTGTCCCTCTTTCCACAGCACTGTCACCTTACTTAGCCCCTGTCCCCCTCCTTAGCCCCTGTCCACCTTACTCAGCCCTTGTCCACCTTACTCAGCCCCGTGCTCTTACTCAGCCCCTGCATACGAACATCAGCCCCTGTCCCTCTTCCTCAGCCCCTGTCCCTCTTCCTCAGCCCCTGTCCCTCTTCCTCAGCCCCTGTCCCTCTTCCTCAGCCCCTGTCCCTCTTCCTCAGCCCCTGTCCCTCTTCCTCAGCCCCTGTCCCCCTTCCTCAGCCCCTGTCCCCCTTCCTCAGCCCCTGTCCCTCTCCTCAGCCCATGCCCCCCTCCTCAGCCCCTGCCCCCATCCTCCCCCTCCTCAGCACCTCAGTTCCTGTTCCTGTCCCTTTCTTCCGCTCCTGTCCCTTTTCCTCCGCTCCTGTCCCTTTCCCTCCGCTCCTGTCCCTTTCCTCCGCTCCTGTCCCTTTCCTCCGCTCCGGTCCCTTTCCTCCGCTCCTGTCCCTTTCCTCCGCTCCTGTCCCTTACCTCAGCCCATGCCCCCCCCTCTTCAGCCCCGTGCACTTACTCAGCCCCTGCATACAAGCGTATCATTTTTTGGGCGGTGAGGGGGGGGGGGGGGGGGGGCGGGGAGTGGATCTTGGGTGAGTTCCTGCACTTTTTTACCCAGGACTTGACCCCTGAAGAAGAGTGATAATAAATCAAATTTTAGCTCTATCAGTAGGGTATGATCTAGGTGAAGCTCGAAATGTGTGCTCACCTGATTCAAAAACCCTCTACAGCCTATAGGGTCCCCACCATAACATAAAGGAAAATGCATATTGTTATTGCTGCAGGGATATGAATCTGATGCAGCAGTAATAGGAGTTAGGGATTCATCTTGGTTTTCGGGTTGCATGTTAGCTGACCGATTAAAATAATGTTTGTAAAGCCTGAGCAAACTGATCCATTCTGTGGTCAAGACCATCCAAACGTGTATCATGAGAGACTGGGGGGTTAATACCTGCAGGATCAATAATGGCCCTGTTGTAATGTCATGACTATGGAGTGACCCAACACACGGAATATTAACTCTCCTATAGAAAAGGGAATATTACCTAAACCAGAATGGCTGGATTGAAGGTAATAAAAGAGAATAGTCAAAAACAGGTCAAAGGTAACAAGAAAACAGCAAAAACAAATAACCAGAGCCAAGTCAAGGGAACCAGAAATCAGAATAGTCAATGAGGAAGCCAAATGAAAACCAGAATAACTACAAAACCAATCTTGGTATACTAGGCAAGCTAGGAACCACAGCAGGGCACTGAAACATTGGTCAAGTGAATTTTTATATATCTGGGGACGTGATTGATGTAGTCATGCTCCCAAAACGTAGGAGGGTGTCTGTAAATCCTGCCCATAGTACTGCCCATCGTCTGACGTCAGCACGCGTGCACCGCATCATAAACATGGGCATGCGCACAGCGGCCGGCGTCTAGGAGACTATCTGATCGGTTAGGAAGACTGAAGGAGGCGCTCCGCTCGATCGGAGGAACAGCTGATCGGCAGACCGCCAAGATAAGTATATGATTCCTTACAATCACCATATTCAGAACATCTGGAACTAGGACTAGTGGAGGATTGAAGGAATAGCAACAATAGACTAGTGATCCTGTGACACCTTATATTCGGACAAGTCGTCACACCACGTGGATTATGCGAGGAGCATCTCAGCAGGCTCTGGGGACTCCCATGCTGTGGACAATATCAAACAAATGCTCACAGAATTCTAAAAAGATATTAGGAAGGACATCCTCTCATTGGCCGCAGATTTCGAGAGGGAGTTAGGAACCTGGACCAATGAGCTAGAAGATAAAGTGACAAGATCATCACCCACCATAATTCTCTTTTGGATGAACTTATGACCCTGCGCAATAAAGTACATGCGCCAATTTAGAGGATAGGACAGGGAAGAATAATCCCCGCATCCGGGGGATCCCAGGGCAGGTGAAGACGTGCCTACCTTTGTCCGGGACTTTCTCTTAAAACTACTTCCTGATATCGACCTGGGAACAGATGTTTTTTTGTTTTTGTTTTTTACTACTCTTCACATGCTTTTACTTTATGCAGAGGGAATTAAGTTAGGAGGGATGCAACTATAAATTAGTTAAAGTAAAGTTGACTTGGTGCACTGTACAAATGCTCTTGTTCCTTAGGTCCTTCTAACACTGTAGCCTGTCCCCTTAATTCTAAAAAACTTGCAACATCTACATTTCTCTGTCCCAGGCTACATACCAGGAGCTTCTGCACCAAGCTCCAGCTGCTGAAACAATGTTTTAATTCTTTAGGCACACGCACCCCTTTATGGCGTGGCCAGTCACGTTATTCTCTTCATTGGCTCATCTCCTTTTATCCCGCCCACCGACATACTGCTTGATAGGGTTCTGATGTTGGAGGGTATGGGTTTGGTTGAGAGATGAAAACGAGAAATTAGCATAGGATATGTGTATTCTTAGAAATGCATCCTGTAAATGTGTCAATAAGATTCTGTAATTAGGCCCATTAGAATTGTCAGCACAAGGCCCAATAGGCTCTTAATTGAGCCCTTGTTATTGGACCTTATGCACAGGCTTCCGTAGGTAGTAAACGCACCTCAGGTGGTCCCTAGGGACGTGATAACAAGAATACATTTTTATACTGTTAAGGCTGAAGGTATAAAAATGCTCCCAGAGAGAATGCACCAGCAACTAAAATTGTAATGGCCCAACATATGCATTATTGGTGGGGCCATCCTGCCTATCTTCTTATTTTTAAAGATGGCTACTTCATCACGGCTTCCACGCCTAAGGCCTCTTCCAAGTTACTTCACTCGTGGGGCTTATTGCCTAAACTGCAACGGTTTGGAAGGAAACTGAGCAAATGTCACCCAAGTTATCTCAGGAGTGGTCCCATGTTCCTGTCCGTCCCCCTAAACTACTCATCTCACTGACACTATCTGCTCAAGATCCTGCCTGAACACCCTACATCACGGATCAGGGTTGCTTTATCTTTTGTTCAACAGAAATCTTTTGTGCCAGAGGCTGCACTTGTTTCAGGATACAAAAGTTATTTTTTACTAAGGTTACACTTTGCTTTTATTGATCTACGCTCCATTTAAAATGTTATATGTTATGATCCAATTGGGCAGTAGTTGCTCTTGACCATAAGGTTCTGAAATCTAATCTACGATCCTTCGCCCTCACCTGCACTGGAGCAGTTCCGTCACTGGACCCTATGCCATGTAATGGACCGCTATGTATTTATTTTTTTCTTTCCTTCTTGGCTCTGCTGTTTTTCTTTCTAGCCTGTTTCTGTTGAATAAAACTCAACAGGTAAATCCTGTAAGGATAGATTTGTCCGGGTACAGTTTAAGAGGAATTTAATTTATTCACACCAGCTGAAACACATTTGTCTGCCTTTTTTCGGCTTGTACAAATGTTTCTTCAAATCTTCAGATGAGCTGAACCACCAAATGAAGCAGTATTAGAGGTCCCAAACAAACTCATTTTCAGAAAAAAATTGATCTGCCAAATGGAAGTCTAATAGGAGCTTCTTTCATTAGTTAAATTATGCCTGTGCAGGAGAATTTGATGCATCTACTGAGTTTTCTTTTCAGGCATTTCTGTTGTAAAAGTAAAGCGTTACGGAATCGGTTGGTGCTATATAAATGTCAATAATAATAATAATAATAATAATGATGCAATGATAAATCTGGTCATACAACAAGCTATGGCACATCAAATAAAAATTTATAGTGAGAAGCCTATTGAAATTTACAGATTTGTATACAACCATGAACCTTTCCTTCTCACAGTAAAATCCACTTTTAATAAAAGTAAACAATATGTCAGGTATATCCGAGACACACAATTAACTGTGAAAGAATCAATTTGCTTCCTCCTGCACAACTCAAGACATGACTGGCAGTGAACTTGGGAGGAGCCCGCCATGGTATCCCTCCCCATAAAAGTAAAAAGATGGCCCCAGGATCCCCTATTAACCTCTTAAGTACTAAAATTTTGCAGAACAATCTGGGCTTTTTTATTATATGTTTGTTTAAATATGTTCAAATATAGCTTCCCTCTATCTCATTTTGTGACACCACACGTGTCTTGAAATTAGGTATCCCCCTAATCCTAAACTATCCTTAATAACATTACTCTCCTAACCCTAACTAAGCCGTAAACCTACATCTCACTTTTTTTTTTTGACAATCTTTATTTCTCATTTTTCGTTTTTCATTTCACAAGTAAAACAGTGTGTGAGTCATAGAACAACAGTATCAGAATAACATTTTTGCATTGTAACATTCCGAATGCCAGGTAACAATTAACCGAAGGTGAGCCCTGATTACGTATAATTAGGCTGTGCATTAGTATCATCCTCTGCTATTAGCTTTATACTTTTCGATGCGTCAAGGGCTTCGGGAGTATGATCGGGTACTATGAAAATCACCCTAGCTTGTGAGCAAGGCTGTTTAGTTTCATTCTGGTAGTTTAGCGTTTTAATTGTGTTCTGATTATGTATCAAAGAATAGCTTCACCTTTATATGAGTAAAACTTCGTCATGGTGTGGTTCCCTAGAGGTCGTGTCTAGAACAAGTCGATCGTAAGATCTGTCTGCGTCCGCTCGTCATTGAGCGAGTCACTTCAGAATCCTGGCTGGTAGAGCGCAAATGTCTACTGTCGTCTGTCTAAGTCGTGGGGTGGAGGGGATACAGTCAGAAGTCCCGTCAGGGGGTTGGTGTGTGTGGTGTGTCTGCGGGTCCTTGGAGTGTCGTACCTTGGGTCTGTAATCTGTTGGCTAAGTATGTTACCCATGGATACCAAGTCAGTGCACATTGCTCTTGTCTCCCATGGAGATCGGCTGTTAATGATTCCATAGAATGTATATCTTCCACCTTGGTTATCCATTGCTGGAGGGTGGGTGCCCCCTTCTGCTTCCACATCGCTGGGATGAGGGACTTGGCTGCATTAAGGAGCGGTAGCGTAACAGACTTCTTATATGTTTTTAGGGACATGGGGGTGTGGTGCAATAGCATGGTCAGGGGGTTTAAAGGCATTTCCGAACCAGTGATTGCGCGGATCTTTCCTCTGATCTTTTCCCAATACGGGACGATCTTAGGGCATGTCCACCATATGTGGTGGTATGTGCCGGGGTGGGTGTCGCATCTCCAGCAGGTGTCTGGTGTTGTCTCTCGCATGCGATGTAGTATGTCGGGGGACCTATACCAGCGGGTTAGGATTTTGTAATTCAATTCCTGGAATTTAGTGCTGATTGAGCTTTTATGTGTAAGGGTGAAGATTTTGTCCCATTCCTGTGCGGTTAGGCTTTCTCCTGAATCTGCCTCCCAGTGGGTCTTAAATCTAAGCACCACGTCGTCCCTAGTCTGGGCTATGAGTAGGGCATATAGCGCCGAAATGCCTCGGGGAGTATGTGTGCGTCGTGTGCATAGGAGTTCAAAGCTAGTGAGGGGTCTAAGCAGGTGTCCTCGTCCCGTTAGCGATTTAAAGTATGCTTTGATTTGGTGGTACCTAAACCGTTCGAGCAGCGTAGGCGTTCTTTCTGGGCAAAGGTCCCCGAGAGTTTTAAGTCCGCGAGGGCCAAGCCACTGGTGTAGGTATGTCCAGTCGGACCCTTGGAGGCCGGCCAGATCGCTAGGGTGGAGGGAGTCGGCAAGGTCCGGGTTGTGTGTGATGGGCGTGAGGGGGCTAGGCGAGGAGGTTAGTTGTAGTCGGTAGCGGGTACCTATCCATACTCATAGCGTGGCGTTGATCAGGGGGTTATTAGTGCGTAGGTCTGAGAAAGTGGTGGTGTGTAGCCACAGTTTGGAGGGGATTGTCTTGGCTGCCTGTTCTAGTTCCAGGGTCACCCACTGTTTGGAGGGTTTTTGTACGTGCCAATCGGTGAGCCTATGGATGTGTGCGGCGCGGTGGTATGTCTCTAATGAGGGCAGTCCCATACCTCCCATCTGTTTCGGTAGTTCTAGGGCAGTTCTCTTCGTGCGGGTAGGGCGGGAGCTCCAGACAAATTGGCGGACTGCGGTTGACATGGAGCGAAAGAAGGCTCTCGGTACCGCGGTTGGGACCGTCTGGAATAGATAGAGTATCCGGGGCAGTACGTTCATTTTAACTGCATTCATACGGCCAAACCAGGTGATGTAATACGAGGACCACCTCTCGAGGTCAGCCTGTAGTGATTGCAGCAACGGCAGGTAATTGAGGGGGTACAGGAGTGACAGGTCTTTGAGCAACCAGATTCCTAAGTATTTTAGTTTGGTGTGGCACCATTTAAAACGGTATTGAGCATAGAGGTGTGTTGCGCGGTCGCCCGGGGCTGGTAAGTGGAGGGCTTCGGACTTATCGGTGTTAAGTTTAAGGTTTGAGATCTCCCCGAATTCCTGGAACGTCGCGAGGAGGTTCGGCAGCGAGACCAGCGGCTGCGCAAGAAAGAACAGCATGTCATCTGCATATGCAGCTACTCTGTATTCTGTGCGCCCCACCGCGAATCCCGTGATTCCCCCATTCCGTCTGACCGCCCCCAAGAATGGTTCCAGGGAGAGGGCAAACAGGAGGGGGGAGAGTGGACACCCCTGCCGAGTTCCATTGCGTATCGGGAAGGGGGCTGAGAGAGCTCCATTGATGCGGACCCTCGCTGTGGGCGTCGTGTACAAGGAGAGCACCCAAGACAGCATATGCGGTCCGAATCCCATGTGCTCTAACGTGTGCTCTAGATACGTCCAGTCGACTCGGTCGAAAGCTTTTTCTGCGTCCGTTGACAATAGCAGTAGTTCCGTTCGACGCGACCGAGCGATGTGTATTATGTTCAGAGCTTTAATTGTGTTATCCCTCCCCTCCCTCCCCGGGATAAAGCCGACCTGATCTGAGTGTATAAGATCTGGAAGGTATTTCGCGATCCGCAAGGCAATGGTTTTGGCAAATAGCTTCAGGTCTGCATTCAATAAGGAAATGGGGCGATAATTTGCGCAGAGCGTCGGGTCTTTACCCTCTTTGGGTATAACCGTGACTGTAGCAGCCAGCGTCTCTGTGGGGAAGCGGCCCTCCTCAATTAGGGAGTTGAGGCCCCGGAGGAGGTTTGGCAGGAGGATGTCCCGGAATGTGCGTATGTATATCAGAGGGAGACCGTCTGGACCCGGGGCCCTGTGTGTTTTAGATTGTTTCAATGCCGCCGTCAGCTCCTCTATCTCTAGGGGTCGCTCTAGGTCTTCTCTAACCTCAGCTTCCTGTCTATGTTTTGACTCAGGAATTCTGAAATTAGGGTTCGGCGGCGTGTCTGAGCCGCTGCAGTGGTGGGTTGGGTGATATTATAAAGACTTGTGTAGTATTCTACAAAAGCGCGCTGTATCCCGTCTGGTAGACGTGTTTCAGCTTTATCCCATGGTTTGATCTTGTGTATGTGGTTTGCTCGTCGGCGGTCCTGGAGCTGGCGAGCCAGCAACCTGCCGCTCTTGTCTGAGTGTTCGTAAAAAAAACGCGCGGATCGACTAAGAGTGTTCTCCGGAGGAAGGTGTCCTCATCCGGACTTCGCTTATGGGTCTGTTCTAGACTGGTGATTTGTGCGTTTAACGCGGAAAGCTGTTGTGTGCGTTCTTTCTTCCGTTGTGTACAGGCCCTAATATATTGTCCTCTCACGACGCATTTGTGCGCCTCCCAGATGGTCAGGGGGGGCGTGTCCGGGGTGTTGTTTGTGTCAAAGTATTGTGTCAGGGCTAATCTGATAGGTTCCGTATCTTCTAATTTAAGTAGTAAGTTTTCATTTAATTTCCATGATCTTTCGGCGGGTTTGTGTAGTGGGGATTGGATCTGCACTATAATTGGTGCGTGGTCTGAGTCAGTTAGTGAACTGATATTCGCCTGGCGGAGCAGGGGCAAGGCTTCCTGAGCTAGGAAAACATAGTCTATATGGCTGTAGCGCTGATGCACTGTGGAGTAATAAGAGTAATCCCTGCGTTCTGGGTGCACCGCCCTCCAGCAATCTACTAGACCACTCCGTGCTAATGCCCTCCCCGTAGCGCGTATGCAGTGACTTGGTATTGCGCACTCTCCCCTGGATGTGTCTATTCTAGCGTCTAGTGGCGTGTTTAAGTCTCCAGCTACTATCAGGATGCCTTCCATAAATTTATTGAGTGCTGTTAATGTCTTATTCAAGAAGACGTGCTGGTTACGGTTCGGGGAGTACAGACAGGCAAACGTGTACATGTGTTGTGCTATGGTCCCTTTAATGAATAGGTATCTGCCCCCTGGGTCTTTCCGTTGGTCTACGAGCATGAATGGGACATTGCGGGAGAAAAGGATTGCTACACCCGCTTTCTTGTTATCCGGGTGGTTAGCGTAATATCCTAGGGGGTAACGCCCGTTCCTTACGGTGGGGGCTTCTGTTCCTTTTAGGTGTGTTTCATGTAAGAAGGCCACCGAGACACGCTCCGACCATAGCGCTCGAAGTACCTGGGAGCGTTTCTCGGGGACGTTCAGGCCCCTAATGTTATTGGACCACAAGGTGAGCGGAGCGGGCTCATATTTGGAGCCCATCTTGGGGTGTGTTCGTAGGGGGGAGAGGATGAGGTGGTAGTCAGTGTGTTGGGTTCGAGGAAGGTGCTGGGCGTAGTCCGGTCAATGTCAGGGGTTAGGGTGTCCGTCCGTGTAGAAGGTAACTGTGACTCGATTCGGGGTCAGTCGCCCACCGGTGTGCAGGCCTCCTAGAGAGTGCCTCCGGAATGGTCCCCGAATTTATGTACAACTAGAGTCCGTTACGTGGGCCGTTGGCCAGTTGGTCTGGGGTGTTAGATCGTGGGTATCACGCCGCTCTTTCGGCACCCAGCTCACCTGTCATGTCAATTAGGGTCATGTCTACCCAGGTTTGGGATCAGCAAGCGTTCTACGAGGTAGCGGTCTGCAGTCTTGGGTTCACGGGACAACAGGGTTCATTGTAGTGGGAAGTGGTGGATCGTCAGTCCATGCGTCTCTAACTAGAGTCTGATCACCCCCAGGGAGCCCCCCCTGGGGCCGCCCACCCCCACCCGAAGCCCGGTGATATCTCCTTCGTGTACCAGGGTGTGAGCTGATAAGCGGGGTTGAAGTCTGGTAAACACAGCGAATACAATAAACATAGTAAACAATACATTTTGTACATCCCATAACGCTTGATCAAACCTTTCCCCCACCCTCCTCCCGTCCACCACCGGCCGAGTCCACCCGCTGCAACCACCTAGGGCTGTGGCTGCCTGTCCAGCCATTATGTCTGCCAGTCACATTGGGATAGTCCAGAGACAGACCACGTGCCCTCGAGGGTGGGCACGTGGTAGCTCCAGTCCTGGCTGGGGGACGGTTGATGCAATTATTATTTCAATTAGCATTTTTTGCCCAAATCTCAAACTATAAAATAAAAATTCAGAAATCTCAAATATTACTAAAGTCTCAGTTATCTTCGGCCGGGCCCATCTGCGGCCCTACTTCCTAGGTGGCGGGGCATGTCTGTTAGTGAGGCCCAGGGCTAGCATATGGCTCTGCAACGGTTATGTCCCTCTGTACGTCTGCTGGTATGGCCCTCATCCCACTCAAACCCCCCACCCCATAAACATGGAACCCCAGGGCCCGGTGGTAGGCAGTTCTGAAAAGGGGCTATACGGTGTGGGCCAGGGGCTGGTGTCAAGTACATACCCATCTCTGCAGTGTCACCTCAGGTGGCGAGTGGAGCGCTCAGAGCCGGGTGGAGGCCCCACAGGGGGGGGGGGACACAGGTAGCAGCGGCGTGTACTGTCCAGCATTCAATTTACCAGAGTCAGGGTGGGCTCTCGGGCCTACCGTAGGGGCGTCGGCCGCCGATGGGCCCCCCAGGCATGAAGGCCCCAATCAACCAGAGCCTGTCATTCCTCGTGGCTGTCTGGACCGCCTCTTCGGAACCCCGGTCCAGTGAGGCCTGTGCCAGGCCTCTCGGTCGATGCTTGTGGGCGTTGTGGTTGCCTTTCCAATATCCAGTTGGAGATCGTGACAGCGGGGAGGCCTGCGGTTCGGAGAAAGCGCGGTACGTCCGCCGGCCAGCGTATGATGTGCCACGTGTTGCCTACTTTAGCCTGCAGGCTGAAGGGGAATCCCCACTTGTACTGTATCCGCCGGTCTCGAAGCAGGGTGGTGAGCGGGCGTAGAGCTCTTCTCGCTTCCAGGGTGAACACGGATAGGTCCTAGAATAGGGAGATTTGCGTGTCCATGAAAGTGAGGTTCTGCATGTTTCTCGCTTCCCTCATGATTTCATCTTTTTTTTTTTTTTTTTTTTTTAATTCTTTATTTTTGTTGTGCAGGAGAGTACAAAGCGCAAGTATACGCCACAACAGCGTACATACAAATTAAAACATAGATAGATTAAACAGTGGCTTGGAAGATTTTGCACAAATTTTTTTTTTAAGTATAACTAGCTTGAGGCGTCATGTAAAATCAACAGGTTTTTAACGTATGATAAAAAAAAAAAAAACAGTGAGATAGAATTCGCTTGCCGTGTTTTTACACCACATATACATAGTAGATTAAACAAGCTATTTACGACATTTCACAGGTTGGTTTGGTATAACCTACGTGTATAGTCATGAGGCATGCGTCTCTGAACAACTACGCTTGTTCTAGGTGCATTATAAACAGAATAAAATTAAACAAGAAACGTGAACAAACAATGAGTGATTACGGAACTAGTTTAAATCAGGAGTTAGAGCTCGGGTATTACGGTGCCGTTGCTCACTGTGCCCCAACAATAATCGTCAGTATTCTGAGTGACAAGGTAAAACAGTGTTAGGGCATGTATCATGCTTAAGATATAATATGGGTAAGACTGGCGTGGATGATTTCATCTTTTAAAGCGTAAGAGAGCAGGCAACAGATAATGTCCCTAGGAGGTCCCTCCGCGGACGCTGGACGCAGGGCCCTGTGCGCCCTCTCTATCCCAAAGTCCGCCGGTGCTCTGTCTCCCAGTATGTGGGCGAATAGCCCCGGCAGTAATTCTTGTAGTGCTTCTCCGGCAGTCTCTGGGAGGCCTCGTATGCGGATATTATTCCTCCGCCCTCGGTTATCGAGGTCCTCTAGGTGCCTCCTGAGTTCGAGTATGACCTCACCTTGTCTGGTGGTGGCAGTGTCTGTAGCCTGGCGGTGTTGTGTGTGCTGGGCTCGGTCTGCTTCCAGGTCCTCCACCCTGTGCTCAAGTGCTGACAGGTCCCTGCGGACCTCCATGATTTCTTCCCTGATCGCAGACCTGATGTCAGCCAGCATCTCCGCCTTGTCAGTTCGGGATAACATGTTTGCTGATATTGTGGCCAGGTCTGCAGCCATTTTAGTGAGGGATTCATCCCTGCCTGGTTCTTGTGGCAGGCTTGCGCTACTGCTCGCATCCGGGGATGCCAGCGCCATTTTGGACGTGGCCTGGGCCGACCGCATGTCTCGCGGTGTGCCGAAGTACCCATCCATGGGACCCGGCTTGGCGAACCTGTCTGAGAGGGGCCTGGGGTGTTGGGACGCCTGGATTTCCCCATCCTGGGTCTCGGTATGCGGGTGTATCGGTGCGTTTGGTGAGCTGGGGCCTAGGAGCTGCAGGGAGATGCGACTCACTCCATTCCCGGTCAGGCCACGCTCAACCTACATCTTTCAATCCGCTAACTCTAACTCACCTAACCATAAATCTTTGAAGACACTCCTATTACTCTGCCATGAACAGGATTCCCCAAGGTTGATGTAATTTCCAACAGAGGGATTTTCAAGATTGCACAGTATAGGGCAATCTATACACCAATTGCATCATAAAAGGGTTTATCTCCTTATCTGCCTCTCTGTATATGACAAAGTCCTCTCCTGGTTAATCATTACAAAGTGACCATAATGCAATACTTCACGCACCATAACTACTACAGCTTGCTTGATGTAGGTGTATGGTGCCAGGGGAGCCCAGGCACCCCTCATTGCAAGTAGTCAAACTGGGCGCCTCTCCCCACATCCATTACGGTTTAATAAAAAAATAGATTCACTTTATTCATGTGATTAGCAGTAATATGCATATAGGTGTAAAATATACCGTACATATACCTGTATATGTGCATGTATTATTAACAAATGTGTATTGTATTAAAATGCATAAATAAAATAAGTATTAAAAAGCCTTCTATCTGTACGTTGTGCTAGCAGAAATGCTAGCAAATGCTTAGATTTTCATTTAAAACTTGTTCAAAATATGGTCCCTTCCCTACCGGTCGATGAAACCTTTAACATTAAACATGTTTGACAGGGCCACACAGGGTCTACTGCCATAAGTTGAGTAACGGGCAGTCCTCTTTCTCCCTGTCACGGTGTTACACCCCCAGCAGGTGCTTGCTGGGTGAGTATTGGATGCATTGAAGCCAGCATGTTAGCGTCAGCATGGAGGATTGCCTTGCTTAGGAAAGACCCCAAGCAGAGCCAATCACGCCACACTCACATGCAGCCAAACCCTATATACAATAAGACTCAGCCAGCCATACACAAACACACTCACACTCAGCTAACCCCTCACACAATCCCACTCAATTGTATGGCTTAGGTGGAACAAAGAGGGGCAATGAGGGGGTCCTTCTTTGATTCTGGTACCAGGGCCCCATGATTCATAGTTATGCATCTAAGTGGTTGTGATGCTTGAAGATTCCAGTGTATTACAGGCTGAGAAGCAATGAGGCTGATTTGGTATATTTCCCAGATCTCACAAGTCAATCCTTCACTGGTGGTATACAGAAGTTCAGCCATGGCAGGTTTAATAGATGTAATATCAGTTATTATTTGGTCACTTACATCTTTCACTGTTTTATATTGGTACTTTGAGAGATTATGGAGCATCAGCAAATGAATTTAAAGTAATCTGTTTCCCACTTTGATTGTGTTTAATAGTTACATCAACAGTTTAATCTGTACATTGTATCTGCGTTTCATGGTTACTTTCAAGCCAATGAACGCAAGAAGATTTTTGTAAAAGTATTTTTTCATTACTATTAAATAGCTTATTACTATTATTGTAGTTCTTTTTTTCCTGCCCTTCTCCTAAGAACTTTTACAATAACCTGAACTGGAAGTCTTTTTATATTTTATTTTGTGCTCTACTCCCACACTTCACCTAAAGTATAATGTGATCCACCCAGATCTGAATGGTGGCTTACTCCCAAGTATTGTACTTCATGTGCTGTTTGCTTGCGCCCTTCTGAGTACTGAAGACAAACCCAAAGTTCTAGATGTCATAGTAAAGTTTTAAGATCTCATCTAGTCAACACGGTTTTGTGGTTCAAGCTGTTGTTAATTGGCATCAGACAGATCAACATGCTTCCCCCCCCCTCTCTAACAGGGTGGTGGTACTACAGTCAGGACCAATTTAAATGCCGTCAAATATGGTATCATGTAAGATTAACTAAAAAAACAAAAATTCATTTAAATGGGCTTTACAAAACTAATGTTTGCAAAAACATAACATACAGGGATATAATTTCTAATTAGTGGGGTAATAGCTGCTTGAGCCAAGGAGATTTCTGACTGCCATTTTGGGGTCAAGAATGAATTTTGTTGTAAAATTGGAAGTGCTTCAGACTGGGTTTTTGCCTTCTTTGGGATCAGCAGCAAAAAATGTGAGGAAGGCTGAACTTGATGGACACAAGTTTCTTTTCGGCTATGTATATGTGTATGTAACAATTTAAGAAAAGGCTAATTTCAATTGGATAAGGGCAACTAAAAAAAAAATTGACCGGCCAGAACTATTTTGGCAAACCCACAGAGGACAAATGGAAGGTTTTTAAACAAATTCTACAAAAGAGCATTTCTCAATGCAGATCATAGGAAAACAACTAAAAAAATAAGGAAATTAAAAAGCAATATGGCTTACTAAAGGGTCAGTCAAGTGATAAACAATAACAAAAGGGCATTCAAAACATTTAAATCACATGGGTCAATAGTAACCCATTAACAAATATAGGCCTGCTAATAGGACTTGCAAAAGGGCAGTTAGATAGGCTAAATTAGAAAATGAAAAGCTCACAATCCAAACCCCCAAAAAATGAATGCCAAAAGGGGTAAGAATTAAACTGTTGGTTCACTGGAATCGGACATGGGTGTGTTAAAGGGATACCATAGTCACCAAAACAACTTTAGCTTAAAGGACCACTCTAGGCACCCAGACCACTTCAGCTTAATGAGGTGGTCTGGGTGCCAGGTCCTTCTAGGGTTAACCCATTTTTTCATAAACATAGTTTCAGAGAAACTGCTATGTTTATGAATGGGTTAAGCCTTCCCCCTATGTCCTCTAGTGGCTGTCTCATTGACAGCCGCTAGAGGCGCTTGCGTGCTTCTCACTGTGATTTTCACAGTGAGAGCACGCCAGCGTCCATAGGAAAGCATTATGAATGCTTTCCTATGTGACCGGCTGAATGCGCGCGCAGCTCTTGCCGCGCATGCGCATTCAGCCGACGGGGAGGAGAAGAGGCGGATCGGAGGAGGAGAGCAGGAGGAGATCTCTCCGCCCAGCGCTGGAAAAAGGTAAGTTTTTACCCCTTTCCCCTTTCCAGAGCCGGGCGGGAGGGGGTCCCTGAGGGTGGGGGCACCCTCAGGGCACTCTAGTGCCAGGAAAACGAGTATGTTTTCCTGGCACTAGAGTGGTCCTTTAATGAAGCAGTTTTTGTGTATAGATCATGCCCCTGCATTCTAACTGCTCAATTCTCTGCCATTTGAAGTAAAGTCGCTTTTGTTTCTGTTTATGCTGCCCTAACCACACCTCCGCTGCCTGTGACTGACACAGCCTGCATGAAAAGAAATGGTTTTACTTGCAATCAGATGTAACTTATTTTAAAAGTTTTCATCTCCTGCTCTGCAAATTGAACTTTAATTACATACAGGAGGCTCCTGCAGGGTATAGCAAGCTATTAACAGAGCAGGAGATAAGAAATTCTAAATTAAACATAATTTAATAAAGGAAGTGTAAACATTAGATGACTTTTTACAGGTGTTATAAGTGTTTAGGAAGGCTGTGTAAGTCACATGCAGGGAGGTGTGACTAGAGTGTTTAAACAAAGTGATTTAACTCATAAATGGTAGAGAATTGAGCAGTGAAACGGCAGGGGCATGTTCTATACACCAAAACTGCTTCATTGAGCTAAAGTTGTTTTTGTGACTATAGTGTCCCTTTAATTAAGTAGGATCAGGACAGGGCAGAAATTAAATTTCTTTTTTTCTCTTTACCACTTAAAAAAACATCTTAGGAGTACAACTCTTTACACATGTAGGCAATGACCGCATATAATGATGAAACTACCCCTCTTCATACTCTCTTCACTACCCCTCATACTTCATATCTGCGGCCATGTGAATTCCAGAAGACGTGTTTCGGCATGCGTTCCAACTACACCCGCCAGTGATGTAATACGTGCCACTGGAATAAGCGAATCCACGCGTTTCATAGATAAAATCTACTTAATCACTGGCATCACGCTTACCCAGTGGAACAGTCTAGTAAAAGGGCTAGTGGTATACATTTATACTGCTTCAGGGGTTTCATCAACAGACGGCTAATTAACACACAATATACCAAGGCCAAAAGACATAAACCACAATCAGTTAAAACAAAATGATAGCAAATACATTTCCTTTAAAAGGCTATTAAGCAAGTGGCATAAAAGCTTCTAGAGAAACATCTAGGAGACAGATCCCCTGAGAGCAAATGCTGAATATTTTACCAGGTGGTCAGGGATATATATTTTATAGGACAAACCTTTGAATAAATGTAAAAATAAAAGTGACCTTGATAAAGCGCAATTGTGCAGCCTTAAGACAGAACCACCTCTAATAGTTCCAAAAAACATGTGCAATAAACCAAAAATTGTCTTTGGCACCAATAATAAAGTGCACAGTGTAAAGCTCACAATTATATGCAGAAAAAGATGTAAACAAAAGTGAAAATATTATCTTTAAAGATCTGGTCAAAGCACTCTCAAAGTGTATGTATATATATATATATATATATATATGATTCATATTATTTATATATATATATAACGAGAAAAACACACACACAAAAAAGTTTCATAGTGTAGTATTTAATATAACATTAAAAGTTAAAAATAGACAAATAGACACTCACAAAGAAGTACGCACAAAATAAATTGTGATATATATATATATATATATATATATATGCGCGCAGGGGGCAACTTCTCCGGTATGTACACACTGTCCCCAGGATAATATGCAGTAATGGCAATATGCTGGAAAAGCACAGTTATTCAGTATCTCACATTCGCCACAGTTCCCTTGTAGTGTATTAGTGTATTTGGATTCGCTCAAGGGGTTTATCCATTTCAGGACTTTTTCAGCTCTTGAAAAAGTCCAAAAAATGGACGAAACATGTCCTAGCCCATTATTATTATTATTATTGCCATTTATATAGCGCCAACAGAATCCATAGCGCTTTACAATATTGTGTGGAACCATATCAAACGCCTTGGCAAAATCCAAATACATCCTATTCACTGTACACATCACTAAAATACAACTTCAAAGCTCACAGAATGTAATATTTATTTGTTAGAAACATAGAAACATAGAAACATAGAATGTGACGGCAGATCAGAACCATTCGGCCCATCTAGTCTGCCCAGTTTTCTAAATACTTTCATTAGTCCCTGGCCTTATCTTATAGTTAGGATAGCCTTATGCCTATCCCACGCATGCTTAAACTCCTTTACTGTGTTAACCTCTACCACTTCAGCTGGAAGGCTATTCCATGCATCCACTACCCTCTCAGTAAAGTAATACTTCCTGATATTATTTTTAAACCTTTGTCCCTCTAATTTAAGACTGTCCTCTTGTTGTGGTAGTTTTTCTTCTTTTAAATATAGTCTCCTCCTTTACTGTGTTGATTCCCTTTATGTATTTACATGTTTCTATCATATCCCCCCTGTCTCGTCTTTCCTCCAAGCTATACATGTTAAGATCCTTTAACCTTTCCTGGTAAGTTTTATCCTGCAATCCATGAACCAGTTTAGTAGCCCTTCTTTGAACTCTCTCTAAGGTATCAATATCCTTCTGAAGATAGGGTCTCCAGTACTGTGTACAGTACTCCAAGTGAGGTCTCACCGGTGTTCTGTACAATGGCATGAGCACTTCCCTCTTTCTACTGCTAATACCTCTCCCTATACAACCAAGCATTCTGCTAGCATTTTTCTCTATTACATTGTCTGCCTACCTTTAAGTCATCAGAAATAATCACCCCCAAATCCCTTTCCTCAGATGTTGAGGTTAGGACTCTATCAAATATTTTGTACTCTACCCTTGGGTTTTTACGTCCAAGATGCATTATCTTGCACTTATCCACATTAAATGTCAGTTGCCACAACTCTGACCATTTTTCTAGTTTACCTAAATCATTTTCCATTTGGCTTATCCCTCCTGGAACATCAACCCTGTTACATATCTTAGTATCATCCGCAAAAAGACACACCTTACCATCAAGACCTTCTGCAATATCACTAATAAAAATATTAAAGAGAATGGGTCCAAGTACAGATCCCTGAGGTACCCCACTGGTGACAAGCCCAAGCTTCGAATATACTCCATTGACTACAACCCTCTGTTGCCTGTCACTCAGCCACTGCCTTACCCATTCAACAATATTGGAATCCAAACTCAAAGATTGTAGTTTATTGATAAGCCTTCTATGTGCAACAGTGTCAAAAGCCTTACTGAAATCTAGGTAAGCAATGTCTACTGCACCACCCTGATCTATAATTTTAGTTACCCAATCAAAAAAATCAATAAGATTAGTTTGGCATGATCTCCCTGAAGTAAACCCATGTTGTCTCTGATCTTGAAATCCATGTGTTTTTAGATGTTCAACAATCCTATCCTTTAACATGGTTTCCATCACTTTCCCCACTACTGAAGTAAGGCTTACTGGCCTATAGTTGCCCGACTCCTCCCTATTACCTTTCTTGTGAATGGGCACAACATTCGCTAACTTCCAATCTTCTGGGACTACTCCTGTTATCAATGATTGGTTAAATAAATCTGTTAATGGTTTTGCTAGTACACCACTAAGCTCTTTTAATAGCTTTGGGTGTATTCCATCAGGTCCCATTGACTTATTTGTCTTTACTTTTGACAGTTGAAATAGAACCTCTTCCTCTGTAAACTCACGTGTAATAAATGACTCATTTATCCTTTTTATTAACTGAGGTCCCTTTCCTTCATTTTCATCTGTAAATACCGAACAAAAATATTCATTGAGGCAGTCAGCTAGACCTTTATCCTCATCTACATACCTTCCTTCTTTTGTTTTTAATCTAACTAATCCTTGTTTTACTTTTCTTTTCTCATTTATGTATCTAAAAAAAGTTTTGTCCCCCTTTTTTACTGACTGTGCTATTTTCTCTTCTGTGTGGGATTTGGAAGCTCTTAAAACTTGCTTAGCCTCTTTCTGCCTAATCTTATAGGTCATTCTGTCTTCCTCACTCTGGGTTTTTTTATAATTACTAAATGCTAACTTTTTGTTTTTTACTATTTTGGCCACATCTGCGGAGTACCACAGTGGTTTCTTGAATTTTTTGCTTTTACTAACAAGCCTAATGCAATTTTCTGTTGCCTTCAGTAGTGCAACTTTTAAATAATCCCATTTCTTTTGGACTCCATATAAATTGCTCCAGTCTGATAATGACTCCTTTACACATATTCTAATTTTAGAAAAGTCTGTTTTTCTAAAGTCTAAAACTTTTGTTTTTGTGTGGTGTGACTCAGTCACTGTTCTTATATTAAACCACACTGACTGATGATCACTGGATCCTAAACATTCACCTACAGTAATATCTGATACCAAATCTCCATTTGTTAACACTAAATCTAGTATGGCCTCTTTACGAGTTGGCTCCTCAACGACTTGTTTTAGAGACAATCCCAGTAGGGAGTTTAGAATATGTGTGCTCCTGGCACAAGTAGCTATTTTTGTTTTCCAATTCACATCAGGAAGATTAAAGTCACCCATGATAACTTCCCCCTTCATTGTCATTTTAGCTATTTCTTCAACTAGTAGATTATCTAACTCTTCAATTTGTCCTGGGGGCCTATAAATCACACCTACACGAGTTACTGTGTGATTACCAAATTATAACGTAACCCAAACGGACTCTATGTTCGCCTCACTAACCTTTATTAGGCTAGATTTTATGCTATCCTTTACATACAGGGCCACCCCTCCCCCTTTCTTGCCTTCCCTGTCTTTTCTATATAAAGAGTACCCTGGTATTGCTATGTCCCAGTCATTTTTCTCATTATACCATGTCTCAGTAACAGCGACTAAATCTACACTATCAGTTGCCATTATTGCCACAAGTTCATGGATCTTATTCCCTAAACTGCGAGCATTTGTAGACATGACTCTAAGCTTATAATTTTTTAACACACTTGCTACAGGCACCTTCTGTCCTTGTTTTGGGGGACAATTGGATTGATGTTTTATCACCCTTTTGCCCTTTTGTTAACATCTTACCTAGGCAAAATAATGAGGGTTTAATTGCAGTATATAATCATACATTGCATAAGCTTTGCTAGCCAAAGCACGACTGTACCCTATTAATGAGAGGTCCTATCCGAACTACGAGATTAACCCTGTTACTTAGGAAAAACTTACTCCCGGTGCTCTCTGCAGTGCAAGATTAAATAGGGCCATAGAATGAGGCACTGTGACAGGGAGTTGGCTTGGACTCCCTAATATAGAAACCAAGAGGGCTGCACTCACCTGAACACACACACACACACGGCCTTACAACCATTCCCAGTTTAATGGGCAGCAACAATTGCTTCTCTAAGATCATTGCTGATGTCTTTCCTCCTTTGGCATTGTGTTAAACACCTAAATGCTCCAGACCTGCAAACTGCTAAAACATTGGCTTTTATAGAGGTGGTCACACTTGATGATGATGATATAGAAGGCATTTGTCTGCTACTTACCTCTTCGTTCCTATGGAAGCAGTAAGGGTGTACTACATTTTTCACACGTCTTCTCCATTTGGCTTTATTTTTGTTAAATAAATCATGAAACAGTGTAATATATGTCATGTGTTGTTCACCTGAGGTTGTATTTACCCAATTTTAAAACCTGCTAAGGAACAGATGATTGTAATCATGTCCCGATATGTAAAACTTTAGTACTCACAGCGTACTTTCTTTTCTCCATGACTGCACATACATACATACATACATAACCTCCCCCCAAACAAAAATACCACAAATCATAGATAATATTAATCCTTGATGTAGAGATATTAATACAGAACACATAACTTTACTACAGTTTATTATTCTTTTTAAATATCCAAAGGCTAAAATGTAAACCAAATTTTACAGGTGCTGCAGTTCAAATAAAAATGTCCACGTACAGAGAAAACATCCAGAAGTCACAGAATTTAAAACATTTGGCTGTGCTTGTATAATGCCAGTTTATGTTCACATGCTTAACTTTGGCAAAACCAATCACTAATGTATGCCTCAAAAGACACTCCCTAATTTGCACCCACAGTTCCTTAAGAAAACATTTCTTCTTGTAGAACTGATATAAAATAAAAAAACCTGAACAAAACATTAGTCCTTTTGTTTTGAAAAGTTTTTGTTTCAAGCAATCAGCGTTGTAGAACATAGTAACATATGTATCCGCTTTATAAAATGAAAAAAAAAAAAAAAAACCTGAGAGAAAGAATGACTTTTTAAAAAAATATATACACATAGTCCATGTGCAACCATTTGAGTAAAAAAGAAAGACTAACGGGAAGTTTTATTGCATCATGAAGTATTCCCAGCAGACTGGACTATTTCTGCAGCATTGCTCCCCAATACAGCGTCAAGTGTTGCTCGTTTTTTACGTATACTGCGTCCGGTAGAGATGAGGTCTGCATATCCTCTCTGGTGTGAGAAAGCATAAGCAGAACGGCGCGCGGCTGCGCCACGCCGAATTGTACTGAATCTCGGTCTCCACTTTGCTTCCTCCTTGTATTTTCTTCTGTTCTTCTGAACCTAAGAAAATAAAGAAATAAAAGAATACGTTTGAATGTTTAAAAGAAGGAGTCAGTTACATTGGCAAATATGTCCTGTAAAATATACTTACTAATTCACTATAACAAAATAAAGAGGCATTCCCGTGATCATTTATTGGTTCTATTTAAACATGGTGTACAGTCTAACTTTCTGGAAGAATAGTTATTTGATCAATGTGGTTCTTAATTTTTTGGGTTCCGGACCACATGCCAATTTATTGTGTCCCCACTTTTTGCAGCTGGCACACATTTGTCAGCCCTTGGGCAATTGCTCACAACAACCGGTGTCCTGTAGCAGCCCTACTTTACTCATAGTACTGGAGACACATCCAACAGCAGTGTGTGTGAAGATGGTCTGCAGAGGTTTTGTTTAGCATATATTATATTACAAATTATAAACAAAGAATGTGTTATTGAGATCATTTTAGAAGTGAAGGATGCGTTGAAAGCCAAGAGTTTGGTCCATGTTGAAAAACCATTAGGAACCCCTGTGTTGGATCAACAGAATTGTCAGATGTGATACAGTTGTAGCTTGTGTCCCAATCCCTGGTAATGTCCTATGCTACAAATGTGCACCCAGTTCTCCTGAAAATAAACATTGAGGTTCCTTTTGTTAAATAGCCAAATTTCTACAAATTCTCGTAACAATCTCTCTCCTGTAGGTTTCAGACTTTCAAATCATTACCCTATGATCTAAACAACTAACTCACAAATAACTAATTAGGCTTATGCAACCAGCAGACATGGTGTTAAAATAAATGGTGTAGTGACCTAACAGACAGAAGAAAACCTTCTTGGCAAATGTGCGACATGAACAGTAAACCTTCAGATTTTTTTTGTAGGAATTTGGTTATTGTACCTCAAACAAATTTGCCATTATGGTATAAAGAGCACCCTTACACAGTTTTTCCTCTGTAATATTATGAATAAATAAAATAATTTATTCTTGAATTAGGAAATGTAGGAGGAACTTGCCGATGAAATAATGTCACTTACTAGGTCACTTTCAGTAGGCCAGATCATCTTGGTCAAGAACCGTATCGCAACAATAGGAAGTAGACAGATGGCAACAGTAAGGATTATGGTTAGCCAGAGATATGGTTGTCGTAATGCATTTGGTGCTGCGCCTGAATGTTTGCAGAGAAAGAGCGTTGCATATTTTAGTTATCAAATTAATACTAGCCTCATTAAAAATAGAACTCCCATGATAAATCGTTAACCTATGCCCAACCATTCATTGTGAATACTTGTTCTGCCTATTTTATCACCTGGTCAAAGTTAGAGTATGATAAACTCACTGTATTACATTAAGAGCTATTTACATGTTAAACAAATGTGTCCTAGTCCACATTTAGATTCAGCTACCCCCTTTTCAATGTAAAAAAATAAATAAAAATTATTAAATAAAAAACTCACTCCTCCTCCCACTATGTCATCCTAGAGGTTACTTCTTCTATGATTGGCCAATCCACTGCTCTTTACAGAGTAGCAATGGGGACAAGATGCACCGGTTATATCACATGACCTAATGAAACTGTTGTTGCTGTGCAAGCGCCTCTTGTGGCTGTCAGGAAGACCGCCACTAGAGGTGTTCTTATCCCTTCAATCAAAACAATTCTAAGATGGTCATCTCCACTCTGAAAACATTTTCCCTAAGCCTAAAAGTGATGTAATTGTAATAAGCAATGCCAGATATCCTTTTTCAACATATACTGCACAAGTGAATATGATGTATGCCATTTTTAGGCAAAGTATAAATAATTTTACACTAAAAATTGAATCTTTCTGTATCGGCTCACATGAAGTTTTCCAACCACTAGATCCTGTGTCTGCCAGGTGCACCTTTAGAGAGTGTTTATATACGAAGTGAATATGAAGATGCATAGACACAACTTTGCAATGAGAAAGGCTGAAGTATACCTGTGAATATAAATGTGGATGGAAAGAGAACGTGGATACCAGCACTGTGGAGGTCAAATATTATCCCAAAGTAAATGGCAATACTTCCAAACACTGAAAATGCGTTAACGAAAGTCCAGTACGAGGTATCAAGCCCAATCTATTCAGAACAAGAAAAAAAAAAGTAAACTTAATTGTATCCTTAAATATATATTTTATTAATCTTTATTACATTTGTCATAACTATTCGCAATGTTGTTATAGAATGATAGGCAAGTTAGTTGTACATTTTCCAGACTTGAAAGCCCAATCGCCTCTAAAAGCAAATTCCAAAACAATAGAAACAGCACATATTATCCAGAGTCTTAATGCATAAAAGTAACGGACATATTAAAAGTTTATACTTTCCAGAAAAGAACAATATTTGTCATATGCAAGTTATAATATATAAATACATGGGTACATGGGGCAGAAAGAGAAAAAAATAAATAAAGAGAAAATGTTTCCCCAGAAACAAGATGGTGACAAGGAAGGACTGAGAGGGACAGGACATTTTCCAGGCAACTCCTATGTGATCCACCAAGCTTCAGTCAGTTCACAGCGCATGTGCATATAGTATGGGAATTAGCCTCCAATCATAGCAATGGAAAGGGTGTATGACATGTATACAGACCACTGGTGGGGAGTTGCAGCAGCGCTCAGTGACAGTCAACATGTGCTTACTCATGTATCAAGCACTCAGAGGAAAAAAGGCAAGTGCATCCAATATTAGTTCCCCCTTTACTAGGTGTACACCGAGCTAGTATTATACAGCTGCAAGGGGATTTGTGACAAAGGAGATGTGCATTACCTCTCTTATTTCTCCATGATGCACCTAAATTAAATTTAATCGCTTCCATATACATTGAATGCACCGTATATAAAATAAATGGTGTATTCAATGTAAAATATAAAAGATTTACTCACTATTCAGTGCCGCTTTGTGGGTGTTGCTTTTTGTGTAACACCCGCCTCCTGGCCGTCTTCTACGCCGCCTCTGTTCCTTTTTGCTTTGAGTTGCCCTGCTTGGGACCCATCCCAAAGCAGGGCAAATCTCGTTAATGACGTCTGCATGCTGGCTGAGTTGCCAGTATGCTAGCGTTGGAACAGAGTGATGTCACGTCACTCTGTTCCTATACTCTCTAGTGCAGGCATAGGCAAGCTTCGTCACTGCAGATATTTTGGACTACACCTCCCATGATGCTTTGCTAGCATTATGGGTGTAAGAGCATTGTGGGGGATGTAGTCCACAACATCTGGAGTGCCGAAGGTTGCCTATCCCTGCTCTAGTCGGTGCTAGAAGCACAGACTAGGAAGTTTCCATAGCAACCACAGAGCATGTGCTGTGGTTGCTATGGGAGGAGAGTAGAGGGATCTCCTGTGGGAGGTCTTTTACGCTTTTCCTGCTCAGCTCAATGGCTTGGTGTGACGGACGGCTAGGAAAAAAAAAAAAAAAAAAAACAACAACTACAACTACGACACACCAAGCTGACTCTATACCTCCAAAAAAAGAACAGCTGAACGCTGCTGGAGAAAGTCTCACTCATCTGACTTTCTCCACTATAAATTTATGCTGCGCTTGTACAGCTTGGCTCTTTCCTCTGCAAAAGTAAATTACTTCAATACCCTCATAACCACACTCTCCTGCCAACCAAAACGACTATGTCACACTTTTAACTCTCTTCTTCGTCCTGTTGCTCCTCCTCCTCCTCCTACCGACTTAATCGCCACAAACTTTGCAACTTACTTCACTGGGAAGATCTCTACAAATCAGGGAAGAGATCTCTCATCTCTCTCCTTCCCTTTACAATATTTCCCCCAACCTCACTCCCTCTGCTGTTCTATGTTCATTCACACACGCTACAGTGGAAGAGGTTTCTCATCTGCTCCAGTCCTCCTGCCCCACCACCTGCTCCCTTGATCCTATTACCTCACATCTCATCCGTAGTTTGTCTCCTTCTCTTTGCCTTTGCCTCTCACTAAAATTCTCAATCTCTCCCTCTCCTCTGGCATATTTTTCATTTCCCATCAAACATGCAACTTTAACACAGATTCTTAAAGAGCCCAGCCTTGACCTTAACTCCCTGTCCATTTACTGCCCTATCTGCGTACAAGATCCTTGAAAGACTTGTGTATTAGACTGACAGACTTCCTCGAGTCCAATTCTCTACTCGACCCACTTCAGTCTGGTTTCCGAGCTCAGCAATCAATTAAACTGTTAATGGCTCCAAAACCCCACACTAAGGTTTTATTGAATACTATTCTACCAATCTCCTTCCTTAATACTTTCCTTACCCTTTGTGTCATTTTACCCCACTCCCTCTAGCATGTAAGCTCATTGAGCAGGGCCCTCAACCCCTCTGTTTCTGTGTGTCCAACTTGTCTGGTTACAATTAAATGTTTATTAGCCCACCCATTGTAAAGTGCTATGGAACTTGTTGGTGCTATATAAATATAGTAATAATAATACATTTTAAATAGATCAAAAACAATGTTCAATCAAATGAGGATTAGTGGCTTGGGGCAGGAGTTAAGAGAGAAGTTAAAATTTGATATACAGGTTCATATTAGATGAAAAAAAAGGGGAAAAGTGAGTGCAACAGGTCGAAGCTACACTTAAACGACTCCAAATAAAGAATGTGTGATCAGGCGCTATTACTGCATGTATACAATGTGAGTCCCATGTATTCACAATGGTTCTACACACATACAGAAATCCCCACTCACACTACAGTCGCAGAAGCGACATTATGTATTCAAAAAGTCACTTTTGTCATTAACCCCTTAAGGACACATGACATGTCTGACAAGTCATGATTCCCTTTTATTCCAGAAGTTTGGTCGTTAAGGTGTTAAAGGAGTATTGTAAGCAACCTTAACCACTACAGCATGTTGTAATAGGAATAACAGTTATTTCCTGCTGCTTCCCAACCAATTTGGCATCAGCTTCCCATCTTCCCAGGGATCATGATAACGCACACCTAATACCATAACCACTACAGCAGTTTGTGGTTCTGGTGCTTAGAGTACTCCATTTACAATCACACTCAGGCACTCTTAAAATGAGTATACCTGTGACTATATTATAAAAATAAGTATTAAAATTAAGGTATGGTAATCAATCATGGGCATGCAGAAACTGGAGGGAGTCATTCCTGTTTCACACTGAGTTTCTCAAGGCCTAATGTTAACCCTGACATCATTAAATGGTCTATTAATAGGAAACCTCATACATGTGGATCGAAATGGCTTAAACATCCCTTGCAGAATATAACTGTATTGTCACGTTAAAAGAGCATATTAAAAATAAATGTGTGTTTTTTTTTTAAAGTTTGAATTTCTACTTGCCTGGAAATTGACAGTAATGACAAGTGCTGTAGCCGTCGTGACTGCAAATGACTGATAATCCGAGGGGGCTTCTCCATCCTGTCCCATTGTCAATAAGAATGCTCCATATGGTATGAAGAAAATGACGAGGGATGTTACGATACCGTGAAGCAGACTCAAAAAGAACTTCTTATAGTTGAAGAGCTGATCTTTTTGGCCGGGAATATACAAACGTGGGAACCGGAGACTTAGCTTGTCACTTACATCCTTCAAGAGAAAGATTATTAAAAGTTAAGCAAAGAAACTGCATAAAAATGTGCTGTACACCTTACCGCACAATGGTTAACAAAAGCCTACAGCGATGTTTTGCCAGTGGAAAAACTAATATTTTGAATGTAAAAATACCTATACAAGAACAATGATTTTGTTTTCACACATAACATTTGGTCACTAATTAGAACTTGCACTTGCTATAAATTACTTACTCATACTGGAGTAAAATCGAATATTTAACCAAATCATTCCAGTTTTTTGAGAAACTGTCACTAGAGGCACTTCTTGGTTGCTTACGGACTTTTCGTCGCCTACCTGACGCTGGATGTCCTCGCTCTGCATGAGCGTCCAGACCATCCCCATAAGACAGCATTGAAGCATTGGGAAGGGCCTTAGGCGCTAGTGGCAAATGTGCATAAGCCCCCCCACGCGACAGAAGAGGCATTGGAACCTGGTAAGGGTTTTTAACCCTTTAGTTGCTGGAAGGGGGATGGAGTGTGAGGACTCAGTGGTGTCAGGAATACAGATTTGTATTCCAAACACCATAGAATCCCTTTAAAGCCTTAGTGTGGCAAGGAATGTGGAAAGGTAATGAAACACATTTAACATGCAGCACTTAATCATAGGAAGTAATCAGATGCACCTGCTTTAGAACCCACTCAAGGTCCCTAATAAACACACACAATAAAGAAAGAAATCTTGACAAATGCCTTCTGAGGTAAAAAAAAAAATTTGCTAGGTCCAATATTAAAATAAACAATGGCAAGAATGGGTCTAAGTGGCAGTAATGTACAAAGACATTTATTCACTAAACACAGATTTTGCTAAGCAAAGTTACCAAATGAAGCTGGATCCCCACCACTTTTAAATCTATCCTGTTGCCACAGTATGACTTATTTGAAAATAACTCAAATTAAAACCGAATTTCAGCAAGCTCTCCCTCCTAAATAAGAAAGGGGCATGGGGGATGAGAAAGATGCCACTATGGTCAGAGTCAGGTTTGGAGAGGATTTAGAGTTGGAGTTCTTAGGGGGTTAAGTGGTGTTTAGTTTAGGAGAATAGGAAAAAATAAATTAACCCAATTTTGGCTGTTTGTGAATAGCTGAATCAGCCATGTTATTTGGACAATTTCGACAGACTAACTAAACTGCAGATGAATAGACTGGTAAATTAAGTTGAAATAACCAAATTTCCATTTCTGAGTAGTTGAATGGGTTAAAACAACCAAATCTTATTCGACTGTTCAGTTGATGTTCAGTGTTTAGAGAATGGATACAAAGATGTATTCTTAATGCTAAAGAGTCCCTCTGCCCTAGGAGCCATGCTGCCCCCTTCCATGAAAGGGTAAGAAAACCATTTAAGTCACTTACCTGATTCCAGTGTGGATGCCACTCCTCCTCCGACATTAGCCAATGGATGCAACCTATTGGCCATGTGTGGAGAGCGCAGCGCGGGCGCATTAGGCCTTCACCATAGGAAAGCATTAAACCAGGGTTTATGGTAACATGGACACTGCACCCAGACAATTTCAAAGAGATGAAGAGGTCTGGGTGCCTATTGTGTCCCTTTATGGTAAAGGGTTTATTTTTAGGTTTAGGCTTTGAGTGCTGGAACTTGAAGGGTTATTTACAAAGTACTCACCCTCCTATGTCTTCTGTAGACCAGTCAGAGTAATATTCAAGATGCACTAGCAGTTATGCAGTGTGTATCAGTTAAGGCTTCTCCTACAAACCATTTCCTCTGTGAGAGTTTACTAGTTGGCAGATGGGAAGTTTTCCTTTCTTCTTCCTATCAAGCCCCACACAAAAAAACACTGGAGGAGCTGGGATAACAGTTTTACACCCTGTGTAGCTGCTTCAGCTCAGCTATTAAGGTTAACTGGACTACAGAGGACACTTTCCAAGGTTCCTGGTACGGATCTACCTACCACCCTATTTAAGCTCAAAAATGCACATTATTAGTGCTGGAAAAAGGCGCCCCCTAGTGCAGGCACCTGTAGGCTAATGGGAAATCTGGCTCCGGATTGTAAGCCCTCCTCTTCTTCCCCAGCCGAGACTTTCTGTAGCTGTCCAATCACAGTCTTCCCAATGCAGCTGAATGACAGGTCTTTGCAAGGCAGGTGCTCTGGGCAATTGATGCCCTTTAGTTTAGCTCCACTGAGCTAAACAACCAGGAAGTAACGTGACCTGTTGTCTGATTGACAGCCACAAGGGTGTAACAAGATTGATTTATAATAGTGCCAATTTATATAGAAATATAAGCTTTTATAAAATGGGGAAAAAGGGGGAGGGTACACATTCTTCAGCAAGCTTTAGGTGCTTGGAACGTTCCTTAAAAGTATTTTTTTTTCCTACCTGATCCAACAAACCAACAAGGAGAACAGGGAGGCTGGAGTAAAGCACATTGTACAACGATATGAACCAGCTTTCATACACTGTCTGGAAAGAGAATACAATCCAAATGAAATCAGTTTTTATGTTAAAACATTTACATCTTAGGACACTATAACAATGTAATAAATCTAATTGCACTGTGATCTGCGCATTTCAAAAGAGAAATAAATGGCATAATGTAATAATCAACTGCTTCAGGACAGATTCTCCATTTCCGATTTATTTGGTATATAATCACTCCCCACGTGAATAAAACACATTAATCTGTTTCCTGCATCAATTGTGAATGAAAGTGAACCTCGGAAATATATATATCTTTCCTGACCCCAGTCTCCCCAGATTTCTCAGACTTTTTTATTAAAAGCATATTTATCACTGTGATCAAGGAGCTCAATTCAGAAGTACAGATTTTTTTTAATATTAACAGATTATTTTTTTGTTTTTATATTTTATTGGATATCATATCAGTGAATGTTTAAGCGTTGATGAACATTGGGTATATGTAGAAAACTGATAGCTTGGAGGAGGTACAAATTAAAATACAATGGGAGATGTAGCTTTACACACTGTGTTCTTAAAGTTACACAACCTCTGCATAGAATTCACAGGAACTATGAAATGTGTGTGTGAATGCAGAACAAATCATATTACCACCACCTATCTTGTCTATAAGAAGAAAAACTACCACAACAAGAGGACAAAGTCTTACATTAGAGGGGCAAAGGTTTAAAAATAATATCAGGAAGTATTACTTTACTGAGAGGGTAGTGGATGTGTGGAATAGCCTCGAGCTGAAGTGGTAGAGGTTAACACAGTGAAGGAGTTTAAGCATGCGTGGGATAGGCATAAGGCTATCCTAACTATAAGATAAGGCCAGGGACTAATGAAAGTATTTTAAAAATTGGGCAGATTAGATGGGCCGAATGGTTCTTATCTACCGTCACATTCTACATTTTTATGATTACGGATAAGGTTACTGTGAGTAATTATGTCAAAGTTTCAGAATGCCCGTAGAACAGATGATAATCATGGGAGTTGTAGTCCTACAATAGTTGGAGATCTACCTTTTGAGCACCCCAGTCCTGATAAAATACCAAAAGTTGACCACTTAAAAAATAAATTAAAAAAAGTTGAAAAAATAATGCATACTTTTGTGGAGTGGTATTTTGTCCTTTACAGCTACTAACCTTATATGCATTCAAACGTACCTCTGAAACAATGATACCTTCCTTGTAATCTACAAAGAACAGTTTTATAAGATCAGAACGCGAGGAGCAAGGTGCTTGACAAAGACCTTCGTTATGGTCAAAATGTTGCTCTGTGCGTTATGATTCAATAAAACTGCTCTTCATGTGAACCTATTGAGTGTCTGAAGCTTCTTTTTAGGTATATCAGATGTAAGGAATTTGGTCTAATTTATCTTTGGTTCAATTTAAGTGACATGATTGTATGCATTACCCTGGACCTGCTATTTATATAAAATGTAATCATTGAATACATATCTATTTTTTTTTTTTAATTCTTTATTTTCAGTGCAATAACAGTGGTACAGACATTTGAGTTTATGCCACAGCAGCATAGAGTTAAGTCGGTGCAACAAACATGTCCATACATTGGTTTGGCTATAACATAAAATGCACATTATTTTATATAGTGGACTGGTGGGTTAGATCGAGTTGCCTTCGTTAGTACTGATAAATGCTAGTTATGGGGACGTGGTGACTGTTTTGGGTTTGGCGCTTAACGCACAGAGCAACATTTTGACCATAACGAAGGTCAAGCACGTTGCTCCTCGCGTTATGATCTTATAGGCAGACATATCCATTTTAATATCAGCAGGTTGTACATATAAAGTAGAGGGACATTTACGATGTTCTATTGGCCACAATATGTTTGACAAATGAGATACCGTAATTACATTTATCAAAAGTAAATCTGCCAAAACTATTTTTTATAACATTATATAATAAAAATAAGTATACCCATTCAAAAATCTACGTGTACAGCACTTATAAAAATAAGTATACCCATTCAAAAATCTACGTGTACAGCATTAATAAATGCTTTTACATAATTCTTCTTACCTGTGCAGAAAAGCCGTTGAAGAATGCGTACCAGAAATGAACCAATGTAAACGCAAAGTTTTTGTAGAAAAAGTACCCGAGAAATTTGCACATGCGAATGTAGGACCAGCGGCCATGGACCAAGAGAAGTCTTTGAAGATATTTAAATTGTGCAAAGGAGTAATCACTGGACATGACAGCTTGCATTCCTTCCTGGCCACTTATACCAACACCGATATGGGCAGCTGCAATGGAAATACAAGGATAGATTTGTAAACTTTACAAGATCTGTTAAGCTCTAATGGGATAACCAACACAATGTAAAGTAATTTCTGAGTCCCTTTAAGGTGCTCAAGCAGTAACGGGCACCAAATAGACTATAGACTAATAAAGCGTTATAGGGGTTACATTTCTTTGAGATATAAAAAGAGCAGCTTGCTAGGAACCTCCACCTTTAAGCACTGTATGTACACAATGCTTGTGTTCTATGCAATGCACTTTGTAGAGTAAAGCAGAGTTACTAAAAATTCTAACTTTGTAGTAAAAATAGTAAAGCATTTTAAGTGAAAACCATTTTCTTCACGGAGTGTCAAAGAAGGTAGATTTTATATATATATATATATATATATATATATATATATATATATATATAGATATAGATATAGATATAGATATAGATATATATATATTAATTTTATTTGGCTTGATTTGATGTGTATACTATTGTGACCCATAACCGGACCAGTGAAAAAAGACTCTGAAGCAAGTATTGGTAAAACTCTGCAAACATATTGGAAAAACAGAACTGCCCGTGAAGGAATTAGATGGCAAGACACAAATCACTAAAATGAGAGAAACCAAAATACACACTGCCAGCAACAATCCTCAACTGAACATAACGTGAGAACACAGGAATTATAAGTCAATGAATTACATATTAGGAACTTGAAGCGTGAATCCTGATCGTATGAAAGATTGCGCACTCTGGCTAACAAACACTAGGGGGCAGATTATACTAGTCTATAAGTCTTACAATATTGTTGTTGATGTGTCTCACTCACAGAGTTTACTCATTTTGGCACTTGAGTACCATAGTTATTTTATGTAATAGACCAAATAAAGACTCCGCGATACAATATACCGTCAACCTACACATGGCGCTCTTTCAAACAACCTTCAAAAAGAAGTAAGACTTCTACAATGTCTGTGACAATACATATTTTTTTTTTTTAAATGAATCTAAACAATCAGTACTGTTTTAAAGGATCACTTAGATCTTGCCTAATCCAATGCTCCTCGTAGAGGAGTATTGGAGAGGAGAAGCACGTGCGTAGAAAGTTCTGCACTAATAAGATAATCTGATTCAGTACAATACAATACTGGGAACTACACATTCCAATCACCATAGCCCATATATACCTGGTGCCCATGAAGGCACCATTCCACCTATTCTATGTCTATACGTCTAATAGTGTTAGTGCTTCTTATTCTATATATGGGCTATGGTGATTGGAATGTGTAGTTCCCGGTATTGTATTGTACCGAAACAGATTATCTTATTAGTTACTGATTCTTTGCGCAACTTCTCCCGCATTATTAGCCAGATCGGCTTGCCCGCATTTGTGAGCGTGGTTCTTAGCTGTAGTTGTGCGAAAAATATTGAGCTTCCTGGTAAGCTTTAGGTTATTCCTCAAGATTATTTTTGTGGTTTAATAACTAAACCCCCCCCCCATTGTGATTGCATGATCTTACTTGAGCGCCACATAGTGTACATACACATCATTTGTTTTGTGCACATTATTACTGGTCTGAGCGAAC
Organism: Pelobates fuscus; assembly: GCF_036172605.1. NCBI lineage: Eukaryota > Metazoa > Chordata > Amphibia > Anura > Pelobatidae > Pelobates > Pelobates fuscus. Next base: position 64,256,028 of record NC_086321.1, read on the forward strand.
TTGCAGCCTAATGATCTCCTATTCAGTATTAATTTGATTACGATTAGGAAGCCCTGATAGCTCTTACTTTGAGGTTTAGTACTGATAATTAATTATGGGAATTATTGAAGCTAGCTTATTACTAGCATAATATTCTCATACTTTAGTGTGTGGCAGTTTATCTTGAGGTACACCGATCCCCTTTAGTCAGCACTTTGTTACTCACTTGTTTTATTTATTATACATATATTTCTTTCACTTATGAGTGTGTCATCTCACTTCCCCTTACCTTTATGTACGGTTTAAGTTTTCTTTCTTCTATCTAATAAAGTATACCCTTTTTAACTGTTCTTTTTCTACTAGTACGTATATTAATTTATACTTTCAAGGACAGACCCTCCTCTTTTTCTTTTTTATGATTAAAACAGTGCTACATTGCTAAGGATGCAGAATGAAATCTGAAACGCAATGTCTACTTCCTCCTTAGCTGGGAATTCTGAAAAAATTACTTGTTTTTCTTCAATTATTGTGCTCAACTTAGACTTTTCCCATGGCCCTGCTCGAGATATGTAGATCAGAACAAACAGTACATTTGGAATAAGTATATTTGCTGCATCCCTAGTTGTGTTCTAAGATTCTTATGGTTCAGGACTTGGTAGTCCTAAGGTAGACCTCTTTCATCTATTTGTATGGAAAATATTAATTACATTTATTGATAATGATGGTGTCATTGACACTGCTTGGTATATTCTTTCACTTTTTAAAATAACGTTTGAACATTATTTGTGCAGTCTTTCACATTTGTTTATGTTGTAGATACAGAATTACAGATTCGCATTATACTCCACACGAGTTACTTTCTTACTTTTAATCATGTTAACATCGTTGGCTCCATCTCCAATTGCGAGTGTGACCGCTTTCTTGTATCGCTTTACTAAATCCACCACCATGGCCTTCTGCTTAGGAGTTACCCTGCAGCAGATCACCGAACTGCACTCGCAGGCGAGGTCCACAAAGTTCTTCTGTTTTTGCTCTTTTAGTGCATAGGTTGCCTGTTTCTCGATTACATTTTTCTGTTGCTCTTCTTTAGTCTTGGGGAATTTGAGTTTCAGACCTCTCTTTTTCCTTTTCTTCTTCTCAAGGAGTATTTCATTCTGTTCGATAAATAATAATGGGAAAAAAATGAATATATGGCACACCTATACAAATGCAGAATTTTTGTTTAAAGCAATGATGTCCAACAATAAAGTTTATTACGATGGACACAATTGGATAATCTTATTTAAAATATTTAGGTAGTTCATAAATGCCAATATTTCACTTTGTATTGTACGAAGCATCAATGTTCCTTTTTAAACGTCACCGGTTTATAACCCTTTTCTTATTTGTGTGAGCAAATTGGTTGAATATGAATACAATGCTCTGCTGCAAACCGTATAGCTCCTGACTGTGTTCAGAAATAGGACCACACATGGCGAGGTCTAGACTTCGAGGTGCATGGAAGCAAAAGTCTGAAGCTAAGCTGCACCTTAGCCCTTAAGAGAGTGATATTACAGCTAATCTTAGAAGACTTGGATATCATTTCCCCTGTGAATTTAGGAGCAAGAAGCATGCCAGGAAAAATGACAAGTTTGTTTGTCGCTTGAATGGCCCAACAGAGTGGCATCGCTCCTTGAGCAGGATCAATATGGTGGGGCGGAGGATCACGATCATACACACAGTGTCTCAGATCCCGGGGTTATGCCAATTACCCAGGGAGTTTTGTGTTCTCTCATTGACACCGTGTGTGAAAAGCTGATGGGTAAACTACAAAAAACAGTGGGAGACATCCGGAAGAAAATACAAGAACTTGTGGCCAGAACCTCTAACGTTTAAACTAAATTGGCTGAATATGCTGAAGTACACAATAAATAGCCTGGTGGATCACCTACAACTTATGGAAACACAGATGGAAGTTTATGAAGTTAAGCTTACAGACATCAAAGACTGGTCTCAAAGGAAGTATTTCTCAGTTGCATTTTCCCCCCGTTTTTGTTATATTTTTATTTCACAAAAAATATATATGTGTCTCCTAATGTTTACAAAAAAAAAAGTCTGAAAGACTAAATTTGTTCTTTTCCCTCCGACAAATATTCACACCACTGTCAGAGTGGCACTTTTGTTGTCTTCCTTTTTGCTTAATGTATAAAAAAAAATATCCTTTAATTGTAAATGTACATATTTTTTACTACAGCAATTTGTCTTCCTATTCTGTAAATGTAATCAATGGTAAATTCATCAAGGTAAAAAAAAAAAAAAAAAAGGGCAAAGATGCAAACGAGAATCACAAAGAAGAAAAAAAAAAAAAAAGAACAAATGTATAATGGATGAAGTAAAAGTTTTGTACATAAAGTGCACACACACAGCCGGTGTAAATACTTTGTTTAAATACACAAGCCCTTTTGCCTCCTAATTACATAACATTCTATATATTTAACAATTATTTTCATTAAAGTATGGCTCTCAGTGCAGTGAATACATACCAGCCAAGAACCGGTTATAATTAGTGCTCGTTTTTGGCCCGACTGGAAATAAGGCTCATGGCTGACTGATGCTCCCGGATTTCCTGCCACCATGTTCCTCTGATTTTCCATTCTCGTGTTTAAAAGGGCGCTGCAGGATAACAGAATGAACAAGGAGTTTAAGGACAAAAGACTTGCAAGAAGTTAGCCAACATGAGAATTTCTTGGAAAATTCTAAAAGAGAAGCAATCAGAAATATTCTGTCTAAATTGCACTTAATACACAAACGAAATAGCATCCACAGGCAATCTGAAACATTACATGGACTACAAATCCCATGATGCGCAACTAGGGGATTTCATGAACACAGTAGTAACCAAAACACATTTAACGAAACAGAAGAGTGCGTCTTTGAATATACATAGAATTAAGGACTTAACAGTGTTTTTTTAAATGTACACTTTTACACTACTATATGATAATATAGATCAAAGTGCTCTTTCATGTACGGATGTAAAAAGAGTAGCTTCTTTGACATCACATAAAAATAAAATATTTTTTACAAGTTCCCCAGGTGATACAAGTCTTGTGGTTCTCTGGAGTTTTCTGTCAAATAGAACTACGTTGTAGGGAAATTTAAACTACAGACAAATATGTACGTGTAGAAACAGAGAGAAAAGACCCACAAGAATACTCAGACACAATGAAGTGCTAGACAGCTTCAGCAAAAGTACAACGGATTCCCCGTAGACCATAGCAGCCTTAAATGTGATATTTTTTAAACACAATTTAAACAGGACTGGTCGTATCAGATTCACATAGCTGGTATTTATTCAGATACAAAATCCATTTTCCCCCTTTTGGAACCCCTTCACTTATTGTATGCTGGAAGACTAACTTACTTGATATCTTCACCATAACAAATCGCTGTTTCGTCTGTTAAAAGCTCACAAGCAAATCCAATGTTTTCTGCCGTTTCTAGAATAAGAACAGTGAATATCTTTAAACAACTTGGATACAAGATACCACGGTATTATGTTTTAATAATAAAGTGTTATTTGGCATACATTAAAGGACCACTATAGGCACCCAGACCACTTCAGCTTAATGAAGTGGTCTGGGTGCCTGGTTCAGCTAGGTTTAACCCTTTTTATATAAACATAGCAGTTTCAGAGAAACTGCTATGTTTATATTAGGGTTAAGCCAACCTCTAGTGGCTGTCTCATTAACAGCCGCTAGAGGGCTTGCGTGCTTCTCACTGTGAACATCACAGTGAGAAGACGCCAGCATCCATAGGAAAGCATTGTAAATGCTTTCCTATGAGACCGGCTGAATGCACGCGCGGCTCCTGCCGCGCATGCGCATTCAGCCGAGGAGGCGGAGAGGAGGAGGAGAGCAGGAGGAGAGCTCCCCACCCGGCGCTGGAGAAAGAGATAAGTTTAACCCCTTCCACTCCATCCAGCCCGGCGGGAGGGGCACCCTCAGGGCACTATAGTGGTCCTTTAAGAACAAAGGGGGAAAACAAACATTTAATCAGGCTTTCACTTTTGGCTGGACAGTCCCCATTTTAGTTCCCTGTCATACTGTCCCAAGGCATCACAGTGCAAACACATCCGAGGCACTTGCGCTGTGCTCCTTGCATGGTCCTAGTGTCCGCTGCACTTTAGATGGTCTGGTTTTGTGAGGCATGCCAAAACGTTGCCATCCTGGTGTGATTGATGCCAGGATGGCACACCCTTTCAGTGGTCATGACCACCCACTTTCTAGGCAGGTCAGTTAGGCCATTATGGGGAACACCAGTGATGCAAAATGAATCATTGGCAACACTCCTCTGAAGGCCTGCCCATCCCACATCCATACGTATCGATGCTAGGAAGTATGATTTAATTAGAACATTTACTACACCAGGTGTGTATAATACATGCATATATTTGGTAGGTGCCTTACTCCATACCTACCGTATATATTTTTTTAATGCAATTACAACTATTTTTAATATCATGAAAAATTTATAAAAAGTTGATTAAGACAAGTGAGAATATAAGAGCAATATAATATGCCTCAGCCATCAGGTGTTCAGGGAGCAGTAACAGAATGAGAGACAGCAAAAAAAAAAAAAGGAAAAGTAGATGAGATGGAATGATGTGTGACATCTTAATATCTAGCTAGAACTTGGAATGCTCCTCTCTGGGCAAATATTCCCACAGGAGACCAGGCTGGTCACCCTTTGCTTACAAACTGGTCTCCGCTCCACAAAAAGAAAATATGTGACATGAGCAAGACTGAGGCAATGGTACATTTTGCACAAACGCAACCGAATGACGACTAGGAGATTATTTCTCAAAAAAAAGCACAAACAGCGGGGAAGTATGCAGTTCCTGTTAAAACACTTACCCTTTTTATCACCAGTAAGAACCCAAATCTTTATGTCTGCTTTAGCTAGTTTGGAGATTGTGTAAGGAACATCGTCTTGTAGCTTGTCTTCAATAGCTGTGGCTCCCAATAGCTGTCACAAAGAAATCCCCACACCCCAAAAATAAATAAATAAGACATTGAGAAGTTTTCACAAATGCTTAACTCAACATAGAAAAAAGGTTATACTTATCACGATCTAGTACAATTAAAGGAAACTGGCAAAGATCAGCTGACCTTGGACCAATCAAGGGAAAGTACAAAGAATTCATAGAATGTTTAGTGAGTGATAGCCGTTCTTCCATGGTAGCTTTGCCATATTCACCGTGTATTTCTGGACACACATACATTCTACGTTATTTTCAAGTACTGCTCATTAATACGTGCAAGTGATGTGCCCAGGGAAACATGGTGTATATGGCAACCCTTGTGGTAAATAGGGGCAAATGCTGCTCAGGCATCCAAACTATGCATACATCACTTAGGCTTGATACTGTATATACCAGTAGAAGTATGACCAAAAATATCATACAAATATATAAAGAATAACATAAAACCTGACTTGTGCCTGTGTGAACACAGTCTAGTTCAGTGGTAGTCAACCTTTTTTTACCTACCGCCCACTAATGCAACTTTTTGGTTGAAAAAATTTCCTTACCGCCCACCAGTTTTCGCGCAAATGCGGAATATTTTTTAGAAAGGAGGGTGTTTTACAAAAAATAAATGTACGTACATTTATCTTTTTATTTCTACTTAATGCAGGTTTATAAGGTTTTTAACTTTATAAAGTTTAATGAGAAAACAATAAAGTAAATTGAAATTACCTTTACTAGTGATTAATGAGATCCTTGAGGTTGATGCTGCGAGACTAAATATTTGATATCAGGTTCGATTTTCGTAAGGAACAAACGAAGGTCTCTTTCAGTGATATTCAGACGACTTCTCTGTTTGCGCATAATATGATTTCTCATATTATCTCTATGATTTTTCTTGTGCGTCAGCTCATCTCCTCTCCCTCCTCAATTCCCCATCCCACCTTTTTTTCCCCTTTTTTCTATTTTTTAACCTTCCTTGTAGCAATGCCCAGTAGGAAGGCTGAGCTAGGTAGCCCACTTACTATATAGTCCACTATAACAGACAGACACACGTACAAGACACACATACAAGACACACGTACAAGACACACGTACAAGACACACGTACAAGACACACGTACAAGACACACGTACAAGACACACGTACAAGACACACGTACAAGACACACGTACAAGACACACGTACAAGACACACGTACAAGACACACGTACAAGACACACGTACAAGACACACGTACAAGACACACGTACAAGACACACGTACAAGACACACGTACAAGACACACATACAGACACACATACAGACACACATACAGACACACATACAGACACACATACAGACACACATACAGACACACATACAGACACACATACAGACACACATACAGACACACATACAGACACATACAGACACACATACAGACACACATACAGACACACATACAGACACACATACAGACACACATACAGACACACATACAGACACACATACAGACACACATACAGACACACATACAGACACACATACAGACACACATACAGACACACATACAGACACACATACAGACACACATACAGACACACATACAGACACACACACGACACACATACACACACACGTACAAGACACACATACAGACACACATACAGACACACACACGACACACATACATACACACACACGACACATACACACACACACACACGACAAATACACACACACACGACACATACACACACACGACAAATACACACACACACGACAAATACACACACCCGACACATACACACACACCCGACACATACACACACCCGACACATACACACACCCGACACATACACACACCCGACACATACACACACACACACGACACATACACACACACATGACACATACATACACACACACACGACACATACATACACACACACAACACACATACAGACACACATACAGACACATAGATACACAAATACAGACACATAGATACACACACACGACACATACATACACACACACGACACATACATACACACACACACGACACATACATACACACACACACACGACACATACATACACGACACATACAGACACACATGACACATACAACACATACAGACACACACGACACATACAGACACACATACATACACACACACACACACGACACATACATACACGACACACACGACACACATACAGACACACACGACACACATACATACACACACACACACGACACATACATACACACACGACACATACATACACACACACCACATACATACACACACACAACACACATACAGACACAAATACAGACACACACACACACACACAGACACACAGACACACATACATACACATACACATACACAAGACACACACGACACATACAGGAACACAGACAGACACACATACACACAAGACACATACACACAGACACACACAAGACACACATACCAACAGACAGTCACACATACATACACACACACAAGACACACATATATACAGACACACACACACACACACAAGACACACATATATACAGACACACACACACACACACACACAAGACATACATACAAAGACACACACACACACACATTATATTTAAGTCACCCTCCTGTTTCCTACCTTTTAGATTCAGGAGGGTGACTTTCCCTGGGGTCCAGTGGTGGCTCAGGTGGATGGGAGTCAGAGTTCCCACTCTGACTCTCTGGTCTTCCTCCCGCGCGGCTCTCAGGGTTAGCTGGGAGGAGTGACCGGGGAATCACTTCCTCCCAGCTCTGCGATGTCATCACAGGGGGCCCGGTCGCGCTGTTAAAGCGCCCAGCGCTGACCGGGCCCCCTCACAATCCACATCCATCGGGTGGCCCTGACAGCATGGGCCACCCGATGGACCCCTCCATATGCAGCCCCGGCGGTTTGCCGCGCGGGCCGGAGCCGCAATTTGTCACGGCGGTACCCAGTCGCAGGGGTACCGCCGGCTCGCACCCACCCGCCCGTCCGCCCGGTCGTCAGGTCGTCAAAACCTGGAAATCCCTACCGCCCACCTGAAATCCTAAAACGCCCACTAGTGGGCGGTAGGGACCAGGTTGACGACCCATGGTCTAGTTATATGCTAGTTTCACCTACCAATAAATCAGTTTCAATCTCTTCATATACTTTATCTAGAGCTTCATCCCGATCATTAATAGACACACTGGCTGCCATATACTTCTTGTTCCATTTCTCATATTCGACCTTGTCAATATCCTTGTAGCAAAGACAAAGGGTCCTCAGAGTCTCGTTGGCAAAAGTCTGTACCAAAAAAAATTAAAAAAAAAAAGTTAAAGTGATAAATATTTTACAAGAATTTATAAGAAATGGAAATTGACTATGTGTTTTACTCTAGAACAGATAATCACCTGATCCCTGTGCCAAAATACTAGGGCTGTTGTAGAGTACACTTACTATATTATGGAGGGTAATACCTAAAATTATAGGATGTATGACACATTTAACAAGATTAAAATTACTGCGTTACAGAGACATTTGCTGTTAATGCAATAGGTACAATGAATCACAGTCTATCCGATGGGTCATTGGACTAAGGGGATCCTTCATACATGTGATTAGAAACAGGAGGTATTTGTGCAGCTGAGATATAGATATAGGTCAGGCCTATGTGCAATGGATCTACAACAGAGTTAGGCAACCTTTGGCACTCCAGATGTTGTGGATTACATCCCCATACTGCCATAATGATGGCAAAGCATCATGGGAAACATAGTCCCCAACATCTGGAGTGCCTGTAGACCCATGCTATAGACCCACTCATGGCCACACCCCCAACAGGTCCTGATGTTGTAGATTACGAATGCCGGTCAAGAGCATTGGGCCCCTCTATTTGTTAAGCAAGGCACAGATCAGATGGATATTCGTACATATAGTGCCAATGTTCCCTTTAGCACTTTAGTTTTTATTGATGGAGTTTCCCATGTTTCTCATACAGGCCATGGAAGAGACTTGTGCCTCCCTGGCCACACGCTACGAGTACGCCATATAGCATTTCAGGCTGCAACAGATCAAAAGAAATAAGATATATCAGGCAGCTTGGGCCTATTGCAATGCATGGGCCTAGAGCTTCAGTTCCAATAGCCCCTATATGAAACTGGCACTGCTCTCACGTTTTAGTCTGAGACTGTGCATCTGGATGCAATGTCATATCCTTGTGCACTCTGTCAAATACAATGGAGAATTGAGTGATGGAGAGCATGGAGCAAAATCCCAAAAGGAACGCTCTCTACAGTGAAGACTTACATTTCTGGACATGTTCTTGCATTAGAATAGTACATGGAAAATGTATTCGTATCGAAACCAACACATTTATGTATCTTACATAAACGTGTTATAAAGATCACCAAGGTAAAAAAACTTACATCCAAAGCCTCCTGAGTCTGTTCTTTGATGGGGTTGTTTGAATGCAAACGTTCATATACAACAGTGTCAGCACCCTTACAGTAAAGTCTGAGTTTACCATTCGGTTCTCGCACTGTAAAATAAAATAAAATTATCTATATCCATCCATATACATATCTAAATATTTATGTCTATATATAAAATAATTATATTCTTGCCAGACTATATGACTCAACTATGGCCTTGATTTAATATCCTTGGCTAAACTTCTAATAAGATTTATTTTTATGCAAAGTATTTTACTCTTGAAATATTTAGATTTTATTTTATTTTTTTATATAGGATTTTTTTTTAATATTCAAAAATTATGTAAAAATTAATTTTGAAAGTTTATCCAAAAATATTAAATAATTTGAAAAGCGTATTTAAAGGAACACTAGTCACCTAAATTACTTTAGCTAATGTATAGATCATTCCCCTGCAATTTCACTGCTCAATTCACTGTCATTTAGGAGTTAAATCACTTTGTTTCTATTTATGCAGCCCTAGCCACACCTCCCCTGGCTATGATTGACAGAGCCTGCATGAAAAAAAACTGGTTTCACTTTCAAACAGATGTAATTTACCTTAAATAATTGTATCTCAATCTCGTAATTGAACTTTAATCACATACAGGAGGCTCTTGCAGGGTCTAGCAAGCTATGAACATAGCAGGGGATAACAGAACTTGCAATAAAGAAAGCCTAAATAGGGCTCTCTTTACAGGAAGTGTTTATGGAAGGCTGTGCAAGTCACATGCAGGGAGGTGTGACTAGGGTTCATAAACAAAGGGATTTAACTCCTAAATGGCAGAGGATTGAGCAGTGAGGCTGCAGGGGCATGTTCTATACACCAAAACTGCTTCATTAAGCTAAAGTTCTTCAGGTGACTATAGTGTCCCTTTAATATTAAATCTAGACCTTTGTTGATGTGGATAATTGGATGTGTACAGAGGGCTAATTAGATGTGTGTGGAGCTAGTTATGCATTTGTGTCTCATTACATGGCTAGTTAGGCGTGCGTGAGAAGTTCTATTTGGTCAATGAACAACCCCTCTTACCTATTATAGACATTCTTTTCCGATCACTGTTAAAGTCGAGCAGGGCAAGAACATCATAGGTTTGCTCATTGCCCAACTCACTAATCGTGATGGTGCTCTGAGTTCTGGACAAAAACACAAAACCAAAGTTTCGAGCTGCAGTAACCAATGCTCCTTCATCAGGGGAGGCTGCCTGGTAAACAAGTTCACCTGTTGCAAAATAAATAAAAAAAAAAAAAAAAAAAAAAAGAAAAGAAAAAAAAGAGGAAAACAAAAATGGAACTTTAATACATTCCATAAAGAAAACCAATGGAGACACAATAAAGCAATCAAGAATGTGTGGAACTTGTAACTTACCATCTATTTTCTCAACCATCACAGTATGGCACAGAGCAAGCAATTTAAAGAACAGATGGACACTGGCATCCTTCCCTGAACGTATTTGCTGAACCAAGTAGTGATCGTTAAATGTAAACTTTGCATCTGCTAAAGGATTCCAACTAAAATCTACTTCCTGAAACCACAATAAAAAGAAAGCAAAAATAAATAAATACATAAAAAAAAATAAAATAAAAAAATGATATTACATTACACATAAACTGTTTTTTTCAAAGACAAGGGGTCATACAAAAGGCTCTCTCCTCTAAAATCCAAATTAAAACCAGGTTTACAATTTGGGGAAAACAAAGTGGACGAAAAACGAATTCCACAGACATTATGCCTAAGTTTCAAAGCTACGTATTTCAGGAAAAATCAGAAGTAATTTTATTAGAATGGAAAAAGACCATGAGTAAAGAGTTCTCCAGCACGTTTATAGGACGCTTCAGAAGATTATAGGGGAAAAAAACACCAAAGTCTGACAATCAGACCGACGACACCCAAGTCTTTAGAAGTTTAGTATAAAATATTAAAACAAACCTCACTGTGGCCAGATTTATGTCCATCAGTATGCCTTTGTTCACCTAGAGAGAAAATAAATGATCAGGTAGTGTTTTCTAAAGTTTTAAATGTGCACTTCTTTCTTTCTTTGACAAGCTAATCAAAAATAAATACACAGGTAACATATTCCAATGTCATTAAATTTAGTACCATAAAGATGGGTAATCCTAATACATTATTCAGCTACTTATTCCATTTAAATGTGAGAACATTAGTAAGAGCCAAGTTTCAGACTCTCTCCATGTCAGGCTTATTTGCTTTAAATTGGAATTCAGTTCACTACCATACGGACTGACTTGCGTCCTCGTAGTGAGAAAAGAACACCTGTGGAACACTGGTTTCTATGTAGCATTCCAGTCTTTAGCTGCAAATTTGTTACTTTCTATTTCGCCTATATTTCTAATTTTTACGTGGTAAATGCAAGATTACTGCCAATTGTTGAAAGAGATGCCCACCAAATAAAATAAAAATCAAGCCCTAAATTTTCCTTTAACTGTAAGAGTGATCTGTTTTGCCAACTACAGCCAATGTAGCCACCATCATCTAAGGGCAGTGAAGCCGAGAGCACCTTAAACAATTCACTAAAATCATTTTATTGAGGAACTTTAAATCCTGTGCATTTCAAATAATTATTACGATGAGTTTTCCTCCCGGAACAAAACTATTTTAGGGGTTTCGTTCTTGCATTCCATCACATTTTGATTGCTACAATACAATCAAGAACACACAGAAAGACGCAAAGTCTGCCAATCCATTTGTCACAAAAATAACCTCCCATCATGCACCAAAAGGAGATGGGATGCCACGAGAGGGTACATTTGTAGATGCATAATAAAGGCAAATCCAGCCTTTCATATTTCAGTGATGTAGAGCACAATACATGACATTCCAGAGGTTGCTAATAAACGCACAGACTACTTTCCATCTTTGTTTTCTAATGATTTCCTCAGACACACAAAGTTCTTTTAAAATGTCAGTGGATAGAAGAGAGAACAGAGTATAGTATCTGTGTATATATCCCCAAGGAGCATGGTTTTGAGATTGCTTTTGTGACCATGTAGGCTTTGCTTACATTTCTATATTTTTCCATAAAGGCGTATTGTTATACAATTTAACACTACTACAAATAATCTTGCCATATTCATAATGCAAAAGTAGATGGGGACAGACAGAGGCTTCATGGAACACTATGTGAATTCCTAACGCTCCAGTGCCCTAGTCACCGTTTAAGTGACCAGGCCCCGCTGCCACTGTTAACTACCTCTTTCTCCCTCACAGCCCCGCTTACCTAGGGGAAGCTCCACCTCTTTGACTGAAGTCATCAAGATCGATTAACTCAGCCAATCCAATGCTTTCCCACAGGAAATCATGTGGAGGCTAGTACGCATACACAGCAAAACGCCACTCTGCATCAATCAGGTTTTTTTGGACAATCTGATTAAATCAGTTATGTTTTACTCTACTATTTCGCAAAGGCATCTCTAGTGACTGTCATACGGACAACCACTAGAGGAAGGTTAACCCTGCAATGAAAACATTTCTGTTCCTGTAGAACAGCCATGTTTTCTGCAGCAGGGTTAAAATATGAGGGGGGCATGGCACCCAGACCACTTTATTGAGATTAAGTGGACTGGATGTCTATTGAATCTCATTATTATGCATGAAATTCCATCCTCTCTAAACCCAAACTGAATCTTCACTCAAGCTGGTGATGTCCATTTTGTAAGCAAGAACTGACCCAAAAGACCACTTGTGTGTCAATCTTCCCAAGGGCTTTATCTTCACTGAACTATATTAAAGATGCATGCAAAATACTCTACTTTGCTGTTTTTGGCATTGAATTACCGTACGTCTCCTGGTTAATGGTACATTTCTTGAAGGTCATTATATTTTGTGTCAGAGTTCCAGTCTTGTCAGAGAAGACATACTGGATTTGTCCAAGTTGTTCATTCAGTGTGGTTGTCCTGGCTTTGGCGGGTGTATCCTTCACCTGGTAGTACATCTGTAGATCCCAATTTATAAAGTAGCTCTGTCCCAATCTGATAATTTCCACACTATAAAACAATAAACCAAATAATGTTAAAATTCTCAAGATTAAATGTAAAAGTTATTTTAAAACGTTAAAAAATAAATAAATAAAGGAGGTACAGGAGGTGCCCTAGTGCTATAGTGGCATCTCACCTACGTTTGATGGTCTACCATCAGTCACATAAATGACTAACTAAGCTTTTACTTCTATTAACAACATAATCAAGATGATGGGAAAGTTTAAAGCTGATGGACTTAAATATAATGACAAAAAATGGTTAAGTCAAATTGTGGTTGTATGAATATCAACGTTCATGTTTGGCCAGCACCAGTATTTATACAATCATAGATTGTTGGACAACATTTCAGAAAGCTCGTAGGCACACCCACAATTATTCAAATAATTGTTTTGCAAGTCATGGGAACCAGTTTTTCTCTCACATGAAATGATCCTCTTCTCGATTGCCACATAACTCAAAATCAGTACACAAATGGCTCCTGGCTACTATAATGCACATTGCAGTAAACCTGCAGTTTAACAAAAAATCTTAGATCATGACATGGGGTAATGTTGTATTTAACACCTGCTAAGGAACAGATATTTGTTATGTCGTAATATGGGAAACCATATAATTCAAAGAGGGAGTACTTTTGTTTTCCCATGAAAAAAACACACACATGCCCAAATATCCGGATATATAAAAAAAAAATCAAGGATGCACTCGCAGGACTTTTTAGAAGTAAAATAGGAGCTTCAGATTAATGTCCCAACAGCATTACATAATGGTATATGATCAATGAGACTCAGTACTTTGAAGCCACACAATCCACCTTCTGTTTTGTCTTCATGCCCATTAACGTCTCTTCGACTTCTCGTCCAATAAAATGCTTCTCATAGAAAAGTATTGTGGAGGTGAAACACCTGTGCACAAGCACCACACTCCTCCAATCAAATGTTGTTCTCATAGAAAACATTAATTGAACTTTTGATGACCTCATGCAATGCTTCAGGACATTGAACATGAAGCACCCTCTAGTGGCAGTCAATATAACAGCCAATAGAGATGTGTTTAGCCCACATCGCTGTATCTGAAACCCTCCCAGCCCACCATCACTGTTGGAACGTTATGTTATAAGTTTGCCAGCGCAATATTAAGATATACTTTTTGTTAAAGAGCATATGTTGGCTTGAAATGCTTTCAATGAATCATACCTCACATAAAGGGAAATCGGTACCATAGTGTTAAGAACAATGATATATCCCCAAAATCCTAAAAAGCCTCGATAGCTGGGTGAATAACTGTTACCATCATCGAGGTACCAAGACACATTTGTTGCACCATACTGTGCTTCCCAAAATGTCTGTCCTATGGCAAGACCAGCAGCAGCAAGGATCAGAAGTACAAATATCTGGAGGTAAAAAAAAAACAAAAAAACATGTTTTGAAGGGAGCTGAAACTCTTTTAGAACATTATAGGACAATTATACCGACTAATTTACAATTTCATACTGGGTTTCCCTAAGAATTAAGCATCTCAGTAGGTTCGCTCATACAGGCCACATAGATACTTATATTCTTGAAGGGTACAAAATCATATATTGACATAAGCAATGAACAAATGGATAAAGTAAAAAAAAAAAAAAAATACCTAAAAGTTGCAAAGTACAAGCAGAGCACAAAGCCACTACACAAAGCAAATTTTCTTAATTTGGATAAGTATTTGGATAAGTAACAAATTGTCACTTGAATACATTTCAGATGAACCGAAATGGGGGGAAAAAATTTATGTAAAAAAATATATTTTTCACCCATGCATATTTCACCAATGAATATTACAACTAGACATTTTATTTCACCCCATTTTAGAGTTTTGTATTTACCGTATACACCATGTAGTTCATCAGATAGTCAATTTTTGTCCGCTTCAATCTGGTTTTTCCACTATTCCTCATAATTTTAGTGTCAGCACCTAAACCATACAAAATAAATAAATTCATTAAAAAAAAGGAAAAAATAGGCTATGTGAAAATTATAGCGATTAAAACATAAATGTAAATATCTACATTTTAAGCATAACCCTCATTAACATTTATCATGGTTTGTCAGTTTGCTATTATATTCCTCTAAGTGCGGAACACGCTGGCATTATACAAAATTCATAAAAATATGATAACACTTATAAAATAGGAAAGTAATATTTTCCTCTATTTCATGACATTTATTTTTGTATATGCAACACTTTAGATTTTTCATACTTTGTAATTACTGTAGATATTTGTGAGCCACTAAAGACATTTGTTAATTTTTGGAACAGTATTCTATGTAACCAGTCAGGGTATATTCGGACTGTGGATATGTCACTCTTGCCTGCAGAGTTTAACCCCTTAAGGACACATGACATGTGTGACATGTCACGATTCCCTTTTATTCGAGAAGTTTGGTCCTTAAGGGGTTAAAGCATCCACATATATCACAAACCATTCTCACCTTGGATAATTCCCCATACACCAGTTAACCCATCTTTGGCATGGATAGCATCAATCAGCAGAGCACAGCAAAAGCACCCAAAATATATGAATTACATTTAAGCACAATTTCCATAAAATAATGTTTCATTTGAAGATTAGGGTCATATTATTGCATTATTTATGGCCCCTTGGCAAGATATCTTGTTCGTTTTCTGGAAGCATCAGGGATTTAATATTTTTTTTTATTTGTTGGAAACGTGGCTGTGGATTTTATATTTCTAATCACACAGACTGTTATTTCACTCAAGGGTGCACACACACACACACACACACACATGGTTATTCAATACAGGGAGAATTCAAAGGGAATTTCAAATTTAACGTCAAAATACCCAAACTGGAAAAACTATCTACGTCAGCTATGCTTTCATTTCAGATACTCGGGAATTCAAAGTGAATTCAAAATGAATTTTAAATATCTCACTTTATTAAGTAATGCTGACACTCTTTATCCTCATTTCTTCCTATACCAGAGCTCTATTAGAGTGTCCAATTCTTATACGGTTACCAGTGTCAAATTATCACTCAACAAGAAAGCAATGCAAAAGATTACTGGGCTAAAAGAGCAAGATATTTAAATTTAGAATAATTAATGACGCGGCCTATAAAGAAATTGTGATACACAATGACCATCAAAAAAACCTCTTTGTTTGTTATAAACGACAAAGAGACCACATCAATATATTTGATATATACACATTTCAAATGCATATTTTAAAGGTTTCTCACTTTAGTCAACCCTTTAAAAAAAATTTTTACCTGCAAAAATGACAAGTCCGTGGCAATAATGTGTGTTTCTGATTGTACAACCACGCAGCAAGATCTTATCAGCGTCCAGGCCATAACTCATTCCTCTCCAGTATAACGTCCCAAGAAACTTATCCAAACGATTATTTGGTTCTTCACTCACAACTAAGCCTGAGAGGAAAAAACATTTACATGTTAATTACTCCACCATTACTAGGTCTGATTAAATGTATAGGCATGAGAGACAGACAACTGCAAATAAATACAAAATATTATGGTTTCAATCATTTTACCTATGAAAAAAGAAACTACTAGCCCACCATAATACCATATTGCAATTTAATTGTAGAGCACAGGGTTTTCTTGCAGACGGTTGAAGGGTTAGTGCGGCTTGGGGTTAAGGCAGAAGGAGTAACGTTATTTAGAACATATTAGGGTTTCAGATTGGACTTACGATATTGTATAAGGCAGGTTTTAGGAGGGGCTTTAATTATTGTAGGGCCATCAAATGTACACATGGACTGTAGCTCCTTGTAAATTTAAATGGATCCTGCATCCACAGGCATTGCCAAGTGACAAAGAGACATGTATTACCCATCTTGAACAATACACATTTTTTGTGACGAATTTCACAAGTATATTTCATTTATTAGTAAATTTTCCTTTTCATAGTCACACAGGCTTATGGTTAAGGGCCCAAAACACATAAAGCATTTTTTTTTTTTTCATAATTTCTCCGTAACCTGCTCATGGTGAGAATTATTCTTATAATTTTTGTATCATTATTTTTTTTTTTTTTTTTTTTATCTTTTAGAAGAAATGCAATTGCATACAGATTATTCTCCGGTATATTTGTTGAAATCTGAAATGAGAGTTTACCGAAGTTAAGTTGGATTAAAGGGTCAGCTGACCGTTGTATGCAATCAGTGGTGTCCCAAACTCTGTTTCAGAAGCCAGATGCTGCTGGGGGGTCCGGAGATTTGGTGCTGGAGGCAGTCTTCACACACATTTTATCCCCTGAAGGTAACTCCATCAAAATGAAGTTGTTATGGTGCCAGAAGGCTTAGGCTTTCTGGCACCATAACAATTTCATTTAGATGGAGTTATTATGAAAACCATAGTGTTCCTTTAAATAAATAAAATTTAAAAAAATAAATAAAAATAAAAAAAAAAGTTTCCATAATAATTACCATCAAATTCTGCCAATGCACTTTCCTCTTGAAGGAGCTGATCTGTTACTTCAAGCGACATTTTAAACTTTAAGTTCGTTTCTCTGAAACAGATTTGTAGAGGAAAAATGTTTCATTACATATACATTTAAACACAGATAGCTTTTTAAATATCCTTGATAAGCATGGCTCTGTTTTAATGAAGCAGCATTCTTATTTCTAGGGGGAAATCGAGCCAATGCAAAATAAATAAAAAAAAACAACATGTTGACATCTATACAGTAAAGTTAGTACGAGGGGCTTTAGGGTGAAGGGAATGGGATGGAATAACACTAAAGAGGAACGGTCATGTCCTCAATTTTAACACAATCTAGCTAAACTGAACATTAGCTATAGTTTGTGCTAAATCCTTCATAGTGGTCTTGGTTTTAATTTATGTAAAGGAGAACCCTTGCAGTTCTGCATGCACAACGCGCTACACGTCGTGTAATGCACATGTGGCACTGCTGGAGAAATGCAGAGAGGGCATGTACACATATGGCATGTCTCTGTTAGTTTCCCAACTGCACAATAAAATTATGGGATGGCAAATCCCAGCAAAGTATAAGTGCAGCAGAGTTACATTTTATGGGAACAGGGTTTGGGGGAAATTAGGCCTATACTGGTGTACCTTGCATGTCCTGAATGAATGATGTTTGTTTTTTTCTTTTTTTTTTGCGCACGAGCATAGTTATTAATTCAAGATTTTTGGGAATTAGAGGAATCCCCCCAAAAAACTAGGAGGGTATATGAAATCTTTATCAGGTGGAATGTTGGTTGTTTGTTGGGGGGCAGCACTGTGTCCTGGCCCTGACACACAATCAAAATAATGAAAACATTTTATTTGCCCACTCACTGTATTTTACGCTCATCATACTTTACTAGAAATGTGGAATTAAAGCATGTGACCGGTCATTTGCACTTTTCCGCATTAATTAAATTTTGTTTAAAGAGATACCCCCAACAATTACCTTGCCTAGGTTATAGTGAAAGGAGCTGCTTTGTGTACCACACATATCTAGAAGCCTTAGCCTAGACAAAAGTGACAGTTTATTTTAGTATTTGGATATGAATCCTTAACCTCACTACATCTTACTATACAAATTGTGCACGGCTCTGCCACATAACTGTTCTGCTAAGTTATTGTCACGGTAATATACCCCAACACGCAGGAATAGTCCAGATAGTCAAGAGACAAGGAAACAGGATTCGTCTTACCGGACCTTAGAATGGCCGGACTTAGACGAGTACAAGAAAAGACAGAGTCCAGAACAAGCCGAGGTCAAGGGAACGGAGAGACAGCGTAAAGTAGAACAAGCCAGGGACTGGTACACAGGAGAGCAAACCGGCGGATAAACAAGCAAGGATAAAGAGAGAACGGAGTCAGGAACAAAGCCAAGGTAAAGCACCAAAAAAAACAACTGAACGATACAAGCACTAAAGGGAACTGAACAGAAACCACGATAGGGCAAGGTACAAAGGAAACAGGTGAGTATAAATACCCTAGTGTTCACTTCGATTGGCCCCTGTCATATCCACGCCCCCAAAACGTGAGTGTATGGGGAAGGTGGCATGACAGGGGCCAATGGGAGACGGATTCTAATTTTGTCTCCCACTGTCCCTTTAAGAGCGCGCCCGAGACACGCGGCGAGCTCTTAGTGTCAGGCGGGACACGTGACCGCTTCTCGCGGTCACTGCCCGCCTTCCTGATCTCGTAGTCGGATGAGCCGCGCGCGGCGAGAAGAGATGACCCTGGCCGGCCCCTGGAGAGGGTAAGTACTGCTACAGTTATCTGTTTGCCTTGCAATAGCTATTGTGGCATTGTAATCTTACCTGTAATACCCTGCACAACAAAAATAAAGAATTATATATAAAAAAAAAATAATAATTCAGGTTGAACAGGCCATAACATTTGCAACAGGATTCAAAGTAATTCGGTAGAATTATCTATAATCTAATCTTAGTGATAAAAGATAATGTCTTTATGATTAAATATTTACAGCTCCAATACAGGATTTTAGATTGCCGTAAGTGAAGAAATTATGTTGTCCTAGTGTAACAAAATGAATGTATTGCTGGCAAAAATGGTAACTAAACTTGTTGCGTTTCTCTGTTGACATTAGCGCTGACGAGGTTTGCATGCTCTAAAAATAAAATCATATTTGTACTGGTTTGTAATCGTATTGTTTGTAATAGTCGAGCAGCTCACGCTATTCTGTAAAAAACAAAGGTTTGCCACTGGGAAATAGATTTCCATAAGTCAGGTGATCCTTGTGTATTTTCCCACTGCAGACACACATTGTGTAGGGAACTCAGCATTACAATATTGTTTCAGTCTGCTCCTGATT
Organism: Pelobates fuscus; assembly: GCF_036172605.1. Lineage (NCBI taxonomy): Eukaryota > Metazoa > Chordata > Amphibia > Anura > Pelobatidae > Pelobates > Pelobates fuscus. The sequence continues at coordinate 64,276,299 of NC_086321.1, forward strand.
AAGAATGTTTAGACGTTAAGGGAGGGATGAAAGTTTTGACCAGGGGTGTCGGGAGGAGGAAGGGGGAATTTAATCAAACCGCTTTTCACAGATCTCAGATTTTAAAGGTTATCAATTTTTCAGCAGAGATACAGAGTAGACTTACCCATCCAGTTCAGCCGTTTCCACATAGCACAGACTGTTTGGGTCAGAGCTGGAAAGCAACAGAACATCTGCCTATAGTAACACAAACAAAAACAAAAATCAAACCTCACAGAAGATATACTAGAGCTTTTTAAAATTGGTTCCATGTGTTTTTGACAATGTTGCACATAGAAGGCTTATCAATAAACTCAAAGACTGCATGGGTTAAGCAGTGACTAAGTGACAGACAACATAGGGTTTTAGTCAATGGAGTATATTCAAAGCAAGGTTTAGGTATCAGTGGAGTACCTCAGGGATCTGTACTTGGACCCATTCTCTTTAATATTTTTATTAGTGGTATTGCAGAAGGTCTTGATGGTAAGGTATGTCATTTTGCTGATGATACTAAGATATGTAACAGGGTTGATGTTCCAGGAGGGATAAGCCAAATGGCTAATGATTTAGGTAAACTAGAAAAATGGTCAGAGTTGTGGCAACTGACATTTAATGTGGATAAGTGCAAGATAATGTATCTTGGACATAAAACCCCAAGGGCAGAGTATAGAATATTTGATAGAGTCCTAACCTCAACATCTGAGGAAAGGGATTTAGGGGTGATTATTTCTGATGACTTACATGTAGGCAGACAATGTAATAGAGCAGCAGGAAATGCTAGCAGAATGCTTGGTTGTATAGGGAGAGGTATTAGCAGTAGAAAGAGGGAAGTGCTCATGCCACGGTACAGAGCACTTGTGAGACCTCAATTGGAGTATTGTACGCAGTACTGGAGACCGTATCTCCAGAAGGATATTGATACTTTAGAGAGTTCAGAGAAGGGCTACTAAACTGGTTCATGGATTGCAGGATAAAAAACTTACCAGGAAAGGTTAAAGGATCTTAACATGTATAGCTTGGTGGAAAGACGAGACAGGGGGGATATGATAGAAACATTTAAATACATAAAGGGAATCAACACAGTAAAGGAGGAGACCATATTTAAAAGAAGAAAAACTACCACAACAAGAGGACAGTCTTAAATTAGAGGGGTAAAGGTTTAAAAATAATATCAGGAAGTATTACTTTACTGAGAGGGTAGTGGATGCATGGAATAGCCTTCCAGCTGAAGTGGTAGAGGTTAACACAGTGAGGGAGTTTAAGCAACAGAAACTGACCTAGATTGGCACTAGCTGGTATTATGTCTTTCTGTGCCATCTCCCTTTGTAACATTTTCCCATTTTGATGTAGACAGTTACCATTGTACTCTAACATTATCTCCAACAATTTAGCACATTAACTATTCACTATGGAGCTCAATCTATGTGTAGGTATATAAAATGAAACCCGATCCTTCTTGAGGATTTTATTCCAGAGAGTCCAATTGACTGATACTGTGTTCCAATTATTTTTAATATATGCATAAAATCTCCCAGAGATTAATGCAGCATTCTTCCAGCTTAAAATAAGAAAACCAAAGTATAGTTGTATAATGATCAGGGCCATACAACAGTTTTAATCTACGGTAAGTGTGATTTCCACCACAAGTGAATAAGCCACCAGAGTCATTCATGATGATGATTTTTTGTTATTTATTTCTTTTTTTAATCAATACAGCCCACATCCCATAGGTAGGCCTTAGGGGGAATTTCATTTAGGACATTTAATGTAAAACTTGCTGCACAGGTCCACAAGTAATTTACAAACAGTGTACCTTTTAGAACGCTTATAAAATGGCTGTGGTATTTAATTGGACCCATAAAAAACTTAGTTACTCAATCAATAGTAAAAAACCCAAAGCATAACTTGATTGAATGACTCCATAATCAGACTCGTCGGCACAATATCTTCAGACACTTACCATCTGTTTCAACCAACTTTTATGGGTTCATTATACACTGAAGTGAGAATTTAAAGTGAATTTTAGATTTAAAGTCAAATAGCAGAACCGGTAGAAACTGGTGGAGCCAGCACACCACCAAAGCATAACTTGATTGAATGACTCCATAATCAGACTCGTCGGCACAATATCTTCAGACACTTACCATCTGTTTCAACCAACTTTTATGGGTTCATTATACACTGAAGTGAGAATTTAAAGTGAATTTTAGATTTAAAGTCAAATAGCAGAACCGGTAGAAACTGGTGGAGCCAGCACACCACCAAAGGCTGACCAATAGCCTATTAATAATAACTGCATATCTCCCGAACAATACAATCCCAATATTTTGCTAGTTTTTAATATCTTGTGAATAGAACGGTCAGTTTGTGCTGCTTCAGTTTTATTGTAAATCAATATAATTATTTTATATTCAATGTAAATTTAAAAAAAATTAAAAGTTAATCATAAGAATTCTATGCATTCCAAAAGTACGCATTTATGGAAACAAACTTGTCTACAGATAATTTTAGTTGTGTTTTGCAGTCATTTCAAATATACACATTGCAGAATGAAAATAGTACTTACAGGAATAAATTCATTTTTATTAATTCGGATGATGTTGCCCACACGAATATTTTTCCACTTTGTTTTCTTAAACCTAAAAGTAGCGCATATATTGTGTTTTAGCACAGTACCACTTTCATGGCAGATATAAAATAAATCAAAAATTTTGTCAATAAAAAAGTTAATAACCAAAAAGCTATTTTTCTATACAGATTTTTTTTTAAATTAAATACAAGATTAATCTACCTTCCATCTTTCATAACTTCAGAAGGTCGATTGTTTATCTCATTATCCGATCTATGTCGAGCCTAAAAAAAGAAGCAAAAAAAAATGAATATTAAAAAAGGCAGTTTTACAATACAGAATTATAGACACATACCTGGCTAATACCCCAACTCCAATAATATCGGAAATTCACAGACACACTTTCAATTGCCCTATATCACCCCAAGAAGTAGAAGACATTATATCAAAATCGGAATATAAAAATTATTATTATATTGTTGAACAAGGCTCTCTCCCTCAAGAAATGTTAGAGCCAGCATCCTGCCAATTCCCTTTATACATCTTTAATCCCCCAATTGTCCATGAGCCCCATGTTGTGTAGGTCAAGTCACCCACCAGTCAAGTATTTCAGGCCAATGGAGTCTGTCATTGCGTGCATCTAACACATTCTGGTGCTGGTCAGCGATCATAGAAATATAGAATGTGGTAGTTTCACTTCTTTTAAATAAGTCTCCTCCTTTACTGTGTTGATTCCCTTTATGTATTTTAATGCTTCTATCATATCCCCCCTGTCTCGTCATTCCTCCAAGCTATACATGTTAAGATCCTTTAACCTTTCCTGGTAAATTTTATTCTGCAATCCATAAACCAGTTTAGTAGCCCTTCTTTGAACTCTCTCTAAAGTATCAATATCCTTCTGAAGATACGGTCTCCAGTACTGCGTACAATACTCCAAGTGAGGTCTCACCAGTGTTCTATACAATGGCAGGAGCACTTCCCTCTTTCTACTGCTAATACCTCTCCCTATACAACCAAGCATTCTGCTAGCATTTCCTGCTGCTCTATTACATTGCCTGCCTACCTTTAAGTCATCTGAAATAATTACCCCTAAATCCCTTTCCTCAGATGTTGAGGTTAGGACAATCATATATATTACTGCCATATATGAGCCTAATGCACACAGTTTCTTCTTCATTTGAGATTTCTTGTGCCAGTTTTCATATATGGTACTGGTATAGCCTTATTAAGCATCTCTGAGAACAATATGCATTCTATTGATTATACCAAAATAACAGATCTTCTAATCAACAGATTACTATACGCAAAAGATGCAGCTATGTATGTAATGCCAATATACTGCTTTTCCCACATTTTTATTCAGAAACTCTCCTTGTGCACAGTGGATGGACGGATTGTCCATCCAAACCAAGGTCACAGCACATATTCCATATGAGAATAATAGTTTTCTTACAATGTCATCCACAAGATCTTTGATTGCCGTGATGCCCAACACAAGCAGAAGTGGTATCAAAGTGGTCGACCAAGAGACTGTTGAAATAGCAGGGATTGTCTGAAATAGAAGTTATGTTTGTAAGGTAAAAATTTTAAATCTACAAATCGTGCAACTTTGGATTAGTTAAGGAAACGTAATGTTTTTAAAGGAAGTTCTATGGTATATGGACTTTCGTTTATGAACTTGTCCTCTAAATACAAGCTCTGTATGCGGTCTGAAAATAATAATAAGTTTTAAACTGTATAGCTAATGTAACTTATGCTTGCTGAAATAAGAAGATGGTTTCAAATTTACGCAGTACATATAACCCAATAAAATGTATTTGTTTTGAACTATTAGGCCATGAATATCTTGTCCTGTTACCCTTTAGGTAACTGAGGTGCAGAGAAAATTTTAACTCTACATAGTACATTCGCTAAATGTCAGTCATAAAGAAACATATCACACAATTTATATACCCCCAAGTATTAATGTTTTACTATGCGTATGGCTGGACATGTGATGCAGGGTTTGTATACACCTTAATTATTCTGCCATTTTATTTATTTATTTTTAAATATGCAAACTACCACACTATATGCACTGTATAAGAATTATTGGGTACCCCACATAAAACCATTCCAAAAATTGGAGGGTTGAACCACTCATCTTTTGTTTTCTTTCTTATTTTTCATTTTATAAGATTTTTGCATCTTTACATCTACTTTTAAAAGCAAACTATTACACTATGTGTGTTAAAACACAATATATTTTAGAAATAAATGGACTTGGAAATGTTGCCCTTGAAGAGAGAGACATATCTGGTTTGTATGACATCACTAATGTTTTTTTTTGACAAACTCTTCCGACAGAAATACTTTAATAGAAAAACTGTTATTCAATTTACTATTACACCAAGTTGTACTTTTAATTTTATTTTACAATGCGTTCTTGTGTTTGTGAATATATTCTTTTTACATTCAATATGCAGCAAAAAAAATATTAAAAATAAAAATAAAATATATATATATATATATATATATATATATATATATATATATATATATATATATATATATATATATATATATATATATATATATAACATTTTGCCTTTTTTAACGTTGTTTGCGGTTTTGCCTGTTAATGAAAGCACAGGTGTAATCACGGACTGTGTCAGAGCCCTGGATTATTTTGTCTCTTGTTAGACTATTTGTATTGGGATTTATTCCTGCTGCAACATATGGCTGCAATCAAAAGCCATTCAATTGTTTGTAAAATTATAATTTTTAAATAAAAAATAAGTTTCTGGAATCATTTTGGTTGTTTTTTGTGTGCTTTTATTCTATTTGACATAACATAATTACGTTAAACTAAGAATAACCCTGGATGCTGATCGCTCTGTTCTATGTAGATTAGAATAGATAAAAAAAAATTTCTATCAAGCTACCACACTTTTCTTCCTAATTAACACCATGGCAAAATGTACGTTTTACAAATGTCAAAATCAAATTATATCCTACAAAGCTTTATCAAATGTGGTCCAAGCTGCATCTCTCCAAGTAGTAGATGACGATAGTAGATTGACTCCTTTAAAATGCTCTTATATCGGATATTCACATGAAAAACTGCTTTATAGTCACCTCAACCCCATGGAATATCCCATCCTGCCTATCAGAATTAAGGGGGGAGGGGGGAACAAAATCACTAAAAACGATTACTTGCCAAATAATTTACGTTTGGTATATTACCTGAAGTATGAGTAAGGTCAAGAAATATGCATTGGCAGCTCTCTTGAATTGTTCAAACAAATTAAGAGGTAAGAACGTGATGGGGTTATATTTGTAGGTTTTGATTTCATTCCCCTGGAAACAAAAATATTTAGAGATCAGTGAAAACGGATTAATAAAATAAAATAGAAGCAATTTATAACAAGAAATAAAATAAAGCTTTTTTTGACATTTGGCTTGGCCAGTTGCAAAGACATCATCCGTTGCCGAATTTTGTATTTTTCCAAACATGCTACGTTTTTATTGGCCTGCATGACATCTGTTTGATGTACCCATGGTTAAAGTAGAAATCAAACAGAGCATCATGCAAAACCAAATATATATAAAAAAAAATTACATCAATTTAATGGTTATTAAAACACAAGCCTGTTTTATAAATAGATATTCAGTGGCAGGTATGTTTGTAGCTTTCTATAGATTATCTAGAACAGCACTTGTTATTCTATTTCAATAGAGACCCAAAATGATGTGCGTGTCATACTTTGGCAGCAGTTCTAAAATTAACCCAGTGGCTACCCTAATTTGCAATATAAATATTTGACAAAACAAAAGTGGGTCTCCAGTGCTCAGAAGAATACACTCCTGTTACAGTAAACTATTTATCGAGGGCAATTAGTTACCAATGGCCCGATGAATTTAATTTGCCTCTGGGGACCAAATTTTGGATTCTGACCCAGAGTTATGAACCACTAATTAGGGAGACAAATCTAGGGCAAAACCATTCGGCTACATGCTGGGCCGTTTTGACTGCAAAACTCAGACAGACATTATTGAGGTCCTCTTCAATCTCTTTCAGGAAGTGTATAAGGAGACTGTGTAGATCACAGCAGATGGGCACAGTGGTGTGGTATGGGATGTGGCTCGGGGTGCATTAACAAAGTTGATATAACACCTAGGTGGCAGAGTATTTATCAATGAAACTGCAGGGGCATTATCTATACACCTAAACCATTTAATCAAAATAAAGCGGTTTTGGTGCTTCAGTGGTCGTCGACCACTTTAAAAATAAAAAGGGGTAGGGGGAAAAACACACACTAAATAGATGTCTTGATATCAATAGCTTTAGCCCTGTTGTTGCACAGATTGATATAAAGCAACCATGAGCTCTCATTTTCTACATGTTCCAGCACCCCCATGATCCAGGCTTTAGTAATATTACATGGGAACAGAATTGGAATATCAGTAAGTCACATAAGGTTTTGACTAGATTCAACTTGCCTTAAGCTCCAACCATAAAGTCATATTTCTGACAAGCAAGCAAGGTTAAATGTTAAATGTTCAGATAGCTTTATTATATTTATTATATAAAGACCCAGAACGAAAAATACATACTGCATATTTGCTTTTCTTAAGGCACAAAAATGATTTCTTCTTGAATTCTGGTTGATCACAGAAATTCGGATCATTTGCCTTCACTTGCCAGCTACATTCTGAAAATAAAAAATAAATAGAAATTAATCATTTGAAATATTGAGCAGTTTGGGTGTCACTATTTACCATCTTTTTTCTTTACAACAAAAACTAGCTTTAAGAAATCAGACTCTAATACATACAATTCCCTCCAGAGGCTAAATTCTGGTGTTTTTTTGTTTGTTGCTTTAGTTTTTTGTTTTTTTTTGGGGGGGGGGGGGGGGGGAGGGGGAGGGGGGGGAGAGGGGGAATGGTTTCTGGATCCTAAAAAAATAAAAAATAAAATAAATGAATAATAATAATAATAATTATTATTATTATATACACACACACACACACAATATGATTGCATATAAAATGGAATCATTGATATACTTATCACATTTCCAGTGTATCCTATAGAGTATGGGTCAGGATAACTAAATACAATTCCCACAAGTCTTTGCCAGTCACATGCTAGATATTACAATAAAATGAGCTCCAGCGCCCAGTTAAGGTTTTTGTATTTTGAAAGTTACATGATCAAAGCAATCTCTGTAAAATGGTAATCATATGAAAGCCGTGTATATGTATCCAAGGGCATAGATGCAGTGCTGGCTCAGATTAGGAAACATACAGATTTTAAATGTTGCCATTATTTTTGGAAGAATTTGGGGTTAGCGTTAACCAAGTAACATATTTCTCAGTCATTTATTTGCTTTACATCCAAGAAATTAAAACAAATACATGTCACGACTGAATGTTCTTTTATTTTTCACACATTTCATAGGAAAAAGCCACATCAAAATTATAGACTTAATTCACGGTTTAATTGAGGTTTCCTAAATTAGGTTGCACTATTTGTGGAGTAAATTCTTCCTCTTTATCAGTGTTGAAAGCAGGGACGTATGCAAAATTGCTGCTGACTCAACTTGCTATAATGGCATTTACGTTGTACATGTAGTTTGATTTCCCATGAGAAGTATCAATATATCATTCCGTGTGCAATCGCTAAAACAAAGCATTCTCAATGGAAATTGCACTGGGATTACAGGACAAGATTTACACTGCTGACTTGCATTATACAGATAAGGGCACTTGTATTGCAGAACTCTGATTGGAGCTTTGAAAAGATTACAACAAACCTCATCTTGGGCTCCTAAGCCCCCTCATGCAACATGTATGGACACCTGCCTGCCACCCAGGGGCATCGGCTGAATGGATCTGTGATGGATCAGCAAATTCCCCATAGCTATTCCAGTTTTACCCAAGTGATGTGATGTGCTCTGCTCACAATCAATGGCTGATCCCTATTACCACTGTTTAGTTGTTGGTTCCTAGCTGCATTTAAATTAATTTGTTTTATGTATAACTACTCTCAAAGGCAGCAGATTGATGCCATACTCTAACACAGCATGCCTGGATACATGTTGCACACTAACACTACAAGTTGCATGTTTTACATCCTACTTTACCTCATTTCTCACCATGTCTATGACCTTGCATTTCTCTCTCAATAGTTAAGCTAGACATGTTATGCTTAGCCTGCACTCTACACTACATTGAAAAAAATGTGCAGTATACTCCAATGCCATGTAAATAATATTCCTTGTCTAATTAATTTTTCTTGCCAATACTGTTGTGGCATTGTAAAAATGTCTGTTAATCTTATTTTATGCACACACAAATAAAGAATAAAATTTTTTTTTTTAAAAATGATAAAACAATAAGGAAACACTACAGAACATTACATTATAAATAAAAAAAATTACTCAAAAATGATATCTATATATTTTTTTAAGTAATAAAATATTACATTCAAAATAACGGTTTTAACATAGGACAAGAATAGCAACAAATGCTGGCTATGATAAATACAAATATAACAAATAACGCCTCATAAAGGCTTGAAAGTAGGTGTCACAAGCCGGACCAGGTGGATATGAAATGGAACATCCAAAACAAAAATGTATGTGTGAAATATTATAGGTTTATGAAACCATGTGTCCAGAAGCCAGATGGTTGTAACACGTTATTGAGCTACTTTGGACATAAAACTGGAATGTTGTCATTTTTGACTGATGTCCACATAAAATATAGACACGATTACATATTCCATACGTTGCTAGATAAACCTAATAAACCCTTAACTTACTCCAAGTCATGGATTCTTATTTGGTCAAAAAGGCCAGTGCTCCTTGACTAATGATAATGTATGTAGTCATTTTTTGTCCTAAATAAACCCATGATTTTGTAAGCTTGAGATAGCACTCAATCTTTGATTATTTTTGGATAAGTTAAAACATTTTCATAATTTTGGATGCAAGCTTCAATCCTACTTATAAATGTTCCTAGAAAAGAAATAAAACATTTTCAAAAATACTTTGCAAGATTATGGCATTAATAATAATTTAATAAAAGAAAGCAAATCTTAAAAATTAAGAATTTCTTTATACTTTGTGTCTTATTCCAGCTTTATAATGCAGATTCATTGAAGTCACAAGTTCATGGTATCCAAGTGGAAAATACAAAGTTTCTCACGTTTACATATGTATAACAATAAAGAAGGTATTTACCTTTGCTTGTTTGCTCATGAGTTTGTTCTGCTTGTTTATTGATCTGGTTTTGCTGTGGTTCGAGGGAATCGGGACTGTCCAACTCATCATCAGTTTCATCGTCACTGTAGGGCATAACCTCATCATTTGGCATTTGAGAGTCATCCTCAAATGTGGTGTCACAATCTGTGTCCATCCCGACCTGTGCAATAAACAAAAATATACATTCACCGTCACATTGTGATTGATCTCGCAGTGTTGCAAATTCTATGCCTTTTGAGCATCTATACACATACACATATATACAGACACACTCAAATTTTAAAATGTTGTGCTCCACCAGCATATCGCAAGTTGGACATTAGAAAACTGGGTCTATATATCAGTGTTCATTTTCATGTCAAGCTGGGAACTCTCTGATAGTTGTGAAAACATTTATATATAAAAAAAAAAATATACACATTTATAAAAGGTCACCCACTGTATTGCTCTTTGATCTGGCCAATGACTGCGTAGTTTTTAAATATTTTTACATAATTAAAATAACTTCACATTTTATATTTGTGTGTCCATGTCACATGGTCTGCAGACAAAATGTATAATTTTGTAAGACATTAGTATGACGGATATATTAAAAAGCCACTAAACTTCATACTTTTCTAAACATGAAGTATAAAAAGCCTTGAGTGAAGGTGAACAATGGCTGATCATACGGCCTTTCAGCCATTGTTAGGGAAGACTATTCAAAAGATGAAAAGAGTCAAAGACTGAGCCTTGAGTAAATAATTTAGCAGATTAAATATTAACTTCAGTCATTTATATTGGAAACCTTATAAATCTATTGTAAGTTACTGTTCAAACTAGTAATATGGAAATGTCTTGATAAAGCCAAGAAAAAACAAGTAATAAAAAAATAAAAATAATAAAGAGAGTAAATAAGTACTACTAAGAAAAAAAATGTTTTATTCAGTGCAAAGTTAATTATTCTGTCAAAGTCAAAGGATTGGGGGTGGGGGGGGGGATTGAGTGTAGGAAGATATTCTGGAGACAAAGAAGAATACAGATCTGTCAATCATATTTCCCAAAAATAAATAAAATATAAGATTGCATAAACTACAATAAATTACAGACAGCAATTATTTAAACATCATTATTACATTCCAACCTGTAATCTCTTTTAAATTATTATAGGCATTTAAGAGGCTGAGGTTAAAAAGAACAATGAACAATTTGTTTGAGACATCAATGTGTAATGAAAAGGCTTATTCTGAATGCTGAACTTATACACACACACACATATATATATATTTGTATTTTTTTTTTTTTAAATACTTTTTGACAAAGTCGTTAAAATTAAAAGTGAAAAAAATCTATTTCAATGTATGAAATGGTCATAGACATGTATTTAGTATTAAGAAAATGGTCATAGATATATATTTATCAGTTTGCAGTTACCTCAAGGCAAGATTGGCTACACACAGGTCTTACATACAGGCCCTACGTACATCATTTTTAAAGGACACATGGTAAACAAATGTGTTACAATGGCTAGTTAATGGCACACTAAGCACTCAATATTAATGAAGATGTGTTGGTATATCGACAAAGTCTATTTTTTTTGGACAATGTAAAACATTAACATTTCAGTTTATAATTGTCTGAAACCACACCTCTAGCAGCTGTCATGCTAACAGCCACTGGAGGCACTTCCTTATGAGGACCTTGAAAAATCGCATTTATGTCACACGCTGATTCTCATATATTCAAGGAGAAACATCTGATTGGCTTAGAGTGGCAATTGCCGGGCATGAACTTTATGTCCGCAGTGTTGCTCATAGAGAAGCATAGGATTGGATCGATACCATGAGCAATGTGTTTGTTCTTTTCCCAAATGAATTATCAAAACACAAAGTTAAGCACAAATCTACTAATCATGCACTATTTCACAGATGTCCCAAGGGCAAGACTTGATAAAAATGGGGAAAAAAAACTAACGAAAAAAATATTTTCTTAACTATCTTAAATTTATTTCATTTAAATGGACATTAAACTACAGCTTAATGTAGTTGTTCTGGTGTCTATAGTCTGTCCTTCAATGTTAAATCTGGCTTTTACATTTCTGGCTAGTTACATTTCTAGTGGCAGTTCTGTATCCCAGTGCAGCACGATCTGCATGGGCCAGCCGCAGCAACACAGACACGGCATGGAAGAAAAGGTGAGAAAAATCACCCTCAATCTCCGGAGCGAGGGGATTTAATGCTGCATTCCAGCGCCATAGTGTCAGGAATAAGTTTGTATTACTGACACTACAGTGTTCCTTTAAATCATTTGTTGGATGTCAGTGTGCTGCCAAGATACTCGGAAAGTGACAGAACATAATCTGCATTTTATTTTTAGCAAACTGCCCAATTAACTTGAAATTCTGCATTGCATGTTAGCGCAATCCTAGGGATTATCATCTTCAAAAGGTAACCATGACTTTATCCTCTGCAGAGGTTTACTATGGAACGTAAAATAAAAATACAGCCAAGATAAAGGCATCTGTCAAATCCAGTGTGTTTGATACATATTTAGCAAATAATACATTGTTATTAAAAAAAGAAAGACTATTTAAAAAAACACTCCAAGCACAGTAACCACTATTTTTTCCCTATCCGAAGTGAATTTATTGCGCTTGACCAGTATATATTTACTTGTATCCCTTAATTTACGCTCTTTTAAATGTATATGCTTCACTACATTTAATTGATAAGCAAAACACCAACAGTGGCATTCCTGTCCTCCTACCAGGATCACCGCTACAGTAGTGGTAGATAACAGGCAACCCTTCAACAGCCAAGATGACTTTAGCGTTATCCAGCAAAGTTTTTTAGGACCACAAGACCATTATTTAGTTTAGGATGGGAAACCATCAGAGGGTGCATAGAGTAATTGAATCGTAGAGGTAGATCTTACGTTCATTGGACAAAATAGTCAGCTGAATCACAATTGTCACCATTCATCATAATTCATTCTAAAAGTCAGGCATAAGGTATGGTTAGTGGCTGACAACCCACCACCACTTTAATTATATTTAGCCGTGCTACTAAGACTTGCTACGTTTATTTAAAATACTGGAGTATTGTAAAGTTTACTGGGCCCCTGTTTTCTGTAAAAAAAAATTAACCTGTTACTCCGCTGTAATGCAGTGTCAACAGGGTCCTTCTCAACAGTTCCTCAAACTCTGGGGGATCATCAGTTCTGATAATATCCTGGACAATCAAATGCTTCTTATACAGGTAGGTCAAATATACAGCACCTGGCTGCCTGATTCAGAGCTGGGAGGATGCAACCTAGGAACTTCATAATTATAATTTAAGAAAGAAGGGGCACAATGTTAAACTATAGGGCACTTCAGGAAATGAAAATGTTTTAGGGGTTTGGGGTGAGCCAAATGTGAGACTCCCCACTCTTGCGCTGTAAGTCATCCAGAAGTACAACTCTGCATGTTACCCTGGTCGTTTAAAGATTCTTCCTGGTAGACTCTAGTACTCTACGTGGCAGCAAGGTTTAGGAAATGCTGAAATATGACCAGCACATGGCCAATCATTGTGTAAGGCACACACACCACTGACACTGAAAGGAATAAAGCTGTGTGTTGCCCTGTCTCCTACATATTGCTATAAATATCCAATCAAATAGAACTCCATGAATCACAAGACTATTAATCAATTTCTGAACAAGTGAAGGTGTAATGAATTATCCACAATCAAATTAGCACTTAATTAAGATAGTTCCTACTATCCAAACAATTCTATTATCTCCCAGCTGTCCATGGGAATACATTTTTTTTTTTTTTTTTTTTTGTCAATCTCTGTTTATTGAAATTTTTCTTTTTTTCATATCAACGCATTTTGGGTTACAGAATAGAAAGGAAGGGTGGGGGATACATAGATATACGAGATAAGCTTTCACATTAGTCAAAGTTGTGGTATGTGTCTTTGCGCCAAGTCCGTGTGCATTAATATGTAGTCATGGGAGTATGGTTGGCTTAGGGAGATCAGCCATGCGGTCTAGTGCGTCAAATCCAAGGTTATGGAGTCAGGCCGTCTTCTATATGTGCCCCTAACCAAGGGGGTGGCGGGGGGGTGTGGAGTGCAATCCATGGCGTGTGCATTATGTCCGTACAGTCACATTAGGCTGCGTCTTATTTTGGTATTTCCAGGGTGCGTCTGTGGTGGGTGTATAGTCGCTGTCATGTCGACCTAGGAGCCTTGTAGTCATGTTTATAAGAATAACATAGTAATAGGGTTTAACAGAACTAAACAGCTGTGTATGAGCCTCATGGCATCGGGGTATCCCCCGGGGTATTCAGGTTTCGGATCTTAGAGTCGGGTGGTCCATGGTCGTTGAGGGTACCGCTGTTCTGGTTCCGGAGTGTCTTTCCGGGTGGGTCTGCTGGGCCTGGATACCCAGGGCTTTGAAGAATTGAGGCGCCTCGGCCAGCGAAGAAAGTTTATGGACAGTCCCTGTATGAGTGACCACTAAGAACCTGGGGGATCTCCAGTGGTATTCCAACCCTGCTGCCCTTAGCTGGCTGGTGACTGATTGTAGGGATCGACGCCATTGTAGTGTGGACCTCGTAAGGTCCTGGAAAAATGAAAGGTTGGTCCCTTCAAAGGGTAGTGGTGTCTTGCCATGCATCGCTGTCATCAGGAGCCTTTTATCCTGTGAGGTGGAGCAGCGGACGATCACATCCCTCACCATGGTAGAGGTAGCGCCACCTGCAGCTGGTAGGCGGTATATCCCGTCTATAGAGAATTTCTTGGCTTGGGACTGGGGTAGTATGGAGGCCACCAGGCGCCTCATATAATGAGGTAGTTCGTCCGGCGTGATTGTGTTAGGGATCCCTCTAATTTTCAGGTGGTTTCGCCGAGACCTGTCATCTAGGGCTGTGTAATGCAGTGAGAGTGCTTGTTGATGCGTTTGCATGGCCAAGACTGTGGCTTGGAGGTCTGAGAGTCCCTGCTTAAGTGTGCCTATATCCTCTTCCGAGGCCTTCACCCTAGTGTCCACCGCCTGTATGTCTGCCTTAATACTTGCCACGTCTGCTGCCAGGAGGGACTTGATTTCCTGCACCAGGTTGTGGAAATCCCGCTGGGTAACCGGCGCCGAGCCATCCACCTTCTCAGCTGTGCCCTGTACCTGCTCTGGTAGTGGGTCTGGGCGAGCAGACTCTGCAGGAGAGATTGCTGGTCTGTGGTCTGCTTTGTCCGCCATCTTAGCTGCCTGGTTTCGTTGCAGTAAGGCCCCTATGTCTCTGGAACCTGGTTGTGGCTCCAGGGGGGCCTTCTGTGATCGTCTGCCCATCTGTGTGAAGGGTAGTTGGGAGGTGTCAGCGAAATCTTCAGCCTCCGGGTCTCCGTGGGGCTGCCAGCAATCCAGCAGGTCAGACCAGTTCGGGCTCCGGGAGTGCGTGTAGGCCCCGGGTTTGCGTTTCAGCCGCTTGCCTCTCGCCGGCTGGATGAAAGGCATAGATCGGCTCCGGTTTTCACACTCCGTGGGTTAACAGCCTGTGGCAGGTAGGGCAGAGGGTTGAATCCCTCCAAATTCAGGCTTTTTCGGCCAGAACCCACGGAGCTCCGTGAGATGGCGACTCTGGGAATACATTTTAACCCATAATTTGAGGAAGTCTAAACACGCGACACATGCCTGACTAATAAGATCACTGTCCTGCGTTGTAATTTCCAAAAAGATGGAATAAAAAGTAATGTGTAAGAGCACATACATGCAAATTGCAGAATTTTATATACAGAATATTATTAAAAACACTCCACTGGGCCATACAAATCGATTTTCCCTTCTTACGGTTCCTATAGTACAAAGCTCTGCAGCATATGTACACTAACCTAGCAGAATATTAATTATTCAGAATGCGGAGACACCGCTACTCTGCTTAAATTATTAACAAGTCCAGGAGAGACCAGAGGCTAACACATTGCTACACAGATCTAATGAAACATTCACACAAACTGCGTGAGATACATTAAATATTTTACACAGCTTCTCAATCATGTAATCCTCTACTGCCAAGCTTCTGTCTAGAAGGCTTGCCTATTCCATGAGGCTCATGTTTAAAAACCTGAGGTTTATTCTGAAGGGGGGGGGGGGGGGGGGGGAGGGTGTAGGGTAAAAGAGAGGACACTTTTTTATTTTTATTATGTCATCCCACTATCCTAATGGTGGCTGGAATTTCAGGATTTTTATGGCAAATTACAATAATTTATATATTAAGCAGCATTGTACAATAGGAAACAAGACAGCCATTTGATTTTAACAAAACATGTATGACATAGGGCAACAGGTGAAGATTTCCCTGTCCAAACAAGCTTACAATCGAATACACTGTTATATTGTACATGTTGAGGAATTTCAGGATCTACACATGGGAGCGGACAGCCATATCATTTATGTAGATCATTCTGACCTTCTGTGAGAAGATAATGAGAACCTGCATTGTCAAAGAATTGCAGCTTTGGCCCTCTAAGAATGTTACCCTTGCAAAACCACAATAAGCAAATATTATTGAGAAGATGCAGAGAAACTCCATTGTTAATGGGATTCCAGTATGAGAATAGTTAATTTGTGGGTGTGTGAACATTTATTTCTCTTTAACGCTGGAAAGGAAAAGCTACCCAAGTATCTCATGGGACAAGTTGTCAAGACACACATCTAGGCAGATGGTCCTAATGATATAAGCATTAATCACATTCGTAAGGTGAATTGTTCATTGCAGAGAGCACAAGATCTGTTATTGTATTGAGACATGCCAAGATGCCCTGCATTGACTTATCTATGGCAAAGTCAACACCTTGTTCAAAGTTATTATGGCAAAGTCAATCCCTTTGTGACCTTTGCGCATGAGACTCGTTGACATAAACCCTTCCAGTAAGTAAAGGATACTAAGTCCTTAATTTTACAAGAGCAATAATTTCTGGCAAATGTCAGAAGAACTATTAATTATCTGAGTCACACATTGCTAGATACTTTAAAAATGAAGCAATATTGTGACTTCAGTATGAGTTATGAAAAGGTCAGGATGGATAAAAATAAGGGACACAATCCAACAGACTTTAAGGAAAAGGTTCTAATCTGCATTAGAGAGTATTGTGAACATTAATAAAAGTCTAACATTGTTATTACTCAAGTAGAAATGGTCAGTCCTATTCAAACTGTAATCTTAAACAGGTTTGGTCCCCTCGGAGGATAACACAATATATATATATATATATATATATATATATATATATATTTATTTATTAGAGTAGAAAGAAGAATAAAAGAAGAAAGTTGAAAATAGAGGTTTAACGTTGTAGGGTTGCCAGTTTGGACAGGTTACACTGGGGAAGCGTATAAAACTAGAGGGAGTCAAAACTTCCCAATGCTATCATTCTAGTCTTCGATGTCACTAGTTATGGATTTCTTTTTCTAAGTCATTTCTAGACCATTGTTAACCCTAGAATAGACCTGTGGAGGACCGCCTGGCAACCTGACTGGGTACCTCCGCCAATCGCTTTTTCCTAGTGCTCACCGAGTACTCCAAGCACTCCACCAGACACCATCAGCACTGTAGACCCTTAGACACTGTAGCTTGGCTGGGATCTCGCCGTTCCTACTAATCCTGGACCAAACTCCTGGATCCAGTCTCTTTCCGAGAGCACAAAAGTAAGTTTCCACCGAACAGTGCCTTTCTAAGTGGGGTAGAACTAAACACAGGCGATGATGGAAGTCCAGCAGTGTTCGGGAGTTTGTGTCCAATTTTAGTTCCATGATATTCATGCCCAAAACACCGCTGCCTGCGTTCGCGGGAACAAGATGGCCGCCACCTCGTGGTCGTTCATATGAAATGCGGCAACCCTGACGAACACTGCAGTTGAAATTGCTACAAAGTATCAATCGGACTTAACAAGCTCCCGGGTGGTATCTGGTTTGTGCGGCTGTTCGGTTCCCAAACCATTTAATCCCAATTGCACGAATAGAGAGTATTTAAAGTATATTAGCCACGGTCTATTGCAGGGGCCATAGTCCTGAGGAAGGAGGCTGACGAGCAGGCTCCTCCAGGAACCCATGGCGAGGTTCTGTTCGCCACAAGATCATTCATCACCATACATCTTGCAGAATAATTGTAATTATTAATGTTACTCATCAAAGGTCCACTTTTGCTCTCTGGAAAATAAGGTATTTCAGTTATTGTATATACCCATTTGTAACCTTTTAATTGCCAGGCCACATAAAATCTCATGAATTTATCTTAACGATTCAAGAAATGGAGAACATTTTTATTGAATAAGACATGCTCGTATTCTATTAACAAGAATGGTCACAAAAACAACAAAACACATGCTTTGTTTACATCTAACAAAACAGATCACGCAACTAAAATTGCCTTGATCACCTATGTTAAAAGGACAGCAATTGTTAGAAAAATGAGCTGAGGAACACAGGATGATGACTCCAGCTCTGGGTGTGGTGAAATGAACCTTGGACTGCGTCATGGAAAGAAAAACAGCTAAATGCGAGAAACGAGAGAACAAAAAAAAAAAACAAGGACTGAATTATTAATTATGAGTGTATTCAGACCTCGTGCACTGCAAATATGTACAACAATTTATTATTAGAAAATTATTCTCAGTCACACAGCTGAAAAGAACATGCATTGTTCACAGACCTAGATTCCAACAACGCCTGCTAATAATAGACACGTAGATCTGTGTGTCTACACATCTACTACACAAGTCTGTTCTGGACATTAAATCATGTATACATCTCCAAAATACCCAATTATCTTTTCATACATCTTTTTTTGGTCAGCTATTGCTCCTCATTTGCAGCCCACGTGGCCAACGTCTTATTGGTAACTACACTTACGGATAGGTTCAAAGAGAGAACATAACTATACTGCATAAATATAGCCTATACTTTAAGGGATTACATAATGTCAAACTCATTGTTGAGAAGATCCACATCAGAAGTAGTTAGTAAAAGAAAGATAACCTTTGCTAAAACGGAGGCAATTAAGTGCAGTTAAACATTGTGCACCCTTATACCTAAAAACCATGATGAGCATTTTAACAAACCTGTAATGACTTGCAATTGTGGTGCTGGTTATATTCTCTTTGTTTAACTTTTTTTTTTTACTTTTTCCAACAAAATATATATATTCTATTGTATGATGTATTAGAACTTGGAATAAAAAATAAATAAAAAGAAAGTGGGTCCCTGTCAAATAAACGTTGGCATTAGATCGGCGTGCTGCCTCCACACCAAAGTCTTGGCTGCAGTGCTAGGAGTGAAGCTAGAATTTCAGCATTTTTAGTGAAGACTGCTCGGACGACATGTCCCTGAGAAGGGCCAATTGAAACAGAGAGTGGGCAGAAATGTATGTTGGCAGTTAGAGCACTGTATCCCAGACACGCTGGGGTAGCAGTACTGGAACTAAAGGGGGCAATAAGTACTAATTCAACGCCACCCAAAGGACAAAATATTTAATTTATCATTATTATAAATTATATATCCAGCGCCTTTGGAGCTGTTCAAGTGCAAAGTGCCATGACAGGTTCACTAAGAATGAGATTCTAAACTTTGAAAAAGATACAGGAGTTGAATTGTAAAGTTGTGGGGGTCATGTTAGGTGCTTATTTCAAAAGCGCTTTGCTCCAAGCCACACATGTTTCACTTGAATCTATAAGCGGTGACAAGTTCTCCATTCCCTGGCAATTCTGACCACGAAGCCAGCCAATGGAATATTACACTTCATCAATGATGTAGCAGAAATATAACAACAGCTGTAACAGGAGAGATTTCCTAGAATGGAACCATATAATGGAACTATTCAAAATACTCGAACAAAAAAAAAAAAAGATCTGCAGAACAATTACCTATCCTTCAAGGCTAAGACTGAGGCTTACACTCCTCAAAACATGGAGAAGAAAAGAATATTAGATGGGATTTATAAATAATGCATTCACTGAACTGTAAAAGAAATGTTAAATATTTTGATCTATGCATTAGGTTCTATACTCCAAAAGGACTTTAAATAGAGAATCAATTTAATTGGTAGATATCCCCAAATAAACTACACATAATTTCCACATGTTTTCTTTGTGGGTATAATGAGAGTGGGTATAATGAGAGTGGGGGGGGGGGGGGGGAAATGCACACCTGCAAGACTCCCTCTCTTTCCCAGGCACAGACTTTCAATCTGTGCCAAGAATACACTAGAGGCAGCTCATTGAGAAGCGGAGGAGGCAAGCGCGTCTGGCAGTTCTATTATCTCTGTGGAGTTAACAGAGGTAGAAGTGGATTTCTATTGAAGTCGTCACAAATATGACAAACTCCAGACACAAGCAAGCTGAAGTGTTTTGTGTATTTGGAGTGTACAAGTAGAAATCATTTAAACTAGACACACCATTTTCTGATTTTTCGCATTAGTAAATATTCCCACTGAGGATGCTGATCATTTTAACCCCTTAAGGACACATGCCATGTGTGACATGTCATGATTCCCTTTTATTCCAGAAGTTTGGTCCTTAAGGGGTTAAAGTTATAGAATCTATACAAAGTCTATTTTTAAATTAGGTGAAATTATCAGGTTTAAACTCATTAGTAGAAACATTTGTTTTCTTTGCGATTTCTGCAACAGTTAAAACAGAAATTATGTGATACTGTTTGTTGTAGCTCTGGCATATTAATTACACGGAGTAGACTGAAAAAAAAAAAGTGTGTTGTAAGTGTCATGTTTTGACATTTAGAACCGAAGCAGTAAACCTGATTGGTCAGCTCATAATACGAGAACATCCAAGAAGCACCACAAAAGGTCATAAAACTTTGCATAAACACTACCAAGCCTGGGGTTGATATTGCATCATAAACCAAGTGCTAAAAGGAAGCGATACAAAAAACATTCACCAAATGTGTTAACCATTTACACAAATTATCACACAGTCACACTGTATAGTTCACTTTAGAAGATACAGTTCCCCTTTTAGTCAAATCACATTGCTCTTTTTCCAACTGAAGTTGTTAGAAAACGAGAATGTAAGGTGTGAGTATAACATACCTCCCAACTCAGACGTAAGAAACGGAGGGAGGTAAAAGGACGGACTAGTCATGCGATTGTTTTACTAGCTCTGTCCCCAAAGACATGGACACTCTCCAAAAGAGTTTTATGAAGTGCTTGTACAATGATTTTTGGGGACAGTTCGCTGGTGTCCCCAAAAGTGGGACACCAGGGAACTAAGGTAGGACAGGACCCGAAAAATCCGGACTGCCCCATTGAAATCTGGATGGTTGAGAGGCATGGTACAACTGTATAGCAGAGTTCCACAGCAAAAAAAAAAAAAAAAAAAACATACTGTGCCAAATGTGTGAGTAGCACAGAGAACCACAACAATAAAACAAAGAAACGTGCAGTATGTAGGAGTGTAAAGACTCCGAAGTTACACGATACACTCCTACATCCCACACATTAACCTGGTTCTTTAGGGTCGCTTACGTTGATCTAACACGATCACACTGATCTTCATACGGAAATCCCCATAAAGCAGTCATGGAATGCAATGCTGTATGACTATTTACACAACATATTATTCACATGCCAACTGCTGGAACTTGGGCAAATCTCGACACGTCTACTCCTTCCACAGGTCTAGTTAGTGGATTGTTTTTGAACTTTAATGTTATACTGGAAAAGTTACATTATTTAAAAAGATTGTGTACTATCTTAGATCACATCATTCTTTGTAGAATATTTTCATTTCCTCCTGTACAGGAAACATATATTTCATTGCAGCATTTTACAGACAATTAAAAACTAAATTTAAAAATCTAAAATAATAAATATAAATATAAATATATATATAAATATAAATATAAATATATATATATATATATATATTAAACACACAACAAATAAACACTAAGCACCATAACCAGTACAGCAAATTTTAGAATGGTCAGACTTCTTACTTGGGGTCCAACAAGCTTCATACCCTGTCTCCACTACTTTAGACAGGGATCCAGAAACTCTATGAGCTAAGCCCAGCAGTGCAGCAGCTCCTCTGGACCCCAGGTAAGCAAACCATTCCATTACGGTTTGTCTATTAACAATTGGGACGGGATGTATAAATCATGTCCCTGCTGTGTCACCGCTCAGTTCTCTGCCATTTAAGAGCTAAATCATTTTGGTTATACAGCCATAGCCACACTTCCTCTGGCCAAGACTAAAACTGTATCTAAATATGGACTAGGACACTATAGGGTTAGGAATACATGTTTGTATTTGTAATGCTACAGTATTCCTTTAAATCCAAAATGGCAGATAATTGAGCAGCAAGACTGCAGTATGAACTATACATCAAAACCACTTAATTCAGCTAAATTTGTTTTGGTGCTTAGCATATCTCCTATCTGTGAGCTGTAATGTTTAGCCTATGTGGCGGATTGGCTTTGCTCACAATGAAGGCACATCATTCAATCTATAGCCGAGCTGCAGACAGGCAGAGAAACAGACAGACCTGTAGTGATATAGTTACATGAAA
Organism: Pelobates fuscus; assembly: GCF_036172605.1. NCBI lineage: Eukaryota > Metazoa > Chordata > Amphibia > Anura > Pelobatidae > Pelobates > Pelobates fuscus. Next base: position 64,298,672 of record NC_086321.1, read on the forward strand.
GGGTTAATCTCGGTTCAGCTGAATCACAAGACTAGCAACCTTGTACACTGCAATTACGTCACTAGTGTCTTCATGGATATATGACCATCTTTGCTTCCCACTCTTCTTGAAAGACCACATTTCTACAGCCCCCCTACTCTTGTAAGCAGTGTTAATTTTGTCGACTAACAATTTTTGTCAAGATTAGAATTTTTGAGATTTAGTCAACAAAAACAATAAAGGTGACTAAGATGGCATTTTAGTCAAAAGACTGACAAACTAGACTCAGATTTGCTGTCAGAATTAACACTGATCAGGGGCTGGGGAAGGAGCAAGAGAGACAGATAGAGGCTTTAACTAAACCCAATAGATTTTAGTTGTGTCGACTAAAATCTGCTGGAGATTTAGTCGACTAAAACAATTCAGATGACTAAAATAAGACTAAAACTGAAATGTCTTTCCAGACAAAAAGACTTAAACTAAATTGAAATTTGCTGCCAAAATTAAAGGACCACTATAGGCACCCAGACCACTTCAGCTTACTGAAGTGGTCTGGGTGCCAGATCCAGCTAGGTTTAACCCCTTTTTGCAGTAAACATAGCAGTTTAAGAGAAACTGCTATGTTTACAAATGGGTTAATCCAGCCTCTAGAGGCTGTCTCATTGACAGCCGCTAGAGGCTCTTCCACGCTTCTCACTGTGATTTCCACAGTGAGAACGCCAGCGTCCATAGGAAAGCATTGAGAATGCCTGAATGCACGCACGGCTCATGCCGCGCATGCGCATTCAGCCGAGGAGGAGGAGAGTCGCCCGCCCCGCGCTGAAGAAAGAGGCAAGTTTAACCTTATAGGGTGAGGTAAGTCCTCACCCTATAACCCAGCGGGAGGGGGACTGATCGTGGGGGCACCCTCAGGGCACTATAGTGCCAGGAAAATGAGTATGTTTTCCTGGCACTATAGTGGTCTTTTAACATGGCTTGTAAGATCACACCTATTCCTATCTCCCTATTAAGTGTTAGAGCTATCATTTGGTGCATGCTTTCACCGTTAGTTAATAGTTGTGAATATTTGATTGGTAATTAATGATACTCCCGCAAAACTCGTCTTATTGCTTTGCCTTAAAACCTTCTGTTTAATAAACTTCAGACATTTTCTGAATCAGACACAATAGACAAATTTGATGCTTGGATAAATTGAAACCACCACAGTACATTAATCCAAACTTGTCAGATTTGCATATCCCGTTTGTTAACGGTGTACAGTGTGTTTTGATTTCCATATCAATTAATGTCAGTGTTACTTGACTGTTACTTCTTTGGACACGGTTTATTGCTAAAGAGTTCTCACATTTTATAGGTGAGGATATTGCAAACTATAAATGAAATGTTTTTGTGGAATCGAATTGGAGAAAACTAGATTTCTCGTGATTCTCAAGCAATCTTTCACCTCTGCAGAGACAGGAAAATGAATACCTAATAAAAATAAGTGGTGATTCAGTGGCACACCCTCGCCTGCCAAGAAAGAGTGCAGTCCTGGCACTTGACATCAGATGGTGACTTCCTAACTCACTAAATGACATTTGTGGTTGGTTTCATTAGAAAGTAGATATCCAAGTGTCAGCAAAATTCCTCCACATTTAAATTTAAATCCACTGCCATCTAAATCCATTCTGCAAAAGGGAGGCAGAAGCAGGGTACTCTTTGCCCCATGAACTCTGCAATAATGTACAGTTGTTATGGTGCTTAGATTGAATATTTTAATGCTGTTGGTGTGGTCTCTAAAAAGACAAAAGGTTGCAGTCACATCTTGGATATTTTAGCCTAAATTTAACAACCCAGTTTTATACAAACACAAAGAATATATAGGAAATAGAAACCACAAAGTTATGTGCTACAGCAGGGCTGCCAAAATGTAGATCCTCAGATGTTGGAAAACTACAACTCCCATGATGCTTTGCATGCCTTTACAATGACAAAGCATCTGGGGATCTACCTTGTGCTACAGCATATGCTGCCAGGAATTCAAAGTTAATTTCACATTGAAAACGGGCAAAGTGGCTATAGTTACCTAAACATTTTTAAATTCTCAAGGAATAACAGACAATTCACAATTTAGTGAACACCATGATTTTTTTTATACCAATACTCTCTGAACTCCGGAATCTCACCGCAGTATTCTGTATAAATAGTATAGTATAAAATAAAAACACAAATGCGGATATTCATTATGAAACAAACAAAAATAAATCATAAGCAATATATAAAAACTTTCATATCTGAAGTCAATAATTTATGATTTTCTACTCGAGAACAAAATCAAGCAAGTTTCCCTTGGCCTGTTCAATAGCACTTTGCCTCTGAAATGCTTATCTGCATTTTATGATCTCCTCATACGCAAATAACACATTTTTCCACAGCCCTCAATGCTCAGCCTTGGTTGTATTTTGCCTCTATGGCTTACACAGCTTGGGGGTCCACCTATCTCTACTGGACGCTGGGCAAATGCCCAATTTGTCGACTTGGTAACGTAATCCGAGCCAGGTGTATTTAATATATATCCATATTTCCTTTTTATTTAGTTTTTGACATGGCGAGAACTTAAGAGTGGTCACTACAAAATGCAGTTTTCTTTTGCAGAGGTCCTTCGTGACAAGGTAATAACTCCTTGTAGAACATGGTCAGGAGTGATCAAAAATGTCATGCTCTCTACTCTGGCCTTTAATGAAAGCCTTTTCTGGCTCAACTCTCTTTTAACCGCAGAGGACAGCTGCCACACAATGATAATTGCCAAATACAGCATTTGATTTGGGGTGAGGCTGGGAAAATAGCCAACTGAAGCGTGATAATTAGAACTTACAGTAAACGTGTTAGCAGGACTAACTGAAGTGGAACTAGACATAGCCTCACCCTTCTAAATTTCATTGTGAGGACATCTGAATGTATTGTACCTATTGCAAATCTGGCTAATTGCCCGATCTGCATTTCGAATTAAAGCCATGCTATATCTGATTACCAATCCCAATATACCCCTTGAACATCGACTGCAAAACAGGGTCAACTTGTATCCTACCCATTTGCTTAGTGGTCGAAAGCAAGCATTTTTATTTGATCACAAAGCAAATGGGTAGGCTATAAGCTAATACTGTTTGCAGTGAGTGTTCAAGGGATATATTGGAATTGGTGCGGTCTTCTGTTATTTTGAGTTCCACGTCACATATATCTGCCTCATTTCAGGAGGTTTTGGGTCCCTGAATTAATAAAACAGTTCTATTTGTGTACCAATAGATAATTATTGGAGTACAGGGTCAGTCTCAACAGGTTTTTCAAGTTTTTTTTGTTATCACGGTACTATTTTTATTGGTCTCTATGGTCAAAGCAGAACAGGTTTTTCCATTAATGACAATTGGGCATTTCAAGTTTTTATCCAAATGTAATCACTAATCATTGTAAGTTATTTTTGGGATAAGAAAAAAATAAAATAAATAAAATACACTAAAAATAAACAAAATTCCGTAGTAACCCCCCCCCCCAAAAAAAAAAAATCACACGTTTAAACAAAGGTGCAAACCCACACTCAAAACTAAAGTGAACTATGTTAAGATATAGAGAAATAAGGGCTTAAAATACACAGTATTAGAACTCCTATGAATAATGCACTTAAAAGTGAATAAAAGGGCTTCTGAATTAAATCTTTCCCAAATTCAATATTGGCTAAATATGTAGAGTAGAAAAATTTGAGTGTTTTTTTATACATCAGTAAGACTTTAAATTACAATAGTATAAATAAAAAAAAAAATAAAAAAATAAAAAAAAAGAACATAAGGCAAAGAAAAGGTTTTTTCACAATAAGAGCAATAAGGATATGGAATTCATTGCCGGAAGAGGTGGTTTTATCAGAGTCTATACAGATGTTTAAATTGCAATTGGATAAATACTTGCAAAAACATAACATACAGGGATATACTTTCTAATTAGTGGGGTAATAGCTGCTTGATCCAAGGAGACACCTGACTGCTATTTTGGGGTCAAGAAGGAATTTTTTCCTAGTTTGTTGCAAAATTGGAAGCACTTCAGACTGGGTTTTTTGCCTTCTTTTGGATCAACAGCAAAAGCATATGTGAGGAAGGCTGAACTTGATGGACGCAAGTCTCTTTTCAGCTATGTAACTATGTAACTATGTAACATCACAGAGTTCTTGGTAACAGATGTATTATTTGAGGCTGATAAAGATTCACAGATTGTTGTTACAAATGACTGTTTAGTGGATAAATTAATTTAAAGAAAAACTAAATCCTTAGAATAAGATGGGTTATGTTCATAACACTTGCACAATGTTTAGTTGATAATCCACTAGTCTAATTCTAAGTAAGTTAAAGCTATATAGGATCTTATTAAAATATTCAGCTAGCATGGGCTATTCGATGTAGAAGAATAGTAAATTGAATAACTTATTGCTTCCAATATTACAAAATTTTAATTACCTACTTCACCGGACTAAACAAATGTTACATATGTACAGAGCTCCTGAGATTTAAGGACCATTAGGGGAGAGGGGAGGGGGGGGGTAAGGACCATGAAGGGAGGGGGTAAGGACCACTAGGGGAGTAAGGACCACTAGGGGAGAGGAGGGGGGGAGTAAGGACCACTAGGGGAGAGGAGGGGGGGAGTAAGGACCACTAGGGGAGAGGAGGGGGGGGAGTAAGGACCACTAGGGGAGGGGGGGGGAGTAAGGACCACTAGGGGAGGGGGGGGGGGAGTAAGGACCACTAGGGGAGGGGGGGGGGGAGTAAGGACCACTAGGGGAGGGGGGGGGGAGTAAGGACCACTAGGGGAGGGGGGGGGGGAGTAAGGACCACTAGGGGAGGGGGGGGGAGTAAGGACCACTAGGGGAGGGGGGGGGGAGTAAGGACCACTAGGGGAGGGGAGGGGGGGGGAGTAAGGACCACTAGGGGAGGGGAGGGGGGGGGAGTAAGGACCACTAGGGGAGGGGAGGGGGGGGGAGTAAGGACCACTAGGGGAGGGGAGGGGGGGGAGTAAGGACCACTAGGGGAGGGGAGGGGGGGGAGTAAGGACCACTAGGGGAGGGGAGGGGGGGGGGAGTAAGGACCACTAGGGGAGGGGAGGGGGGGGAGTAAGGACCACTAGGGGAGGGGAGGGGGGGTTAGGACCACTAGGGGAGGGGAGGGGGGGGTTAGGACCACTAGGGGAGGGGAGGGGGGGGGGAGTAAGGACCACTAGGGGAGGGGAGGGGGGGGGGGAGTAAGGACCACTAGGGGAGGGGAGGGGGAGTAAGGACCACTAGGGGAGGGGAGGGGGGGGGAGTAAGGACCACTAGGGGAGGGGAGGGGGGGGGAGTAAGGACCACTAGGGGAGGGGAGGGGGGGGGAGTAAGGACCACTAGGGGAGGGGAGGGGGGGGGAGTAAGGACCACTAGGGGAGGGGAGGGGGGGGGAGTAAGGACCACTAGGGGAGGGGAGGGGGGGGGAGTAAGGACCACTAGGGGAGGGGAGGGGGGGGAGTAAGGACCACTAGGGGAGGGGAGGAGGGGAGTAAGGACCACTAGGGGAGGGGGGGGGGAGTAAGGACCACTAGGGGAGGGGGGGGGGGAGTAAGGACCACTAGGGGAGGGGGGGGGGGGAGTAAGGACCACTAGTGGAGGGGGAGGGGGAGTAAGGACCACTAGGGGAGGGGGAGGGGGAGTAAGGACAACTAGGGGAGGGGGAGGGGGAGTAAGGACAACTAGGGGAGGGGGAGGGGGAGTAAGGACAACTAGGGGAGGGGGAGGGGGAGTAAGGACAACTAGGGGAGGGGGAGTAAGGACCACTAGGGGAGGGGGAGGGGGAGTAAGGACCACTAGGGGAGGGGGAGTAAGGACCACTAGGGGAGGGGGAGGGGGAGTAAGGACCACTAGGGGAGGGGGAGGGGGAGTAAGGACCACTAGGGGAGGGGGAGTAAGGACCACTAGGGGAGGGGAGGGGGGGGAGTAAGGACCACTAGGGGAGGGGAGGGGGGGGGAGTAAGGACCACTAGGGGAGGGGAGGGGGAGGGGGAGTAAGGACCACTAGGGGAGGGGGAGGGGGAGTAAGGACCACTAGGGGAGGGGGAGGGGGAGTAAGGACCACTAGGGGAGGGGGAGGGGGAGTAAGGACCACTAGGGGAGGGGGAGTAAGGACCACTAGGGGAGGGGGAGTAAGGACCACTAGGGGAGGGGGAGTAAGGACCACTAGGGGAGGGGGAGGGGGAGTAAGGACCACTAGGGAGGGGGAGTAAGGACCACTAGGGGAGGGGAGGGGGGGGAGTAAGGACCACTAGGGGAGGGGAGGGGGGGGGAGTAAGGACCACTAGGGGAGGGGAGGGGGGGGGAGTAAGGACCACTAGGGGAGGGGAGGGGGGGGAGTAAGGACCACTAGGGGAGGGGAGGGGGGGGAGTAAGGACCACTAGGGGAGGGGAGGGGGGGGGAGTAAGGACCACTAGGGGTGGGGAGGGGGGGGGGAGTAAGGACCACTAGGGGTGGGGAGGGGGGGGGGGAGTAAGGACCACTAGGGGAGGGGGGGGAGTAAGGACCACTAGGGGAGGGGAGGGGGGGAGAGTAAGGACCACTAGGGGAGGGGAGGGGGGGAGAGTAAGGACCACTAGGGGAGGGGAGGGGGGGGGAGAGTAAGGACCACTAGGGGAGGGGAGGGGGGGGAGAGTAAGGACCACTAGGGGAGGGGAGGGGGGGGAGAGTAAGGGCCACTAGGGGAGGGGAGGGGGGGGAGAGTAAGGACCACTAGGGGAGGGGGAGTAAGGACCACTAGGGGAGGGGGAGGGGGAGTAAGGACCACTAGGGGAGGGGGAGGGGGAGTAAGGACCACTAGGGGAGGGGGAGGGGGAGTAAGGACCACTAGGGGAGGGGGAGGGGGAGGGGGAGTAAGGACCACTAGGGGAGGGGGAGGGGGAGTAAGGACCACTAGGGGAGGGGAGGGAGTAAGGACCACTAGGGGAGGGGAGGGAGTAAGGACCACTAGGGGAGGGGAGGGAGTAAGGACCACTAGGGGAGGGGAGGGAGTAAGGACCACTAGGGGAGGGGAGGGAGTAAGGACCACTAGGGGAGGGGAGGGAGTAAGGACCACTAGGGGAGGGGAGGGAGTAAGGACAACTAGGGGAGGGGAGGGAGTAAGGACAACTAGGGGAGGGGAGGGAGTAAGGGCAACTAGGGGAGGGGAGAGGGAGGGAGGACCACTAAGGGGTTTGGGAGAGGGAGGGAGGACCACTAAGGAGAGGGGAGGAGGGCAAGGACCACTTGGGGGGGGTGGGGGAGATTTCCACTAAGGGGTTTGGGAGGGGGAGGACCACTAAGGGGGAGTGAGAAGACCACCAAGGGGGATTGCAGAGGGACAGGGGGCCAAGGGAGAGCACTAAGGGACAGAAGGGGAGAACACGGAGGGACAGGAGGGAAGGGGAAAATCAATAACTGACAGGAGGGGAGAGCACCATGAATTTTTTTTTTTTTTTTTTTTTTTTTTTTAAATAAAGAGCTGCTCCCCTCTCAGTCCCTATCCTACCCCACAAACCCTCTCTTTTACACTACACACATACATAATGCATCCCCCCCACACACACAGAAACATACAATGCATTACAACTCACACACAGACACACCCGAAACACACAATGCATCCCTTACGTTCACACAAACACGTATTCTCTTACACACAGAAACAAAATGCATCTCTTACACAATCAATGCACCCCTTACACACACAGAAACATACAATGCATTCCTTACATGCAAACACACACTGCATCCCCTATAAACACACTACATCCCTTACACAAATTGGTATCCCTATACACTACATTCCATAAGAACACACACACATTGCATCCTCTACAATAACACATTAAACATCCCCTACACACATACACTCCACTTCCTGTGAGAGAACTCATGGGTGGGCCATGTAGGTATTTATGGGTGGGCATACTCATGGTCAAGCCCTGGGGGCCCAGACCTTGAGCTGTGTAATGGGCCCTGTTCGTTAATTGTTGTCTCCAGAGAGCCCATCATCAGCCTCTTGTCCTCATCTGGTGGTAAGTAGGCAATCCAATATATTATTAGTGGCACTAATATCTAATTTACCTCACGTTAAATGTATACTATAGTCACCAGAAGCACTACAGAATAATTTAGTGGTTCTGGTGTCTATAGCCTGTGCCTGTAGGCTTTATAATGTAAACAGTCATTTCAGATAAAAGACAGTTTGTGAAGACTGACGTTGGCCCATATGGCAGAGCATATGGGCGGGCATTGTGATGTCACATGGTGGGCAAGACAAATGGGGGGGGGGGGGCGGCAAATTTTTTTTTGCCTAGGGCTGCAAAAATCCTTGCACCGGCCCTGCCTGTGAAGGAAAGCTTACAGCCAACTCGTCTAGTGGGTCTTCCCCTGAGGAGTCTGTGAAGTCCACCTTGTAGTCTGCCATCTTGGAGCAAGCCGCTCCATGCCCGGTCAGAGCTTGTCGGGCTTCTGCCTCTTTGTTTTCTTGCCCATATTCGCCTGTTCGGCACCCTGGAGATTTGTTTTGTGTATTCTCGACGCCTCATATATATTTTGTACTCATTTTCATCAGTCATAGTTATTAAACAGAATATTCACACATTTTTATGCATTCATTTGCTTTCTGATGAGAACCACTATTCACTTATGATCAAATTGGACTTCGCAAAGTGTATCAATACATAAGTACAAACTAAACTTGACAACTCCATAGTAATTACTCAGATTTTTTTTCTGAATTACAGTACAGAGTGCTTCATTAATGGAACAGTCAAGGCACCATAGCAACTCTGTAGTTGATATGGAGCCAGTAGAGCCCAGACCCCCCCTCCCGACCCCTTATAAGTAGTAAAACTGTTTTAGAATGGGATGCCATCTTACCTGGAGTTTGCCGGGCGCTGCTCCCCACCTCCCCTAGTTCCACCCTGTGACCCCTGGTAAGAAATCAAACCATTCTAGAACAGTTTGTCTATTTCCAACATTGAGCGGCAGGGGCATTAGGGAAAACCTAGGACCATAACCACTGCAGTGCACTATAGTAGTTATTCTGCTTGGAAAAGAAGTGAAATAATACATAGAAAATAGCATTAAGCATTCCTATTTGTAAGCTGTTTCCTATATAGATTCTGTGGAGCAGAGTGGTTTTTGCAAAGCCAAGGTTAGCACTTGTAATTATAGCTAGTTATATTGTAACAGACCACTGTAGGGTGTCCTAGCCCTGGGCAAACATATATCACCCGTGCAGAGAAAAGAATGTGATTTTCTAAAGGTCTGTTAGCAGACTTTACCTACTGTTTACTTATTGATAACCAGTAATCGTGTTAAAATAAATAATGACATATCTTGCATAAACATTTCAAATTGGTGCCCTCACTCCAGTTTTTTTTTTTTTTAAAGTGGATATGGCACATTTCAGATAAGATTTATTTATTTAAATCCAGCATACGAAAGTAGCAGCTACTGGAGCATTACTTACATAGGATGAACAAGCGAAAGCACACATGGGGCATATTACTGCAATTTATTTATTATGCTACGTTTCGGAAATGTTGTCAATGTTTTATTTAATTGTTAAGTATAGGGGATAAGCAGTGGCGGCTCTAGACTATATGAGGCCTTAGGCGAAATTCAAACAAGAGGCCCCCAACTAACACTCATAATAAAAAAAACATATAGTGGTTGCATCTTGTGTATAATGAGCTGTAGTTATAATGTATGACAGGTTTGCAGCGCTGGATACAGAGCTAGTCTCTGTATTCACTGTTGGGGTGAGTGTGGCACGGTTAAAGGAGAAAGTGTGACAGGGCGAGGGGAGGTGAGAGTGACAGGATGAGGGAGGGTTATGTGACAGGGTGAGTGTGGCATGTCTAGGCAGGATGAGTGACAGGATAGGAGAAGTTAATGTGATAGGGTAAAGAGGGGGTGAGTTTGACAGGGTTATGGGTTATGTGTTGAACGGCTGGAGTAGGGAGTGTGACAAGGCAAAGGGAAAGTGAGCCGGACATGATTACGTGACAGGGTGAGTGTGGCATGGTTGGGCCCACGTGAAAGGGTTAATGTGAAAAAGGATGAGTGTGACAGGGTTGGGGGTGAGTGTGACAGTATGAGAGAAGATGAGTGTGATAGGATTAGGGGGATTAATGTGATAGGGTGAGTGTAGAAGAGCGAGGGCCAGTAATTGTGGTATGGATGGAGGGGGTGAGAGCAACAAGATTAGGAGAGGTTAATGTGAGCGAGGTGAAGGGGGCATGACAGCATGTGGGGGGTGACAGTGTGTGGGGTGGCTGTATGTGTGTGTGGAATTGTGACGGTGGGTAGGTGAGAGTGTGGGAGGCAGTGTTGGAAAGGGTGGCAGTGTGTGCAGGGGCAGTGTGTTGGAGGGGGGACTGTATGTATTGATGACATAGTGTTGGGGGCTGACAATATGGGTTGCAAGTGTGTGAAAGGGTAACAGGCTGAGAGAGCAGTGTGGTGGAATGTGACACTTTTGGGGGCAGGGTGTGAGTAGGTGACAGTGAGGAGGAAGATGACAGTGTGGGGGCAGTGTGTGACAGTGTGAGGGGACAGGGTGTGTTCCAGATTGGAAGGGCAAGGTGTATGGGACACAGTGTAGTGAGGGCAGGGTGTGTGACCATGTGGGTGGCAGAGTGTGTGGGAGAGCAGGGTGTGTGACAGTGGGGGGCATTTTGTGTGAGAAATTGTGTGGGGGCAGAGTGTGTGGCGGACAGCGTGGGGGGCAGGGTATGTGGTGGTCACTGTGGGTGGCAGGGTATGTGTGGGAAGGTTATGTGGTGGTCAGTGTGGGGGGCAGGTTATGTGGGGGTCAGGGTATGTGGTGGTCATTGTGGGGGTCAGGGTATGTGGCGGTCAATGTGGGGGACAGTGTCTGTGGTGGTCAATGTGGGGGACAGTGTCTGTGGTGGTCAGTGTGATGGTTAGTGTGGGGGGCAGTGTATGTAGTGGTCAGTGGGGGGGACAGTGTCTGTGGTGGTTAGTGTATGTGGTGGGCAGGGCAGTGGGGGGGCAGGGCAGTGTATGTGGATGGCGGGGCAGGGCATGTTTGAGGCAGGGCATGTGGGGGCAGGGCAGTGTATGTGGGTGGGCAGTGGGGGTGGGAGGGCATTGTTGGGGCAGTGAGGGTGGGTGGGCAGTTTGGGGGCAGTGAGGGTGGGCAGTTTGGGGGCAGTTTGGGGGCAGTGAGGGTGGGTAGTTTTGGGGCAGTGAGGGTGGGCAGTTTGGGGGCAGTGAGGGTGGGTAGTTTTGGGGCAGTGAGGGTGGGCAGTGAGGGTGGGTAGTTTTGGGGCAGTGAGGGTGGGCAGTGAGAGTGGGTAGTTTTGGGGCAGTGGGGGTGGGCAGTTTGGGGCCAGTGAGGGTGGGTAGTTTTGGGGCAGTGAGGGTGGGCAGTTTGGGGGCAGTGAGGGTGGGCAGTTTGGGGGCAGTGAGGGTGGGCAGTTTGGGGGCAGTGAGGGTGGGCAGTTTGGGGGCAGTGAGGGTGGGCAGTTTGGGGGCAGTGAGGGTGGGCAGTTTGGGGGCAGTGAGGGTGGGCAGTTTTGGGGCAGTGAGGGTGGGTAGTTTTGGGGCAGTGAGGGTGGGTGGGCATTTTTGGGCACAGTGTGTGTGGAGGCTGTGACAAGCCTCCACACACTAAAATACCTTTTTTTTATATATAATTACCTGGTGGTCCAGTGGTTGAAATTCCCTGGTGGTCCAGTGGCAGCAGTCCCTGGTGGTCCGGTGGGATGACTGTTCTGTCTGCAGCTCCGCGAGAGCTGCAGACCTTGTTCTCGCGAGAGCCTGTCAGAGCGTTGCCGTGGTAACCCGCGGCAACGCTCTGTAAGCCCGCGAGAACCACATTACGTGATCTGCAGCTCTGCACTCGGCGGAGCTGCAGATCAGAGGCTGGCTCTCCATGTGGGCAGACCTTATGGAGGGGCCACCCGGCGGCATACTGGGCAAGCCGCCGGGCCCCCTCTCACTGTCGGGTCCTCGGTCATAGACCGAGGATCCGACAGTTCAGTCTGCCCTGAGGCGATTTAGGCGGCCGCGAGGCCCCAGCAAGCGCGAGGCCTTAGGCGGCCGCCTAAATCGCCTAATTAGAGAGCCGCCTCTGGGGATAAGTAAAGAAAATATAATTCATTCTGGATAGAGACAGCTTCCTTTTAAATAAAAATGTGTTCAAGTACATTCAAATGTGGTTAATGCTAAATGAATGACCTTTTAATTTCTGTTTTTATTTAAAGGAACACTACAGTGCTGGACTACCAATCTAGGTGCCCGACCCCACTCAGTGAGGAGTTTAAGAGGTAGCTTTGCTTACCTTTTCTCCATCGCCGCACTGATGTTGCCTTAGCTGGTCCAGACTACACAACAGATTCAATCTAAACTAAGAAGCGCCTGTAGTGGCCGTTTGACTGACTGCAACTAGTGGTGTCACTAAAAGGCAGCAATTACAGTGCTATGACTTCAGGGACAGGCTGTAGACACTAGAACTACTACATTAAGCTGCAGTGGTTCTGGTGACTATAGTGTCCCTTTAAGAGAGACACTCCATGCACCAATAGTGCAGAATAAATGCAATAGTATCCTGCATAAAATACACCATTTTGTTTTTCTCTTTCAGGTATGCTATAATAATGCTTGTGATTCTGCTTTGAATAAAGACGTCATTTACTGCTGTGAAAAACAAGCGAGTATTACACTTGGAGATTTGCTTTGGATCAAACTGAAAATCGGACAAAATATGTGCAGATTGAGTGTTCTGTCTGCAAAATTCCCAAATTCTGAGTAGAAACAAACCCAGATTACAGAGTGAATATATCCCTTTATTTTACTACTCCTCTGCTTTCCTATTCAGCATGTTTTTTTCTCTCAGAATCTGTGAACCAAATGGTGTAAATTTTGCAACCCACTGATTGATGCACTTTCGAGTCTTTCTGACTTGTTTGTATGATTAAGTTCCTGAATCAATCTTTGACAGAGCTGAACCAACGTCCACACCAAATGTCAGGGTGTCCTGAAAAACTCTGTCTTCGGGAAAAATACAATTGGCAGAACTGGAATGAACGCAATCTTACAGTCACATTCTCCCTAAAATTCATAGGAAGATACGGGGGACTGGAGCTCTGCTGGTTTCAGGAATTAAACCGTCAATGAAGGTGAATCTAGGTCAGGCCACTATTAGAGAAGAGACAATAGGTGGATCCTTTACATATAAAAACCATATCCAGTATAGAATCATCCCTCAGGCAAAAAAAAAAAAAAAATCTGTAAACTAAGGAGATTTGCATTAAAATCTTGACGTCAAGGGCTAAAGGCAAACTTGTTTTTAAAGAACACCACTTACCACATTCCTTTCAGAGACAGACATATTAGACAATTAGATGATTGCGGCGGATGAAGCAGCGACGTGGGACATCGTCGCTGCCTCTGGTAAGTTACTGAAGGGGTTTTCAGCCCTTCAGCAACTGGGGATTGGGGGGTGGGAGGGAGAGGGAACCTGCAGTGCACTGGAGTTTCCCTTTAACTAAAATTATTCCTGCTCTCAAAAAATAAAAAAAAAATAATAAAAATTTGCTTCCACATTTTTTTTTTTCCTTATCTTGAATTACTTAGTGTCTCACTTGTCTGGGCATCTTAAGGAAACACTATGCAAATAGTTGAAAACCTAAGAACATATTGGTTACATTAAAAAAAAAACTAATTAAAAAAGCTAAACAGTTATAACATGCATGTGTTCTAAAGTTTAAATACCACACGAGAAGAACTCCACAATATACTCAATAAGTGTATCCTAGGAATTCCCACTGGGCTCTCTGTCTCTCTATTTTAAAAGAAATTATAATTTTCAAGGGGCCGTTAACGTCTTCAATCACATCTATCCAAGTAAAGACTTACAATATGATTTTATAGTAAGAAAAGTGAATGGGAGGTAAATGTATTGCGAAAAAACTCAAGTTCTATTACCAGTGTTCCAACATGTGTCAGCTTGCACACCCCTGCCTTTAACACACACACACACACACACACACACAAAGATTGGATTTGAAATTAAAGGAAAAAATGCAGGGCACCGCCTGTGTGGCAGAGGGGAATGTTTTAAAGATAGCAAGCAAGCCAAAAAGGTTACTTTCTTTTAGTATTTAGAGGGCAAAAATCCATGCTATTTTCATTTATTGCAGATTTACACAACTAGAACGGTCGATATTTTCTTAGAATAGCCATGATTACGTTGCAAACGAAAGGGGTGGGGGAATACATAAAAAAAATGCTTACATCTAAAATATTTTCAGAACTATTCAAATACAATTTTTCTTATATACACTTTAACTTTTTGTGTAGAATTGAATTCTAATTATTTATCAATTTGTATTTTATATCATTGATTTAAGGTCATGAAAAAACCCACAAAAAAAACCCCAGAAATTAAATGAAGGGGAAAAAAAATATTAAAAAGGTTAAAAGAATAGTATGTTTTTGTAAGAATATTTTATTGCATCATCAGTTTTGCACAAGACATACATACAATGAGGAATTCTGAGTAGAAATTGTAAAAAGCAATAACCACTCAATCCAATAAAAACGTCCCTGTGATTTACCTGTGAGTCACGCTATTTGTATGCCCCACCGTGTCAATCTCACATGCAATGCACATACAGAGTCAAAAGAGCCATGAAAAATGAAACCCAACACTGTATGCATCAGCATATGAAGAAACAATATGTATATGGGGAAGAGGGTCAGGCAAATTCCTCCAAGAGAATATTTCAAATCATACGGTGTGTTCTGTAGTCAAAAGGACACACCATCTCTGAGCAGGGTGAATCATTCTGAGAATCAGTGGAGTAATGCCATCTGTATTTTCGTGTGTAAACAAAAACGTTTTAATGGTCTGTTTTTTTTGTATTTTTAGTTTATAAGAAAACTTTTTTGAAATGAAAAAAAATAAAATAAGCATATTAGTTTTTTCCCCACATTTCCTCTTTACCTTACGGAGAATTTACTCAATGGAGAGCTGCTTGCAGGTGGATTCTCTAGGCTGTAGCTTAGTTTACCAGATCTAACTTTACAGGATACCTTAGGTTTACACCTAGTTTATCCTACCTTACATTATGTGATACTATGGGAAATATCTATGGGAAACCTTAGAGCTGCAGGTAATTGCTCTATTGCTGTAAAAAAATAAAAAAAAAATAAAAAAAATTTAATAATAAAATCGATTAGGATTATGGAAATAACCCCCCTCCTTTTTTTTTTAAACCAGAGTTTCTGATTGTAAAGTAAATGAATGGTGTGACATATGCTGAAACTGGCTGGTATAAAATCATGGCGATTGTTACAGCCAATACACTGTGATACCTTTCTTACATCTTCTGATCTTGCTACATCCAGTCACGCACACTAACACACTATATTTATATGCATCATCAACAACCTGTTATCAATGGAGCATTAAGGATTTTTCAAGAAGTGACTTTACTTTGTTGTTCTATACAGACATTGTTTAACAGAGTTGAGAAAGAAAAAAAATTAAAAAAAAAAAAATTATCTAGGGGTCAGTGCTCTTGATTTTCAGTCATCTTTTTTTTCCTTTTTATTTCAGCCCAACACCTATTGAGTATAATCTTTTGATACAAGAATGAACTCTCATGGGTAAGGCATTAAATGCTTTCAGCAAATCCAGAGTTTCCTGACAGTAAGAGGGTGGAGGTGATCGGGGGTGGAAGAGGACAAGGCTGTCCTACAAGAAAATAATTATTCTTTATGGGAAGTAAAGCTGCAATATTGCAACATCGGATAAGGAGAATGACGTCAATTTAT
Source organism: Pelobates fuscus (assembly GCF_036172605.1). Lineage (NCBI taxonomy): Eukaryota > Metazoa > Chordata > Amphibia > Anura > Pelobatidae > Pelobates > Pelobates fuscus. Next base: position 64,314,505 of record NC_086321.1, read on the forward strand.
CACATGTTGATATTGCGTGTAGTGATAGTCACTGTCTTTATTTGTGTTTGAGATGCTGCACAATATCAGGAGTGCCAAATATTGCCTTTCCCTGCCCTACAACATATTTAAACTCACAGGAAGCAAAATGTACCTTTCTTGGTTCAAAAATAATTTTATATTATTAACTGCAATTGATCACTCATATCAACCACATGAAGTGGGTAAATAGGTAGGAGCGGAGGTTCAGCAAACTGCTGAATACAAATGCCATAAAGAAATCGGAATTTATATGGAGACATATTCTCACAGAGAGACATGATACACTTCTAGAGATCTGTGTGGATCAACATCTCGTTGCAGTGTACAAGCTTCCGATGCGTTGTTGTGCAGTTAGGACAACATGGCCAAGGTACCCAGTGCTATTCTGATAAACCTAGAATATGCTATTCAAGTGTCTAGTTGAACTTTTTCTGTGAGTGCCTATTGGATTAAACTGAACAAGACTTGGTTAAGAATGTGTTATAATGAAAAGACAATTAATAAACACCATCAGCTATTTTTGTTTACTTAAGTGTAAATTTATAGGTCAAAAAATAAATAAAAACATGGGCTGACTGAAGGTTTGTTCCAATTAGTATTTTTTGTACGGACATTTTCAGACAATTCACACTAGTGAATAATAGGAAGCAAAAGTTCCACCTTGGACTATAAAAGGATTATATTCAGAGCATGTGGGTTCCCTTAGAATGGTGCTTCATCACAGAATATCTCTTCCACATGTGAGTTTTAATCAACGGTTCTCTTTCCAGCTGAAATACTTGGCCATGATTAGACTGTGCATATAAATTCGGAAGTGTGTGCACAAGGGAACTGCAAACATTCGACTAGGGATAAGATGCAAAATCATTTTCAAATGCAACAATAGCTGCTTGACAAGGGATATACAATGAAATAAGAAAGCTGGTCCCTGAAGACTTGGACACCCGTTCATCCCGGTCTCTCTGGGTGGCCCTACTCGGAAACCTACATAAGAAACGAAAGGCAAACCCTACCACACACAGACGAGTGTTGAACCACACAACTCAAATGAAACCGAATACATGGGAGGCACCTGGCACCCCGACTGGGTACCTCCGTTGAAGGATGGTCCTAGCGCTTCCTGAGGGCTCCAAGCACTCCAGCAGACACCATAACCACCGTAGATTCCTTCAGAGAGCAAAACAGGAACAAGCTCTTAAAAGAACTTCGTAGTGATTATAGCAAGAGAGTATGACTAGCATAGCAATCCCTTGTAGCAGATTCCCCCAATAAGAGACGGCACTCCAAATTGAGGGTGAAGTAGAACTACCAGAGCTGTGGGTTTATTGTTCTTATATACACGTTAGTACCACCCACAGGGTTTTGTAAAACAACCAATAAACATGTACAATACACTCAGACACTCCCACACAAAATCCTCCCCTCTGCCTGTGATACAATTACCTTACACAATGGGTAAATAGAACTATCACAGGCAGGAAAATACACAGTTTTACACAATATTCATAACTTTAAAAGTATACATCACATTCACATTTTCAGAATCAGCATACTCCAAATACCAACATATGTCAAAATCATACAAATTGGTCCAGTGGGTCAAAAGTTAGATCAACGTCCTTTGTGACCAAATTATGCATGGCTTTTCTGCCCAAAACCAGTTCCACAGAGTCTTCTATCCTGGAGATAATTGGGAAGTAATCCAAATATCTCCAAGGACAGAGGCAAAACTCCATTAGCCACATGGTAGCAAAAGACAATAAAATACATAAAAATATATAACTGTGCAGCTATTGCATAAAACCGGTACATTCAACATATCCCCAGATAGCTTAGATCTGAGCACACATTATTACTGAATGGCGCTCAGATCACATACACACAGTTCAATTGTCATGGAGCCAAAGTCTTTCACATAGTCTTTCGTTATACGAATGGGCTCCATGGCATAGCTAGTAACACTGACCGAATGACCTGGCTTTCGGGTCTTTTCAGGTGAAAATCAAGCATTTCAACATGGGGCCATAGTCACAGGGCAGGAGGCTGGCAATCAGTATTCTCCAATGCCCAGTGGCGAGGCTGGTTTCGCCACAATGGGTAATTATACAAAATGTACAAAAGCAATAAACAAAGTGTGCCAAGTGCCAGTGAAAATATTAACTAATAAAATACTTAACAGATTGGACAATACCCTATATTTAAAGAGTAAGCGTAGAAAAACATATATAGAAAACAAAAGAAAAAAAGAAAAAAAACTATTGTAAAATTATCTGGTGTCCCCCTCTCAAGCTAACAAAAATCCACCAGTATAGAAAGATAAAAAGGCATTAAAATATATATAAAAAAAAAAAAAAACAACAACACTGGTCGTGTAAAACCATTTCGACATACAAAGCCTTCTTCAAGTGCATATAAATGCCCCGCACATAAAGGGTCCAATTTCTCTTTATAAAGGGTCCAATTTCATATATAGTCACAGCTTGCTTTAATCTAAATTTTTCAATTTAGTTTTAAATCCACTGGAGTTAAGCACTTTGTGAATAAATAAGCATGCATTTTTATATATCTAGTCAAGCATAAACTTTGGTTAATTAGTAATGTGTGAATTAGAAGAAATTCAAAGTGAATTTAAAAGTGATCTTGAAAATTTAGGTTAAATAGTCAAATTGGAAGTGTAACGGAGATTGGTCCCAATTCAGCTACTTGACAGTAAAAAACCCAAAGGAGCTCATCGGGCATGGACAAGTGCTGTGTACACAGCTTTCATAGGTGCCGCTAGTCCTGAATTTGCCAGGACATTCCCACATTTTGGGGTTATGTCCCAGCACAAATCCGGGTTCAACACATTTGAGAATACAAGAGGGGACTGGGCAAAATAGATAATACACAGAGCACTGCAGTGCTCCGTACATGGTCTGATTTAGGGGGCAGGCTGTTATTTAGTCTGGCCACATTCTTTAGACCTTCACAGAGCTCTGCGAACCTGTTAATAACCCATCCCATCTCCATCCTGGAAGATCGTCAGGTCTGAGTTTTCATCAGTGCTGGTTTCATTGCCAGGTGACATGAATTGTCATTTGGGTGTGGTACTTCCACAAGTTTACCTTATGCACTGACATCTCAACCGTGACAGTCTATTTTATTTATTTATTTTTAGACAAGACATGCAGTAAATTAATATCACTCTTAAAATGTGCTGAATGAAAATCCATGTGAAATCATATGACTTTTCCATGGCTTTGTCTGATTACAATGGTTGAGACAAGCAAATATTTACATTAACCCCGGCATGACCTATCCTCCGGATAACATACTTTGTTTTATTTACACAAAAGCCTTTATTATTAGAGTAAAGCAGGGGTGAGCTACCACTCTCTTCACATTTAAAAAAAGTACCTCGAATTTGGGGAACTATGATCCAAAAACCGCTCGAAGACTAATTTAAAGAACAAAATGGAACAATTGTCCAACTGCACAATCTTTTCAGTTTGGCTATCTTGGCCAAACACTTGAAAGTTACTTTTAATTCTTGTTGACTCACAACTTACATGGTGAGGACTTCAAAAATTCCTGCTTTTGGCGGGACAATTTTGATTTTGGGATCCTGGCCTGCCATCCCACCCAGGTGTCCCAGATTCCTGGGCTGCACATTTAGGAGTTAAATTACTTTGTTTATGTAGTTCTAATCACACCTTCCTGCATGTGACTTACACAGCCTTTCTAAAGACTTCCTGTGAAGAGTCATCTAATGTTTACAATTCCTTTATTGGAAATTCTGTGTAATTTAGAATTTCATACCTCCTGCTATTTTAACAACTTGTTAGGCCCTGCAGGAGCATTATGTATGAAATTAAAATTTATATTTAGAGAGCAGGAGACAAAAACTTTTAAAGTAAGTAACATTTCATTAAAAATGAGACCATTTTGTTTTCATGCTGGCTGTGTCAGTCACAGCCACGGAAGATGTGGCTAGGGCTGCATGAACAGAAACAAAAGTGATTTAATGCCCAGTGAAGTGAGCAGTGAAACTTCAGAGGCATGATCTATAAACAAAAACTGCTTCATTAAGCTAAAGTTATTTTGGGGACTATAGTATCCCTTTAAGGGGATACTATAATCCCCCCCAAAATTTAGCTTATTGAAGCAGTTTTGGCGTATAGATCATGTCACTGCAGCATCATTGCTCAATTCTCTGCCATTTAGGGGTTAAATCACTTTATCTATGCAGTCTTTCCTGCATGTGACTTGCACAGCCTTCCTAAACATTTCCTGTAAAGAGTCATCTAATGTTTACACTTTCTTTATTGCACAGTCTGTTTAATATAGAATTGTTGTTTCTATTGCTCTGGTAATAGCCTTCTAGACCCCCTGTGTGTGATTAAAGTTCAACTTACAGAGCAGGAGATAAAAACTTCACATCTGATTACAAACAGGTAATGTTGCATGGTAGAATTGACACTGTTGTTGCAAATTTTAACTATGAAGGACCTTCTCTTCCAAAAAACAAAACAAAAAAAACACAAAACAAAAATATCTATTCTTCCACTACAACAAAAAAAATAATAAAAAACATTAACAAATATAGCAATCTGGAGTATTGGATTTATAAAGCACTATATATTGGAATTATAGGGTTTGTTTGCTCTTGTATGTTCTCGAACGCAGTTTCTATCATTCTCTGTCTAAAGTTTGAGTTGTTGGTAATTCAAAGTGAAATCTAAGGGAATTTAAACTTTTAAGCCAAAATAACTAAATTTGCTCTGCTTTCAGTTTGGCTCTTTCTGCCAACATTTCAAATTACAAACAATGACACAAAACAAAGACCCTGCTCTTAAAGGGACTTTCTAGTGCAAGGAAAACAAACCTGTTTTCCTGGCACTGTAGAATCCTGGAGTGATCCCCTCCTCCCCCCGCCCCACATCTCATGTCACTGAAGGGATTAATACCCCTTTAGTCACTTACCTGAATCCACACTCCTCCCCGCGCTCGCATTAGGATCTCCCCATAGGAAATCATTATTCAATGCTTTCCTATGGGGATTCCGGCGAGGCTGGAGGTCCTCATGCAGTAGGTGAGGACGTCCAGCGTGGTTTAGATCAGTGTTCCCCAACCCCCGGGCCGCGGACCGGTACCGGTCCGTGGATCAAACGGTACCGGGCCGCCCAGGGGTGTGGGGTGTGCGAGCCTGCCGGCTAATGCAGGGCTGGCATTGCCCAAGTGCCAGCCCTGCAATGTGCCTGCGGACCGGAGGGGAGATCAGAGATCTCCCTCCCCGGTCTGCAGGCACTGTGCTGACAGCCGGCAGGGGAGGGAGTGAGAGAGGACCCGGGAGCTCTTACCTGCAGCTCCTCCGGGTCCTGCTCTCGCGAGATTTAGAGCGTTGCCGCGGTAACCACGGCAACGCTCCAAATCTCGCGAGAGTGAACTCTAGCCCTGTAACTGGGCTAGAGTTCATCTCACCACCACTGGGACCACCAGGGAATCCCCACCGGACCACCAGGGACTCCCCACCGGACCACCAGGGACTAAGAAATGTCCCCCCTCCTCCCAGTAAAGGTAAGAAGGGAGGGGGGACATTAATATATTAATTTTAATTAAATAAAAAAAATATAAAAAAGCCTCCCTACCCTCCTTACCCCCCATACACACACTGCCCCCATGCACACACTACACACATTGCCCCACAATCACTGCCCCCATACACACACTACACACACTGCCCCACAAACACTGCCCCCATGCACACACTACACACACTGCCCCACAATCACTGCCCCCATACACACACACTACACACACTGCCCCACAAACACTGCCCCTATACACACACTACACACACTGCCCCACAATCACTGCCCCCATACACACACTACACACACTGCCCCACAATCACTGCCCCCATACACACACTACACACACTGCCCCACAAACACTGCCCCTATACACACACTACACACACTGCCCCACAAACACTGCCCCCATGCACACACTACACACACTGCCCCACAATCACTGCCCCCATGCACACACTACACACATTGCCCCACAATCACTGCCCCCATGCACACACTACACACATTGCCCCACAATCACTGCCCCCATACACACACTACACACACTGCCCCACAAACACTGCCCCTATACACACACTACACACACTGCCCCACAAACACTGCCCCCATGCACACACTACTGGCGCCATAACAGAGGGCAGAGGAGACTTGTGATCGGGCACCAGAGAGAAGGGGCACTGCATGGAAGCAGAGGCAGCTTGGGACAAGGTAGGTAGGAGACTGAAATACAGCCTTGAGTTCCCAGCCACAGAAACTCCCCCAGTCTGTGACTGGGAAAGAAGCTGCTGAGTATAGGTGGTGTTACATCAGCATTAGTCTGCTGGTGTAACACTACCTACCTATCCTGTCTGTCACATACCCTCATATGTACCCCATTTTTATTAACTCTCACATGAACATGCTATATACATTCAGTCTGAGTATGTGTGGGACCCTGAACCAACAATTTTGAGTCTATGTCTTTATGTGACTGTGTTTGTGATTTTCTCACTATGTATGTGTCTGTGTGTTTTTTTAATATATGTGACTTTTTTTTTGTCTTATTAAATCAAAACAAGCGGGCCACGGAAAAATTATCAAACGTTTACCGGTCCGCGGCGATAAAAAGGTTGGGGAGCACTGGTTTAGATGATTAAAAGTCGTCTAAGAACCCGGAAGTTCCTCTAGTGGCTGTCTGGTAAACAGCCACTAGAGGAGGACTTAACCTATACTGTAAGCTCGTTTGAGCAGGGTCCTCATCTACCGATTGTTCCTGTGTCACTGTGTAATTGTCTCATGTATTGTAAAATTCCCCCCCCCCCCCCTTTCATAATATTGTAAAGCGCTGCGGAATTAGTTGCCACTATATAAAATACTACTACTGCTACTAATAACAACACCGCAAGGTAATTATTGCAGTTTATAAAAACTGCAATAATTACACTTGCAGGGTTAAGGGTGATGGGAGTTGGCACCCAGACCACTTCAATGGCTTGAAGTGGTCTGGGTGCTTACAGCGTCCCTTTAAATTTATCTTTCATCTAGTACGGAGACAGATCCCTCACCTCAGCCTAATCCTTTGAAGTCATTTTTTCCCCAATTAATTTGACATCTCCATACTGTGCATGCTAACAATGGACTAAAATACATTCATCTATTAAAACTCTTTTAGTCTGAAGCTGCTAGTGGCTATTTGAATGACAGACACTAAAGGCGTGGGGATTGCAATCAAAAAACACTGGTGACAAATCACTTAATTTGCAAATGGTTTGGCAACTAACTTGGGTTCCACCAGTGGTTCCTCTAGACCAGGAGATAGACAACCTTTGGCATCTCCCATCTGGAGAGCTTAAGGTTGTCTACCACTGCTCTAGACTAGAGCATGTAAACTCCTACATTCATATATTTCTCACTGATTTTCCCAAATGTGGAGCCAATGATAGGCTGAGTGTTTCAACTCAGTAGCATCGGATATGTGGCTTCCTGATTGAAGCCTTGGACTTTTAGAAGATGTGAAGGAGCAAAGCAATTGGGCGCCTTCATCCAGTTTTTGGGGTTAAACTATTTGTTAATTGTTTAACCCCTTAAGGTAAGACAGCACCTCAAGATGACGTTGCTATGGTGTCCATTTAATTCAATGAATTCCCAAAAGGCAAACTTTAGGACAGTATAATAGATCTCTCAAAGAGTGTCAGGAACCCAAAGTGTAACATTTTATTCCAAAATAAGAGAACTGAAAGAATAGCCGACTTGGATAATTTTAACAATTTGGCAATTCCGGCCCAACACTTTCACACGTTAGATAATAACCCTATTTGGTGGGGAAACAAACAGAAAACAAGACCTTGTCAGAATTAACAGGCTGTATCCAATAGATTTGGCAGTTTGGTTTTTAGCTCATTAGAACACACTGTTTAGTAAATAGATCCCAAGTCTTTCAATCCATAGACAGATTACACACACACACACACACGTATATTATATTCTGAGGAGATATGCTTTAGAAATCAGTCGTAAGATGATGTACCACTGTTTCCGAGAAAATGACAAAATCACTCCAAATCCCAGCTTTTGATAGCCATTGCAAGCCAAGCATATAGTAAGCTTGATGTCAAAGAAAACAAACGAGGGGAGGTTTGGAAGGTATGAGCTGTGGATTTCATGTTTGCTTGGATTACAAATCCCATTACACACAGCCAGCCAAAAGAAGGCACACAAACACGGGAAATAAATACAATGTGTCGCCCAGACACAGACAGAAAGACAAATCCATTTCATTCAGGACAATAACAGCCACGGAATAAAGTGTGTCAGTCTGATCTCACCTGTTCAGCTTCCTGCAGATTCCGCCTTACTGATCCTATGGCTTTGAATTTTTCCCCCGAAATCAGATTGGATGAAATTCTTTTCCCATACTCCAAATAGAATCTTTAAAACACAGGCCACCAAATACAGCTCCTTATTCCATCTTCCCAAATGGCCTCTGCCTGCCTCTCCTGCTTGCTGTGCTGTGTCACACACTTGACAAACAAGTTTGTCAACTTTACACAAGCTGGTTTTCACCAGGTGTGGGGAGCATTCACACACACACTGTGCTCACCTCTTGGTTCTGGTGAGAAATGAAAAGTGAACAGGATGGTATGAGATCTCTAGGGAGGGCCTGGCTTAGGGTCATGTGACCTCAGGTAAGGCAAAGCCCAGTCTTTTAATGCTTAGGGTCCTGTTGCATTCATACATACCTCCTAAATGACCCTTCCCAAGCAGTGCCACCCCTCCTGTCTCCTATTTGAATGTGATCAGGTTACAAAGTAGTTCAGTCAAATAAACAAGAAACAAACAAGACCTGAAGGTAAATGCTGAACCTTGGAATATAGAGCTGTGCTGATTCTGTGCTGCTAGGTTTATACTATTATAAAAGGTTTAGAATGTGTGATATGGCCCCTATCTGTAAGAGTTCTACTGTGTGATTCATTGCTCCTTGTAGCATTTATATGAAAAGGAATAAATCAAGTCTGATGTTTGCAACAGCTTCTTTAGTTTTGTAAAATATTTAATTTTCCCAATAGTGCTGCCATATGATAAGTAAGGATTAGTACAACTGGCAGCTGTGCAAATAAATGAATACGTTTGTAAATATTGTAACATTTTTTAATAACTGATTTGGGTTTGAACACACAGCTACTTAAAGAAACACTCCAATCGTCATAACCACAACAGAGCGCTGTAATGGTTTTGGTGCCAGGAGTGCCCGGGATCCTCCCATTGTAAGTATTCAAGTCATTTTACTTTGTTTTCCTCTCTGGTGTTTGTAGGACACCGCTCCTTGCCTCCACTACTTCTGACAGAAAGCCATTAACTGATCTCTCTCACCCAATGGGCTCAAACCTGCACTGTCAGTTATGGCTCTCTGTTGCGCGTAATCCTTGAAAGGAACACCAGATTCATCAAAATTATGTTGTTATGGTGCCAGGAGGTCCCTGAAGGCTTTCTTACCTGAAGGGGTTAAACCGTTCTACGTCCAGGCTCTGCAAATGAAGCCCCAAAAGGTTGCCTGTAGCTTCTGCAATTTACTTTCCACCGGGGTGTCATCTGACACTCTAATCCAACCCGTAGCTCTCATTCATAAAAAAAAGTACGCACCTAATGGCACCATAACAACTTCATTTCAATTAAGTTGTTATGGTGCCCGCAGTGTTCCTTTAGGTCTTGATTCCTGTAAAATCCCCCTGCTACTCCTGGCTACCTCTGTTACTTATCTGCTTTCTCTGCTATTTCCGGACCATCTTATATCGCCTTGCCGAGTCGAAATACCTGGAGCCGTAGATATATATGTCTATCTCGAAGTGATCATCATTCATAGATGAACTATAGTGAATGATTCTAGCAGCCGTTATAGCCATTACCCCACGCCAGTCGAGACTACATTTAGTGGTCAAAACAGAACAGACTTTATTGTAGCTGTGCAGAGTTATTTATACGAGTAGAGCATACAATAGTGTAAGTAACACTACACACGGGTCCCCATTAAGTTCTCTTCCAATAACTCCTTGCTTTTCTTGCTGAAAACATCCCTTAGCCACACCAAACAAATACTCAATGCCGTTTTGTTCAGATAACTCTTAATACCAAAATATGGGAATAGATTTCAAAAATCTTTGTTCTCTGTTAGACCAATGTGCCCAATGCCATTAAATATAGTTCAAACAACATGAAATTTACATATTTTGTTAACACAAGGAATGCCCCTTGTAAAATTTCCACCCAAGCAAGAGGTACTTGCCCTGAAACCTTGGGTCCATGACAATTCCCTTTAAAGGACACTATAGTCACCAGAACAACTATAACTTAATGCAGTTGTTCTGGTGAGTATAATCATTGCCTTCAGGCATTTTAATGCAAACACTGCCTTTTCAGAGAAAAGGCAGTATTTACATGGCCCCTAGGGACACCTCCAAGTGACCACTCCTCTGATGGCCGCTGGAGGTGCTTCCTGGGGCAGTGCTTCACAGTAGGCAGCACTGCCGTTCAGTGTCTCCATGCTCTGCATTGGGACGCTGAATTTTCCTCATAGAGATGCATTGATTCTTTAAATCCTTTAAATATACCAGCAATGTATTGTTTAGGGTCATGCGAGTAATGTGAGTAAACACTCACCACCAGGTATCTTTGCAGAGTCGGGGCACATCTGTCAGTCATCCTGACTGCATTTCACAGATTTATTAAAGCCACATTTGGCTTGTGTATTTAATAGGGTTGCTCACAAAATAAAATTACCAGGCACGGACTGGATTTGCAATTCTCATATTTACTATTCCCAAATCCGGTTGAAAATCAGTAATCCTAACTGAATTAGCACTAACCGGCCAGATGACTTTAATGTCAGCTTTAAAATCAGTACTTTTTGCATCTGAATTTTGTATAAAGTATAGGATCATTTACAGAGCACCGGTTTGAATGAAATTGGGTATTGAATACATCTGGCAGGCTGCCCATATGGCCTCAGATGCCTTATTGCAAGTGAATTATAAAAAATCTGAGCTATTTTCCAGCTGACAGCCAGCGAGCAAGTAGGGGGAAAAAAAGTAAAAAACAAAAAACCCTCAGCACAAGCCAGCATTCACCGTAAAAAAAATGAAATGAAAGCTAATATGACAATTAGTATGTAGGAGCACTCAACCCATGTATACAGGGTGCAAATGTAGGAAGGGGCAGCTCTCCTGTCCTGGAAAAAAAACTAAGTAAATAATGACATTTCCTGCACGCAAAAATGTTTAAAATAAAATTTCACAAAAATTATAAAAACTTTATAAAAACTTATAAAAACTACCTAATAAAAAATTATAAAAACTGCCTAATAAATCTCTTATTGTAATATAGCGATTTCACAGTCATTCATATGTCCTGACACTCTTTGCATCTATAATGACTAGTGTTCCAGTGTACAAAACTGGACTCAACAAACACAAACAAACAAAATGAGCAATTCAAAGACAAGTGAAAAATAATAAAGGTCTATAACAAATGTTATTTCCAGGAACCACTTGATAAATGCTGTTTGCAGACAAATTGTTGGGTGACTTTTCCCACCTATACTGTCAAAAGGTAACACTTGATACGGACCAGTATTATTTTTGATTTGTCTTTGAGTCTTAAGCAATGTATCCTAGTGCTATAGCTATAAGAATAGGCCTCAGTCTGGGCACTGTCTCTGGTTTCCATGTCCCAAACTATTCGTAAATCACAAATGCAGCCATTATTGAATCCGTGTATCTTTCTCTGCTTTGCCTCTGGATGCTTCTTTTGCCAACCTACCATCTTTTCCAACACCTCTTTTCCCCTTCTTACCACAATATCTGATGAAATTAGAGGGCATCATCCTTTGCTCAAGTACATGCAGTGAGTTTAAAATGTACCTTTCTACTTCATGTACTGCTCTATTTGGAGCTGTTGCACTCCTCCCCCTCACTCCCCAGTTCCTTAAGTATTTCTTAAACTTGTGCACGGTCGACACATTTTTTATTTCAGAAAAAACAAGCTTTGTCCGTATAGCATTTTCATTCAAATGAATTTTGACCATGCAACAATTTAGAGAAAAAATATTGAGATTAAACAAAATGGTGTGAAAATGCACGTTTTCATCAACTGTATTCCCATGCCATTTGGTTCCACCTCTTGATTGTACTGGAAGTAGAAGCCACATCATGGCAACCTAAGATGCTAATTTGCATCGAGGAATGGACTCCACAAGACCTCGGAACGTGTCCTGTGGTATCTGGCACCAAGAAATTAGCAGCAGAGCAGGTCCTTTAAGTCCAGCAAGGTGTGAGTTGAGGCCTCCATGTATCGAATTTGTTATTCCAGTACATCCCACTGATGCATCAGATTTAGATCTGGGGAATTTAGAGACCAAGGCAACACCTTAAACCTTTGTCATGTTCCTCAGACTGTTCCCTTTACAGTGTGGCATGGCACATTATCCTGCTGAAAAAGACTATTGCTTCAGGGAACATCATTACCTTGAAGGGGTTACAGTCTGCAAGTGGTATGTGCCAAAGTTAAATCCAAATGAATGCCAGGGCACATAATTTCCCATCAGAACATTGCCCAGAGCATAACACTGCCTCCGCTGGCCTGCCTTCTTCCCTTAGTGCATCCTGTTGCCATCACTTCGCCAGGTAAACAACGCACACGCATGCCACCATTTACCTGATCTAAAAGAAAACATGTTTCATCAGACCAGGCAACCTGCTTCAATTGCTCCATGAGTGCTTTCTATGTGCCCTTGCCCTTTGATTTTGAGATAAAAAAATTATCATTGGATTACTCTCAAGTTGCACATTTCCTACTTGAAGCCTTGACCCATTTAGGCATATGTTTAGTCTTATTCTGTACCTGGGTTTATGCCTAGTACTTCCAGGTTATTGACTATGGATATAATCCATATGTAAAGTTAAAGGTGCCTTATGGTTTCACCCTCTGCCTCACACTAACATCCTCCTCTTGACTACCTGGTTATCTCTCTTATGCCTAGTTTAATCTCCAGAAATATACCTAGAACTAGGGCCCTCCAAATCTCACTACACGCAACCCAAGCTTCTTCCTCACCATGACTCCCTTTCATTAATATCACATAATTTCTTCAGGTCCACCAAAAGAAAGTGAAGTAGCTCCTGAACAATGAACTAGAGCCCCACCTTTTTCAGTGTTGCTTAATGTATTAAATAGCTATAGGCTCCAAACTATTGAGCAACCCATCAGTAGGAATTTGGCAGTAAAATGTTCACCTTTGTTCAACTTTATGCTGATGAGTATAATGCTTTAGTGATAGTAAGCAGAAGCTAGTTTTTTTGTTTTTTTTTTATCAATGCCTCCAACCTAGGTACCTTGATATTTTCAGGGAAATGTCAGAGAATCTAAAGTTGACTGTACTATCCAGTCATTAATTGCTGGTGTTTTGTGATCTTGAACTTTTCTTCTTAATTTTTGCTGGTAGTCAAGGGTCTCACGCTCAAGGCACAATGACATTGGCATGTCTTGTGACATTGTTGGAGACCTATTTAACCGCCTTTGTGCCTGAAGCCCAGAGTTCCTCACTAACCTTGTTTGGATCATACCTGCTAATTTGTACCCAGTTCCTGCCCTCATGTTGGTGTGTTTGTTTCTTGGCTTCTGCTTCACTTTTGGACTATTGCTGACAGCCCTTGACCTACTTATCTTTCCTTAGGTATAAACTTGCCTTAACTTTTCTGCATTTGACACACTGGCTGCTTTATCACCTGCGCCAGTCACTCCCCAGCGCCATTCACTCCGTGTCTTAATATATTTATTTTCTGAGGCTACGTCCCTCATGCAGTTCCTTAAAATCTGTCTCCAACTTCACGTGCTCCTCACATGTTTTGCAATTCTCTTTCCTATCCTGTAGTTGGGTTCCAGTTCTATATAGCCAAAAATATATTTTTGCTTCCTATATAAGCAGCCTGGACCTCCTTACATTTCCACTCTGTAGCAACAAATGTAAAAAACATTCTCTAAGACACGGTTAAACTTCCTGGTAACGTTTTGGAATACCCCTGCCTAACTTCCTCCTCTGCAGTTCCTGTCCACTCTGCTATTTTGAGATGACCCTTATGAAGTAATTGATCCCATTACCAGAATTAAATTTTCACAGCTGGTTACGTGAGTGATTGTGGTATGTAATTTTTTTAATCGTTTATCATTATATTGATATTCTGGATTGATTTTTAATGTTATTGTTTAATGCATGTCAATCTGCTCGAATGTAATCTAAGTTTTATTTAGTCTTTTAGATTTCTGAGCTTTTTTTGTTATTTACAAACATTATTTATACATTGTTTACACTTTTGGGAACTCAGCGGAGTCCAAAATGTTCCATCAAATTGCACAATTTGTAACAAAATCTCAGCATTGTCATTTATGTTATTAGTTATAGATCATATAGAGGAACAATTAATAATTAGACCTAAACATGTTAAAGAAACATTCTAAACTGCAAAACTACTATAGCCCAATGTTATGATTTTGGTGCAAATAGACTTGAATATCCTTGCAGTCTCTCAATCATAAACACTATGTTTTCTGAGAAAATGCATCTAATGAATCTCTGTGAGGAGATGATGATTGTTGCAGCGAGACTATTACTGTGCATGCGCAGAAGTCTCTCCAATATTTCCTCATGCTAAAGCATGCAGTTGCCTAAGATCATCTTCACTGATGATATCAGCCGCGGCAGAGTGGTGGTTGGAGCAGCAAACATATTATTGATATCTTAGGGGGGTCTAAACATCGAAACTGCCTGGAGTGTATTCTAAAGTGATAAGAACAGATATGTATTTCTAATGTTAAAATGCCCTTTTTTTTTTTTTTTTTTTGGGGGCGGGGCCGGGCCGCCGAGCTGAACGGACGCAGGAAGGACGAGCTCCTGCAAATCACATACAAATAAGCCTAAAAAGCGGGTCTTTTGGCAATTTACATGACCCACAACTGCGACCATCAGTGTTGAAGGGCCACCGGAGCCGAGGAGAGGCTTACTCCTGGAGTCCCTCGGGGGAGAGATCTCTGCCATGCCAAGCGGGACTTGCCCGGCGGTGAGTGGAGTGGACGGCCACCACTCCACTATCTTGCCCTACGGGCCCAACAGAGAAGCTGAATCGTTGCGGGCCCTGCCCCGATACCCCCCCCCCCTCTGGACCGGGGGGGTTATCCTGGTCCTCGCCCCATAATGGCGCTCGGAGGCAATACAATACCGCGCCACCAAGTGAGCCCAAGGCCCAAAACAAGATGGCCACCAGACCTGCACCCGCTCCTCTGAAGGCCTGCTTACAGCCTACCCACATGGCGGGCCCGCTGGGTGCTGACACTCAACAGTTAAAGATGGCTGCCGGTACCGCCCAACAACTACACGAGCAGAATACGCTCCTTGCAGCCTTTGGCCGCATATGCCGTCAATTTTAGGCACAGCTTGGTGCACAACGACTTTCCTCTCCTCCTACCAAATGAGCAGTAGCTCTCTGGAGCCAACCTGTTCGGCGATACCGATTGATAAAGCTCCCCCAAGGCTTTCCCAAGGGGACAGGGCACCAAAGGAAGCAAAACACTAGCCTAGCACTGCACAGACTTCCGGGGTATTAGTGCAATTCCACACATACAATGCTGCCACCAGGGACCTCAGATCCAAACACTCCAGCCTCCTGGAAGCACCTGCCTGACAGTACATCACCAGCAGTGGAAGACCTTTGGAGTTCGGGCACCCCTCAAGGCCTTGAGCTGAAGGTATGGAGACAACCGATCCACTCACAACAGGAAGCAGGACACTCACCTACCCCCGACACCCAGCATGGGAGAGAGTGGGAGAGCCACACCCTAAAGCATCATACTTGTCAGGATCGGGACAGGGATCCAACACGCAGAGTACAAAGAGTGGAAAGGTACGTATACCGGGCCTTAGAATGGCCGGACTAACGTACCGAGAGTAATAGAGAATAGTCAGAGACAAGCCGAGGTCGAGGGAACGGGAAGACAGATAAGCGAGAGACAAGCCGGGTCAAGGGAGAACAGAGAAGCAGGGAAGTACAACAAGCCGAGTCAAAACCAAATAGAGCAAACTAGAATACCAGAGCACTGAGTGACTAGACAAGCTAGAACCACGACAGGGCAATGAGCTGAAGAGAGAAGTAAGCTTAAATACCCTGGCTCCGGATGGTAAGCACGCCTCTGACAAGTGCCGATTGGATATCGGACACTTGAGTGACAGGTCGCTCGTGATAGCGTCATGACGTCACGTATTGAGCGTCCTGCTAGAAAAGGACGTGGATTCCTCGCGGCCGGTGTTTAAGTGGCTGGATGAACCGCGAGGAACGGAGGAAACAGCTCGCCTGGACGGATAAACCACCAAGTCTCTACCTCCCTTAGAGGTAGAGACCTCAGGTACCCTGACAGTACCCCCCCTCTCAGATACGCCCACCGGGCGGAAGGAACCGGGGCGAGATGGGAAGCGGAGGTGGAATGCTCTGCGAAGGCGAGAAGCATGAACGTCCTCCTGAGGTACCCAACTCCTCTCCTCAGGACCATATCCCCTCCAGTTGACCAGATATTGCAATTTACCCCTTGAAATTCTGGAATCAACGATGGAGCTGACCTCGTACTCCTCCCGACCCTCCACCTGAACAGGACGAGGCGAGGAGACCTTAGAGGAGAATTTGTTGCAAATAAGAGGTTTCAACAAGGAGACATGAAAAGAGTTAGGAATGCGTAAGGCAGGTGGCAGAGCAAGGCGATACGCAACCGGATTGATACGAGTGAGAACCCTGTAAGGACCTATGTAGCGAGGAGCAAATTTCATAGATGGAACTTTTAGTCGAATATTCTTAGTACTTAACCATACCCTATCCCCAGGAACAAAAACAGGAGCCGCTCTTCTATGCTTGTCAGCGTGTTTCTTGAACAACGAGGAACTATGTAACAGAATTTGCCGAGTCTGATCCCATAATTTCTTCAGGTTGGCGACATGATCATCAACCGACGGTATCCCCTGAGAAGAGGAAACCGAAGGAAAAATCGAAGGATGAAAGCCATAGTTCATGAAGAAAGGGCTAGAGCGAGTTGAATCGCAAACAAGGTTATTGTGTGCGAACTCCGCCCAAGGAATCAGACCGACCCAATCGTCCTGGTGTTCGGAAACAAAGCAACGCAGATACTGTTCGATCTTTTGATTGGTACGTTCAGCAGCTCCGTTAGACTGAGGGTGATAGGCCGAGGAGAAGTTCAATTTGATGCCCATTTGAGAACAAAAGGATCTCCAGAAACGTGAGACAAATTGAGAGCCTCTATCAGAAACAATCTCCGAAGGAATCCCATGTAGGCGAAAAACCTCTCTAGCAAAAATCTCCGCCAATTCAGGAGAAGTCGGAAGTTTAGGTAATGGCACGAAATGGGCCATCTTAGTAAATCTATCCACCACCGTGAGAATAACAGTCTGTCTCTTGGAAGCAGGCAAATCAACGATAAAGTCTATGGACAAACAGGACCAAGGTTTCTCAGGAATGTCCAAGGGGTGTAACAGGCCACATGGAGATGCATGAGGTAGTTTAGTCTTGGCACAAGTTTCACAAGCTGCGACGAACTCCTCAATATCTTTTCGAAGTGAAGGCCACCAGAAATCCTTGGATATCAAAGAGTATGTCTTGCGAATACCAGGATGACCAGCTATTTTACTTTCGTGAAAACATTGTAAGAGCTCCAGTTGAAGTTCAGGAGGAACAAAGTTTCTTCCCTCAGGAGTGTTTCCGGGAGCTAGATGTTGTGACTTCAAGATCTGGTCAAGCAGCGGAGAATGAATTTTGAGACTGGTATTAGCAATAATATTGCATTTGGGTACAATGGAGGACATAAGTGGTTCAACTGAAGCAGAGGGCTCATATTGGCGAGATAGCGCATCGGCTTTAGAATTCTTTGACCCAGGTCTGTAAGTCAGAACGTAATTGAAATGGGTAAGAAACAACGACCAACGAGCCTGCCTGGAGGACAACCGCTTAGCCTCTCCGATATAAGACAAATTTTTGTGGTCAGTTAGAATGGTAACAGGATGTAATGTACCTTCCAATAAATGTCTCCACTCTTTCAAAGCCTTGATAACCGCTAGTAATTCTCTGTCACCAATGTCATATCTGCTTTCAGTACCGGTCAATTTTTTAGAGAAAAATCCACATGGATGTAATGGTTTATCAACCCCCAACCTTTGAGATAGGACAGCACCTAAACCAGTCTCTGATGCGTCTACCTCAAGTAGAAAAGGCAGAGAAGTGTCGGGGTGAACTAAAATTGGAGCGGAAGCGAAAAGCTCCTTGAGAGTTTTGAACGCAAGGAGAGCTTCAGTAGTCCAATTCTTAGTATCAGCCCCCTGTTTGGTCATATTAGTGATAGGTGCGATAATGGAAGAATAG
Source organism: Pelobates fuscus (assembly GCF_036172605.1). Taxonomy (NCBI): domain Eukaryota; kingdom Metazoa; phylum Chordata; class Amphibia; order Anura; family Pelobatidae; genus Pelobates; species Pelobates fuscus. The sequence continues at coordinate 64,333,037 of NC_086321.1, forward strand.
CCCTTAATAAAGCGCCTATAATAATTAGAAAAACCAATAAATCTCTGTACGGCTTTAAGACCTTTGGGTAAAGGCCACTCTAGAATGGATTGGAGCTTATCCGGATCCATCTTAAATCCCTCCCCAGAGATCACATAACCGAGAAAGGTTACCTGGGTTTGATCAAAGCTACATTTCTCTAACTTGCAGTACAAGCCATGCTGGAGAAGCTTGTGCAAAACCCTCCTGACTTGCTTGTGATGAGTCTCAATCTCACTAGAATGAATGAGTATATCATCTAGGTATACAATGACGCAATCTTGCTGAAATTCCCTAAGAACCTCATTTATCAGATCCTGGAATACAGCTGGCGCATTGCATAACCCAAAAGGCATAACAGTATATTCATAGTGACCATATCGAGTATTGAATGCCGTCATCCACTCATGTCCCTGCTGGATTCTCACCAAGTTATATGCCCCTCTGAGGTCTAACTTGGTGAAAATTGTAGAGCCCTTCAAACGATCGAAGAGTTCGGTGATCAAGGGAATCGGGTAGGCATTTTTAATGGTTATCTTATTCAAGCCTCGATAATCAATACAAGGTCTCAAAGAACCATCTTTCTTTTTAACAAAAAAAAATCCAGCCCCGGCAGGGGAGGAGGACCTCCTGATGAATCCCTTGTCTAAATTCTCGTGAATATACTCCTCTAGAACTGAGTTCTCTTTTGTAGATAATGGGTATACATGACCTCTGGGAGGCATGGTACCAGGGAGTAGGTTAATTTTGCAATCAAAGGACCTGTGTGGGGGTAAGGTATCGGCTTTCTTTTTGTCAAATACTGCCTTTAAATCTAGATACTGAGGCGGAATTTGTGTCTCTGTAGGATTGTCAGAGGTAGTCGATGTGTTAGTTAATCCGAGAGGTAAGACCTTCCGCAAGCATTTTTCTTGACAATTCTTTCCCCACGAAACTATTTCCCCTGACTCCCAATTAATAATAGGGTTGTGTCTCCTCAACCAGGAGTACCCCAGGACTATGGGAATAGACGGAGAGGAAATGAGCATTAAGGATATATCCTCTTTATGTAGGATGCCAACAGTTAAGTTAATCGGTATGGTCTCATGGAAAATAACAGGCTCAAGTAACGGTCTACCATCGATGGCCTCAACAGCCAGTGGTGTCTCTTTTAACTGGGATGGGATAGCATGCTTGGCAACAAAACCCTGATCTATAAAGCTCTCAGCAGCTCCAGAATCGATTAGTGCCATAGTCTTTACTACTCCCTTCTCCCACCTCAAAGAAACGGGTAACAGAAGCCTGAACTCTTTGTAGTTGTGAATAGAGGACAAAGTAGAAACACCCAAGGCCTGTCCTCTAGAGAAACTTAGGTGCGAGCGTTTCCCGAACGATTAGGACAATTTAGGCGTAAATGTCCTCTAACTCCACAATACATACATAAACCCTCCCTTCTTCTGTACTGTCTCTCTCTCTCTGTGAGATGAGTACTGCCTATCTGCATAGGTTCAGAAATACGTAAGTCCTCGAACTCAGAATTTTGAAAGGTAGGCGCTAGTTTAAAGGAGGGTCTACGGGTCCTATCTCGAGTGTTCTGCCTCTCTCTTATGCGTTCATCAATACGAGATATAAAAGAAATTAAATCCTCCAAATTCTCAGGGAGTTCTCTAGTAGCGACCTCGTCAAGAATTACATCTGATAACCCATTCAGAAACACATCTATATAAGCCTGTTCGTTCCACTTAACTTCTGCCGCCAAGGACCTGAACTCTAGTGCATAGTCCACAAGTGTTCGATTGTCCTGTCTAAGTCGCAACAGTAATCTAGCTGCATTGACCTTTCTACCAGGAGGGTCAAAAGTTCTTCTAAACGCAGCTACAAAGGCATTATAATTATAGACTAGTGGATTATCATTCTCCCATAAAGGATTGGCCCATCTCAGAGCTTTCTCAATGAGTAAAGTAATAACAAATCCAACCTTCGCTCTATCTGTAGGATAAGAGCGGGGTTGTAATTCGAAATGGATGCTAATCTGGTTCAGAAAACCACGGCACTTCTCCGGTGACCCGCCATAACGTACTGGTGGGGTAATACGGGAAGAAGCACCTACAGTGGCTACCTCTAGACCTGAGACTGCAGGAGAAATAGAAGGAGTACGTGTCTCCTCAGGTGGGTTACTAGCACGAGACAAAAGTGCCTGTAGTGCTAAAGCCATCTGATCCATCCTATGCTCCATGGCGTCAAACCTGGGATCAGAAGAACCAAGCTGACTGTTTGTACCTGCAGGATCCATTGGCCCTGTCGTAATGTCAGGATCGGGACAGGGATCCAACACGCAGAGTACAAAGAGTGGAAAGGTACGTATACCGGGCCTTAGAATGGCCGGACTAACGTACCGAGAGTAATAGAGAATAGTCAGAGACAAGCCGAGGTCGAGGGAACGGGAAGACAGATAAGCGAGAGACAAGCCGGGTCAAGGGAGAACAGAGAAGCAGGGAAGTACAACAAGCCGAGTCAAAACCAAATAGAGCAAACTAGAATACCAGAGCACTGAGTGACTAGACAAGCTAGAACCACGACAGGGCAATGAGCTGAAGAGAGAAGTAAGCTTAAATACCCTGGCTCCGGATGGTAAGCACGCCTCTGACAAGTGCCGATTGGATATCGGACACTTGAGTGACAGGTCGCTCGTGATAGCGTCATGACGTCACGTATTGAGCGTCCTGCTAGAAAAGGACGTGGATTCCTCGCGGCCGGTGTTTAAGTGGCTGGATGAACCGCGAGGAACGGAGGAAACAGCTCGCCTGGACGGATAAACCACCAAGTCTCTACCTCCCTTAGAGGTAGAGACCTCAGGTACCCTGACAATACTGCGGGACTGTATCCTGCCCCGAACAGGCATCGGCTGAGGAGTGACCGGTGGGACCTCAACGTGGTTCTCTCTACGCCAGGCATATCTACCCTGTAGAGAACTGCGGGGATACTGTCTACCCTTATTATTCTTGGCATCCCACATCTTAATGTTCTATTATGCTTTTCCACTAATCTTTGATGATATAGTTCAGTGTCTTGTGTTCTGGACTCTCCCAATCTTAAAGAGAACCCTATGGGGAGGTGAATTCATGTTGCTGATGAGCTCGGCTAGTTTAGCTTGTCTCCCCAACTACTAGGCACTGTTGTGCTCCATTATTCTGCTTTGTTTCCTCTTAGCACCCCCATTGCATGGTGTTGATCTTGTCTTATTGCAGGTTTCATGTTACTTTCACTTGCTTTCAGTCTATGTCCTCTTGTTGGGTGAAGGTCCCTATAGTGTTGAGCTCTCATAATAATAATAACACTCAGCATGTCCTGAATCTATAATGTACCTGTGCACCCTATATCTGTCCTCCCTATTGCTGTGACAACAAGCTTCCAGTTTAGCTAAAGGATATACATATCTAGCCTGCATTACTTTTATTATACTAAAAATGTGCAAGTTTATCAAAGCTATGACACTGTTACATATGTGATATTTTAGGCTTGTAGAGGCTGTTGTGGCCAAATTAATCCTACTGTATAACTATGCACACAAAAATAAAGAATTTAAAAAAAATGGCCTTTTTTTGCTTTTGCTTTACTTTTAAAAAATAAATAGAAAAAAGGACAAAAATTTTGACATTTTATAATATTTATCGATTTTTAATGTTTATGAAAATACCAACTTGCATTCATCTTCCTGCAGGCAAAGGGATAAAAGTAAATAAATCTGGAGGGTGTAGCTGACCAGTGAACTGAGCAGACGTGCCTAGCTGAAGCTCTGTGCAAACGAGCTGATAAACCCTAACTAAACCGCACAAAAAGCATTTTATTCTCAAAACACCTCAATGGGGAAGCGGGCAAAGAAAAACAAACAATTGCCAAACTCCGGATCCCGAAATATCGAAGATTACCTGCATGTAGGCCTACCGCTTGCAAAATCAAAAATAGCAGATCCACCAGTAGAGGAATCATCCTCCAAGGAGGAACCATCTCTGGACACACTGGACACTCTGGATGCCTTAGACTAGACCTTAGACTAAGCAGATATTTTCCCATCGGTTTGCGTGTACAGCCATCAACAGTTGTTTGTCTGGATTCCTGTTTTTTTGCAGAGTAAATCTCAGAGCTGTGCCTGAACTCACTCAGCATGTCACACTGCTTCTGTATTGCTCGGCACATGCTTAGGGGTGCAGTTTGGCTAGCGGGCAACTAGCATGTGTTAGTCTTGTACCTTTCATGGCATAAGCCCCCATAATACAGTGTGCATCATAGATTCCCTCTCATATTGGACACTCCATCTCATTACTCAGATTCCAGAGGACTAAATTACAGTGTTCATTTAGGACAATTGGCCTTAACCCCTTAAGGACACATGACATGTCTGACATGTCATGATTCCCTTTTATTCCACAAGTTTGGTCCTTAAGAGGTTAAAGGGGAACTATAGTCACCAAAACAACTTTAACTTAATGAATCAGTTTTGGTGTATAGATCAGTCTCCTGCAGTCTCACTACTCAATTTTATGCTATTGAGGGGTTAAATCACTTTTGTTTCTGTCCATGAAGCCCTAGTCACACCTCCTCTGGCAGTGACTAACACAGCCTGCATGATAACAAAGGTTTAATTTTTAATCAGATGTTGCTTACTTTAAAAGTTTCTCCTGTTCTGTAAATTGAACTTTAATCACATACAGGAGGCTCCTGCAGGAGATAATCAAATCTAAATTAAACAGAAATTGCAATATAGGAAATGTAAACATTAGATGACTCTTTACAGGAAGTGTTTAGGAAGGCTGTTTAAGTCACATGCAGGGAGGTGTGATTAGGGCTGCATAAACAAAGTGATTTAACTCCTAAATGGCAGATAATTAGATTGAACACCCTTCATGACTGCTGGGAAGTGTATACAAAGCAAAGGGCTCACAAAATGAAGCTTTAAAACACTATTATGTACAGTGAAGATGAAATCCCAGAGGCTCCATAGACTTGGTTTGTCTAATCTCCTTGTTAAAAGCAGGATGTCATGAAATCTGTTTGCTTGAAACAAATAGAAAATGTTTGCCAAATATATAAATATATATATATATATATATAATGTCATCTTGGTCAAACCTGTACAGTTTAAAAAAAAATTCAAAGTTCAAAGCTTTTCTCTCTGTTTTTTGTTATTATATGAATGCACTTTAACCCAGGGCATATATCAAATAGTAACATTACATGTTTAAGTGCAACATTATAGGTTTTTAATAAAGAAGTTATCAAACATGTCAAATGTATTTTCATTCTAATACAAACTGCCGTTTGGTCTCCATTCTCAGTTTCGGCTGTGTCTAGCTCAGGGGTAGGCAACCTTTTAGCAGCACTGTGCCGATACAGGATTGTCATGTCCCGTAGCGTGCCGGTCCTATTTTTTTTTTTTAATCGAGGGGTGTATGCTGCTGTATTCTTCTTGTGTTATTTTTACTGTAATTGCTTTGTATCGTTGTATTTGTGCGTATAAGCAGGGCCGTCTTTAATAGTGACTGGACTCTGGGCAAAGCATTTGCTTGGGGCCCCCTGGACCCTGTCCCCCCTCCTCAGGCATGCAATCACGTCCTCCATCTCAACACAGTGGCGGACCTAAAGTAGAGAGGTGCAAGAATTTTTGGGGGTCTCCCTGTTGCACGGGTGATTAAAAGGTAGATCCCCATCTGTCGTGCAACTCCAGAAATGCATTGACAGCTGGGGCTCTACCATTTACCCATGTTTGCAAGTCTGTATTTAGCACTAAGCAGTTTGTGTGTTTGAATGTTAACAGGTTTTTGTATGGAATATGTTTGTATGTGGTGTTGGCGTGACTGCAAGCATGTATTTGTGTAGTGCTGGTTTTTGAATGCAGGGGTGTATTTACATGTAATTTTGGTGTGTAACACAGACATGTGTTTGTACGTAGTGTTGAAATTTGAATGCAGGGGTGTATTTGTGTGTAGTGCTAGTTTGTGAATGCTGAGATGTATGCACATACACACACACACAGATCTATACACACTGAAATGCGCACACACACACAGATACACACACACACAGACATACTGACACACACACACAGATATACTGACACACAAAGACATACTGACACACACAGATGACACACACACACACAGACATACTAACACACACACACTGACAGACATACTGACACAGACATACACTTTAAAACCCACCCTCCAGTTTCCTACTTTTCCTGCTGGTGGCTGAAGGTGTTGGGAGTTGGAGTCTAGAGCTCTCGGCCAGCCCCCTCCAATCAGCCTACTCTTCTTTCCCACGCGCTCCTCTCTTTGTGGGAGGAAATGATGCGCGGTCGTCACTTCCTCCCAGCCTGCTGCCGAAAAGCAAGGGGCCTGCTCGCGCTGTTAAAGCGCCTCAGCGTGCGACAGGGCCCCTGCTGACAGGAGCCCACCGGGTGGTCCTTTGCGCATGGGCAACGCGGTGGGCCTCCTTAGTGTGCGGATTACCGGGTAAGAAATAGTTGAGGCCAGCAGGGCTCACGATGCAGCTGGCCAGTTTACCCCGCGTTAAAGACGGCCCTGCGTATACGAGCTATTATATTGTATATGTTCATGAGTAGTTTATGGTATTGTGTATGATACATATGTATGGGGGCTGCTTGTGGAATTGTGTATGTGTGTGGATGGATATGTCACAGTGTGTGTTTGGTAGTGTGTGGGGGCTGTTTGGGGTATTGCATGTGGGGTTGTGTGCATGTATATGGACTGTTAGTGGTGTTTTGTTTGTGCGGATTGTGTGCATGTTTGTGTGTGGGCTGTCCGTATTATTTGTATGAGGGGAGGGTTATTCTGCATTTCTGTGTATATCTAGCAGTGTGGGTGGCTTCCAGTGGGGACTAGGGCGGCCACGGGAATGTCAAGGATGGGAGCTGCAACAGCAACTGCGAGCTGCTCTATTACAGTGTGGATTCCTCTACGTGCTGCAATGCATAAATTGAGGATTGTCCTTCACCACCTTTTCGGATTAGCAGATATCTGAAATTTTACCTGGGACTCCTGATAGGTCAGAGCCTGTTTGGCTCTAGCAGCCTTGAGTGCCGTGCAAAGACACCTCGAGTGCCGAGCATGGCACTAGTGCCGTAGGTTGCCTACCCCTGCTCTAGCTGGTGCAGAATAAACTTCTATATTATACATTTACAATTTTCAGCTTTTGCAAGAGAGTCAGTGAATAGAAATATAAATTGTCAACCTGCCATTGCTTGATCACATGGAACGCTTGCCCACCGTCTTTCCAAGCACCCTGGTCAGAGCACAAAGTGATATTAACAAACAAAGTGCAATAAACGTAGTTTCCCTGGGCTCTGTTTTCCAAAGATCTATACCGGTATATACAAAATATACAGAGTCACAGGTGGTCTGGCATTTCTGATAGGAGGCAAATGCCCTTGGATTGCTTTAATTTGACGTATTTGAGCAAGTAACGTTTAAAAAGATACCTGCAATATCTCATATGGTTGCCTGTAGCTTACATCTACTGTTAATGAGTACCAGAGACTTATATTTGTATTTTATTACATTATATATGTGGCACTGGGTCACTAAGTGTATTACAGCACTTTTGATCATATTGCAATTAATTAATATACTGAAAGGCCCGTGTTTCTATTGGCCTTGGGGAGTGGGATTCCAGATTCATGGTTATTCTGTGGATACAGTTACATCCTTAGTGGGGGTTTTTGACATTTTTTGCAAAGATTAGCAAATCTGCATTTGTAGATCTCAACTCCCAGTGAAGTCAGCCATCCAGAATAGCCAGTCCATTATATTATAATTAGTATTGCTCTGGCAGAAATGCAATTTTGGAGAACACACATTTAACTGTGAACAAAGCTCAGGGTAATTACTGGTGCAAATTCAGAGACAGAAAAGATTACACAAGAAAATGCCACTCCCTGTCGTCACTCCCACCAGAACAATAGCAGAAATGTAATCCTCCCCATTATCAAAGTGTAAGGTTACAAAATAACCAAACAGGGACGAGATGACAAATCAATGCAAGGGCTCAATGATTTCTTAAATATTTATAATGAATGTCAACTAAAGATTAAACAACCACAATAATTAGGCTAAACAACATAAATAAAAATACAAATTCTGAAGATTTAAAATGTCGGAGTACTTTTGTAAACTAATGCCCAATATGAGCAATAATTAAAATAAAATAATAAATTCAGGTTGTGTATAATAAAAATAAGTGAAAATATCACATTTTCACCTTTCCATTCCAACAGAAAGAAACAGCTAGGAAGGAATTTAAGGTTCTTAATGAATAGTTTTGAATTTAGGGGTTTTTGAATATTTTGCAGGTAATCTGTTTTTTTAAGGTAAAATGCCTCCATGTATTCCAGAGGCTGAAGGGAGAATCTAAAAAGATATATACTTACCTTTGCCACTGTCCATTTTCCAGAGTCTATCTTCACCTACTAGTGCTTTGTAGGAGTTTTGCACGGTGAAAAAATTTGGTTCGGCCACATCAATTCATTTGAAAAAAAGTTTTGTTCAGGTAGACCAAAATTTGTTCGTGTGGCGTTTCGGCTTGGCCGATGTTCGTCCATTTAATCATTTTGGGGGACAAGCCAAAAAGTTCGGACAAATCAAAATGGAGCAAAAAATAGGCCAATCTGTGTAATGCAAAATAAATATTAAATATTTTATATTGGTTCACAGATCAAATGAGAAAAATTAACCAATGGAGGGAAAAAGGGGAAACAGTAAAAAAAATAATAGTTCTATTTATATTTTATATATTGACCCTTTTAAAATGCTCTATCGGTCACTATTAATTAGCCCCCCCCCCCCCTTGCCTCAAATGTTTGCAATACACCTCTACACGTTGGTTTCCTGCGTGCGCTGATGACATGCATATTTTATACACAGAATTGACATTAGTCAGCCCTGAATGCTGACAAAGGGAAGTGTGCCGGGGGTGTAATTATAAAATAAGTATAAATAACTCTGTATGTGCAGCTTTTCAAGCATAAATGCTGCACATACAGACTCCTACCACCATTGTCACTGAAATGGCCATGGTAGTTAGAGTAATCCTTTAAATATCTAATATATCAATATAAAAATATCGTAATATAATATATACATATATATATATAGTGGAACAAACAAACCATTCTCTATGTTGTTTGTTTTGTGAAACATCCATATTATGCTTAAGAGTTGCAGAATTCTGGCGACCGAAATGTCAATTTGTTTTTAAGCTGAATGCACAACTCTGGTGCTTCATTACCAGGCGTCTGCTCCACTCTTGTGTTTTGCACATGATATTTTTTAATTGAGTTTGAATCGTAATGAAATTTCAGTGCAATCAATATGAGTGTTTCATAAAAATTACATCCTTATGAAATGCTCATTAGTGACAGACAGTAGCGTACCTTCCACAGTCGCAGCAGCATCACCTGCAACCGTGGGCCGCCAATATACCTTAAGGGCCGGTGCACAGCCTCACCGCCCCAGGGCCCATGGTTGCCAGATTACCGGAAGGAGGGGAGCGCTGTGCTGCTCCCCTCCTGCCGCTATGCATGGCTGAGCGGTCTGACAGGAAGTGCTCACTGCTCACTGAGACAGTGGTGAGCAGGTACAGGAGGGGAGTGGGGTAGAGAAACATGGAGGGGCAGGGGGGAAGGGAATGGGACACAGAGGGTCTGGGGGGAGTTACTGAAACATATGGAGGGGTGGGGGGAGGAAATGAGACACATGGAGGGGCTTGGGGCAGAGGAACTGAGACACATGGAGGGGCTGGGTGGAAATAGGACACATAGAGGGACTGTTTGAGGGAATGAGACACATGGAGGGGCTAGGGGGAGGGAACAAGACACATAGGTGGTCTGGGGGGGGAATGAGACACACGGAGGGGCCAGGGGGAGGGAACAAGACACATTTTGTCTGGGGGGAATGAGACACATGGGGGGGGGGCAGAGCAATTTGCGGACCAGGGCCCGGTGTTTCTAATTACATCTCTGGTGACAGAGCTACTTTAGAATGCCACAATTCTGCCAATTCCCTCTTCAATTAATTAAAATCTGAGGTTATATCTTGCAATGTACTTAGGGTGTTTAGGTGGTTAGAGCTAGGGGTTACTTACGGCGTACATGTGTTTAGCTTTAGAGTTTGTTTAGGGGCATGCTTAAGGCTAAAGTAGACTAGTCCATTCCAAGAGGGGGGATGAAAAAGAGGTCTTTAAAACCCCACCCATACACATTAGGTTCCCCTGATGTTGGAGGTGGCAGAGACCTAGCTAGTGCAGAAGGAAATCGGTACTGGACCGAGGTGAGTGTTTTAAAGGGTTTTTTAAACCTTTAATTGTCGGGGGTGCGAGGGAGGGTGGGGAGCAGAGGGAACTACAGTGTTAGAAATACAACTTTGTATTTCTAACACTAGTGTTCCTTTAAATATACAATACTGTGAAAATTTATTTGTCTTAAGACATTACTGTGAGTATTATTGCTGTGGAGCTCTGTAATACACTCAGACACAGCAACAATATGGAGTGCTCAAACAGATTTTGGTCCAAAATTGGGACGATCCCTCTTAAATAGGGACATTTAGGAGGTGTGATAGTACCTCTTTAAATAATCTAAAATAATCAAATTATTATAGATCAACATGTTTAGAACATTGAGCTATTAGACTTCCACATCCCAGACAATCACAGACTAGATTAAAAGGCTAGTAATGTGTCACCAAAATACAATCATTCACATTTAATTACATGTAATTTGCAAATAAATGAGGATTAGATGGGATGGGCAAAAACTCCAACTTTGCCATTTTACTGAGATCTTATCATCTGAAGACGAAATAGCAAAAACACTCATTGATGCACCAGAAGCTTCAGAATGGAACAAGGAACAACAAGTTCAGTACGTTTTGAAACCTTTTAAAGGTTCTCACTCAAGACCCATTTTCAGCCACAGGTAAATGTCAGAAGTTATAAACAAGGAATTAGCATCTATTTTATAATTAAACAAACAGAAGTAAGAAAAGATAGGAAATAATATTATCACTGTATCTACAGGCCGTTCATATAATATTTGGACTAAACTGCATTCAGACATAGCAATGGGAAATAAAAGATATATACATAGGGGCATTGCTAGGTAGCAGAATAGAGGTAGAGATAAGCCCCTCTAAAATTCCCGTCCTGTATCTATTTAATGCTCTATTTCCAACACCAGCTTGTTCTATAAATCACTTTATGACACCAAATCTTTAAATTATTTGAGTATTATAGAAATCTATATTTACAAACTCCACGCAGCATTAAACCAATTACATTAAAAATACTACCACCAGAGCAATATCCCATACCACGCTGTATCATTAAAGGAACACTCCACTATTTTTAAAAAACAATTTAGTAGATATACCCCTAAAGGAAACATTCATTTCTTTGGGCATATATGAAAAAAAAACAAAACTTGCTTTCTATCTCCAGCGTTGATTTTCATTGAAAAGCGGCTCTGCTGGAGCCACAAGTGTATGCACGTGACGACGGCTTCCAATTTTTTTTTACATTAACTGTAATACATTTCATTGAGAAGGAAGGAGGCACGTTCCAGCTTAACACACCTGTAGCTTCTGTTAGCTCTGTAGATCATTGTTTAATTATTACTTTCAATATCCAACTTCTCTTACTGTGTAGTATGGCTGAGCTATTCAGAATTGGCCTGCGTTCTTTACTAGGCTCTTCACTCTGCCCGGTGGGGGGCTGTAGTGTGGTTTAAAGGCTGTAGTAGGGGGTTAAGGGCTGTATTCCGATGCACAGAATTGCATTCATTGGCTGAGAGCGGACAGCTGATGCTCTCATCAAATGAATGGTAACAGGATCAGCATCTGGTTTTTTGCAGTTCTGTAGATGCTGGACATTGTCACTGGCCCCTAGAGGAAAAAACGGTTTGCCCCATTGATGGGAAATGGGGCCAGGGTACTCTTGGAATAATAACCACTTCCGTGGGCTAACCCTTTAAATGTTTTTTTGTCACTTCTTTATAAATCTGTTTTAGTAAATAAATCTCACTATGGGAACATGCACGTATGTATTAAACACTCAATGTATATATGTAGACAACATGCACATTAAATACACCACTGGGGTTATTCAATAAGCTCTGTATCGATTCTGGATTTGCTAAATTATTATTTAAGAACGTAGGACTTTGCAATATTTATGGAACCCTGATAAATGATCAGTTTGACTTCAGACTAGAGTAGGGGTACGTTCCAATCCACCTTTATGAAACCATGAAAGGCTGCTGATGTACTGTTAATGATGTCAAAGCAATCACAATCTCCAAGTTCCATTACATTTTGACAGCACTTTTAAGAAGAAGAGTTAACAGCACATTAACTTTACCATTGGACATTTGGCAAATTCACCAAACAAAACAAGCTTGATAAAGAAGTTTATTAACAAATAAACAGAAAGCACTTTATTAACAAATACACAATATTACAAAAATGTTCAAAGTGTTTGTGAATAAGCAGAACAAACATTAGAAGCAATGATGACATCTGCAAATAGCGTCACCAAACTTTTACTTACCATTCTTCCTTATTGGTCCAGTTATGCACTGGAACATCAATATAACATGGTAAAACTGATACACCTAAAATATCAGAATGAAGATCCTTTAAGAGACATTTGTTGATTTGGAACACAACAGATTAATGATAAACATTACCATTTCACTATACATGGGGTCAAACAGACAGGTCGGATCATTCCAAGATGAATCCATTTTGTTGTTAAAGGGATAGTATAGTGTTAGAAATACAAATCTGGTCTTCTTATACTCTAGTGCCCATTGCCCCCCCCTCCTTCATGGCCCCCTCCCCTGGCATTTAAAGGGTTAAGAAAACTTTTTGTCATCTTCCCGATTCCAGTCAGATGTCCCTCGGCGCTGGGTCAGACCTCTGCCTCCTCCAACGTCATCCGACAAGCAGCGTGTTAGGCTCTCCACAAAGGCAAGCATTGCTTCAATCCTTTCCTATGGAGATTTAATTGACACTGGATGTCCCCATTTAGAGCATGAGGACACCCAGTGCCATTTAGGCGACCTAGACTTCGTTAGCAGCCAAGAAGGGCCTCTAGTGGCTGCCAGATTGACAACAACTAGAGGCAGTCTTAGTCTTGGAAGGTAATTATTTAACTTTCTCAAAAATAAGCTGAAGTGGTGTGGATGACTATAGTGTCCCTTTTACCAGGACCGCCATCAGGGGGTGACAACCATGACGGGGGTGACAACATCTGCACCGGGGCCCATCAGCATTTAGGGCCACCCAATGAGCCCTACATCTTCAGAGGCCCGGTCAGCGCTGCGGCCGCGTAATAGCGCGACTGGGCCTCTTTTAAAGAGCTGGCAATGGCTGCTGGGAGGAAGTGGCGGACGGTCACTTCCTCCCAGCTTACTCCGCGCGGGGGGGGGGGGGAGACAACCGAGGAGAGGAGAGGCATCACATCCACTCCCATCATTCCCGGCCACCCTCCTGCAGCTTAAAGGTAAGGAATGGGAGGGTGGCTGATAAATGAGGTGTGTGTGTATATGTATGTGTCTGCGTGTATGTATGTATGTCTGTTTGTCAGTATGTAACAAAGGTTTACGAATAATATCAGGAAGTATTACTTTACTGAGAGAGTAGTGGATGCATGGAATAGCCTTCCAGCTGAAGTGGTAGAGGTTAACACAGTAAAGGAGTTTCAGCATGCGTGGGATAGGCATAAGGCTATCCTAACTAGAAGATAAGGCCAGGGACTAATGAAAGTATTTAGAAAATTGGGCAGACTAGATGGACCGAATGGTTATTATCTGCCGTCACATTCTATGTTTCTATGTTTCCATGTATGTCTGTTTGTCAGTATGTATGTCTGTGTGTGTGTGTGTGTGTGTGTCTGTCTATATGTATGTATATATCTATCTATCTATCTGTATGTATGTGTGTGTGTATGTCTGTATGTATGTACAGTTGCAAGAAAAAGTATGTGAACCCTTTGGAATGATATGGATTTCTGCACAAATTGGTCATAAAATATGATCTGATCATCATCTAAGTCACAACAATAGACAATCACAGTCTGCTTAAACTAATAAAACACAAAGAATGAAATGTTGCCATGTTTTTATTGAACACACCATGTAAACATTCACAGTGCAGGTGGAAAAAGTATGTGAACCCTTGGATTTAATAACTGGTTGAACCTCCTTTGGCAGCAATAACTTCAACCAAACATTTCCTGTAGTTGCAGATCAGACGTGCACAACGGTCAGGAGTAATTCTTGACCATTCCTCTTTACAGAACTGTTTCAGTTCAGCAATATTCTTGGGATGTCTGGTGTGAATCGCTTTCTTGAGGTCATGCCACAGCATCTCAATCGGGTTGAGGTCAGGACTCTGACTGGGCCACTTCAGAAGGCGTATTTTCTTCTGTTTAAGCCATTCTGTCGTTGATTTACTTCTATGCTTTGGGTCATTGTCCTGTTGCAACATCCATCTTTTGTTGAGCTTCAGCTGTTAGACAGATGGCCTTAAGTTCATCTGTAAAATGTCTTCGATGATAGCAATCCGTCCAGGCCCTGACTGTCAGGGTACCTGAGGTCTCTACCTCCGAGAGAGGTAGAGACTTAGTCGTTCATCCATCCGGACGGCCTGATTTCCCTCTTCCTCGCGGTCCATCCGGTCATGCAAAGCCGGCCGCGAGGGAGGGACTCCCTTTTATAGCATGACGCCCGGAAGTCGACGTCTGGACGTCAACCCGGAACGACCTGTCACTCAATTGGTTCAGGACCAATCAGGACTCGTCGGAGGTGTGTCTACTTATCTGAACAGGGCATTTAACAGTGCTTCTTTCATTAGCTCATTGCCCTGTCGTGGTTCTAGCTTGTTCTAGTCACTCAGTGCTCTTGTTTTCTAGTTATCCCTTTTGGTTTTGACCCGGCTTGTTTGCTCTACTCTGCTTATCTCTGTTACCCTTGATTCGGCTTGTCTATCGCTTACCTGTCTTCTGTTACCCTCGACCTTGGCTTGTCTTTGACCATTCTCTACTGTACTACTTACGTTAGTCCGGCCATTCTAAGGTCCTGTATACGTATCTGGCTACTGTTTGTACTCTGCGTGTTGGATCCCTGTCCCGATCCTGACACTGACATAGAAAAGCAGCCCCAAACCATGATGCCCCCACCACCATACTTCACAGTTGGGATGAGGTTTTGATGTTGGTGTGCTGTGCCTCTTTTTCACCACACATAGTGTTGTGTATTTCTTCCAAACAACTCAACTTTGGTTTCATCTGTCCACAGAATATTTTGCCAGTACTGCTGTGGAACATCCAGGTGCTCTTGTGCAAACTGTAAACATGCAGCAATGTTTTGTTTGGACAGCAGTGGCTTCCTCTGTGGTATCCTCCCATGAAATCCATTCTTGTTTAGTGTTTTACGTATTGTAGATTCGCTAACAGAGACTTTTGTAAGTCTTTAGCTGACACTCTAGGATTCTTCTTCACCTCATTGAGCAGTCTGCGCTGTGCTCTTGCAGTCATCTTTACAGGACAGCCACTCCTAGGGAGAGTAGCAGCAGTGCTGAACTTTCTCCATTTATAGACAATTTGTCTTACCATGGACTGATGAACAGCAAGGCTTTTGGAGATACTTTTATAACCCTTTCCAGTTTTATGCAAGTCAACAATTCTTAATCGTAGGTCTTCTGAGAGCTCTTTTGTGTGAGGCATCATTCACATCAGGCAATGCTTCTTGTGAAAAGCAAACCCAGAACTCGTGTGTGTTTTTTATAGGGCAGGGCAGCTGTAACCAGCACCTCCAATCTCCTCTCACTGATTGGACTCCAGTTGGCTGACATCTCACTCCAATTAGCTCTTGGAGATGTCATTAGTCTAGGGGTTCACATACTTTTTCCACCTGCACTGTGAATGTTTACATGGTGTGTTCAATAAAAACATGGCAACATTTTATTCTTTGTGTGTTATTAGTTTAACCCCTTAAGGACTGCACTGTTTTTGCGATGTTGTACATTTGCGACCAGGCCTCTTTTTACACTTTTGTGGTGTTTGTGTTTAGCTGTAATTTTCCGCTCTCTCATTTACTGTTCCTATACAAATTATATATTGTTTTTTTCAGGACAAAAAAGGCTTTCTTTACATACCATTATTTATATAATCTCATGTAATTTAATTTTAAAAAACAAACAAATATGATGAAAAATTAAAAAAATACATGTTTTTTTGACTTTTACTTGAAAAATCTTTTACTCATCTACAAAAGCGAGTAAAAAAAAACTGCTAAATAGATTAAAAATATTGTCCTGAGTTTTAAAATACCCAGTGTTTACATGCTTTTTTGCTTTTTTTTGCAAGTTATAGGGTTATAGGTACAAGTAGGATTTTGCGATTTCAAAACATATATTATTTCAAATTTATCAATAGTGACATTGTAACACTATTATCTGCCAAAAGTCTCTGAATAACACCCCACATGTACATATTTTTTTTAAAGTAGACAAACCAGGGTATTCAATATAGGGCATGTCCAGTCTTTTTTAGTAGCCACCTAGTCGCAAACACTGGCCAAAGTTAGCGTTCATATTTGTTTTCTGTGTGAAAAAACAAAAAAACTAAATTGAACGCTAATTTTGGCCAGTGTTTGTGACTAAGTGGCTACTAAAAAAGACTGGACATACCCCATTTGCAATACCTTTTGTTGTCTTCTTTTGCAAATGGTATGCCATCATGGGGGTAATTCTCATTCCTGGGCTACCATACGCTCTCAAAGGCAACATAACCAACCTGGCCATTTTCAATGTAAAAATATTTGACCCATATATTTGATCCTGTAACTTTCAAAAACGCTATAAAATCTGTACATGGGGGGTACTGTTATACTCGGGAGACTTTCTTGAACACAAATATTAGTGTTTCAAAACAGGAAAACATATCACAACAATTATATCATCAGTAAAAGTGCTGTTTGTGTGTGAAAAATTCGAAACAAAGTCACTTTCACTGACAATATCATCGATGTGATAGGTTTTGCTGTTTTGAATCACTAATATTTGTGTTCAGTGAAGTTTACCGAGTAAAACAGTACCCCCCATGTACAGGTTTTAGGGTGTCATAGAAAGTTACAGGGTAAGATACAGTGCTAGCAAATTAAATTCTCTGGAATTTCGGCCTGGGTTGGCAGGCAGGTCCCTCAAATTGCAATTAATAAAATTACTTAATTATGTAAAAATATTACATAAATATGCACGTAGAATTTAAATATATATGCATATTTATATATTTGAAGTCTACGTGTATATTTATATAATTATTTATGTAATTTTGTATATGGACATATGTATATTTCGTATTATATTTATTTATTTATATATACATAGATATATATACAATTTCATTCTAAGTGTATTTTGATATAAATATATATATTTTAATATCAAAATACAGTTAGAATAAAATTTATTATTATTTTTAATTTTTTTAATTTAATTTAATGTACTTATTTTTTGTATTTTATAATAATATATATATACAATAGATATAGTTACTATATATATGATATATATACGTGTGTAATTTAATTATAAGTGTATTTTTATATTAATATATGTACATATTAATATAAAAATACACTTAGCATGACATTATATAAATGATATATAGACGTATATTATATAGGTATAATATATGTCTATATATCATATATATACACATATATAATTATTATTTTTATTTATTAACTTTAACTTTAATTTTTTTTTATGATTTTACACTAGCAGGGAGACTGCCTGTCAGCACAGACAGTCCCCCTGCAGGCAGACACATGGACACCTATTGTGACCATGTGGTCGCCCTGTTGAGCGATCACATGGCCACAGGGGTCCTAATTCGCCATGGGGAGACTGTCTGGGCTGCAGGCAGTCTCCCCACAACGGGAGCACCGCCGATCGCCGCCGGGGGAACGACGGCGATCAGGTAAGTACATCTGACCGTTAGGACGGTTCAGGACCGTCATCGGTCGGCAATGCAAAAATGCCGATGACGGTCCTGAACCGTCCTCGGTCGTTAAGGGGTTAGGCAGACTGTGATTGTCTATTGTTGTGACTTAGATGATGATCAGATCACATTTTATGACCAATTTGTGCAGAAATCCATATCATTTCAAAGGGTTCACATACTTTTTCTTGCAACTGTATATCAATATGTCTGTGTATGTATGCCATTATGTATGTATGTATGTATGTCAGTATGTA
This sequence comes from Pelobates fuscus, assembly GCF_036172605.1. Lineage (NCBI taxonomy): Eukaryota > Metazoa > Chordata > Amphibia > Anura > Pelobatidae > Pelobates > Pelobates fuscus. Next base: position 64,351,372 of record NC_086321.1, read on the forward strand.
TTTAATATTTATGTGTATGTATGTCTGTTAGTATGTCTGTATGTCAGTTTGTATGTCTGTTTGTCAGTATGTATGTATGTATGTATGTTTGTCGGTATGTATGTATGTCTGTATGTGTGTGTGTGTGTATGTCTGTATGTGTGTGTGTGTGTATCTGTATCTCCTTATGCATGTGTCTGTATATGTGTGTATGTCTGTTAGTATGTGTGTATCTTTCTGTGTGTGTGTATTCCTGCCGGCGGGATTTGGAGGCGGGCACCCGTGGGCCCAGACCTTGAGCTGTGTTAGGGGCCCCACAATTTCTGATGGTGGCCCTTCCTTTTACATTGCAGTCTCAAAGTATTGATTTCAAGATCCTGTGTTTAATGATCATGACTGAAGCAAAGCCTGTTTTTCAGATAACGATTGCTAACTTTGGCAATGTTATAGAGAGGAAGGTGTTGATTGATATTCAGGGATTGTGATTACATTGAAAACAGTAATTTAAAAAAATAAATACTTGCTGTATTGCATTCTGTCAGCAGAGGGCACAATATAACCACAGATATCAGCTAGCATATTTTTGGAATGTCTACAGGATAGCTTCGAAATTCTTCTCAAATGACTCTATTCTAGAGCTATATCTATCTATCGCTCTTCATTTTCTCCCGCACATTAGTTTTAATTTTAGTGATATTTCTTTTATTTTGAAGTATGTCCTGTAAAATCTGTAGTATATATTCCGTAGTGTAGAGCATACTGTCTCGGGCTATGTGACCTGTAATATGCATATGTGTGGTGGCAATGGAAGGGTTGCTGTTGTAAGACAGATTGATAGTAGCTAGTCAGATTCTCAGGTAACAATTAGGTAATAATTTGGCCCTCCTCCCCCATGACATCACAACCATATGACCCGCCCATCTTAGCTTATTTGCCCAGATTCCAGTAAAGCCACCACGTGCTGCGCATAGGGCTGTGCAGTGCATTTCAATAGGATGTGTACCAGGAAATGATTTCACTATGTTATTTTTTTAATGTTATGTAATGTGAATTTTTGTTAAAATGTTGAGTAGATGTGTGGTGTGGGTGTGCGTCTTGTGCAGGTGTGTAGGGTGGCTGTAAGTGTTGTGGCTATGTGTTAGGTGTTTGTTGTGGCTTTCTGTGTGTGATGTATAAGGCTGGCTCTGTTTATAGCTGTGAGTGATTTGCATGGCTGCACGTGGGTAGATGTGAGTGGTATGTGTATCTGTGTGAGTAGCCATGAGTGAAAAGTTTGGGCCACTGTGAGGGATATGTGTGGCAAAAAAAATAAAAACATGTAAAAAGTAGAGGAATTTCCATTTAGCATAAGATGGGAAGGGGTAATAAGGGTTAGCCCCAATTGTATTGGGGGTTTAAAGGCAGCTGCCAGAGATAGGGGCTGTATTGATGGCACAGGGGCTGTAATGGTGGTCAGGAACTGTAGTGGTGGGTGAGGAGCAGGTCAGGACCTGTAGTGGGGGGTCAGGGGTTGTTGTGGGGGGTCAGGACCTGTGTGTTGGGTGAGGGGCAGTAGGGGAGGGGCAGGATCTGTAATGGAGGGGTCAGGGGCAGTATTGGTTGATCAGAGGCAATAGTGGGGTGTTTTGAGCTGTAATGGGGGTTAGGGGCTGTAGTGATTGCTTAGGGGCAAGAGTTTTGTTAGGTCCTGTAATAGGGACTGGGGGCTGTAGTGGGGTTTAACATTTGTAGAGGGGGTTAGGGGCAATAAAAGAGGGCCCTGGACTAGGACTCTGCCTATAGCTGAACATAGCCTGGCTCACTAAACAGTTGTAGCGGTACTTACCCTCTCCAGGGGCCGGCCGGGGTCCTCTCTTCTCGCCGCGCGCGGTCCTGCTCCTGCACGAGCCGCGCGCGGCTCAGCCAACGATAAGATCAGTCAGGCGGGCAGTGACCGTGAGAAGCGGTCACGTGTCCCGCCCGACACTAAGAGCGCGCCGCGCGTCTCGGGCGCGCTCTTAAAGGGACAGTGGGAGACTAAATTAGAATCAGTCTCCCATTGGCCCCTGCCAGGCCACATTCCCCATACACTCACGTTTTGGGGGCGTGGATATGACAGGGGCCAATCAAAGTGAACCTTAGGGTATTTATACTCACCTGTTTCCCTTGCTCCTTGCCCTATCGTGGTTTCTGTCCAGTTCCCTTTAGTGCTTGTATCGTTCAGTTGGTTTTTTGGTGCTTGACCTTGGCTTTGTTCCTGACTCCGCTCTCTCCTTATCCTTGCTTGCTTATCCGCTGTTTTGTCCTCTGTGTACCAGTCCTCGGCTTGTTCTACGTTACGCTGTCTCTCAGTTCCCTTGACCTCGGCTTGTTCTGACTCTGTCTTTCTCTCGTCCTAGTCCGGCCATTCTAAGGTCCGGTAAGACGAACTCTGTTTCTTGTCTCTTGACTGTTGAACTATTCCTGCGTGTTGGGGTATATTACCGTGACATTACGATAGGGCCATGGACCCCGCAGGTTTAGGACAACAGATGGCCACTCTTGAGGCTAGATTCGCAGAACAGGATCACCATATGGATCAAATGGCTCAAGCCATCCAGACACTGTTATCCAGATCAGCTCCGGTACCTGTACCTGCGCCTCCTGTAAACCCTATACCAGACACTGCTACTATGCCTAATGCTTCAGCACATCTAACCCCGCCACCTAGGTATGGAGGGGACGCTAAGACATGTAGGGGATTCCTTAATCAAGTGGAGTTCCACTTTGAAATGTACCCACGTTCATTTCCCACTGATAGATCTAAGGTGGGTTTTCTTATGCACCAACTTACGGATAAGGCACTAGAATGGGCAAATCCTATTTGGGAGGCTAATGGGCCTATGGTACACGACTTCACTAGCTTCCTCACAGCGTTTCGTAGAACATTTGACACGACTAAAAGGTCAAAAAATGCCGCCAGGGCATTAATGAGAATAAAGCAAGGATCTAAATCTGTAGCCGATTATGCTATTCAGTTCCGTACCCTTGCCTCACAGGTAGATTGGACTAATAATGGGCTTACTACTGCGTTTATGGAGGGTCTGTCTGAAACTATGTTGGATGAGGTAGCAGCTAAGGACCTCCCTGTACCTCTGGAGGACCTGATTGACTATCTTATCGATATAGATAACAGGATCCGTGACAGGTTATATACCAGGTCCAGAAATAGACATTTTGTTCCCGTTAACTCCCCTAGAGCTGAGACTCCCGAGGGATCTAAAGGTTCTGAGGAGGAACCTATGCAGTTAGGGGTTGCTAAACTTACTGACGCTGAAAAGCTTTATAGGAGAAAGGAGGGACTTTGTCTTTACTGTGGTAGGAGGGGTCATATGAGACAAGAATGTCCCGTGCGTCCGGGAAACTATCGCACCTAAGACCGTATAGAGGACTGGCCTTGGGTGTGACATCACAGTCCTCACATTTGCCTCTTAATAAATTACTTCTTCCTGTTTCCCTGCACCTTGATAGTAACTGCATAGCAGGGAATATACTAGCCCTGGTTGATTCCGGAGCGGCCGAAAACTTTATTGATTCCAGTTTTGTCAAGGAGAATAACATACCCACCAGAGAGAAGGAGACGCCCTTGGCCGTTGAGGCCATAGATGGTAGACCATTATGCTCTCCAGTTATCACACATGAAACTGTTCCACTACATATGTCTACAGGGGTGTTACACTCTGAGACCATTCGGTTTCAGATCATTACTTCTCCTTCCTCTCACCTCGTCTTAGGGTATCCTTGGTTAGGTACTCATAATCCCACCATTGATTGGGAGTCAGGACAAATAGTTTCTTGGAGTGATTCTTGCCAAGAGTCTTGTATTATTAAAGTCACCCCTTTGAATTCTACTAATATTCCTCCCGTGCCTACGGTCATACCCTCTCAGTACCTGTCTCTTAAATCTGTTTTTGATAAAAGGGACGCTGAAAGATTGCCACCTCACAGGCCTTACGATTGTGCAATTAATTTATTACCTGGTACGATGCCTCCCAAAGGGAGAATATATCCTTTATCTCCTCAGGAGAATCTGGTTATGGAGGAATATATTAAGGAATCTCTAGAAAAGGGATTTATAAGAAGATCCTCTTCCCCGGCAGGGGCGGGTTTCTTCTTTGTATCTAAGAAAGATGGCGAATTAAGGCCTTGTATTGACTATAGGGGCCTAAATAAAATCACCATCAAAAATGCGTACCCCATACCTTTGATCACAGAACTATTTGATAGGCTTAAACAGGCCACAGTTTTTACTAAATTGGACCTTAGGGGTGCTTACAATCTCATACGTATCAAAAAGGATCACGAGTGGAAGACCGCATTCAATACCAGGAGTGGCCACTACGAGTACACTGTGATGCCCTTTGGTCTTTGTAACGCCCCAGCAGTTTTTCAAGAATTTATTAATGATGTCCTACGTCAATTCATACATACATTCGTTATAGTATACTTGGACGACATATTAATTTATTCTACTGATTTACAGACTCATCACATGCATGTTAAATTAGTGTTGAGAACTCTTCTGGTTAACGGTCTCTATTGCAAACTCGAAAAATGTTCATTTGATCAATCTGAAGTCCAATTCTTGGGTTATATAATCTCTGCCAAGGGTTTTCGTATGGATCCCAAGAAACTGTCTGCCATTATGGAATGGCCTCTACCCCAGGGTTTGAAAGCCATTCAGCGTTTTCTGGGGTTCTCTAATTATTATAGGCGTTTTATTAAAGGGTTCTCTGCCATTGTAGCGCCTATAACCAGAATGACCAAGAAGGATGGTAATACTCATGTCTGGAAACCAGAAGCACTCGAGGCCTTTGAATTCTTGAAGGCTACATTTGCCTCTGCTCCTGTTTTACAGCATCCTGTCCCTTCACTGCCCTTTATTCTTGAAGTTGATGCTTCCGAGATAGGGGTAGGTGCTATCTTGTCTCAAAGAGATTCACCTGAAAAGCCGTTACACCCTTGTGGCTTCTTTTCCAGACAGATGTCCAAAGCAGAGAGGAATTATGATGTAGGCAATCGTGAACTCCTTGCTATCATTTTGGCGCTCAAGGAATGGAGACATCTGCTAGAGGGTACTAGGGATCCCATCCTCATTTTAACGGATCACAAAAACCTCTCATACCTTAGTGAAGCAAGAAGATTGTCTTCTAGGCAGGCCAGGTGGTCTCTGTTTTTGTCTCGTTTTAATTACATAATCACATACAGACCGGGTGATCGTAATACTAAAGCTGACGCTCTCTCCAGACAATTCGAGACTACTGACAAACTCGAGGTCGATGTTACCCCTGTCATTCCGCCTGACAGAATAATAGCGACTACTGTTCTTTCCATTTCGTCTTCTCTCTTACAAGCTATTCAGGCTAAACAAAACTTGGCTCCTGGGGAGAGGCCTGCTGATAAGCTATTCGTTGATATACCGGAGAGACAAGACATCTTGTCATTATATCATGACACTAGAACTGCTGGACACCCTGGTATTTCTAAGACATTCTCAGCAGTCTCTAGATATTTCTGGTGGGCTTCCTTGCGCAAGGACGTCACCGATTACGTTAATGCCTGTAGCACTTGTGCCAGTATGAAGTCCTCCCACAGAGTTCCTTGTGGGTTGTTGCATCCGTTGCCCATACCCGAGAGACCGTGGTCCAATTTATCCATGGATTTTATTGTTGAATTACCTCCCTCTAATGGTAAAACTGTCATCCTGATGATTGTGGATCGTTTTTCTAAGATGGCTCATTTTGTGTCTCTTGTCAAATTGCCATCATCCAAGGAACTTGCCTCTATCTTTGCCAGGGAGGTGTTTCGGTTGCATGGTATTCCCACTTCGATCGTGTCCGATAGGAGTAGCCAGTTTATCTCCAGATTCTGGAGAACGTTTTGTACAGAGATGGGTATCTCCCTCTCGTTTTCTTCAGCCTACCACCCCCAGTCTAATGGAGCTGCTGAACGTGCCAACCAATCTCTAGAGCAGTATCTTCGTTGTTTCGTGTCCCACCATCAGAATAATTGGGCTGACCTTCTTCCTTGGGCTGAGTTTGCTCGTAATAATGCTGCTCATGAATCCTCCGGTAACAGCCCTTTTTACGTTGTTTATGGCCGGCATCCCGTGGTTCTTCCAGCTGCATTCTCCTTACAGGGCATGCCAGCTCTGGACGAACATTTGGCTAGTCTACGTAATACTTGGGAGCAGGTTCAGTGTTCTTTGGTGGCCTCAGCTGCTCGCCAGAAGGTTCAGGCAGACAAGCATCGCAGGGCGGCTCCATCCTATGCTGTGGGAGACCGGGTTTGGCTTTCTACTCGCAATATTCGTCTTCGTGTGCCTTCTATGAAGTTGGCCCCTCGTTTTATTGGTCCTTTTCGTATCTTGCATGTGGTTAATCCTGTCTCGTATGCATTGGATCTTCCTAAAAATTTGCGCATTCCTAACGTGTTTCATACCTCCTTGTTAAAACCCCTCCTGTGCAACCGTTATACTCGGCATGTCCCTCCTCCTCCTCCGGTTTCTGTGGAGGGCCATGAGGAGTTTGAAGTGGCGGCTGTAATTGACTCTCGTTTGCTTCGGGGTCGCCTCCAATATCTGGTACATTGGAAGGGTTATGGGTCTGAGGAACGCAGTTGGATTTCCGCTGACGCTGTTCACGCTCCTCGCCTTGTGCGTTCTTTCCACGCTCGTTTTCCTGCCAGGCCTGCTCCTCCCCGCCCGGTGGGCGTGTCTTCAGGGGGGGGGTACTGTAGCGGTACTTACCCTCTCCAGGGGCCGGCCGGGGTCCTCTCTTCTCGCCGCGCGCGGTCCTGCTCCTGCACGAGCCGCGCGCGGCTCAGCCAACGATAAGATCAGTCAGGCGGGCAGTGACCGCGAGAAGCGGTCACGTGTCCCGCCCGACACTAAGAGCGCGCCGCGCGTCTCGGGCGCGCTCTTAAAGGGACAGTGGGAGACTAAATTAGAATCAGTCTCCCATTGGCCCCTGCCAGGCCACATTCCCCATACACTCACGTTTTGGGGGCGTGGATATGACAGGGGCCAATCAAAGTGAACCTTAGGGTATTTATACTCACCTGTTTCCCTTGCTCCTTGCCCTATCGTGGTTTCTGTCCAGTTCCCTTTAGTGCTTGTATCGTTCAGTTGGTTTTTTGGTGCTTGACCTTGGCTTTGTTCCTGACTCCGCTCTCTCCTTATCCTTGCTTGCTTATCCGCTGTTTTGTCCTCTGTGTACCAGTCCTCGGCTTGTTCTACGTTACGCTGTCTCTCAGTTCCCTTGACCTCGGCTTGTTCTGACTCTGTCTTTCTCTCGTCCTAGTCCGGCCATTCTAAGGTCCGGTAAGACGAACTCTTTCTTGTCTCTTGACTGTTGAACTATTCCTGCGTGTTGGGGTATATTACCGTGACAACAGTGAACTGGGTTATGTGAAACTGATAGCTTCGGTGGTACTTGCTATCAGTGTTTAAAATGACTGAAACTGCACATAACACTGATAGCAAGTACCACAGCAGCTTTCAGAGAAAATGCAGTGTTTACATTCCAGCCTAGTGAATACTCCACCTGCCGCTCCTCATATGGCTACTAGAGGTGCTTCCTGTGGCAATACTGCCTAGTGTGCAGCACTGCTATTCAGTGTCTCCATCCTCTGCATGGAGATACTGAAATTTCCTCATAGTGATGCCTTGATTCAATGCATCTCTATGAGCAGATGCTGATTGGCCAGGATGGTGTTTGACTTGTGCTGGTTCTGCCCCTGATCTACCTTCTTGACAGTCTCAGCCAATCCTATGGGGAAGCATTGTGATTGGCTCAAATGATCACTTCTGATAATGTCAGCTGTAAGTAGGCAGAGGCAGCAGCTGCAGTCTTGAATACAAGTAAGATTTTACTATATCTTGGGATGAAAGGTGGCCCGGTGGAGATAGATGGTGGTTTTAATGCTATCGGATCAGGAATACATGTTTGTGTTCCTGACCCTATAGTGTTCCTTTAAAATGTGGAATGAAGGATGTCAGTCTCTGGTTAAACTTAATGTTACCACAGAGGCTTCCTAATAAAAATCAGACTGCAGTAGCTATTTCTGTTTGTGCAATGACCTTGGTTGGGCTTTTATTGGGGACCAATGCAAGTGGTCAACCACCTGTCAATATAGGCATGTATGTTCTTATTGTGCTGGAAGCCATCATACTTTTCACTGTATCAAGGGGCTTTAACAGTGGCAAATCAAAGACATCATGTTCACAAGAGCACAGACTCCAATTCAGGTGGACATTCTTCTTCCTTATCTGGAGCTACTTTATTCTAACTATGAAAATGGCTTATCTTTCATTTCATGTTTTTTCAAAACTCTATTTTATTCACACTTTGTTTGGTTCTAGCTGTTTGGTAGTTTAAAGTCTGTCTTCTGTTTATAAGTATGTGTCTGCAGTGTAGTGTAAATTGCAAATTAAGTTTAAATTGGGCAAGATTGAAGTCCCTTTTGTTACTCCATTTGTTACTTTTCACTGTTTGTTTCATCTCTTCTGCCTGTTGGATGCATCCTCGAACAATGAATTTGTCAGAAAAAGATTATTTGTCTCTTATTCTTATTTTGAGATTCCATTGAGGTGGGTTTGTGGCTATGGTCTTGAAGTATTTATGGTAAAAGTGGATTTTGAGTTAGCTCACTGTTTTTTTTATTTTTGGGAACATTTTATTTTGATAAATGTTTTTCGCCAGATAATGCGAATTTCTTTTCTTATTTTAAGGCCTTTTCTTCGTTTATATGATGACTTGTCTGCCTCACGCCTATTCTTCATGGACGCTCATACAGTAGCTTATAGCAGGACCCCCGCCGTTTACCTCACCAGCTTGTATGCAGGCCATGGGTCGTCACTCACAAAAAACACACACCGCAACCGATGGTAGAGATATCGGGACTATGCTGCTGAGGCCTGCGAAACCTAGGCCCGCTCCTGTGGAGATTTGCAAGCCGCAGACCACGGCTCTGTCACAGGGCATCAGAGTCCTCGCACGCCTCTCAGGCGTCACAACAATAACCTCCCGAGTCATCAGAGGACTCAGCCCCAACTACTAAGTATGACTTAAAGGTGTTACTCGCAGGCTTACACAAATTGCTTATTAAAACTGAGGTGCAAACAGTCACGGAGAGAGTGAAGGCCACCGAAGATGATAATGTATATGTGCAGTAACACCTGAGTACTCTCAATAATTTGGTGGGGAAGATCCGGAACCAAGAACACATTCTGTCTCTGAAACTGACGGCCATGGATGAACGTTAACATTTCACACACATTAATATTCATGGAATACCCACTGCAATCAATGCAGAGGAGTTGGCACATAATGCTTAATGACTTCTAGCCAGTGCATGCATACATAAATATATACACATGCTGTAACAGGAGACATGTACAGTACAAAAAAGTGGAAAGTTTCTCCCAATTAGAGGTAAAGCATTCCCCAGAGGTAAAGCAGGATGGGGATGGAGAGGAAGGGGTATTAAGCTTTTCAATGGTGATTTTGACTTTTTTTTTTATTCTTTATTTTTTGTTGTGCCTTAATACATTTCGGATATTGCACATTTACAAGCTATGTGATAGAGAGTCCATAATATCCGTGAAACAATACAGTAATCTGCACAAATTTAAAATATAAGAAAACATGAGTAACTCAACACAATAAGATTGTAGCAACACGTACAATAAGAAGAGCAGAACATTTGCATTGAGAGCATATTCTACAGGAGCTAGGTATGTAACACGCTTTGATAGTAATTGCTTCATAGTATGGTACCACTGGGTATCGGAAGGTGATTTTGACTTTTAATGAAGATTGTTAGTAACCGTTGGACATTTCCCATGTAAACATTGTAACACATACATATCCAAATGCACCAGGTCTTGGTAACGCTGGAAATATTTTGGTTGCGCTGTTAGAGTTTAACATTCCTTTGTCGCTAGTGACATCCAGAATGTAATACAAACAAACTCTGCAGGATAACAGTTCATATAAACATTGACAATGAATACGGAATATCTATAATTCATAACAGGTGATGGAATGTGGATACTCTGCACAGGATATATTTATAAACTTGTTCCTAGTGTGTTCCTTGTTTTGTCTCTTTGTGTCAGTGCCAAGTGTGCCTCTACTCACCCCACTGCATACCGCCATTACAGTGTTCCAAGTGGATCCGACTACGGTCTCGTGTTTGAGCTCCCCATAGCTCACAGCACCTAGTGCTTCTCAGGCTTGTGAATGGGTTCCCCAGTCTCTCTCTCTGCCTCCTTGCCTGTCCCTATGTCTATAGACACGCAGCGTGCTTTATGGAAACTCCTGGGGTTGGTTCTGGGGAATGTGTCCACAGTCCCATTATCATATGGGAGGGTGTGTGTTCCCTACTACTCTATATAAGATTGCCTCACTGTCTTATCAGTGTTCAGTTGTACTGTGCTACTGAAGTGACTGAGCTTTCTTATGCATTCCCTCAGTGTTCCAGAGTAAGCTCCTTTCCTATGCATTCCCTCAGTGTTCCAGAGCAAACTCCTTTCCTATGCAAACCCCCAGTGTTCCAGAACATGCTGCTTTCCTATGCAAACCCTCAGTGTTCCAGAACAAGCTGCTTTCCTATGCAAACCCTCAGTGTTCCAGAGCAAACTCCTTTCCTGTGCATTCCCTCAGTGTTCCAGAGCAAGCTGCTTTCCTATGCAAACCCCCAGTGTTCCACTACAAGCTGCTTTCCTATGCAAACCCTCAGTGTTACAGAACAAGCTGCTTTCCTATGCAAACCCTCAGTGTTCCAGAACAAGCTGCTTTCCTATGTAAACGCTCAGTATTCCAGAGCAAACTCCTTTCCTATGCAAACCCCCAGTGTTCCAGAACATGCTGCTTTCCTATGCAAACCCTCAGTGTTCCAGAACAAGCTGCTTTCCTATGCAAACCCTGTGTTCCAGAGCAAACTCCTTTCCTGTGCATTCCCTCAGTGTTCCAGAACAAGATCCTTTCCTGTGCATTCCCTCAGTGTTCCAGAACAAGCTGCTTTCCTATGCAAACACTCAGTGTTCCAGAGCAAGCTCCTTTCCTGTGCATTCCCTCAGTGTTCCAGAGCAAGCTCCTTTCCTATGCAAACCCTCAGTGTTCCAGAGCAAGCTCCTTTCCTATGCAAACCCTCAGTGTTCCAGAGCAAGCTGATTTCCTATACATTCCCTCAGTGTTCCAGAGCAAGCTGCTTTCCTATGCAAACCCTCAGTGTTCCAGAACAAGCTGCTTTCCTATGTAAACGCTCAGTATTCCAGAGCAAACTCCTTTCCTATGCAAACCCCCAGTGTTCCAGAACATGCTGCTTCCCTATGCAAACCCTCAGTGTTCCAGAACAAGCTGCTTTCCTATGCAAACCCTCAGTGTTCCAGAGCAAACTCCTTTCCTGTGCATTCCCTCAGTGTTCCAGAACAAGATCCTTCCCTGTGCATTCCCTCAGTGTTCCAGAGCAAGCTCCTTTCCTGTGCATTCCCTCAGTGTTCCAGAGCAAGCTCCTTTCCTATGCAAACCATCAGTGTTCCAGAGCAAGCTCCTTTCCTATGCAAACCCTCAGTGTTCCAGAGCAAGCTCCTTTCCTATGCAAACCCCCAGTGTTCCAGAGCAAGCTCATTTCCTGTGCTTTCTCTCAGTGTTCCAGAGCAAGCTCCTTTCCTATGCATTCCCTCAGTGTTCCAGAGCAAGCTCCTTTCCTGTGCATTCCCTCAGTGTTCCAGAGCAAGCTCCTTTCCTATGCAAACCCTCAGTGTTCCAGAGCAAGCTCCTTTCCTATGCAACCCCTCAGTGTTCCAGAGCAAGCTCCATTCCTATGCAAACCCTCAGTGTTCCAGAACAAGCTCCTTTCCTGTGCATTCCCTCAGTGTTCCAGAACAAGCTCCTTCCCTTTTGCATTCCCTCAGTGTTCCAGAACAAGCTCCTTCCCTTTTGCATTCCCTCAGTGTTCCAGAACAAGCTGCTTTCCTATGCAAACACTCAGTGTTCCAGAGCAAGCTCCTTTCCTATGCATACCCTCAGTGTTCCAGAGCAAGCTCCTTTCCTATGCAAACCCTCAGTGTTCCAGAGCAAGCTGATTTCCTATGCAAACCCTCAGTGTTCCAGAACAAGCTGCTTTCCTATGTAAACGCTCAGTATTCCAGAGCAAACTCCTTTCCTATGCAAACCCCCAGTGTTCCAGAACAAGCTGCTTTCCTATGCAAACCCTCAGTGTTCCAGAACAAGCTGCTTTCCTATGCAAACCCTCAGTGTTCCAGAGCAAACTCCTTTCCTGTGCATTCCCTCAGTGTTCCAGAACAAGATCCTTTCCTGTGCATTCCCTCAGTGTTCCAGAACAAGCTCCTTCCATTTGCATTCCCTCAGTATTCCAGAGCAAGCTCCTTTCCTGTGCATTCCCTCAGTGTTCCAGAACAAGATCCTTTCCTGTGCATTCCCTCAGTGTTCCAGAACAAGCTCCTTCCATTTGCATTCCCTCAGTATTCCAGAGCAAGCTCCTTTCCTATGCAACCCCTCAGTGTTCCAGAGCAAGCTCCATTCCTATGCAAACCCTCAGTGTTCCAGAACAAGCTCCTTTCCTGTGCATTCCCTCAGTGTTCCAGAACAAGCTCCTTCCCTTTTGCATTCCCTCAGTGTTCCAGAACAAGCTCCTTCCCTTTTGCATTCCCTCAGTGTTCCAGAACAAGCTGCTTTCCTATGCAAACACTCAGTGTTCCAGAGCAAGCTCCTTTCCTATGCATACCCTGTGTTCCAGAGCAAGCTCCTTTCCTATGCAAACCCTCAGTGTTCCAGAGCAAGCTGATTTCCTATGCAAACCCTCAGTGTTCCAGAACAAGCTGCTTTCCTATGTAAACGCTCAGTATTCCAGAGCAAACTCCTTTCCTATGCAAACCCCCAGTGTTCCAGAACAAGCTGCTTTCCTATGCAAACCCTCAGTGTTCCAGAACAAGCTGCTTTCCTATGCAAACCCTCAGTGTTCCAGAGCAAACTCCTTTCCTGTGCATTCCCTCAGTGTTCCAGAACAAGATCCTTTCCTGTGCATTCCCTCAGTGTTCCAGAACAAGCTCCTTCCATTTGCATTCCCTCAGTATTCCAGAGCAAGCTCCTTTCCTGTGCATTCCCTCAGTGTTCCAGAACAAGATCCTTTCCTGTGCATTCCCTCAGTGTTCCAGAACAAGCTCCTTCCATTTGCATTCCCTCAGTATTCCAGAGCAAGCTCCTTTCCTGTGCATTCCCTCAGTGTTCCAGAGCAAGCTCCTTTCCTATGCAAACCCTCAGTGTTCCAGAGCAAGCTCCTTTCCTATGCAAACCCTCAGTGTTCCAGAGCAAGCTCCTTTCCTGTGCATTCCCTCAGTGTTCCAGAGCAAGCTCCTTTCCTATGCATTCCCTCAGTGTTCCAGAGCAAGCTCCTTTCCTGTGCATTCCCTCAGTGTTCCAGAGCAAGCTCCTTTCCTATGCAAACCCTCAGTGTTCCAGAGCAAGCTCCTTTCCTATGCAAACCCTCAGTGTTCCAGAGCAAGCTCCATTCCTATGCAAACCCTCAGTGTTCCAGAACAAGCTCCTTTCCTGTGCATTCCCTCAGTGTTCCAGAACAAGCTCCTTCCCTTTTGCATTCCCTCAGTGTTCCAGAACAAGCTCCTTTCCTGTGCATTCCCTCGGTGTTCCAGAGCAAGCTCCTTTCCTGTGCATTCCCTCAGTGTTACAGAGCAAGCTCCTTTCCTATGCAAACCCTCAGTGTTCCAGAGCAAGCTCCATTCCTATGCAAACCCTCAGTGTTCCAGAACAAGCTCCTTTCCTGTGCATTCCCTCAGTGTTCCAGAACAAGCTCCATTCCTATGCAAACCCTCAGTGTTCCAGAACAAGCTCCTTTCCTGTGCATTCCCTCGGTGTTCCAGAACAAGCTCCTTCCCTTTTGCATTCCCTCAGTGTTCCAGAACAAGCTCCTTCCCTTTTGCATTCCCTCAGTGTTCCAGAACAAGCTGCTTTCCTATGCAAACCCTCAGTGTTCCAGAGCAAACTCCTTTCCTGTGCATTCCCTCAGTGTTCCAGAACAAGATCCTTTCCTGTGCATTCCCTCAGTGTTCCAGAACAAGCTCCTTCCATTTGCATTCCCTCAGTGTTCCAGAGCAAGCTCCTTTCCTGTGCATTCCCTCAGTGTTCCAGAGCAAGCTCCTTTCCTATGCAAACCATCAGTGTTCCAGAGCAAGCTCCTTTCCTATGCAAACCCTCAGTGTTCCAGAGCAAGCTCCTTTCCTATGCAAACCCTCAGTGTTCCAGAGCAAGCTCCTTTCCTATGCAAACCCTCAGTGTTCCAGATCAAGCTCCTTTCCTGTGCATTCCCTCAGTGTTCCAGAGCAAGCTCCTTTCCTGTGTATTCCCTCAGTGTTCCAGAGCAAGCTCCTTTCCTGTGCATTCCCTCAGTGTTCCAGAGCAAGCTCCTTTCCTGTGCATTCCCTCAGTGTTCCAGAGCAAGCTCCTTTCCTATGCAAACCCCCAGTGTTCCAGAGCAAGCTCCTTTCCTATGCAAACCCTCAGTGTTCCAGAGCAAGCTCCATTCCTATGCAAACCCTCAGTGTTCCAGAACAAGCTCCTTTCCTGTGCATTCCCTCAGTTTTCCAGAACAAGCTCCATTCCTATGCAAACCCTCAGTGTTCCAGAACAAGCTCCTTTCCTGTGCATTCCCTCGGTGTTCCAGAACAAGCTCCTTCCCTTTTGCATTCCCTCAGTTTTCCAGAACAAGCTCCTTCCCTTTTGCATTCCCTCAGTGTTCCAGAACAAGCTGCTTTCCTATGCAAACCCTCAGTGTTCCAGAGCAAACTCCTTTCCTGTGCATTCCCTCAGTGTTCCAGAACAAGATCCTTTCCTGTGCATTCCCTCAGTGTTCCAGAACAAGCTCCTTCCATTTGCATTCCCTCAGTGTTCCAGAGCAAGCTCCTTTCCTGTGCATTCCCTCAGTGTTCCAGAGCAAGCTCCTTTCCTATGCAAACCATCAGTGTTCCAGAGCAAGCTCCTTTCCTATGCAAACCCTCAGTGTTCCAGAGCAAGCTCCTTTCTTATGCAAACCCTCAGTGTTCCAGATCAAGCTCCTTTCCTGTGCATTCCCCCAGTGTTCCAGAACAAGCTGCTTTCCTATGCAAACCCTCAGTGTTCCAGAACAAGCTGCTTTCCTATGCAAACCCTCAGTGTTCCAGAGCAAACTCCTTTCCTGTGCATTCCCTCAGTGTTCCAGAACAAGATCCTTTCCTGTGCATTCCTTCAGTGTTCCAGAACAAGCTCCTTCCATTTGCATTCCCTCAGTGTTCCAGAGCAAGCTCCTTTCCTGTGCATTCCCTCAGTGTTCCAGAGCAAGCTCCTTTCCTGTGCATTCCCTCAGTGTTCCAGAGCAAGCTCCTTTCCTATACATTCCCTCAGTGTTCCAGAGCAAGCTCCTTTCCTGTGCATTCCCTCAGTGTTCCAGAGCAAGCTCCTTTCCTATGCAAACCCTCAGTGTTCCAGAGCAAGCTCCATTCCTATGCAAACCCTCAGTGTTCCAGAACAAGCTCCTTTCCTGTGCATTCCCTCAGTGTTCCAGAACAAGCTCCATTCCTATGCAAACCCTCAGTGTTCCAGAACAAGCTCCTTTCCTGTGCATTCCCTCGGTGTTCCAGAACAAGCTCCTTCCCTTTTGCATTCCCTCAGTGTTCCAGAACAAGCTGCTTTCCTATGCAAACCCTCAGTGTTCCAGAGCAAACTCCTTTCCTGTGCATTCCCTCAGTGTTCCAGAACAAGATCCTTTCCTGTGCATTCCCTCAGTGTTCCAGAACAAGCTCCTTCCATTTGCATTCCCTCAGTGTTCCAGAGCAAGCTCCTTTCCTGTGCATTCCCTCAGTGTTCCAGAGCAAGCTCCTTTCCTATGCAAACCATCAGTGTTCCAGAGCAAGCTCCTTTCCTATGCAAACCCTCAGTGTTCCAGAGCAAGCTCCTTTCCTATGCAAACCCTCAGTGTTCCAGAGCAAGCTCCTTTCCTATGCAAACCCTAAGTGTTCCAGATCAAGCTCCTTTCCTGTGCATTCCCTCAGTGTTCCAGAGCAAGCTCCTTTCCTGTGTATTCCCTCAGTGTTCCAGAGCAAGCTCCTTTCCTGTGCATTCCCTCAGTGTTCCAGAGCAAGCTCCTTTCCTATGCATTCCCTCAGTGTTCCAGAGCAAGCTCCTTTCCTGTGCATTCCCTCAGTGTTCCAGAGCAAGCTCCTTTCCTATGCAAACCCTCAGTGTTCCAGAGCAAGCTCCTTTCCTATGCAAACCCTCAGTGTTCCAGAGCAAGCTCCATTCCTATGCAAACCCTCAGTGTTCCAGAACAAGCTCCTTTCCTGTGCATTCCCTCAGTGTTCCAGAGCAAGCTGCTTTCCTATGCAAACCCCCAGTGTTCCACTACAAGCTGCTTTCCTATGCAAACCCTCAGTGTTACAGAACAAGCTGCTTTCCTATGCAAACCCTCAGTGTTCCAGAACAAGCTGCTTTCCTATGTAAACGCTCAGTATTCCAGAGCAAACTCCTTTCCTATGCAAACCCCCAGTGTTCCAGAACATGCTGCTTTCCTATGCAAACCCTCAGTGTTCCAGAACAAGCTGCTTTCCTATGCAAACCCTGTGTTCCAGAGCAAACTCCTTTCCTGTGCATTCCCTCAGTGTTCCAGAACAAGATCCTTTCCTGTGCATTCCCTCAGTGTTCCAGAACAAGCTGCTTTCCTATGCAAACACTCAGTGTTCCAGAGCAAGCTCCTTTCCTGTGCATTCCCTCAGTGTTCCAGAGCAAGCTCCTTTCCTATGCAAACCCTCAGTGTTCCAGAGCAAGCTCCTTTCCTATGCAAACCCTCAGTGTTCCAGAGCAAGCTGATTTCCTATACATTCCCTCAGTGTTCCAGAGCAAGCTGCTTTCCTATGCAAACCCTCAGTGTTCCAGAACAAGCTGCTTTCCTATGTAAACGCTCAGTATTCCAGAGCAAACTCCTTTCCTATGCAAACCCCCAGTGTTCCAGAACATGCTGCTTCCCTATGCAAACCCTCAGTGTTCCAGAACAAGCTGCTTTCCTATGCAAACCCTCAGTGTTCCAGAGCAAACTCCTTTCCTGTGCATTCCCTCAGTGTTCCAGAACAAGATCCTTCCCTGTGCATTCCCTCAGTGTTCCAGAGCAAGCTCCTTTCCTGTGCATTCCCTCAGTGTTCCAGAGCAAGCTCCTTTCCTATGCAAACCATCAGTGTTCCAGAGCAAGCTCCTTTCCTATGCAAACCCTCAGTGTTCCAGAGCAAGCTCCTTTCCTATGCAAACCCCCAGTGTTCCAGAGCAAGCTCCTTTCCTGTGCATTCCCTCAGTGTTCCAGAGCAAGCTCCTTTCCTATGCAAACCCTCAGTGTTCCAGAGCAAGCTCCTTTCCTATGCATTCCCTCAGTGTTCCAGAGCAAGCTCCTTTCCTATGCAAACCCTCAGTGTTCCAGAGCAAGCTCCTTTCCTATGCAACCCCTCAGTGTTCCAGAGCAAGCTCCATTCCTATGCAAACCCTCAGTGTTCCAGAACAAGCTCCTTTCCTGTGCATTCCCTCAGTGTTCCAGAACAAGCTCCTTCCCTTTTGCATTCCCTCAGTGTTCCAGAACAAGCTCCTTCCCTTTTGCATTCCCTCAGTGTTCCAGAACAAGCTGCTTTCCTATGCAAACACTCAGTGTTCCAGAGCAAGCTCCTTTCCTATGCATACCCTCAGTGTTCCAGAGCAAGCTCCTTTCCTATGCAAACCCTCAGTGTTCCAGAGCAAGCTGATTTCCTATGCAAACCCTCAGTGTTCCAGAACAAGCTGCTTTCCTATGTAAACGCTCAGTATTCCAGAGCAAACTCCTTTCCTATGCAAACCCCCAGTGTTCCAGAACAAGCTGCTTTCCTATGCAAACCCTCAGTGTTCCAGAACAAGCTGCTTTCCTATGCAAACCCTCAGTGTTCCAGAGCAAACTCCTTTCCTGTGCATTCCCTCAGTGTTCCAGAACAAGATCCTTTCCTGTGCATTCCCTCAGTGTTCCAGAACAAGCTCCTTCCATTTGCATTCCCTCAGTATTCCAGAGCAAGCTCCTTTCCTGTGCATTCCCTCAGTGTTCCAGAACAAGATCCTTTCCTGTGCATTCCCTCAGTGTTCCAGAACAAGCTCCTTCCATTTGCATTCCCTCAGTATTCCAGAGCAAGCTCCTTTCCTGTGCATTCCCTCAGTGT
Source organism: Pelobates fuscus (assembly GCF_036172605.1). Taxonomy (NCBI): domain Eukaryota; kingdom Metazoa; phylum Chordata; class Amphibia; order Anura; family Pelobatidae; genus Pelobates; species Pelobates fuscus. Next base: position 64,369,607 of record NC_086321.1, read on the forward strand.
TCCAGAGCAAGCTCCTTTCCTATGCAAACCCTCAGTGTTCCAGAGCAAGCTCCTTTCCTATGCAAACCCTCAGTGTTCCAGAGCAAGCTCCTTTCCTGTGCATTCCCTCAGTGTTCCAGAGCAAGCTCCTTTCCTATGCATTCCCTCAGTGTTCCAGAGCAAGCTCCTTTCCTGTGCATTCCCTCAGTGTTCCAGAGCAAGCTCCTTTCCTATGCAAACCCTCAGTGTTCCAGAGCAAGCTCCTTTCCTATGCAAACCCTCAGTGTTCCAGAGCAAGCTCCATTCCTATGCAAACCCTCAGTGTTCCAGAACAAGCTCCTTTCCTGTGCATTCCCTCAGTGTTCCAGAACAAGCTCCTTCCCTTTTGCATTCCCTCAGTGTTCCAGAACAAGCTCCTTTCCTGTGCATTCCCTCGGTGTTCCAGAGCAAGCTCCTTTCCTGTGCATTCCCTCAGTGTTACAGAGCAAGCTCCTTTCCTATGCAAACCCTCAATGTTCCAGAGCAAGCTCCATTCCTATGCAAACCCTCAGTGTTCCAGAACAAGCTCCTTTCCTGTGCATTCCCTCAGTGTTCCAGAACAAGCTCCATTCCTATGCAAACCCTCAGTGTTCCAGAACAAGCTCCTTTCCTGTGCATTCCCTCGGTGTTCCAGAACAAGCTCCTTCCCTTTTGCATTCCCTCAGTGTTCCAGAACAAGCTCCTTCCCTTTTGCATTCCCTCAGTGTTCCAGAACAAGCTGCTTTCCTATGCAAACCCTCAGTGTTCCAGAGCAAACTCCTTTCCTGTGCATTCCCTCAGTGTTCCAGAACAAGATCCTTTCCTGTGCATTCCCTCAGTGTTCCAGAACAAGCTCCTTCCATTTGCATTCCCTCAGTGTTCCAGAGCAAGCTCCTTTCCTGTGCATTCCCTCAGTGTTCCAGAGCAAGCTCCTTTCCTATGCAAACCATCAGTGTTCCAGAGCAAGCTCCTTTCCTATGCAAACCCTCAGTGTTCCAGAGCAAGCTCCTTTCCTATGCAAACCCTCAGTGTTCCAGAGCAAGCTCCTTTCCTATGCAAACCCTCAGTGTTCCAGATCAAGCTCCTTTCCTGTGCATTCCCTCAGTGTTCCAGAGCAAGCTCCTTTCCTGTGTATTCCCTCAGTGTTCCAGAGCAAGCTCCTTTCCTGTGCATTCCCTCAGTGTTCCAGAGCAAGCTCCTTTCCTGTGCATTCCCTCAGTGTTCCAGAGCAAGCTCCTTTCCTATGCAAACCCCCAGTGTTCCAGAGCAAGCTCCTTTCCTATGCAAACCCTCAGTGTTCCAGAGCAAGCTCCATTCCTATGCAAACCCTCAGTGTTCCAGAACAAGCTCCTTTCCTGTGCATTCCCTCAGTTTTCCAGAACAAGCTCCATTCCTATGCAAACCCTCAGTGTTCCAGAACAAGCTCCTTTCCTGTGCATTCCCTCGGTGTTCCAGAACAAGCTCCTTCCCTTTTGCATTCCCTCAGTTTTCCAGAACAAGCTCCTTCCCTTTTGCATTCCCTCAGTGTTCCAGAACAAGCTGCTTTCCTATGCAAACCCTCAGTGTTCCAGAGCAAACTCCTTTCCTGTGCATTCCCTCAGTGTTCCAGAACAAGATCCTTTCCTGTGCATTCCCTCAGTGTTCCAGAACAAGCTCCTTCCATTTGCATTCCCTCAGTGTTCCAGAGCAAGCTCCTTTCCTGTGCATTCCCTCAGTGTTCCAGAGCAAGCTCCTTTCCTATGCAAACCATCAGTGTTCCAGAGCAAGCTCCTTTCCTATGCAAACCCTCAGTGTTCCAGAGCAAGCTCCTTTCTTATGCAAACCCTCAGTGTTCCAGATCAAGCTCCTTTCCTGTGCATTCCCCCAGTGTTCCAGAACAAGCTGCTTTCCTATGCAAACCCTCAGTGTTCCAGAACAAGCTGCTTTCCTATGCAAACCCTCAGTGTTCCAGAGCAAACTCCTTTCCTGTGCATTCCCTCAGTGTTCCAGAACAAGATCCTTTCCTGTGCATTCCTTCAGTGTTCCAGAACAAGCTCCTTCCATTTGCATTCCCTCAGTGTTCCAGAGCAAGCTCCTTTCCTGTGCATTCCCTCAGTGTTCCAGAGCAAGCTCCTTTCCTGTGCATTCCCTCAGTGTTCCAGAGCAAGCTCCTTTCCTATGCATTCCCTCAGTGTTCCAGAACAAGCTCCTTTCCTGTGCATTCCCTCGGTGTTCCAGAACAAGCTCCTTCCCTTTTGCATTCCCTCAGTGTTCCAGAACAAGCTCCTTCCCTTTTGCATTCCCTCAGTGTTCCAGAACAAGCTGCTTTCCTATGCAAACCCTCAGTGTTCCAGAGCAAACTCCTTTCCTGTGCATTCCCTCAGTGTTCCAGAACAAGATCCTTTCCTGTGCATTCCCTCAGTGTTCCAGAACAAGCTCCTTCCATTTGCATTCCCTCAGTGTTCCAGAGCAAGCTCCTTTCCTGTGCATTCCCTCAGTGTTCCAGAGCAAGCTCCTTTCCTATGCAAACCATCAGTGTTCCAGAGCAAGCTCCTTTCCTATGCAAACCCTCAGTGTTCCAGAGCAAGCTCCTTTCCTATGCAAACCCTCAGTGTTCCAGAGCAAGCTCCTTTCCTATGCAAGCCCTAAGTGTTCCAGATCAAGCTCCTTTCCTGTGCATTCCCTCAGTGTTCCAGAGCAAGCTCCTTTCCTGTGTATTCCCTCAGTGTTCCAGAGCAAGCTCCTTTCCTGTGCATTCCCTCAGTGTTCCAGAGCAAGCTCCTTTCCTATGCATTCCCTCAGTGTTCCAGAGCAAGCTCCTTTCCTGTGCATTCCCTCAGTGTTCCAGAGCAAGCTCCTTTCCTATGCAAACCCTCAGTGTTCCAGAGCAAGCTCCTTTCCTATGCAAACCCTCAGTGTTCCAGAGCAAGCTCCATTCCTATGCAAACCCTCAGTGTTCCAGAACAAGCTCCTTTTCTGTGCATTCCCTCAGTGTTCCAGAACAAGCTCCTTCCCTTTTGCATTCCCTCAGTGTTCCAGAGCAAGCTGATTTCCTATACATTCCCTCAGTGTTCCAGAGCAAGCTGCTTTCCTATACAAACCCTCAGTGTTCCAGAATAAGCTGCTTTCCTATGTAAACGCTCAGTATTCCAGAGCAAACTCCTTTCCTATGCAAACCCCCAGTGTTCCAGAACAAGCTGCTTTCTTATGCAAACCCTCAGTGTTCCAGAACAAGCTGCTTTCCTATGCAAACCCTCAGTGTTCCAGAGCAAACTCCTTTCCTGTGCATTCCCTCAGTGTTCCAGAACAAGATCCTTTCCTGTGCATTCCCTCAGTGTTCCAGAACAAGCTGCTTTCCTATGCAAACCCTCAGTGTTCCAGAGCAAGCTCCTTTCCTGTGCATTCCCTCAGTGTTCCAGAGCAAGCTCCTTTCCTATGCAAGCCATCAGTGTTCCAGAGCAAGCTCCTTTCCTATGCAAACCCTCAGTGTTCCAGAGCAAGCTCCTTTCCTGTGCATTCCCTCAGTGTTCCAGAGCAAGCTCCTTTCCTATGCATTCCCTCAGTGTTCCAGAGCAAGCTCCTTTTCTGTGCATTCCCTCAGTGTTCCAGAGCAAGCTCCTTTCCTATGCAAACCCTCAGTGTTCCAGAGCAAGCTCCTTTCCTGTGCATTCCCTCAGTGTTCCAGAGCAAGCTGCTTCCCTATGCAAACCGGCAGCACCTTTCATGCAAAATTCAGGTCTCGGGAGTGCCCCCTATCCTTTCTCTGTTTATACAAACATTAACAGAGACAAAGAGCTTACAATCTATGAGGATGAGGAAAAGACACACAAGAGATATAACAGCATGTCAGAGGGGAGGAGGGATGGATAAAATGCCTGTGGTGTAAAAGTGTTGTCGAACAAGTTAACACTGAAAGGTGAGAGAGTGAGCTCGGCTGTGGAGGGAACTGAGGAGGGCATATTTAATAAGAGAAGCATCTCCCATGAAGATGGTAGGATTTCCTGAAAAGGTGTGTTTTCAGTGACTCCTTAAAGGACTGGAGGCGAGGGGGGAGTCTGATGGCACGGAGTAGGGAATTCCAAAGGAAATTGGGCAGCCCTTGAAAAATCCTGCAGTTGAAACTAGCAGATGTCAGAACAGGGCTTTTCCCAGAGCAAAGGGAACAAGAAAGTGTTTACTTGATGTGTAAAGAGGAAATGTATTGAGGACGAGAGTTGGTGAGGGCTTTGCAGGTTAGAGTAAGCAGTTTGAATTGGATCCTGAAGAGACAAAGCCAATTAAAGGATTGGCAAAGGAGTGAGGTGTGGGAGTAGCGGTCAGTCAAGAAGATGAGCTTGGCGGCAGCATTCAATATAACTGAAGAAGGGCAATGCAGGTATATGGAAGGCCAATTAGTAGTGAGTTGCAATAGTTAAGTCAGGAAATGATGAGTCGGGAATAAGTGCCTTATTTGTATCTTAAAGGGACACTATAGTCACCAGAACAACTACAGCTTATTGAATTTGTTCTGGTGAGTAGAATCATTACCTTCAGGCTTTTTGCTGTAAACACAGTCTTTTCAGAGAAAATGCAGTGTTTACATTACAGCATAGGGATAACTTCACTGGCCACTCCTCAGATGGCTGTTAGAGATCCTTCCTGGGTCATGGCTGCCTAAAATGCATCCAAACATTCAGTATCTCCTCCCTCTGTATGCAGACACTGAACTTTCCTCATAGAGATTCATTGATTCAATGCATCTCTATAAGGAGATGCTGATTGGCCAGGGCTGTGTTTGAATTGTGCTGGCTCTGCCCCTGATCTACCTCTTTGTCAGTCTCAGCCAATCCTATGGGGAAGCATTGTGATTGGATCAGGCTACTACTTCTGATTATGTCAGCAGACTGCTTTTTATTTTTTTTTTTTGTTAGGCAAACAGCATGCAGATCTACAGCTTCTGGCTTGAATACAGTAAGATGTTGCTATATTTGTGGAGGCATGAGGGGCCCAGGGGGGCTAGATGGTGGTTTTAACACTATAGCTTCAGGAATACATGTTTGTGTTCCTGACCATATAGTGATCCTTTAAGTTAAAAAGGGCAAATACTGCCGGAACGTATACCTCTTTATTTTAAATGCCTCCTGCGAGCATTATCTACCTACACTAAACGCAGCTGGCTTGACCCCAGGGGTCAATACAATAATCTTGTTCACCTTCTATGTAATCGACTAACACTTAAACGAGGCCAACTGCGCAATACCTAGCATGTAACCAAACAGTCACGACACAAGTAATAACAGTTGTGCCCTGTCCAGCATGTTACTCAATCTTAACTATTGCCTAAGCAACCTTATTACTAGCAATGTTTTGCCTTTTTTATTTGACCTATCTAAGTTGCGTTTATGCTCCACAAAAGTTAATTTGTGAATTATCTTGATCAACTGAATACTAAATCTAAAAAATGTGCAAGCTCTAACATACTCCTGATTGTTATAAGTGTTTTGAAAAAGCATGGGGAATGCCGTCAGGGTACCCCAGGCATGTTGTTCTCTTATTTGCACTACAAAAATAAAGGGATCCCCTGGACTGTAAGGAAGGGGAGGCATGACTGCTGCCACACAGTAAGGGGTGTGGACTTATGGGATACAATTGTGGCAATATGGGGGACCGTATAAGTATGTGTGCAATGGGAGGGTACCATTCCTAGAAAGAAGGCTGGAACAGGTTTTTCCCTTCTTTCCATATCCTAAAAAAAAAATACAAAAATTTCAGAAGCTTTGTGAGGAGTTGATTGTCTTACCTGATTGCTGATTTGATTGCTGATTTCTTAAGATGGCTGCAGTGTCTAAGGATGCCCTGATTGGGATGCTGCAGGCTTACCTGTTGTAACGGACCGTTTCAGCATAAAAGGGGAAAAATCCGTTTAGGCGATAATCCCCTTTTTGAGAGACAGGCACAGCTACTGCAGAACACCAAACTCCCGAACTGGATACAAGATAACACTCCGAACTGGAACAGCTGAACAAGAAAAGCATACAATCCGCTTACACTCCTGGCAGTCAGCTTACAATCCAATTCCCCCCAAGAACGAGACGACACTTCATTTTGAGGGTTAAACAGGAACTCTGGACTGGCTCATCCAGCCTGGCTTTTATTTCCAACTCACACATACAGGCCACACCCAGGGGGAGGCATAAAAGAACCAATGACATAGATGTTACCTCCCACACATCCCCTCCCCTTAGTGTGACACATAATCCCATTATGCATACAGTGTAAAATATACTTTTACACAACTTTCATAACTTTAAAACCATACATCACATTCACATAAAAATACATATCCACAATCAATCCATTCAGGGGAACAACATATTAAAAAATGGCATGAATCCAAACAGGGGTTCAAAAGTTACTAAAAGTATCTTTTGTTCCTTTCTGGCTGGCAGAAAAACATCCCCACAATGCACCCTGGTTTCCTCCCTTCTGCCCTGGAGTTAATTGGAGAAGTAATCCAATTATCCAGGACTAGAGGCAGACTCCATTAACCACATGGTTGCAAAACGACATAAAACACTTTAAAATACATAAAGTCACATTTACACATAACACACAGACATTTCACCTATCCCCAGATAGCTGGGATCTGCACGCACAAAACTACCGAATAGCGCGCAGATCCTACTCACACAGTACAATTGCCATGGAGCTAAAGTCTTTCCCATAGTCTTTCATTATATGAATAGGCTCCATGGTATAGCTATCTGGGGTATCACATTCCCATAAAGTCTGGTCCATAGTCCAAAGGCAAGAGGCAGGCAAGCAGCCCCCTCCAAGGACACGTGGCGAGGTCGGTTTCGCCACACTTCTCCCCTTTTCCAAATAGACTAACAGGGTATCTGACCTCCTGCCGGTCAGTGCCCTGGTTAGTCCAGCAGCCCACCCACAAAACAGAAACAGCAGTACAGCCCACCCACAATAAACGGTTACTACACCTGGGTAAGGGAGAATCTGGTCCATGTCCAGGTGCCTTACCACGGCTGTGTGGGGGACTGGTAGGCTGCCTTGGTGGGTTGCTGAGGGGGCAGAGACCAGCGGTACTCTGTCCTTGTGCCCGCACTACCACGGGAGTAGTCTGGTTGGAGCCTGGTTGCTGGAGACTGACTGTCTCCCCTTTAGGTGCATAGCTCGGCTGCCGGAGGGAGAGACCGACTGTCTCCCCTTTGGATACACCGCTCTGTGGCTGGGGGACAGGACCGACCGTCCCTACCCCTTGTGCTGTAAGTGCAGAGACTACGGTCCCATCTGCACAGTTGTGGGGCTTAACATCTCCCCTTGGTGGGTTAGGCTGCCGTTGGAGAGAGGGTGTAACAAGCTCCTCTCTCTGGACGGTGAACTGCCGCTGGGGAGAGGGGTTAGCAGGCTCCTCTCCCTGCCACTCTCTCTGCTGGTGGAAAGGGAGACCAGCTGTCTCCCCTTTCATTCTCTTGTCCTGCTGCTGGGGTGCGAGACTGACTGTCTCTGCTCCCTGCAGGACACACTGCCGCTGGGGAGGATGGACGACACCATCAGCTCCCTGGGGTACACACTGCTGCTGGGGAGGAAGGACGGCACCATCAGCTCCCTGGGGTACACACTGCCGCTTGGGAGGAAGGACGGCACCTTCTGCTCCCTGGGTTACACACTGCCGCTGGGGAGGAAGGACTGCACCTTCTGCTCCCTGGGACACACACTGCCGCTGGGGAGGAAGGACGACACCTTCGGCTCCCTGGGTTACACACTGCCGCTAGGGAGGACGGACGACACCATCAGCTCCCTGGGTTACACACTGCCGCTGGGGAGGAAGGACTGCACCTTCTGCTCCCTGGGACACACACTGCCGCTGGGGAGGACGGACGACACCATCAGCTCCCTGGGGTACACACTGCCACTGGGGAGGAAGGACTACACCTTCTGCTCCCTGGGGTACACACTGCCGCTGGGGAGGAAGGACTTCACCTTCTGCTCCCTGGGGTACACACTGCCGCTGGGGAGGAAGGACTACACCTTCTGCTCCCTGGGGTACACACTGCCCCTGGGGAGGAAGGACTACACCTTCTGCTCCCTGGGGTACACACTGCCGCTGGGGAGGAAGGACTGCACCTTCTGCTCCCTGGGACACACACTGCCGCTGGGGAGGACGGACGACACCATCAGCTCCCTGGGGTACACACTGCCGCTGGGGAGGAAGGACTGCACCTTCTGCTCCCTGGGACACACACTGCTGCTGGGGAGGACGGACGACACCATCCGCTCCCTGGGGTACACACTGCCGCTGGGGAGGAAGGACTGTACCTTCTGCTCCCTGGGACACACACTGCCGCTGGGGAGGAAGGACGGTGCTCTCCGCTCCCTTCACTTCACACTGCCTTCTTGGCATATCACTTTGCTGCTGGGGGGCAGGAACAACTACCTCTGCCCCCTGTAACTCAGCCTGCTGCTGGGGAGGATGGACAACACCATCAGCTCTCTGGGGTACACACTGCCGCTGGGGAGGAAGGACTGCACCTTCTGCTCCCTGGGACACACACTGCCGCTGGGGAGGACGGACGACACCATCAGCTCCCTGGGTTACACACTGCCGCTGGGGAGGACGGACGACACCATCAGCTCCCTGGGGTACACACTGCCGCTGGGGAGGAAGGACGATACCTTCTGCTCCCTGGGACACACACTGCCGCTGGGGAGGACGGACGACACCATCAGCTCCCTGGGTTACACACTGCCGCTGGGGAGGAAGGGCTGCGCCTTCAGCTCCCTGGGACTTACTCTGCCGCTGGGGAGGAAGGACGACACCTTCAGCTCCCTGGGATTCCTTTTTGGCCAAATCTACTAGGGATTGCAGGTACTCTCCTACTAGTTTCCTGGCGAGCTGCACGGCTCTCTCCGGGGGGTTGGGTCCATAGCCAGACAGCACCTCATTGACCTCTCTGTCCAACTCCTCCTGAGTGTAGTCATATGCCATGCTTGCTCTGCTGAAGTTGATTCTTTTGTAGATAGGGTCGCTGTACGGGTACTAGCGTTGCCCTCAATTTGTAATCCACGGAAATGGTGTTTCCTGTAGCTGTCCTTCTGGCTGTAGGAACGATCCCGCCGCTTGCCACCAATTGTAACGGACCGTTTCAGCATAAAAGGGGAAAAATCCGTTTAGGCGATAATCCCCTTTTTGAGAGACAGGCACAGCTACTGCAGAACACCAAACTCCCGAACTGGATACAAGATAACACTCCGAACTGGAACAGCTGAACAAGAAAAGCATACAATCCGCTTACACTCCTGGCAGTCAGCTTACAATCCAATTCCCCCCAAGAACGAGACGACACTTCATTTTGAGGGTTAAACAGGAACTCTGGACTGGCTCATCCAGCCTGGCTTTTATTTCCAACTCACACATACAGGCCACACCCAGGGGGAGGCATAAAAGAACCAATGACATAGATGTTACCTCCCACACATCCCCTCCCCTTAGTGTGACACATAATCCCATTATGCATACAGTGTAAAATATACTTTTACACAACTTTCATAACTTTAAAACCATACATCACATTCACATAAAAATACATATCCACAATAAATCCATTCAGGGGAACAACATATTAAAAAATGGCATGAATCCAACCAGGGGTTCAAAAGTTACTAAAAGTATCTTTTGTTCCTTTCTGGCTGGCAGAAAAACATCCCCACAATGCACCCTGGTTTCCTCCCTTCTGCCCTGGAGTTAATTGGAGAAGTAATCCAATTATCCAGGACTAGAGGCAGACTCCATTAACCACATGGCTGCAAAACGACATAAAACACTTTAAAATACATAAAGTCACATTTACACATAACACACAGACATTTCACCTATCCCCAGATAGCTGGGATCTGCACGCACAAAACTACCGAATAGCGCGCAGATCCTACTCACACAGTACAATTGCCATGGAGCTAAAGTCTTTCCCATAGTCTTTCATTATATGAATAGGCTCCATGGTATAGCTATCTGGGGTATCACATTCCCATAAAGTCTGGTCCATAGTCCAAAGGCAAGAGGCAGGCAAGCAGCCCCCTCCAAGGACACGTGGCGAGGTCGGTTTTGCCACACCTGTCTTCTCATGGAGATGGCTCTCTGGCTGAAGTGATGGCCGGTTTACCCCAGGAGGTGAGAGGAGAGAACCTGCAGGAGGCAGAGAGCCCATCACTGGCGAGTGGTAGGAGGCCTAGGCGGTCTAGGCCTCCTACTCGTCTTTCACCAAGCCCAGTACGACGAGGTGGCGGTGAGGCGGCTGCTCCGGTCGAGAGGAGCATCAGGATCGTTGATGGCATGGTGAGCGGTGGATCCCGGGCTGCCAGGAGGCGGCCGCGGGTTTTGAGGAGGTCGGTGAGTCAGGCCCAAGATGGCGGAGCGCGGGAAGAGCGCTCGAGGAGTCCTCCTTCTCTTCCGGCCGCACTACAAAAAAAAAGAAGAAAAAAAAGGGCAAATGTAGGACATATTAGTAAGGTGGGATTTGGAGACAATATAGGCAGTGAGTTGAGGAGTTGGGGTAATAGGTTTCCCATTGACGTACAGGAAGATATATTGTGTAGGACTATTTGAGAAAGTACATTTTTAAAAAGAATATGTTTTAGAAAATGAGAAGACATACAGTGAGCAATGGAAGAGAGGCAGTGTGTGACGTGTTCTAAGAGGGCAGCATTGCCAGCATATACACTGATCAGCCACAACATTAAAACCACTGACAGGTAACATTGATTAAATTCTTACAGTGGCACCTGTCAATGGGTGGGATATATATTAGGCAGCAAGTGATCAGTCAGTTCTTGAATTTCATGTGTTCGAAGCAGGAAAAATGGGTGAAAAGATCTGAGTGACTTTTGACAAGGGCCAAATACTGATGACTAGACAATTGGATCAGAGCATCTCCAAAAAGGCAAGTCTTGTGGGGTGTTCCTGGTATGCAGCGGTTCATGTTTACCAAAAGTGGTGCAAGGAAGGAAAACCTGTGAACCGGAGTCAGTTACATGTGTGCCCAATGTGCCCATGTAGGGGGGGAAGCCTTGCCCATCTGGTCTGATTACGCAGAAGAGCTACTTTAGCTCAAGTTGCTAAAAAACATATTGCTGGTCATGATAAAAAGGTGTCAGAACACACAGAGCATCACATGCTGCGTATGGGGCTTTGTATCTGCAGACAGTCAGCCTGCCAATGATGACCCCTGTCCACCACCGAAAGTGCCTTTAATGGGGACAAGAGCATCAGAACTGGACTATGGCACAATGGAAGAAGGTTGTCTGGTTTAATGAATCACATTTTCTATTAGATCAGGCAGATATCCGGGTGCGTGTGCACTATGGGAAGAAGGCAGGCCAACGCATGCAGTGTAATGCGCTGGGCAATGTTCTGCTGGGAAACCATGGATTTTGGCATTCTTGTGAATGTTACTTTAAAATGTACCACCTATGTAAAATTTTGCAGACCATGAGCACCCCTTCAGGGGCAATAGTGTTCCCTGATGACAGTGGCCTCTTTCAGTAGGATAAAGCATCCTGCAACACTGACAAAAATCATTCAGGACTGGTTTGAGGAACATGAAGAAGAGTTCAAGATGTTGCTGTTGCCTCTGAATTCCCCAGATCTTAATCTGTGGGATGTGCTGGAACAACAAATCTGACCCATGGAGGCAATTTGCAGGGCTTAAAGGATCTGCTGCTAATGTCTTGGTCTCAGATACCACAGTACACATTCAGAGTTCTTGTGGAGTCCATGCCTCGATGCATCAAAGCTGAGGGGGTCCAACACAATGTTAGAAAGATGGATATAATGTTGTGGCTGATCAGTGTAGATGGTAATGAAATCCAAAAGAGTTAACAAGGTTACTCAGAGAGGCAGTGTAAATGGAGAATAAAAGAGGACCAAGAAAAGACCCCTGGGAAACACCAACTTGAGACGGCAAAGGGGAGGAGGTGGCACCAGTGAAGGAGACACTAAGTACCGTATAAGTCGACCCGAATATAAGCCGAGGCCCCTAATTTTACCACAAAAAAATGGGAAAATTGACTCGAGAATAAGCCTAGGGTGGGAAATGCAGCAGCTACTGGTAAATTTCTAAATAAAAATAGATCACAATAAAATTACATTAATTGAATATTTATTTACAGTGTGTGTACATAATGAATGCAGTGTGTGTGTGTGTGTGTGTTTGTGTAGTGTGTGTATATAATGAATGCAGTGTGTGTATATAATGAATGCAGTGTGTGTATATAATGCAGAGTGTGTTTGTATGAATGCAGTGTGTGTATATAATGCAGAGTGTGTTTGTATGAATGCAGCGTGTGTGTGTATATAGAATGCAGAGTGTGTTTGTATGAATGCAGTGTGTGTGTGTTTGTGTAGTGTGTGATATACATAAACTGGGTGGGGGGAGGGCATTATTTATTATTTTAATATTTGTATTATTTTATTTTAATATTTGTTTTATTTTAGTTTTTAATATTAAATGTTGTTTTTATGTCCCCCCCCTCCCTGCTTGTTGCCTGGCCAGGGAAGGGGGCTATGTAAATACCTGGTGGTCCAGTGGTGTGTACTATGCAGGGGAGGGGGGCGGGAGCGAGCTGTTACTTACCTTTACAGCAGCTCCGGTCAGCTCCTGTCAGCTCCGTGTAGCTCCCCGTTCAGCTCCCAGTGTAAGTGTCGGGGTCTGCGTGCTGCGTGGCAACGCTCTGACGGCCGCGGGTCTCGCAAGACACTGGGAGCTGAACGGGGGAGCTGCACGGAGCTGACAGGAACTGACCGGAGCTGCTGTAAAGGTAAGTAACCATTATTGCCAGAGGATGTAGATAACAGGGATATGTCTCAGTCAGGCAGCATTACACACGTGCGGTGTGATGATGATGATGTTGTACCCGCTGCTGCTTCCTTTGCTGAGTTGTCAGATACAAGTGAAGCAGTTGATGATGACGATGCGTCCGTGGATGTCACGTGGGTGCCCACTAGAAGAGAAGAAGAACAGGGGGAAAGTTCAGATGGGGAGACAGAGAGGAGGAGGAGGAGGAGACGAGTTGGAAGCAGGGGGAGGTCGTCGCAAGGAGCTAGTGGCACAGTCAGACAGCATGCATCGGCACCCGGGTTCAGCTAGACAGCACGCCAATCAACGCATGCTGTTGCCACCTCCAGAATGCCATCATTGCAGAGCTCAGCAGTGTGGCATTTTTTTTGTGTGTCTGCCTCTGACAACATCGATGCCATTTGCAACCTGTGCCAAAATAAACTGAGACGTGGGAAGTCCAACACCCACCTAGGTACAACTGCTTTCTGAAGGCACATGATCGCACATCACAAACGCCTATGGGATCGACACATGAGTACAAGCAGCACACAAACTCAAAGCCGCCATCCTCCTCCTGGTCCAGCATCTTCAGCCACGTTAACCACTGCTGTCCTCCTTGCCCCCTCTCAACCATCCGCCCCTCCGTCTCTCGCCTTGAGCAGTTCCTGCTCATCTGCCCACAGTCAGGTGTCTGTCAAGGACATGTTTGAGCGTAAGAAGCCAATGTCACAAAGTCACCCCCTTGCCAGGCGTCTGACAGCTGGCTTTACTGAACTCTTAGCCCGCCAGCTTTTACCATACAAGCTGGTGGAGTCTGAGGCGTTCAAAAAATTTGTAGCTATTGGGCCACCGCAGTGGAAGGTACCCGGCCGAAATTTCTTTGCACAAAAGGCAATCCCCAACCTGTAATCTATTGTGCAAAAGGAAGTAATGGCATGTCTGGCACACAGTGTTGGGGCAAGGGTCCATCTGACCACTGATTCCTGGTCTGCAAAGCATCATCAGGGCAGGTATATCACCTACACTGCGCATTGGGTAAACCTGCTGACGGCTGCCAAGCATGGAATGCGTGGCTCTGCAGAGGAGTTGGTGACAATGCCACGACTTGCAAGCAGGCCTGCTGCCACCTCCTCTTCCCCTCCTACTCCATCCTCTTCCATAACCTCCTCGGCTGAGTCCTCTACTGCTGCTGCGTCTTGCTCCACATCAACGGCACCCCCCCAGCTCCCCAGGTACTGTTCCCAGGCTTACAGGACATCCTTAAGCAGGCCAGGAAGGTGTGTGGCCATTTCAGGCATTCCTACATGGCCATGGCGCACTTTTCCGATATCCAGCGGCGAAACAACATGCCAGTGAGGCGCTTGATTTGTGACAGCCCGACACATTGGAATTCAACACTCCTAATGTTCGACCGCCTGCTCCAACAAGAAAAAGTTGTTAACGAGTATTTGTATGACCGGGGTGCTAGGACAGCCTCTGCAGAGCTGGGATTTTTTTGCCACGTTACTGGACGCTCATGCGCAATGCCTGTAGGCTCATGCGTCCTTTTGAGGAGGTGACAAACCTAGTCAGTCGCACCGAAGGCATCATCAGCGACATCATACCATTTGTTTTCTTCCTGGAGCGTGCCCTGCGAAGAGTGCTGGATCAGGCCGTAGATGAGCGTGAAGAGGAAGAGGAAGAGTTGTGGTCACCATCACCACCAGAAACAGCCTTATCAGCATCGCTTGCTGGACCTGCGGCAACGCTGGAAGAGGATTGTGAGGAAGAGGAGTCAGAGGAGGAATGTGGCTTTAAGGAGGAGGAGGAAGACCAACCACAACAGGCATCCCAGGGTGCTCGTTGTCACCTATCTGGTACCCGTGGTGTTGTACCTGGCTGGGGGGAAGAACATACCTTCAGAGAGATCACTGAGGACGAGGAACAGGACATGAGTAGCTCGGCATCCAACCTTGTGCAAATGGGATCTTTCATGCTGTTGTGCCTGTTGAGGGACCCTCGTATAAAAAAGGCTGAAAGAGAACGACCTGTACTGGGTGTCCACGCTACTAGACCCCCGGTATAAGCAGAAAGTGCCTGAAATGTTACCGAATTACGGCAAGTCGGAAAGGATGCAGCAGTTCCAAAATCAATTAAAAAGTATGCTTTACACAGCGTATAAGGGTGATGTCACAGCACAACGGGAATCTAACAGGGGGAGAGATGAAAGTAATCCTCCTCGTCCCACGACCACGCCGGCAAGGACAGGACGCTTTACAGACGTGTTGTTGATGGAGGACATGCGGAGCTTTTTAAGTCCTACGCATCACCACAGCCCTTCGGGGTCCACCCTCAGAGAACGACTCGACCGACAGGTAGCAGACTACCTCGCCTTAACTGCAGATATCGACACTCTGAGGAGCGATGAACCCCTTGACTACTGGGTGTGCAGGCTTGACCTGTGGCCTGAGCTATCCCAATATGCGATAGAACTTCTGGCCTGCCCCGCTTCAAGTGTCCTGTCAGAAAGGACCTTCAGTGCAGCAGGAGGTATTGTCACTGAGAAGAGAAGTTGCCTAGGTCACAAAAGTCTAGATTACCTCACCTTTATTAAGATGAATGAGGGATGGATCCCGAAGGGATTGACAGTGGGCGATACATTCGACTAAAAAAGGTCTGATGAGGGGGACTACTTAACACACCACTCCTATCTGGTGGCAGATTAGATTGCACGTGCAGTGCCCCAAATTTGAAGTAGGAGGACCGACCAATCATCTTTTTCCATCTCCCGCTTCCTAAAATCGATGCCTTATATACACGTCCCCTGATAGGGGACGTAACAGGGATTAAACTGATAGGAGTGGTGTGTTAAGTAGTACTATTCCTATCTGGTGGCACATTAGATTGCACGCGCAGTGCCCCAAATTTGAAGTAGGAGGACCGACCAAGCATCTTTTTCCATCTCCCGCTTTCTAAAATCGATGCCTTATATATATGTCCCCTGATAGGGGACGTAACAGGGATTAAACTGATAAGAATAGTACTACTTAACACACTACTCCTATCTGGTGGCACATTAGATTGCACGCGCAGTGCCCAAATTTGAAGTAGGAGGACCGACCAAGCATCTTTTTCCATCTTTTTCCATCTCCCGCTTCCTGGGTGGAGGAAGAGTGACCTTCAATGAAATCAGTGAGGACAAGGAACGGGACATGGCTAGCTTGGTATGCAACCTTGTGCAAATGGGGAGTTTGCGGTTGTGCAAATGGACTGTTTGCGGTGCCTTAAACGGGGAGTTTGGTCTGTCACTGTGAAGCGGGCGTAACCCTTACACCACCTGATCGATACAACATCATACCTGATGTTTTAAAGCACGTTATTCCAAACAATTTAGGAATGTTAGGTGATTTATGCCCTTTATGGATTAAAACCAGACTCTGCATCAACTATGTAATTTTCCATGGGAGTTTTGCCATGGATCCCCCTCCGGCATGCCACAGTTCAGGTGTCAGTCCCCTTGAAACAACGTTTCCATCACTATTGTGGCCAGAAAGAGTCCCTGTGGGTTTTATTTTTTTTGTTATTTTTTTTTTAATTCTTTATTTTTGTTGTGCAAGTAATAACAATACATCTTACACTGCCACGACAGCACATGTAAGCATAGTTGTGACATAGTTGTGATACCGGAGAAACTGACGGAAGCCAAGCACAGAGAGATGGACACAGGTTTCTTCAGGAAGGAAGAGATTCTTTATTGGATCACCGATCGGGACTCAGAGGGACTAATGTCACCAAAATACAGCAAGTTCTGAGCCCCGGACAATAGTGCAGGCTCCTTATATAGGCATATAACTCCTCCCATATTAAGCTCCACCCGCACATTCTCTTAACCAATCAACACAAATAAGAATTAACTTCCTGTTTGACCGCATGGCTTGTCCAGCACAATGGAGGAGGGGGAATACTATATCCTGTATTCTTGCACATGCTCCGTACACTACTGATCGTATCTTGCCTCGTGCAACCAACTGATCGATACGTCAGCATATGCACGTACACATGCCACGTGGTAATCTCGGCCTACTAAATTTATTTTTACCGAGATTCCACCACATTCCCCCCTTTGATGCCTCTTGATATTTTACAATTACTTGAGGCATCACATAACCTTAGTTTTGCTTACACCGCAAGTTACCTTGAACCAGACCAGACTTATCTTATGATGTGAATCTTTTAACACTCATCTTCCTGCATTGGTTCTCCTTGATCTAGAGCCTTATATTTATATATCGCCATTATCTGTGCAGCAGCCTTCCTCTCTGCTATACTTCCTATCAGGCTTTGCACAGACCTAACTACTAAGGGTATAAGACACGGTAGGAGTAGACACAACAGTAAAATCAGTAGGACTCCACCTACCACTGCCTTAAGCCCTCCAAACCACTCATACCAGCTACCAAACCAACTACTTGGATTGTACCCTTTCCATACCTGAGTAGGCACATGCGCTAGTTTAACCATGTGGCTAGTAAGCTCAGCTATTGCTTGCCCTTCGTCATCTATTTGAAGACAGCAATTGCTTAGGTTAAACTTCCCACATACACCTCCCTCTACTGCCAAAAGGTAATCCAAGGCTAATCTATTTTGGTAGACTGCTGTCCTCATCCTGGTGTTATGCTTCGCTAGAAGATTGAGCGCTTGTGATGTTTCGTTAGTGATAATCTCAACCACCGCCTGTAATCTTATAATGCGGTTGAGCATATAAATAGGGGTTCTATAACCAAAGGTACCATCCTCAGCCCACGTGGCTGGCCCATAATAATCTATGATACGCTGGGGAGGCCATTCATTATCTTCCCAGGTGCCTATCTCTATGGGTCCCCTTTTCTTCCTATGATTCACATCATACACTTTAACACCTAAAGTCTCACCTGTTTCAATTGGTAACAAGAAGAAGGATGGTTTGAGCATACCCAACACACATGCCCCTTCCCAGTCCTGTGGCAGCTCCGAATAGGCTTTCTTACCACAGATCCAGTACAAATTTGCTGGGGCTCTCCAGGTAGATGTGATGGATAAATCAAACCACACGTCCTTTAAATTGGCGTATCTAGCAAACGGGTTAGATGGTTCTGAGACATTTGAAGCCGACCACCAAGTTGTATTCTTTGTATCATCATCATAAGCTTTTTGCCCTAGACAAGTTAATTCTCCTACAGAAGTATTATACATTATTCCTTTCCTTGCTATGCAAACATAACCTATGATGGAGGTCTTTAATCTCCACTCAGATTTACCTCTAACACTCATATGATAATCGGCTTGTGTAGATATTAATTGGTCAACTGCCTCAGAACCGGACATTACCTCCTTTGCTTCCCAAGGCCATTGGTCTCCCATGTTAGTACCTCCACACACATAGCAGTTGGTAACATTAAGACTACCGGCAATACTTTCAGCTAGGTCAATGAACAGGTTCTTAGCGTTATGGGGGATCTTATTATCTATACTCATCTCTTCGTAAAAGGAATGGTATACTTGATGAGTCTGGGAGGATACCGTATCAGTCTCTATTCCTATAAACAATAATGTCCCAGGATCTAAACCCGTCCCGTATATCTGAAACCCAAATAAATTTCCATACTTATCTAAGAACTTGTCGGGGTTATTAATAAGTATATGGACTGGGTTGCATTCCATAGACTTACAATATGGGCTAGTCGGCAACTTAGTCACTATCATGTCTTTGTCTACTGTCTGTCCCCAAGTCGCCCAGCCCACACAAGACCAATATGGACAAAAGTTATAGTCTTTATTTGGGCATCTAGGACTCACATATTTATTTTTGCTACTGGGACAAATGTATTTATCGTTAGACCCATACGTCCTCTCCCATCTAAGATCCCCACATACATTCCACGGCTTTCTACCACTCGATATCGCTTTACACGCATCAAATAGCAGAACACCCGAAGAATGTACGGATTCTAACACCGTCTTATTAATTAGGGTCCCCTGAGGATCTCCATTCCTGAGAGTCAACCAAATTGTACGAGGTTGATACTCTGGACTAAAGCACTTAGGTTCTCCTACTCCTAAATGGCACACACTATAGTCTATATTTAGGTATCTACATCTTGATACCTCTCCTTTACACTCGTATTGTGAATGCCAAATTAGGGTTTGGGAAATATGGTTACCTGTTCTCGTAGTCTTAATGCATACCTCACAGCTAGGAGTGTCGGTACCTCTACCTTCCTGAATATAAAAACACATGTAAATAAACACAATAAAAAGCACATCTTTCGCCGTCATCCTCAGTCTTCGTCCGTGCGATGGAACCTCAGCTTCCAGGATGTGAGGGCTGCAGGGAATGGAGTTCTGCTCGTCTTCACAGGTGTCCCTTCGAGACTTTCCTGGCTTATACACTATGTGATGGTAAGCGGACAGGCTTTATTATGGCCTTCTCACTCACACCTGTAACAATAAAATTTGTAATCCACAATAATTCCTCGTTACTCCGACTGAGTAGTGCGTTTCAACCGGATCTTGCAGGGATTCTCTGGATCTGCTGTAACTTGCCAAGAATCGACTGCTGCTGGCTTAACCCTGGAGTGATGTATCCACGGAGTCACTTCTGCTACTTTTATCGCTGTAGGGGTAGACAAAAGAACAACATAAGGACCTCTCCACTTGGGCCCTAACGGTACATTATTCCACTCTTTAATCCACACTTGGTCTCCTGGATGATAACTATGAACAGGGGGATAAATATTCACAGGTAATCTATCTTGTACCCATTTCTGTACCTCCTCCATAGTCTTACCCAACTCTACAACCTGCTGCCAGGTAATTCCTTCTCCCAACTGACTCAAATCCCCCCTTAAGTTACCAAGTACGGGAGGTGGTCGCCCATACATAATTTCAAAAGGAGAGAGGCCCATCCTTCTGGTAGGGGTACTGCGGATTCGCAATAAAGCTATAGGTAAGAGAACGTTCCACTTAAGTTGGGTTTCCTGACACATTTTAGCCAACTGGTTCTTTATAGTTCTATTCATTCTCTCTACCTTACCAGAACTCTGGGGTCTATATGCAGTATGAAGCCTCCACTTTATACCAAGCATATGAGTCAGTTGTTGTAGGCACTGGTGAACAAAAGCTGGACCATTGTCCGATCCTATAGAACAGGGTAGTCCATATCGGGGTATTATTTCTCGTAGCAGGAATCTCACAACTTCTCCTGCTTTCTCTGTACGAGTAGGACATGCTTCTACCCAGCCTGAATAGGTGCACACAATTACCAGCAGGTAACGATGTCCACCCGATTTAGGCATCACTGTAAAGTCTATTTGTAGATCGGACATGGGGAGTCCCCCCATAAACTGGACTCCTGGTGGCTTTACTGGTCCTTGTCTTGCATTATTCTTAGCACACGTTACACATCTGCGTACAATGGCCTGAGTCAAGTTGGACAATCTTGGTATGTAGAAATGTTTTCTAAGAGATTTCTTCAGTACTGTCTCTCCCAGAATTTGTCCCGTTATGATAATTTTGGACAATTTCTACCGCTAGCGATGCTGGTATAACTATTCTTCCATCTTCTAGCTGATACCACTTGTTCTCCAGATACTTTCCCGGTTCAGTCTTTAACCACTCCTCTTCTTGAGCTGTATAAACTGGAGTCCATTGGGACAGTGGAGTTGGTATAAGAGCAGCTATATGCCCCACATACTCCTGTCTTCCTGATTCAGCAGCATGCTTAGCTGCACTATCTGCCATCCGATTTCCCTTGGTTACATCACCATCTCCTCTCAGATGCGCTCGACAATGTATGATACCGACTTCTTTCGGTTCCCACACTGCTTCCAATAGTTGTAGGATTTCGGCTGCGTATTTGATTTCTTTGCCTTCTGAATTCAGTAGTCCTCTTTCTTTATACAAAGCTCCGTGGGCATGAGTGGTTAAGAACGCATACTTAGAGTCCGTATAGATATTCACTCTTAAACCTTCAGCCAATTGTAACGCTCGTGTTAGTGCTATTAATTCTGCCTTTTGTGCTGATGTTCCTTTCGCCAGTGGCCGAGCTTCTATCACCTTGTCTATTGTTGTCACTGCATATCCTGCATAGCGGATCCCTTCTTTCACATAACTACTGCCGTCGGTATAATATTGAACATCGGGGTTCTGGATGGGAAAATCACGAAGATCTGGTCTACTTGAAAATACTTCATCCATTACTTCCAAACAATCATGTTGACTTTCAGTAGGTTGTGGCAAAAGGGTAGCTGGATTTAAGGTGTTTACAGTCTCTAAATGCACTCTTGGGTTTTCACACAACATTGCTTGATACTTGGTCATACGGCTGTTACTAAACCAATGATTTCCTTTGTAATCCAACAACGTCTGTACTGCATGTGGGACTCGTACATAAAGTTCTTGACCCAGAGTGAGTTTATCGGCTTCAGCTACTAGCAGGGCGGCTGCAGCTACGGCTCTTAGACAAGGTGGAAGTCCGCTGGCCACTGCATCCAGTTGCTTAGACATGTAGGCAACAGGTCTTTGCCATGATCCCAAGTACTGTGTCAATACTCCCACAGCCATTCTTCTTTGCTCGTGTACATATAAGTAGAATGGTCGTGTGTGATCAGGTAGACCTAATGCTGGGGCACTCATCAAAGCCTTCTTCACATCTTCAAATGCCGTTTGCTGTTCTTGGGTCCATAAGAAGGGGTCGTGCTCTGTACCTTTGATGGCTGCGTACAGAGGTTTTGCTAGTATCGCATAGCTGGGAATCCATATCCTACAGAAGCCTGCTGCCCCCAGGAATTCTCGCACTTGTCTTCTATTCTTGGGTATTGGTATTTGGCAGACAGCTTCTTTTCTCTCTGGCCCCATAATTCTTTGACCTTCAGAGATATGGAATCCCAGATACTTGACAGTTGGCAAACACAACTGAGCCTTCTTTCTAGACACCTTGTATCCTGCCTTCCAGAGAATGTGTAGTAGATCGTGCGTTGCTTGCTGACATTTTTCTTTTGTAACTGCTGCTATCAACAAGTCATCTACATATTGTAACAATACACATTCTCCTGGGATAGACTCGAAATCCAGTAAATCTTGACTTAGAGCTGAACCAAATAGGGTAGGTGAATTTTTAAACCCTTGGGGCAGTCTTGTCCAAGTCATCTGGCGTTTTGAGCCCGTTACAGCGTTCTCCCATTGGAAAGCGAAAATACATTGACTTTCTGCGGCAATTCGGAGGCAAAAGAAGGCATCTTTGAGATCTAAGACTGTGAAGTAAGTAGCCCCGCCCGGAATTAAAGCTAGCAGGTTATATGGATTGGGTACAACTGGATGTATACTAACAACCGCATCATTGACTGCTCTCAAGTCCTGCACAGGTCGATACTCATCTGTACCGGGCTTTTGAACAGGCAGCAATGGGGTGTTCCAGGGGGAAGTACAGAATTTTAGGATACCATACCGTATGAATTTATCCAGATAGGATTGGATGTTCTTCTTAGCCTTCTGTGGGATGTGGTATTGTCTTAGGCTCACTGGATAAACCCCAAGTTTCAGTTCAATTTTTATAGGTGGAATATTGCGGGCCAGTCCTGGTGGGTTGTTCTCTGCCCAAACTCCTGGTATGTTAAACAATGTCTCATCACTCCTAGGGTTTTGGCTAGTCAACACTGTATAAAGTCGCCACTCTTCTTCCTTTGGTACGGATAAAGTCATAATACCTGAGGGTCCATTAAACTTTAAAGATGTTGTTCCATTTGGTAGGAACGTAATCTGCGCTTGTAATTTTGATAGCATATCACGTCCCAGCAATTGGACTGGACATTCAGGCATATAAAGGAATTGATGTTTTACTACGTGGCCTCCCAATGTACAGAGTCGACTTTTAAGAACCGGTTTTTCAGCACTTCTTCCAGTTGCTCCTATCACAGTAATAGTCCTTCCAGATGGAGGAGCAACCAGATTAGTCACCACTGAATGTTCAGCACCAGTGTCGATCATGAACGCACTCCTTTTCCCCCCTATTGATACATCGACCATAGGCTCCGCTCGACCAAGGGGGATGGAGCCCGGTCGGTATCAATAGTCCTCCATGACCGTGTCAGCCAATCCTACGAAGTCCCTACCTTCTCTATCGCGGGACCTTTGCGCTGCTGGAATATACCTGTCTTCCCTAACACTTCCTCTGTTCCCATTACTCCCTCTATAACCATTACTCCCTCCGGGGCCTCCTCTACCTCTCGCTCTGCCTCTAAAGTTTCCGTAACCTGTCCTAGGTCTGTCTCTCTCAGACTGTTCCCTTCGCGGGCACTCATTTCTCCAATGCCCTTCTTCCCTACAGTAAGCGCACTGATTTTTACTTAGAGGTTCCTCATTCCATCTACTATCGCCTCTATCTGGGCCCCGTCTATCTACGCCTGCGATCGCTACCGCTAGCATATCAGCCTTTTTACGCATCTTGCGCTCTTCCTCTTTCTTACTTTCTGTATCCCTATTCATATAGACCTTATTTGCTACCTCCATTAGTTGGGTGATGGACATACCTGCAAACCCTTCTAACTTTTGTAGCTTGCGCTTAATATCTCCGTATGCTTGGCTGACAAAGGCGGAGTTAACCATTCGGGAATTGTCTGCGTCTTCCGGATTAAAGGGGGTATACAAGCGGTATGCCTCCAATAATCGGTCATAAAAGACACTGGGCGCTTCATCGCTTTTCTGGATCACCTCAACTGTCTTCGACATGTTAATGGCTTTCTTTCCTCCGGCTTTCATGCCAGCAATTATAGCGTCTCTATAGGCTCTGAGTTGAACCATATCAGCACCATTTACGTTCCAATCGGGATCAGTGTTGGGATAATGTGTTGCGGCCCATGCTGCTGGATTAGCTTGATTCAAAGCACGGACTCTATCTTCTAATGCTTTAATGGCTGCTTGATTTATTCTTGTCCTTTCCTCATTGTTAAATAAAGTCATTAATAACTGCTGGCAATCAGCCCATGTCGGATTATGCGTCTGTACTATTGAGGTGAACAGATCAGTCATGGCTTGTGGTTTCTCAGTATACGAGGAATTATGGGTCTTCCAGTTTAAAAGGTCGGTAGTGGTAAATGGGACATATACGAAGACTGGGTCAGCGTGTGCCATTTGACCTGCGGCATCGATATAAGCTGACCCGGGATTTAGGCGAAGAGGCATCTGATAGTGCTTTAATTGTTGGGCACCAGTCAACTGTCGGGTTTGGATGGGGCTACGTAGAGAGGCGTCAGTCATGGGTTCCGGTCGGGGAGAGATAGGGTATGGGGATGTGGGAGGTTGGTTTTGGGAAAAGGTCGTAAATAAAACACTTCGAGCCGAGCTAGATGAAGCTTGACCGGAAGTCTGAAGTGGCGCCAAATCAGGATATTCGTTTTTAATGGGGGTGGGTTCTGGTTCCGGAAGGGGAGATTTAGTACGAGGGGGGGTGGATCCTGTACTGGAGGAGGAAGCGGAAGTGGATGAGGGTAATGAGGGGAGGGGTGCAGGGCTTCCTGCGTTTGCGTCACTTCTTCTTAACGGAAAGTAAGGGGGCGGCAAAGGGATCTCGGACTCAGGGGGCGTGTCCAAAATGGGCCTAACACCAGTCCTAGTGGACGAACAAGTCCTAGCTACCATGAGGCGACACTGCTCCTCGTGGCATGTCTGGAGCCATTTTGGCGAGTCATTTACGGCCTGTCTCCAACAGTCAATATAAGGAAACTGGCCGTAAAGTTCAGGCCTACCTGATACAGCCACGTGTAAGCGCTGTACCAGAGTTAGATCCAAACTGCCACGTGGCGGCCATGCCGCAACCAAAGTAGGCCACTCCCTAGTGCACAAAGTAACTAAACGCACAGGAGACATCTTAACCCCAAAATCACAAGTTTTGAATCCCTTTTTAAAATTCTTCACCATACAACCTAAGGGATCCGGAATCGTTGACTGCGACGCACCCATACTTAACAATGGAACGTCGTCGACAACGAATACTATACACGCGTACTATTCAACAGTCACACCCGTTTCCTCTGGCAACAGCACCACGTGGTACGGTTACCAAGTGAAACGTACACAATAACAATAAACACTCAGGGAATTCCCGTACACACACAGCTGTTACACCAGTCACTATATAATCAATATTATGCCCTTTGGCGTAACTATACAGTCACCCACGCTATAATTCTCTATATACGAATTACCCGTCTATAACACACCCCAGTAACATCGTCTTTTACAAATAGCGGTTACAGTACGGTTAGCATAGGTCAAAGCACAAGTTAAGGTCACAATACAATTATTAGTGGTTATGGTGTTAAACATGCAATGGACGACAATGATTAGTACTTATATACAGTGTCAGTAAATATACAGGGTTATGGTACCGTGCACTATAATACAGCAACACACTATTAACACTCTCGCTAGACGGCTGAGCTCGCGCTATCTAACAAGATATACACTTTACTAAACAATCGCTAACACATTTACAATTCCCAACTAAACTATTGGCCAGTACCTTGAATGGACTACCTAAAAACAATCTACATACGTTTTGGTTAGCCACACTGCCCAATCACCACATATATAGCGAGCTAGAGAACCGAATTTACACAGACGCCTCTTAGTCGCACTATACAACGAGCTAGAGGACCGAATTTACACAGACGCCTCTTAGTCGTACTATCAAAAGTCTAGTGGGTTCCAAATTTACACGCCTTCCCACTTAGCCCAGATAGGATGAGAACTAGCGAACCGGATTTACACAGACGCCGCTTAGTCTCCCGGTCCCTCCGACCTAGCGAACAAAATATACACCCTAGAACGCTAGTCTAGACAAGACACCGGTGTCCGGCTAGGGCTTATTTTACACCAGAGCGCCCCGCCTGACTAACCAAATCAAACGGTCTGACTAAAGAGCGTTCGATCGAGCGGTGCGCCTTCGCTCCTTCCCTCCGACAGAGGGGACAGATACACAGATTCAAAACCCCTTTGGGCCTACCGCACAATCGGTATACCCCTAGTGGGTCCTGCCGTCTAAAACAGCAGTTGTCTTACCTCCTCGTTCCTGAACCTGAGTTCACACTCATCGACGGGGACACCCCAGCACTTCTCACGTAGAGGCCGATGATCTCCTGGACAACAGACCAGTGGCGCCGAGACGAAGGGAGGTCCACGCAGAAGTTCAGGGGTGCAGCCGTAGAGAACGTGGGCAAAGATAGACCGTCTCACGCCTCTGCCTCTCAGCTACCGTTGAACGATGAGCTTCCCGGCCAATGCACCAAATGATACCGGAGAAACTGACGGAAGCCAAGCACAGAGAGATGGACACAGGTTTCTTCAGGAAGGAAGAGATTCTTTATTGGATCACCGATCGGGACTCAGAGGGACTAATGTCACCAAAATACAGCAAGTTCTGAGCCCCGGACAATAGTGCAGGCTCCTTATATAGGCATATAACTCCTCCCATATTAAGCTCCACCCGCACATTCTCTTAACCAATCAACACAAATAAGAATTAACTTCCTGTTTGACCGCATGGCTTGTCCAGCACAATGGAGGAGGGGGAATACTATATCCTGTATTCTTGCACATGCTCCGTACACTACTGATCGTATCTTGCCTCGTGCAACCAACTGATCGATACGTCAGCATATGCACGTACACATGCCACGTGGTAATCTCGGCCTACTAAATTTATTTTTACCGAGATTCCACCACAGTTGTACATTTGTATGACAGTTTGGTCTCTGCACATTTTTTAAAATATAAAGATAAACAATCTGATAAAGCACGTTTGCTGCAGGTCTCGTTTTAGCATTTAACGTTTCACAAAGAAAAGAGGTAATAGACGTGACCTGCATAAAATAATGATTAGTACTCTATTTAACTTAACAGTTAACAACTATATGTGTGTTATAAGTGTAGCTGTCAACATGGCTGCTCTCAAGTTTGAATGTCGCTAAACAAGCCACTTATATATAAAAGAAGTGAGGAGATGTCTCGGTGCTACTCTGCGAGCTATGCATTAAATAACAAATGGCTATAGCAGAAAAAAATGTGTGTTAGCAGGCTAATTAAACATTAGGTTCAGTACAAATTAACAATCTAACTGAGTAAACAGGCTAGGGTCAATTGTGACATGAGATTATGTGGTGAATTCAAGCTTTAAAACATATATACTGTTGTAGCTTTGATACCGCTGGGCTAGCAGTCTGGAGTCAGAGTCCCTGTCCGGTGACTGATCTCGGCCTGCAGCCATCTCCCAGAGTTATGAGGCTAGCCAATTCCCTGGTTGGGCACCTGTTCAACATACGTGCAATGTCCCCTGCAGCAATCCATGCTGTTGGTTGAGAGCGAGGTACTCCCCAGGCCCCAGGCCTGTTCCAGAGCCTGCACCTTGTTACCACTAACTTGGGTCTTCTTGGAGTCCAAGTTGTTCCCATCCGGGAAGTTACAGGGAGCTGTACCATGTTGGCTTCGACTTGTTCTCTCCTGCATGCGTTGTCTGTGCTTTGGGGGTATTCCCCGGGTGACTCTAGGCCCAGGAAGGCATAATGTAGCGTGGTGTGTCGTTAGTGCGGTCGGAATGCCTTTATGGGGTCTCTCTTTCCTCTTCTCTGTTAGCGTTTGCTGTCTTGCCTGCTTTCTCGCCCGTGGCGGCGCCGCAGGAGGCACTCGGTTCATCAGCACCTGTAGGTTGGCCCATAGTTTTTCAAAGGCTGCATCGTGCTTCAAAGTGATCCAGCGCTACAATAAGGTCGGCCGGATTTTGCACCCACGTTGGAGACATAGGCGCATCCGCCATCTTAGGTGTCTCTGTATAGTGTTTCTTTTGTTGTGTAGGCGGCTCACAGCGATCCGGGGGAACCTTAGCATGCGACCCAGCGGGGACCGGGCTGACCCCCACCGGCCCAGAGGGGGAGAAAGCGAGACCTACGCTGCCTGCAAGTCGAGTGGTGGACAGGAGACCGGCCGCGTCTCCCGCCCGGTGTCTAGTAGTAGGCCGCAAGGCGCCCTCTTCACCACGGGTGTGTTTCGCCATCGGGTTTTCACACCGATGCTGCCTGATTGCTTCTGAGTCAAGGTAGGTCCTTGTTGGGTGGTGTTGTGGTGTAGATTGCCGTTTTTTTTGCAGATATATGCTTTAGGGTTGAGGAGCTCCCTCACCCTGCGTCCTGTTCAGGCAGCAGCCAGGCCCCGCCCCCTCCCCTGTGGGTTTTAAAATTTGCCTGCCCATTAAATCTATGGCGGTTCGCCCTATGTCTATGCGGAAGTTCGCGTTCGCCATTCGCGAACCGAAAATTTTATGTTTGCGACATCACTAAGTGTCAGTGATTTATTATGCTTAACTCCAATGATAGTGTTTGGCTGGATTTAACCTTACACTAAGACCCAGAGCAAGAGATGGCACAAAACATTTTATGTGACCAGTCTCGGAGATATATATTTCTCAATACTGGTGCAGTGCTTTGCAAAAAAAAAAAAACAATATTTAATCATGCATATTATTTTATGTGAACAGTCTTAATATTCTTGCAGAGAAGTTTAAATTGCTGTTGTAGATGATCATGGTCTACTCAGAGCTCTGTGTGTTAAAGGAACACACACTCCAAGAAACATAACTACTAGAGTGTGTGGTAGTGGTTATGGAGCCAAATGTGCCATAGCACCCGTCATTCTTATTGGTGAAACCGTTTTAGGTCTTCCGGGCACCACTCACTGTCTCAACTTCATCAGCAAAAGAGCCAGAAGCTCCCGATCAGTCAACCAATGAGCTAGGTCCGGCCCAGCTTCTTATTCTTTGGCTGACGTAGTGGAGGCAGGGAGCATCACCTAGCATACCCCAGGTAAGAAGACAAGCCATTCTAAAATGATTTGACAATTTACAAAGTGAGCACCATATCTGCTACAGTGTGTTGTAGTTGTTATGGTGCTTAATGTGTTCCTTTAACATGTTTTTTTTAAAGGGGTTTTATGGATATCTTTCCAGCTGATTTAAAATGTATCTGTTTTTAGGAGCTATAATAAAATACTATACTAATCAATAAAGGGAGATAAAAGTCCATATCTTATTGTTCGACCTTTACAACTGAATGTAGTACTTTTACATAAAAGGTAATTTTATTAAGTTTGTTTGTGTTTGCAAACTCTAAATGTTAAAAGGTACACTCTAAAGTTATAAATAACATATTTATTTACAACGTTAGAATGCTCCTTTAAACCTTGTCACACTTGGGGGGTGGGGGTATAAACAGAGTAGCTATTTCAGTACATGACACTGAAGTTCTCTCTCTGAAGAGGTTGAAGACTTGTCCCCAAAGAGAGAGCAGTTTTTGACATACCACCAATTTAGTATACTGTAGCTTTGCCCTAACAGTTTCTCCAGAACAATTTAGAATAAGAGGACAAAATATGTGACAATCACACCAGTACCAAATGAAAACAAAACATGAAGAATCCATTAGGAATGATATATACAATGAAAAGGTTCACCTATATCATTTGCTATTTTGATGTAAATGTTTCTTCTCTCTCCAAGTCCACATATTGTGAATTTCTTTTCCTGAAACAAATGAAGAGGAAATAGCAGATTTAATGTGGTTGTGAGTGCTGTTATCAGGACTGAGTCATGAGATAAGTAAATTACTTAAGATCGCAACCTTTCCTAACAAATGGTGACTAAACATGCATTTATAATAAGCACATGACCTTAATTTCTATTGTCATTGAAGGTTGCAGAAAAAAATATATATTATATTTCCCCATGATAAATGATCTCTGATAAACCCTGTGTAATTGATTTTTTATAAACCCTGTTCATGTTCTTACATTTAGGTCTGATATGTACACTTCTAAATTACTTATGTTTCTAATGCTATCAATTTCATCCATCAGCAACAACACAATAAAATACTTGTTTGTAAAAATTAAGTCTGTCTCACCCTCCTACACCTGTGGTGAAGCTGTGCCCGAATACGTCCATTCTGGAAAAAGATCTACAAAATTATTGAAAAGTTCACTGACGTCCAACCCCCCTTCAGCCACCTTGTTCATAACCTCAGAAACATCAAAAACCTGTTTCGAGTAAAGAACTATCAACTACTAATGGACATTCCCAAAGCAGACGAAGCAGCATTCCAACCACCCTCTGACGTCTCTAGCACGGGTCTGAGTCTGGTCTGCCGATATTTTGTGTATCTTCTGGGGAGTAGTACCAATTGGTCAGGATTTTGCAGTTAACCTCCTGGTATCTCATGTATAGTGTGAGTTTGTGAGAGAGGATAAACATATTGGTCTTGAAAGTCATGTGAAGTGAATATTTCCAATAGGCCTGGAACCTCAGGGGTGACTGTGGTGGTCCTTGTAGAAGTATCTGGGGTTTCAAGGTAAGGCCAAACAGTAAGGGCAGGGCCGGATTTATCCTTCTTGCTGCCACAAGGCCAGTTTTCTCAATACACCATATATATATATATATATAGTGCATTGAGGAAACTGGCCTTGGGGCCATAATACACACACATATATATATATATATATATATATATATATATATATATATATTGTGTGTCATCAGCGTAATGATACCTTAGGCCATGTCGCCTAATGATGCCCCCCAGTGGTAGCAAGTAAATTACGAATAGCATGGGAGACAAGAAGGATATATCTCAGTTGTATGTAGGAAATTATACAATGTATTAATGACTCTCATCTAGTGCATATACATTATGAAAATATAAGGAATTACAAACACAACTGCATACGAATAAGCAGCCTGAAAGATTTCACGATAATAAACATCAGAAAACAGAAAATCTCCTTTTGCTCTTTTGTTTTCTTGGTTTCTCATTCGCCCCTTTTTACCCCTATTGTTTGTGGCTTTTGTTTTCTATATTGTCTCTGTGGTCTATCCTTGTTCCTCGTATGTACCCATGTCTCAGCTGTGTCATTTTCCCTGACATTTGTCCCTCATATTTTTCTTTGACCCACCTTGTCCCTTCAATAACCTGAAAAAGTCTGGTAATTTACTGACCCTGTTGGCCTTTATCACAAGTGTTACTAGACGGTGGCTTTAGGGACAGAAGGGAAGCAATGGGGTAAATTAAGATTGGGTGAGCCCACATTTAGTAATGTTTAGTTATGCACCAAAATACACCACTGCTTGGCATATGAACATAACTACTACTGTGAAATGTAGGTCTTGAGTGACTTAATACATTTATAAAAATGTGATTACATTTTAGTGACCTCTGTAAATAAATCATTTAAAAGAACATGTACCAGTGTATACACCTCCCCAATGTGGTCACAGCAAAAGAAATGAGTAATATTACCAATATATAACTTGACTGTAATACAGACAGCGTAGAGCTTGATAGGGATATGGACTAAGACAAAAAAGAAATAAAAAACAACATAGTGCAAACTGTATAATGACTGATGGAAAGTAAATGAACATATGACTCTCACTCACATGCTCCAGAGCCGTACCAGGCTCTGTAGATCAGGCTCAGGGGTGCCAAATACTGGCTAGCGATCCAGATAATTCAAGTAGATGGGACTCCAGAAATGAGTACAAAATATTTATTGTATAAAAATATATTAAAATTATATTAAAAGTATATACACTACTGGGCACTATGGGGAGGGAACCCAAAACAATCAATGATGTAACATGAAACAAAATTGGAGTTCCACTTACCCCTATTACTATAGTAGCCCAGAGTGAAAGAAACACATAAAATAACAAATAACAAATGTTATAGATGCAAGCAGACGCGTTTCGGCTAGCAGCCTTCCTCCAGTGCTTGTCTCCATGTTCTATTCAGTCTTCTTTTATAAGTCCCATCTATGCCGTTCAGCTGGATTCAATTTCGTGCCGGCGTCGTGTCACTTCCGGTTTTGCGAGTGACGTCACTTCCGGTTTTCGGACGGCTGGAACGCACGCTGAAACGCAGCGTTGGGGATACAGGTTGCTCTTAACTTTAATACTTGATTCCCCATAGCAACCATGCGTTCCATATTTGCACAATACAGTAACAGAATTAAGAAAATATAAAAAAGGTGGTTAATATAAAATATATATAATGCAAACTCTAATTAACCATTTTCAATCTCAAACCATATTTAATACCAAATTCAAACCATTTTCAATCCATTTTCATATGGAGAGAGATTTAAAGGTATACAGAACAAATTCCTTTGTAAAAAACCATTGAAACACATTCATTAAACAGATCAATATATGACCTTGCAAGGTCTCATCTATAGAAAGCAATTAGATAGAGCGCAGGTGGAACCTCCAGTATCTATGTAAGCAAATGCAAAAGAGAAAAAAGATAAAAATATGATAATACATTTTTTTTATTTTTTTTTATAATAAAAAATTTTGGGGGAATAAATTTTATAAAAAGTGAATAAACTCAAAATCTAAATTCAGTCCCCTCGGGGACAGGGTGTTCACATCGAAGATCCACTTGCCCTCTATCTTAGCCAATTCCTTAACGTTATTCTCACCCCTCCAATTTTTGAATTTCTTAAAAATAACAGTATATGATAACAATGAAGGATCACTACCATGTTTTTCAGTGAAGTGTGCAGATACACTATGTTTCATATACCCCCTCTGGATGTTCCCCACATGCTCCGCAACCCTGGTTTTAAAGGCTCTGGTGGTCATCCCAATATACTGCAGACCACATGGGCACCAGAGGAGGTATATGACATTAGTGGAATTACAAGTTAGAACCTGATGGATTTTGAATGTACGATTGGTGGAATGTGAGGTGAATTCTGTCTGTTTTTGTTTGCCAAATAAAGTTCTCTTACAGGCCAGGCAGGATTTGCAGGGATAAAAACCCTTTTCTAATCCAAAAAGGTTTTTTCCTGCCACTTTGTCCCTGATACAACTTGTAGTTAGATGCTGTTGTAGGTTTTTAGCCCCTCTGTAAATAATCCGTGGTTTATCACCAATAATTCCCCTCAAATTAGGATCAGATTTAAGGATACGCCAATATCGGTTAATAATGTGCTTAATTTGCTTGGCATCCTCACTATAATTTAAAATGATTGGTACTTGATCACCATACTTCCTCTCCTCACTAGACACCTTTTTACTCCGTATCATATTACGATCCTTCTTTTTAATAGAATTAATACATCTGTCCAATTCTTTAGCGTCATAATTTTTCTCTATAAACCTATCCCTCAAACAGGCTGCCTGTTCCTCAAACACTTCAACATCACTGCAATTTCTGAATAACCTAAGGAACTGACCCTTAGGGACACCTTTGAGCCAAGAATGATAGTGGCAACTGGACGTTTCAATGTAGCCGTTAACGTCGACCTTCTTAAAGAAAGTCTTGGTCTTTATAGCCTCATTGTCTACATAGATATTTAAGTCCAAAAAATTGATGTTCGATGAACTATACTCACTAGTTAATTTTATGTCAGGATGCTGAAGGTTAAGAAATTCCAAAAATGGCCGCAACGATTCCTCATCACCGCGCCAAATAAAGAAGATGTCGTCTATAAAACGACGATAAAGGACCAGGTTTCGCGCCCAGCCGCCTTCTTCCGTTAAAAACGGGTTCTCCCAATGCGCCATAAATAAATTGGCGTAGCTGGGCGCGAACCTGGTCCCCATCGCACTCCCCTTAAGTTGCAAAAAATTTTTTGCGTCAAACCAAAAATAATTGTTACAGAGAATTAGTCTAATTCCATCTAGGATAAACTGTATCTGCAATTCTTTCAGTTCACTATGGTTTTTAAGAAAAAATTTGATTGCTTCACAACCCGACAAATGTGGTATACTTGTGTACAAGCTTGAGACATCACAGGTCACCAATAACATATTATTATCCCAACTTATCTCTTCAAGAAGATCCAACAGAGACATAGAGTCTCGTAAGTAGGATGGTTGTGAGATTACCAGGGGTTGTAGTTGTTTGTCTATATATTCTGACAAATTACTCAATAGTGACCCCACCCCCGACACGATAGGTCTGCCGGGTGGGTTTTCCTCACTTTTATGTATCTTTGGCAGGGTGTAGAATACCGGGGTCCTCCCTGTGACAGAGTCCAAATATTGGAACTCGTCCTTGTTAAGGATTCCCAGTACTCTACCCCTGCCTAAAAGAGATGAATATTCCTTTCTAATCTGCCCTATGGGGTCGCTCTTTAGTTCTTTATATGTACTTAAATCATCCAATTGCCTATAGATCTCCTTCATATATTGTTCTCTACTCTGGATGACCACCCCACCCCCTTTGTCGGCGGGTTTTATGATTATTGTTTTGTTAGTCTGAAGTTCTTTTAATGCTTTCCTTTGATGAAAATCCATATTATCCCTTTTATATTTCCTCTTATTATTATTATTTAGTTTTCTCACATCCTCCATAACCAAGCGCTCAAATACCCTCATTCCTCCATTGATCAAATGCCTCGGAAAAAATGTCGAAGTTTTTTTAAGTTGGGTATGATGGAACTCTTGGGGGCCTTCTAGGGACTCTGAGGGGGATAACTTATCAAAGAATAATTTAATGCACATTTTCCGTGTAAATTTGTTTATATCAATAAACGTATCGAATGGCTTATTAAATTCTGATGGGACAAATTTAAATCCCTTTCTTAAAACTGAAAAAAAAAAAAAATCATTTGAACAGTTTTTGTTTTTTTTCTAACAGATTGTGAATATTTAAAATGTTGATCCAAACAAATAAAATCAAGGCCTTAGTGTCTTAAAATGCTGGACATTCTCAATAGTAGCCCTAAAATATTGGAACTGATGGGCTTTAAAAGCATATCATATCGACTGAATACACGCTAAGCCTCTTAGGTGCTGAAACAAAATAGATTTATCTCATGGATACTCTGGTCCCAGGGGGGCATAATTAACTGTTAGGTAATTATAATTTCTTGTGTTTTTTTGTAGTTCTTACACGGCAAGAGATGTTTAGTGGAATGATTTTACATTTTTTACAAGTTAGTTTTGTTTTATGTAAATTGATTAGTTAATTGTTTAGATTCTAAACTAATTTTAATGTATTTTTTTTTTTTTTTTTATAAATGTATTCTATGAAATGAAAAGTTTAGAGTATGAGGCTAAATATGATGCACTTAGTGCAGTATAATTATTGAAAGGACACTGTCCAGGGGTAGGCAACCTTTGGCACATGTAGTCCACAACATCTGGAATGCCGAAGGTTGCCTACCATTGCTCTAGACAGACAGTCTAGACACTATTACTACTACAGCACGCTATAGCGATTAGGATACCCCGAATCCCTAATGTGCCATCTGACAGTAATCTGTCATACAATTTATGAATAGTGGGACACATACCATTCTGTGTTGGGTGCTCACAGGTATTCCAGTCTGAGTTGGTCTGAAGCAGCAGTTCATACTTCCATATTATCATAACACAGAATAAGCAGTATTTATTGACTTAGAATGTCAGCCAGTAAATACTGTTTGAACCTAGTAGGAGTTAGAAAACTCATAAACCACCTTGTTTCCTATTGATCATCCAGATGAATTTTAATACATTACATTGCTATTTCCTTAGGCCTATCAAGCATGTATCTGAATACAGTACAGACCTTGGAGTGTAACATCCTATGGCCATAATGGGACCAGTCTGTTCAGATAATCAATTTCACATGTGGATTTCCAAAAATAGATTTTTTTTTTCCAGGCATAAGTTTTATATAATGCAAATAATACTATGTGCCCATACTCACTCAGATGACCATGTAATACGTGTAATATTCTACACTTTGATGTGGTTTACACTTAAATGGCCAGTGGAGTGATACTAAAAACCTCCAGTTATTTAAATGTGCATAGGTATTTGGGATAGTGAGCAAGTAACCTTTTTCTTTGGTTTTGATTGTATGTATTGGGGCTGATGTGTGCTACAGTCATTGCTGCTACCCAGGAGTAGTGGAAGTTTGAGCGCAGGACTTATTTCAGTATATTTGCATTTGCTTTTGTATTACACAGCCATGTTATGATGCTGCCGCCTATCCCATGTGTTCCTGTTAATAAGTATGTAGGGGTTTAGAAAAATACCACTGTTTTATTAAATGTTTATGGGCTATTTATTGATTTAAATAAATGTTGTGCTAATATTTTTTCAATCAACAATGTGCTTGCTAGTGAAAGGGTTAATGGAAGGTCTTAGTACACGTCTTGATTTAGTTTTGAAGTACGACCACTTTGTTGAGCCTTACATTGTTACTAGGGAGTATTGGAAACTCCAATGCATCAAGTGGGGGGAAATAGAGACACCTAGAGTTGCACATAACTACCGTATATACTCGAGTATAAGTCGAGTTTTTCAGCACATTTTTCGTGCTGAAAAACCCCAACTCGACTTATACTCGAGTCAATGTCTGTATTATGGCAATTAACATTGCCATAATACAGACAGGGGGCTGTGTCGGAGGGGGCTGGCAGGAAGCTGTTACTTACCTCTTCTGCAGCTCCTGTCAGCTCCCTTCTCCTTCACGCCGGTCCGGTCAGCTCCCTCTGCAAGTCCCAGTGTAAAGTCTCGCGAGAGCCGTGGGGTCATAGCGCGGCTCTCGTGAGACTTACAGTGGGACTTGCAGAGGGAGCTGACCGGCGCGGAGGAGGAGGGAGCTGACAGGAGCTGCAGGAAAGGTAAGCGCTCTCTGCCAGCCCCCCTCCACTGAACTGCCAATGCCACTGGACCACCAGGGAGTGAGAGCCCCCTCCCTGCCATGTATCAAGCAGGGAGGGGGGACGAAAAAATATAAAAATGTAATAAAATATTAATAAAAATAAATAATAATAATAAAAAAAATTACTAATAAAAAAAACTAAATATTAAAATAATAATTTTAAAAATAATAATAAAAATGCCCACCTCCCACCAAGGCTCTCATCACACCCACACACTGCGCTCATACACACACACACTGCACTCATACACACACTGCATTCATACACACACACTGCACTCATACACACACTGCATTCATACACACACTGCATTCATACACACACTGCATTCATACACACACTGCACTCATACACACACACTGCACTCATACACACACACACTGCACTCATACACACACACTGTATTCATACACACACACACTGCACTCATACACACACTGCACTCATACACACACTGCACTCATACACACACTGCACTCATACACAGACACTGTAAATAAATATTCAATTAACATAATTTTTTTAGGATCTAATTTTATTTAGAAATTTACCAGTAGCTGTTGCATTTCCCACCCTAGTCTTATACTCGAGTCAATACGTTTTCCCAGTTTTTTGGGGTAAAATTAGGGGCCTCGGCTTATATTCGGGTCGGCTTATACTCGAGTATATACGGTAGTTAGTTTATGCTAGATAGTTATGGTCAGCTGTTTGGGTTAAAGAAGACTATTTTTGTCAATATTTTTTTACACTTTAACCCCTTAAGGACACATGACGTGTGACATGTCGTGATTCCCTTTTATTCCAGAAGTTTGGTCCTTAAGGGGTTAAAGACAGTGCCGGTTGTTTGGAAACGTTGTTATTAGACTTGTGCATTTGGTTTCAGCTGAACTGCAATTCATCCCACTTGAGGACGATTGGCGGTTTACCCCGAATTCCGCTACTCTGAAGTGCCATATGAATGTATGACTGAACAAGCAATTTGCGCACTGGACAAGCATGTTTGTTTGATTTGTGATTCAGAGTTTTGTCTGTGGTTTGAAAAAATAGATAATTGATGGGAAAAAGATGATTGGGACAGCCACTAAATGTTTATTTTATTTACATATCAAGTGAGAAATTACAAATAGAAGAAAAAAGGAGGAGCAGTTAAAAAGAAAAAGAAAAGAAAAGATATAACAACAGCATGAAATGTTATGGAGAGTGAACTTTAGTGGGCACAAATTTCTTCTTACACTTGAAGGCTAAAACTCATAGTATAGCATAGTATACAGTAGGCTATGCATAAAACATAATGAAAACAAAAGAAAACAGGTCTCCCGAGTGCAGTTTTAGAACCTCTAGGTGTTGTTTTGGAATAGCCGGGTGTTCAAACTGGATAACTTCTCGACATCCCAATGTTACGGTGAGAAAGCTGGTGGTTGCAATTCAGTAGTATGTGCAATTCCAAGTTTTTGCAGACAGACTGTCAAATCTTGCAAGTCAATAAACTTGAAAAGAGTTCCCTCTTTAGTAACTTGAAGGGTCCTGGTAGTACCCCAGCAGTAGGGAATATTCAGGTCCCGGAGTATTTTGATTACAAGTGCAAGGGCTGCCATCACAAAAAAGTTGATCTAGATAGATCAGAGAAGAAGGATAATGTGTGTGATTCAAATAGATATGTAGGTGATCCCTTTACTGCAGCCTTGTCTAAGAGGGTCACGAATTGGATAATGACATCTCTCAGGAGCACTGCTTGTGCCTTAGGGGAATTAGCAAAATGGTAGTAGCCATCCAATATAATGCATTTGGCCTGCCTAGGTGTTTAAAGACCTTGGAACAGACGAGGTAGAAAATGCAACATTTCACCAATATCAATGGCCTCTGAGATCCCTCTGATGGGAATATTCCGAAGACGCCTCCTGTCTTCTTGAACAGACACCTTTATCATCATCTCTTCATGAGACTTGTGCAGCTGGGAGAAGGTGGTAAGAATAAAGGTCTTATTGAAGTGCATATCGATATAATCTTCCTCCAGAGCTATTACTTGGCCCGTTGGGGTGTGAATGTCTTCTTTAATGACAGGTAGATAGGTCCTTCAATAGTAACTTTATGACTTTCTTTGTGGCAGGCAATTCCTCCTCCCCTGAGGATGTGTGGTGTAGGTCTCCTCTCTGCTGAATCTCATCAATGGCAACCATTGATGGGTCTTCTGAGGATGACTTGTCCTGGTCTCGTGGCACCTCCATTTTAGACTGGGCATTGAGAGATCCCTGATATCTTGGTATTGCACTATGAGAACCTCTTCCACAAATCAACACAAGTAGATAGAGCTGGCTGTGAGGTAAATATAATAAAGATTTCTGTATTAAATCACTCTTGTTGCAGGATCGGAGCCCGCTCAGAGACAAATGCTCAGTAAGGCTACTGCTCTTCCCCTGGGTTTTATTATTTCTTAAATATACATGAAAAATATACATGGGAAATTGGGTTTATTATTTCTAAGAGGCTGAAATATACAGGCAGTGTATCATTCAAAATGTTGTATGCATCCAGCACAAAATATCCAATCAATGCAGTATAATAGGTACTGCAAACTTCACCACACAGGATCTGTGTTATTAGGCACAAACATAGCTCATAGCTAAAGGCACATAATAGGCATCAAAACAATTCTATTTTTTTTTTTTATTCTTTATTTTATTGTGCAATGTATGACATATAACAGAATAACTCGCCGTGCCCCAACAGCATTGGCAAGCACATGAAGTATGCTTAATGACATGGTTGTTGAAAAGACAGAGCAATGCGTTTTTAGAATAAACAGTCCGAGTTTGCTTAGGCATACAGCTATGACCTGAGTGTGCTTGGTTTATATGGGCAGCGTTTATGCATCTTGGCACTCAGGAAAAACTTGCACTTTTTATAATATGAAAAACAGGAAAAACATAGTTGTTCAACATTTAGCAGGAATTGTTTAGCTAGTCAAGGCTTCAAACACAACTTATACGATAGATTATTATATTTGCATGAAAGGTGTCACCATTTGGCATGGGCTAGTGATGGCAGATCAGGTAATCATTCTGAGCTACTTCTTATCTTATGATTAAACATTGGTATGTAAGCTTGGTAGAAAGTAGACATAGTGATTGTTAAGACCGAGTAGATCATGGTGGCACTAAGGCATAGGTCACGTTAAAAGAGGCATCATAGATGTACGCTAAGGGACACATTAGGCAGAACCAAAAACAATAAGGCACTGGTAAAATCAACTGTGCTAGGCTGTCTAACAGTGAGTACGTCAGCATGAATAGGACAGTTAACTTAGAAATCTTGGGACCATGTGTTGTCCCTGCTTTTGGTCCTGCAGGAGCATAGTCCATCTCCGGTGCATGTTATCCCAATCAGCCGATACTGACCCTTGAGGCTTGACAGGTGGGCCATGGGCACTTGCGGAGTTGGTGCTGCGGCAAGAGTCCACCACCCTTATGCCCTGGAGAGGTTCCCCGCCCGAGTCCTTCGCCAATTGGAAGCTGTGTTGCTTTCCGGTAAGCCTTGCGGTCGTCTACTCGGGGGTACGAGCGCGAGGTTGTGTTTATTTGGCCGGAGGATTCCGGTGTTGCTGAGTGGTAGGTGAATTGTGCGAGCTTGGTCTCACTCTGGTATGTGTGAGGGCCAAGGCTGGAGTCTGGGAGGCATGTCGTCATTTCCTGCCATTTTGAGCTACGAGGAAGGCGCTGTCTGGGGGCTTGGGATGGGCCTCTACTCAGGAGGCGTCGGGTAGCTGGGCGGATCCACGCCGCCACACTTTGCATCGCCAGCTTGAAGTGGCGACCCTTTGTGTGGAGCGATGTCCAGAGGCTGGTGCGAAGCCGGTAAAAGGATTCTAGGGTGCACTTGGGTGGTTTGATGAGGGTGTTTTGTGCCGCCATCTGGTGTGCGCCCCTGTAGTCCCATGCATTTGCGGGTTTGGTCGCTTGGTTGAGCCGCGTTGTGGGGGTAGTCGTCCCCAGCGAGGACCGGGATATCCCCCGCCAGTCCAGAGGGGGGGCAGCGGGGCAACCTCCGAGTGAGACTTATGAGCAGGTCCCGTGCCGGGGGATCGGCCGCCTCCCCCATGCCTCAGGCTCCACTCCGGAGTAGGCCGCATGGCCGGTAAGGGTGCTCGTTTGATGTGTCAATGTGGGACAGATGTCGTTCTGTTCCCTGTGTGGTCCTGTATCGGTTTTTGGGCACTTTGTGCTGCTGGCATGGTTGGATTGTTCGGGATAATCGTATTTGTGCTCGTTGGCATGGGAGCCCTCATGGAGCACGTCCGGCCATCTTGGCAGTCAGGCCCCACCCCCCAAAACAATTCGAGTTTAATGAAGTAGTTTTGGTGTACAGATTATACCACTGCAGTGTCACTTTGTAGCTCTCTGCCATTTTAGGAGTTATATCAATTTGTTTATGCTGCCCTAGCCAAACCTCATTGCATATGACTTGCACATCCTTTCTAAACACTTCCTGTAAAGTGACATCTAATGTTTAAACTTGCTTTATTGCACATACTGTTTAAATTAAAAAAAAAAAATTCTTGCTCTGTTAATACCCTTCTCTAGACCCTGCAGGAGCCTCCTGTGTGTGATTAAAGTTCAATTTACAGAGGAGAGCAGGAGGTACAATCTTCTAAAGCAAGTTAACATCTGATGGAAAATTAAACCACTTTTTTCACCTAGGCTGTATGAGTCACATCCACGGGAGGTGTGAAAAGGACTGCATAAACAAAAGCCAAAGTGGCTTGACTCCTAAGTGGCAGACAATTGAGCAGTGAGAATGCAGGGGCACAAAAACTGCTTCATTAAGCTAAAGTTGTATCCCTTTAAATGTAATGGTTTTCTTTTTTTAATTGCTTCTTAGTGCCTTAAAATACTTTCCAAATTATGACATATTCCCTTGGTCCATTCAGTAAACCACGAGAATTACCCAATAAAAGAGTTGTAAACTAATCCAAAATAGCACAGTTGGAAAAATTTTTGTTTTATGGGTGTATAAATCCTGGAAAAAAATCCATAAAGCAAAAAATATTTTACAAATCTGCTGATTTTTTTTCCCCCATAAACAAGCTTCTATTAATCCTCAATTCAATTACAAATGTAATGTTGAATTTATTAATCCAAATGACATATATTAGTGCATTGATTCCACAATGTAATTATTTTCCAACAAAGGCTCCTTTATTCGATAGTGGTAGAATATATTAAAGTTAAAAGATGCAATTGACTTGCAGAACATTTTGTGCTGTAATTAAGCCAATATGTTTCATGGTTTTATATATAATTTTGTCTTCATTATTTTAATTAATGCCTAAATGGGAGACTATGAAACACTTACACTGATGAAAACGCATTATTCTGAGGATTCTCCTGCCACAGCTGGCAGACAGGCTATTCTATTAAATTAAAGTAAAGAATTCCACAAAACATTTTTACAGTACATTTTTATGCCTAACAAGCTGTGACACACATAGTGATCAAAAACAGGAAATGAAGGCAGAATCATTTTATAATTTTCAATAATTACTCAAGTAAGAGCTTGTACAGTAATACCTGGTAGGGGAATATGGTGGCATTTTAAGGCAGAGCAGCACAACAGCAGGGAGCATGTTATGTCATCACATGTGCATGTTGAAAAAATACATGCACCCACCCCAAAGTGAGTATTCCAGTTCAATGACCCTCCAGGACAGTCCATGCACAGAGCCCTGGTGGAGAGCTCTAACATGGGGGAAATACCCTGTTTTTGTTCAGCATAAGACAAGCAAATATTATGAGGGAACGGGAAAGGTTAGCTAGTCCTGACTTTGCAAGATTTGCCCATTCAACTGAAGATCTTGGGAGCATCAGCTCAGGAGTAGCTGTACTGGAGGGAGCTGTATCTTCTAACAGTTCCTGTAGTACAGGTGGGGTTGATAATGTAAGAAAGGATAGACAGGTTGTGATGGTAGGGGACTCTATTATCAAGAGAGTAGATGGAGTAATCTGCCATTCTGATCGTCTCAACTAGACAATTTGCTGTCTCCTGGGTGCTCGGGCCTGGCAAGTTGCAGAGTGGATGGATTATTGGGAGAGGCTGGAGATGACCTGGCTGCCATGGTCCATATTGGTACCAATGACAAAGTTAGAAGAAGATAAGTGCATTAAAAAATGAGTACAGGGAATTAGGATGTAAACGTTAGAAAAGGACATCCAAGGTAGTATTTTCAGAAATATTACATGTGCTGCCACCTACAGTAGAGAGGCAAGTGGGAGATTAGGGAGGTTAATGCACGACTAAGTCAATAGTTTGAGCTTTTTAGAGCACCTGGCTGATTTTGCACTTGGGTACAATCTTTAAAGCCGTGATGGATTGCACCTAAATGGAAGTGGGTCTGCTGTGCTGAAGGACAGGTTGGCTAAAAGGTTGGAGGAGATTTTAAACTAGTGGTGGGCGTAGGGACACAGAAATCTACGAAATAGAGAAAGGACAATAAGGAGATGGGCTTTAGCTCAGCACAAGGGGGTGGAGGTTGGGGAGGGGCAAGATCAGAACAGAAGAGGTATGTAGTAGAAAGGAAAATCAATAAAGTAGAAGTGACTTATGATCATTTTAAATGTATGCTTACTAACAGTAGTGGGATTCAAACATTTTAATAACCAGTTCCAACTTTTCATGTTTTTCCAACATCACAGGACCGTCATTGTGCTGCATAAACCCCTGCATGTCCCCTTACCACTTCCATCCATGCCCC
This sequence comes from Pelobates fuscus, assembly GCF_036172605.1. Taxonomy (NCBI): domain Eukaryota; kingdom Metazoa; phylum Chordata; class Amphibia; order Anura; family Pelobatidae; genus Pelobates; species Pelobates fuscus. The sequence continues at coordinate 64,412,879 of NC_086321.1, forward strand.
CTCCCCTCCATGTCCTCTTAGCCCTTCCCTTCATGTCCCTCCCTCCTACCCTCCATGTCCCCTCACCAATTCCATCCATGTCCCCTTCCCCTCCATGTCCTCTTACCACTTTCCTCCATGTCTCTCACTCCTCCCCTCCATGTTCCCTTACCAATCTCCTCCATGTTCCCTTACCAATCTCCTCTATGTCCCCTTACTCATCCCATCCATGTCCCCCTCCACTCCATGTCCCCTTACCCCTGCCAATAAGCAGAAAATAAAAAAAAATTAGGTATGCCATGCAATGAGCAATAAATAAATAAACTTGATATATCATGCCACCACTGCTTACTAATACAATGAGTCTAAATAACAAAATGGGGGAACTAGATGCAATAGCATAGACTAAGCAATATGAGATAATAGGCACAGAAGAAATATGGTGGGATGAGACACATAACTGGGCAGTTAAAGGGACACTCCAGGCACTCAGACCACTTCTGCCCATTGGAGTAGTCTGGGTGCCAACTCCCACTACCCTTAGCCCTGCTACTGTAAATATTGCAGTTTTCATAAATACACAAACTAGCTATATCATGCCAAAGAGGAGTAAATTCATAAAATGTGTATATCATGCCAACAAACCACATGCACCCCCAAACAGCCTCCCAGTGCCATCTCTGCCAGCAGCCTCTCTGTCCATGTCACCTTACCCCTTAAATCCATGTCTCTCCCCCTCCCCTCCATGTCCCCTCAACCATTCGATCCATGCCCCCCTCCCCTTTACATCCATATCTCTCCCCCCTCCCCTCCATGTCCCCTTACCCATTCGATCCATGCCCCCCTCCCCTTTACATTCATATCTCTCCCCTTTCATGTCCTTGTACCACTTCCATCATATCCCTCTCCCCTCCATGTCCCCTTACCAATTCCATTCAGGTCCCCCTCCTCTCCACGCCCCCTCCTCTCTATGTCTCTCCCTCCTTCCCTCCATGTCTCCCTACCAGTTCTATCCATGTCCCCCTCCCCTATATGTCTCCTTACCAGTTCTATCCATGTCCCCCTCTTCTCGATGTCCCCTCCATGTCCCTTTACCAATTCCATCCATGTCCCCCTCCATGTCCCTCTACTCTTTAAATCCATGTCTCTCCCTCACTCCATGTCCCCTTACCATCATGTCCCCCTTTCCTCCTCGATGTCTCCATATCGATGTCTCTCATCCCCCCTTCTTCCCCAAGTGGCAGACAGCATGTTCCCTCGCAGCCTCTCGCTGTCCGGCGTGCTGTGCCTTCTTCACTCTGAGCGCCGGGTAGTCACGTGACCCCCGGTGTTCCTACTTTGGATGTGAGGGGGAGGTGCTCCTTAGCTAGCTCAGTCTGCGTGCGGTTCCCTTATGGAGCCACACGCTGCCAGCAGACCGAGAAAAGCGCAGAAATAACTTGTCAGTGTGACAAGTGATTTTTGCACTCCAGGCAGGGGTTGGTTTCCCCGACGGTTCGGCGAACTTGTTAAATGTTAGTAACAGATTTGCACGAACCGGTGCCAACCGGCTGAATCCCACCACTGCTTACTGATACAAGGAGTCTAAATAACAAAATGGGGGAACTAGAGGCAATAGCATAGACTAAGCAATATGACATTATAGGCATAGCTGAAGGATGGTTGGATGAGACACATTACTGGGCAGTTAACTTAAATGGTTACGCATTATTTAGGAAGGATAGTAAAAACAGGAAAGGTGATGGGGTAGGATTGTATGTCAACCATGAGTTAAAGCTAAATCTTCAGCAAGTGGAATGCGACAAGGTGTCAGGGTGGCGGTCTAGTGCCCGGGACCCAGACACTGTCCGGGCGGCGGTGCGTGGACCAAGACCCAGTATGCCTGATGTTCAGAGTAGGAGTCACAGTGTGGAGGTGGATTAACAGGGTCTGGTGCAGGGTAACCGCACGCCCCCTGGTGTTGAGCACCAGCGTTTGCACAGCCACATACCAGAACCCTGATGCAGCTACAGCGATCCCAGGAACTCGGAGCTAGATGATATGCAGACCTCCCAGGAACTAGATAGGGAGGCTCTGCAGCATGAATGTATCCAGTACAGAAACAAAGCAAGACTAGAACAGGCACCAAACATGAAAACAAGACAGATCTAATAGAACCCAGAACCGAAGAAGGATAGGAAGCTAAACCCAGAACATATACACAAGAGATGAGGGAAACATGAACATAACATGGGCATGACTGGACAGGACTGTACATGGACTAGGTTTACAAACTAAAACAAGATAAGATGGGCAAAACAAGAGGAGATATAACTAAGCACTATATATGGAAGTCCTGGGGATTTAGTCACATTATATGATCATACATTGCATAAGCCTACCAACAACGCCAATGTACCCCAAATCTGGCAGGTCCTACACTGCCTAATGTATGCTAAAACAACCAAAGAAGACATATAAAGCACTTACCTGCAAATAAGTCAACACTGATCCGCAGCTAGGAACAGGATGTGACACAAGGAAAGCGTGGAAGTTTTATGGGTAGATATATGCTTAGGGCAAAAAGAGGGAAATTAATTATTGGTTTGAGTATGTTATAAATCACCGAATGTTAATATTGATGAGGAAGAACAGCTGTTAGAGCAAACTGGGAAAGTTGCACATCTGGGTATTAAATTGATAGAGGGACTATTAGTTCAACAAAGGGAATTAGGTTTCTGAATCTATAAATTACACCTTCATATATACAACAAGACAAGGATGCACACTAAATGTACTAACAAGTATAAATTACCTATAAATCCTTTATTAGTAATACAAAAAAACAAGTCCTGCGCTCACTCCCATCACTCCAGGGCGGCAGCAACGACCACAGTACACATCAGCCCCAATACATACAGTAAAAACCAAAGAAAAAGTTACCTGTGCTCTCTTTTAAATCCCTATATATATTTAGACAAATGACAAGGTCATTTAGTTACTCCAATGGCCATGATATGTACTGTGGTCGTTGCTGCCGCCCAGGAGTGATGGGAGTGAGCGCAGGACTTGTTTTTTTTGTATTTGTATTTGTTACAATGCTGCCACCCATCCCATGTGTTCTCAATTAAGGGTTAAGAATTATATAGGGGTGTATATAAAAAATACCCCATTCTGTCTCATTAGAAATATCTTTGCCAGAAGCTCAAGGAAGCAAGGTAAAGGGTCAGTGTAGGAACCCACCTGAGGGGGTCTGCCTTGACATTGGCAGGCAGGCATTCCCTTTATTAGTTATACAAAAAAATACATAAACTAACAAGCAAAACCCAAGGCACATATACAAATATAATTACCACCAATAAACAAGCCTAATGGGACAGAACATGCATCGCCAATCCCCCCAGCGGCTATTAAATGACACCTTCGTGTCACACCTGGTACAAGCACCAACTAGAAAGGATGCTTATCTGGATCTAGTAATTATAACAAACAATGGTGATATTTTGACCAATATTCGAGTAGGTGAGCACTTGGGAAAAAGTGATCACAATATGGTGTTCTTTGAAATAAACTCAAAAAGCAAAAGCACATGGGGTATACTAAAACAAATATATTTAAAAAGGCCAATTTCAAAAAGATAAGGGCAGCTTTACAACACATTGACTGGCATAAACTGGTAACAACACTGAAGATAAAATATCTATTAGAAAGATACATTTTCCAGTATGTACCATTGGGTAATAAAAATAAAAGAACACATTGAAGCCAATGGAGCTTAGTGGAAAAGTAAACCAAGAGATTTAAAATAAGAATAAGCATTTAAAGCATTTACATTTTACAAATTGGATATAAGGAAACCAGTCACACATGCAAAAAGGAAATAAGAGTGGCTAAACTACAAAATAATGGGGAGGAGGGGCGGCCAGACCGCTATGCTAGTTTTATGCCTGTCGCTTTAAAGGCGCGACCCAGCGGGCATGGGGGTGCTGGTAGGGGGCACAGCTTCCATTGAGAATTCTGGCCCCTTGCAGAGTGATTTGCAATAGAAACATAGAAACATAGAATGTGACGGCAGATAAGAACCATTCGGCCCATTTAGTCTGCCCAATTTTCTAAATACTTTCAATCTTTGTCACTGAGGCCTACCCAGGCTGTGAGCCTCGCTATCCTGCTTCGCTGTAACTAGCAGTACCACTGGTTATATGTTGAGTTGGCCTTGTTTCCTTCCCGCTTTGGACTGGTGATCTCGGTCCCCACTGGTGGACTAGTTTCCCTGCAGCAGAGTGTTGGAGGCTAGTTAGAGGCTCCAGCAGAGCGCTCTCCTTTGAAGCAAGGCTCACTAAGTCCTTTGAATGCATAAGGGCTCAATTATGGGCTACACTATGCCAGAGGAGCATACAATGAATTAATCAAGGTAAGCCTACTCAGTGTAGAGTACACTCCACAACGCCGAGACAGGAGCTGACAGTGAGACCGAGGCAGGTGCCTCACTATTGGAGAACCTGTCTCCGACTGCACCGCCACACAATCCACATGGGGTCATCACCCATCAGTACCATCACACGACTTACATCTTGGGGAAGCGTTCAGCCTGCACAGGAGGTTCCTGTCTGGAGGAGGTAACTGGGATCGTGTTTTAGCCACTGGCTTCGGCTGGAGCTATGGGACAAATGGAACAGATCAGAGTGAGGTCTGGGGCTGGTGGGGAGCTTTGTTAAGGGAATCTGAAACACATACTGTGGCGGAACCCGCCTCGCCACTGGGCATTGGAGGGGCCTGGCTGCCTGCCTCCTACCTGCTGACTATGGCCCCTGGAAAATTGGTACGTTTAAAGAACTATATTTGGGCATGTTGTATTTTATATTGCTGCTCCTGGCCCTTTTAAAAAACAGTGTACGGACACATGGAAACTTTTTGGACACTTTTTCTTCCCCTTTGAATCCCTGGGAAGGTGAGGCTCTTCCCCTCCCCCAGCTCCATTGTTCTCCAGCAGGGCGTTGTCCCAGGGACACTGCCAGACCAGGTAAAGCCATGCTGGCAAGGGATAATAAAGGGACCTCACCTAACTTTTTAACCCCTGGACAGATTCATGGGAATTTTACATATGTTGCTCCCCAAGTTATGCTGATCACAGAAATATAAGTTTTATCCGTATGTGATGTAAGATCAGGGAGTTATTAAAATGTATAAAAAGTGTAACTTTTCAGCTTGGAGGTGATTGAGTAGATACAGTAATTGACTCAATTATCTCTTAAGCAGAGGGGAGGAATATGCTGGGTGTGTTTCTATTGTCCCATTGTGTCTGATTGGCTGCTGTACTTGCATTGTATGAGTTGTAATGTGTTTATTGGTTGTTCTGCAAAATCCTGTGGGCTGTAATGTGTTTGGGGATTGGGAATAAAAGAGGCTGTATGGGCCAGTACAGGGAGTTCCTGTTTAACCCTCAAAGTGAAGTATCGTCTCATTATTGGGGGAGGATTTATTGCATGCTGTTCCAGTTTGACTGCTAGGAGTGCAAACCTATTCGTATGGTTCCTATTCAACTGTCTACAGCATTCAGAGGCTTGAGAGGATTCATATGCTTCTCCGATACGGTGATTGTGGTGTCTGCCAGAGTGCTTGGAGTCCTCAGGAAACGCTAGGAGCATCCTTTAACGGAGGTACCCAGTCGGGGTGCCAGGCGATCCATTACACATACCTTTTCACATCGGCAAAGCATGTTGGGCTGGAATTGGCCACATGGGACATGGCTGCAGGACATACATCATGCATCTTTATATTTTAATTATTGTGTTTTTCTTATTGTCAATCTCTATTAAGGAGCACCTAGTGGTATTCTTATCTAAGCTTTCCTTACTCCTGCAGTGTGTTTTTTAAATTGGCTAATCCTGAGTTAGCGTACACTGTTTATTCTTGTTGAAAGAAAATGAGGCATGGTATGGCAGTATATGTCATTGTAAGCGGCATTTCTTTATCTGTGTTATTGCAATGATGCATTGCATATACATATTCTTCAAGACTTGTATAACTATGCAAATGTCTCACTAAAAACGGATTAACAAAAAAGAAAAAAAAAATGAGAAAGTTAAAGTCAAAGAGAGTAAAACCAAACCCCATTTTTTTTTTAACTACATACATTCTAAAAAAATAAAAAAAGTGTAGGTACACTAAAAACAGAGATGGGTGTGTTAGTTGACAAAGACCAGGAAAAGGCAGACATTTTAAATAATCATTTCTCCTCAGTATATATTAAGAAGGATTCTATGCAAATGTGTTAATCATTGCTGCAAAACATTGTGATTGGATGACACAAGACAAGTTGCTGCAGTAACTAAAGAAAGTTAATATAAACAAAGCTCCAGGTCCTGATGGTATTTACACATGAGTACTTGAGGAGCTAAGAACAGGGAGTCAGCGCTAAATAACAGAATAAGAGGCAGCAACCCAAAAAAGGGAATCCCTCAAGACCTTAATAAAAACAAGGTGAAAGATGGGAAGGGGGTAAGGGCTGCGCACAGAGTTAGTAACAGTTGTCTATAACAAAGAAAACCAGACCAAATGGTCTAAATGGAGATGAAATAACAAGAAACCTAGGTAAAAAAAATTGTAAGGGGCGGAGCCTGACCGCCGAGCCGCATGGACGCATCCGACATGAGCTCCGGCCAGGCAGGAGAAATACCGGGCAATAAGCAAAGGCTACCCAGCCAAAACTACCCAAGGGGGCATCACCCACGTCGGGGGTGCCCCGCTGAACCCAACGACACCACCCCGGGGCCTGCCGACGTCGGCAACGCTGAAATTCAAATGCGGCCTACTGAGGCTGAAGCCAGAAGGAAACGGCAGCTTTCCAGGGCGCAAAAGCCCGCAAGCGACATCACATCAGCCTCCCCCCCCTCTGGACCGGTGAGGGACATCCCGGTCCCCACTGGACATGTATACCAGTAGGAAAAACGAACAAGCCAGCGATGCAACATAGGAGTGCAGAAACTCGCCAAAGACCAACCAAAATGGCCGCCCAGCATGCACCCAGACGGCGGACTACACACCCTAAACCATGTATGTCCCCCATGGAGGTCTTTGATCGGCTCTGTGCGGGCCTCACAGCAGCTCTACGCAGCAGAGGGGCAACCCACCGCCAAGCTGTCCGAACGGTAGCCTCCTGGATACGTCCAGCAGCGAAACGCAGCTCCTACAGGCAAGTACCCCAAGCCTCTAAAATGGCCGTCCGGCAGCGCAGACACCGAAGGGCCTCGAGGCGGGAAAAGGCGCCGATCCTCTCAAGCATCTCATCCGACCAAACTCCTGGCTACCAACGCAGCTCTAAGCACCACTTCCAAGCCAACGCTGCACCACAGAGAGCTGCGCGGCCATACACCACGAGGACACTTACCGGAGCTGACCCCCAAAGTGGAGACGCCGGGCCCTGCGGCCGCAACGACCTGATCCCCTGGGCACTACTAAGACCCCACCTGCATGGCACATGGTCCCTCAGAGCCACACCACAAGGACTACCATGCTGGACTAACACAGTGAAAGACTCACCCCCAAAGCCTGCAAGCGGCGTGGGTTGATGCCCATCAAGGGACGCTGGAAGATCTGGTACCAGAGACTCACAGCAAAGCTACCATAGCCATACTCATAACAACCCTGACCTAGCACGCAGAACATTTTTACACTTTTCTTGTATGCTATATATTACAAATGTTCCTCTAGCTACTCACGTAGGCAATCTTTGCAGTCTAGGCTATATAGTCTAAGCAACCACTCAACCCTCAATACAACCTAGCTCTGCATTCTAATCACACACCCTTCACATACCAGTGAACGTGTACACCTTGCCAGCTCTAAGAGGCTTATACCAACGTTAACTTATCAAGTATATTTCCTAAGAGTTACAAATGCTGAACGCTAGACATACGGCTCGCTGTGTTAATCTGTTAATTTGTGTTGTTTACTCTGTCTATTAATCTTTTACCTGCACTCTCTTCATACTCTCATAAGCCGGATTCACAAACCTGTTAACTAAGCATGATTTACACTAAGTCCAGGCTCTATAGTCTACTAAGATGGAGCATAGCGCAATACCGCGCCCCACACTGGACACTCGCTAGCCTAGTTTAGCCTGCATACCTAACTACCACTCTCAGTTCTCATCAGTTCCCAATACGAGCAACATGGCACAGGGTTACACCACAAAGCTGTTTTCGTCCTGATAAGCTAAGTAACATGTATAACCTGCCAGTGCAGTGTAATCTGTTAATTTTCTTGTAATATGTGTACCTGCATCTTATACCTCACCTGTTGACCTTGGTTATACTCAAACCACATGTAAATGCATAGTTATGAATCTTAAAAGGTCTCAGGGGCCCGGCCTATCAATATCTGACAATCCTGATGCATAACTTAACCTATTTTTATCTTGTTATGAACGTTGAACACTCCTCTAAGCTATAGCTCATACAGTTGACCTCTCATGTTAATATATTAAAAATGTGCAAAGTACCTATATACCCCAATGCTATTAAAGTCACTAAAATGTGTGTGGAATGCCGTCGGGGTACCACACATTCACTGTTATACCTTCATGCACTACAAAAATAAAGAATTAAAAAAAAAAAAAAAAAAAGGAACAAACAGCATGTAAAAATTTCAACAAAAAAAAAAAAAAATTGTAAAATGTCTCGCTAAAAATACAGATAAAAACAAAAGGGGGAGATCCTCAGTAGTTGATCTGTCCGAATAATAAAATATTCAGATAAAAGTGATATCACATGATGACCCGTTTTTTTTTATATTTCACTACGTAAGCCTCGTTTTAAATATGTATTTATACCACTATATTCACATTTGTATTCTCTATGAAGCCTTATAAGTTCTTATGTGTTTTAATGTTTTTATATTCTGTCTCCTGATTGCCAATTTTTGGCACCAATTTTAAATTTACATACCCTTATTTAAACTCTTTATGCCAGGTATGATGTCTTATATCATTTTGAAGAAGCCTTATTAGGTGAAACGCTAACGTTAATGGTTTTAAATTGTGTATTTTAACAATAAAAGTTTTTTGGTTACTCTTTTTCTGTGCCAATTCTCATTTTATTGTATTTTATATGCACTTTTTATTTATACTCTCCCTGGCATTTTTTACTGTATCCTGTACTCAAGCAATCCGAGGTGAGGATTATTCCACCAACGCTGTGTAAATAGAGCAGTATCTTCTGCTCTATGCTTGTGAGTATATTTTATATATATATTTTATCACTCATTCTTTACATATTGAGAGCACTATTACTGTTTTTATATATCCTGGAACACTGGACAAATCAGACCGGATTGACAGACTTACCTTTCTACTGTATCCTCTAGCTGGGATTATACTGCTAAACACCCTTCACTCCAGAGCTGGTTAGAGCTCTCATAAATGTGAGTTTATTATCTTCTTTTTACTCATTTTTACCATTGGATCTAGACTATATCACGTACTTTCCCTTTGTCTATCCACATATACGGATATTTTAACCATCCGGACGGATCAACTCCTGAGGATTGCACCCCTACCTTATCCAGATATATTAGTGAGACTTTTATATGACTTTTATCTGAATATTTTATTATCCGGACGGATCAACTCCTGAGGATCTCCCCCTTTTTTATCTGTTGTTTTAGCAAGACATTTAAAAATTTTTTTTACCTAGGCTTGTTGATTTATCTCCATTTAGACCATTTGGTCTGGTTTTCTTTGTTATAGACTACTGTTACTAACTCTGTGCGCAGCCCTTACCCCCACATCTTTCAACTTGAGGAGCTAAGTATGGAATAATCGAAACCTCTGTTTTTAATCTTTTAAAATTCTGTTCTATCAGAAATTGTACCAGAGGATTGGAGAAAGGCAGATATGGTTCCTATATTCAAAAAGGGTTTAAAATCTTTGCCTGGAAATTGCTGGCCTGTAAGCTTTACTTTGGTGGCTGGGAAAGTATTTGAAGAGTTATTAAGGGATAATATTCAGGAATTCACTGGGAAGAACTATTAGCAATAATCTACATTGTTTTATGAAATATAGGTCATGTCAAACAAACCTAACTTCATTCTACGGAGAAGTAGGTAGATGTATAGATCAGGGTGTTGCAGTGGATGTGATCTGCTTGGATTTTGTCAAGGCACTTGATTTTTAAGCTGGACATATGTGGTAAGTAGTGTCTGTTAGGATTTTCTTCTGGGACTGCTTCTATTTAACCTTCGGTGGTGTGTGTTTGTAGGCTGTATGTGGTTCTGTATGTACAGGGGACACTACTTTTATTGTTAGTTGTTTGTTGTGTAGTATTTGTGCCTGTTGTAGAGGGTGTGTTTAGACAGGGACTGTAGTATGTGTGGGGGATAGTGGCTACAGTGTAGCCTTGTGTGTTAATATGCCTCATAGTGTGAGTGTATGCATGGGGGATATGGGGTTGAAAATTACCCACAATCCATCAGTCAAAACAGTATCACAGAAGGTCAGGGTGCAAACATCATGGACCGAGGACATCAAATTGTTGATTCCTGCATACTTAAAATGCCTTGAATTTAAAAATAAAAATCAATAAAAACCAAGGGAAATAGAGGGATAGAAATTGATTATTTTAAAAACAAAAATAACAAAGTGACTGTGCCACTTTGAAGCGGCTCTGCCACTTTACATGTTTTGTTTTTGAATTAATTGTTTTGTGTCCCTATATTTCTCCTTGAATTTTTTTTTTTAAATTCACCCTAGTTTTTTAGTTATACATAAAAAAAAAAAACATAGGGATTACTTTTTCCTATGCTGAGCCTGATCTTTCTGTAAAATGCCTCCTCTCTCCCTTGTCCCTCACAATAAAAAATACACCAGATTATAATTCTAGCAATATGTTCCTAATATGTCGACACCGCAGTACATGTTCTTGTATTGGGCGCTGCACAAGGTAACTGCTGTTTACTTGCAGTTGTTCTCCAGAAATCGAATGGCTGCAATCTGCGGCTTTGACACAAATTCAATGTACATAATGCACGAAATTCCATAATGAGAAATGTGGAAAAAAATAGAGCTAGTCAAATCCAAGGTCAACAAAAAGAATACATCAAAAAGCTTAGGCTAGTCCAAGGCAAATCTGGATCAATATCAGGAAATCCACAGCTGTGTTATCACAGGTCACGCTCCGTGATCAATTTTATTGTTCTAGAATTGTATCAAAGAAGAGGCCGGTTCATATAATTAATTCCGTGTAACAGATCTGTATGAAGTATGGACTCCTGCATCAGTTCCTGATTAGCAGATCAAAAGAGACAAAAAAACAAACAAAACGTAAAACGTAAAAAAAAAAGTCTACCACATTCAGCTACTTAACAAAAGCATCATGATTTACTTATCTACAATAACATATGTTATGTGTGTAACGGATCACCTGGCACCCCGACTGAGTACCTCCGTTGATGGATGCTCCTAGTGCTTCCTGAGGGCTACAAGCACTCCACCAGACACCATAAGCACCGCAGACCCCACGAACTGCCGCAGCTTGGTTGGGGTCTCGCCGTCTCCTGCCCACCCTGGACCTATGACCAGGCTCCAGGGGGTAAACCTCTCCTCCAAGATAGTGAAGCAGGAACAAGCTCTTACAAGAGCTTAGTAGTGATTACAGCAATGGAATATGCAGAGCATAGCAATCCCTTGTAGCATATTCCCCCTATAAGAGACGACACTTCAAATTGAGGGTGAAGAAGAACTGACTGTGCTTGCACACCCAGCCTGGTTTTTATTACGGTCTTGCACATACAGGACCGCCCAGGGCCGCCATCAGGGCATGACAACCGCAATGGTTGTCATGGGCCCGGCGGTCCTGGGGTGCCCGGACTGCTCAGGTCGTCCGGGCCCCACATTCAGTGGGTACATACCGGGTCACAGGGGGCCCTGCGACCCCGGTATGTACCCACTGGGCCAGCCTCTTCTTCTGGGGGGCCCAGCAGCCGATCACCTCAGGGCCCTGCTGACAACCGGCAGGCAGGCGAGGGAGCACGCTCCTCTGAGTGCTTCCTCTTCAGCTCCCTCGCGCACCGTACTGATGCCGGAGCCGGAAGTGCTCCCTCGCGCGCGCGCCGGGTGTTTGAGTGAGTGTGGGTGGGGGAGAGGGAGGGAGGAAATTTGAGTGAGTGGGGGTGGGGGGGGGGGAGGGAGGAAATTTGAGTGAGTGGGGGTAGGGGGGGAGAGGGAGGGAGGAAATTTGAATAAATGGGGGGGAGAGGGAGGGAGGAAATTTGAATGAGTGGGGGGGGAGAGGGAGGGAAGGGAGGAAATTTGAGGGAGTGGGGGGGGGAGAGGGAAGGAGGAGATTGGGGGGGAGGAAGGGAGGAAATTTGAAGGGGGGAGAGAAAGGAAATTTGGAGGGGAGAGGAAGGTAGGGAATTTGAAGGGGGAGAGGAAGGAAATTTGAGGGAGGGGAGGGAGAGGTAGGAATTTGAGGGGGGAGAGGAAGGGAGGAAATTTGAGGGAGGGGGAGAAAAAGGGAGGAAATTTGAGGGAGGGGGGAGAGGAAGGGAGGAAATTTGAGGGAAGGGGGAGAGGAAAGGAGGTAAATTTGAGGGAGGGGGAGAGAAAGGGAGGAAATTTGAGGGGGGAGGAAGGAAATTTGAGGAAGGGAGGAAATTTGAGGGAGGGGGGAGAGGAAGGGAGGAAATTTGAGGGGGGAGAGGAAGGAAATTTGAGGGAGGGGGGAGAGGAAGGCAATTTGAGGGGGGAGGGAGGAAGGAAATTTGGGGGGGGAGGGAGGAAGGAAATTTGAGGGGGGAGGGAGGAAGGGAGGAAATTTGAAGGGGGAGAGGAAGGAAATTTGAGGGAGGGGAGGGAGAGGTAGGAATTTGAGGGGGGAGAGGAAGGGAGGAAATTTGAGGGAGGGGAGAGAAAGGGAGGAAATTTGAGGGAGGGGGGAGAGGAAGGGAGGAAATTTGAGGGAAGGGGGAGAGGAAAGGAGGTAAATTTGAGGGAGGGGGAGAGAAAGGGAGGAAATTTGAGGGGGGAGGAAGGAAATTTGAGGGAGGGGGGAGAGGAAGGGAGGAAATTTGAGGGAGGGGGGAGAGGAAGGGAGGAAATTTGAGGGGGGAGAGGAAGGAAATTTGAGGGAGGGGGGAGAGGAAGGCAATTTGAGGGGGGAGGGAGGAAGGAAATTTGGGGGGGGAGGGAGGAAGGAAATTTGAGGGGGGAGGGAGGAAGGAAATTGGAGGGGGGAGAGGAAGGAAATTGGAGGGGAGAGGAAGGAAATTAGAGGGGGGAGGAAGGAAATTTGAGGGAGGGGGGATAGGAAGGGAGGAAATTTGAGGGAGGGGGGAGAGGAAGGGAGGAAATTTGAGGGGGGAGAGGAAATTGACGGGGTAGGGGGAGAGATTGACATCCATCACACACACACAATGCACCCCTTGCACACAGAAAAACGCACAATGCATTACACACAGACACACATACACAAGCAATGCATCCCTTACACACAGCAACACACAATGCACCCCTTCCACACACTCAGTGCATCCCTTACAGACACACACACTGCATCCCATACATACACAAACTCACCTTGCAGCCCTTACACATACAAACACAGATTCACACAATGCATTTCTTACACACATCAGGACATCCCCCCCCCCACACACACACACCCCTGTGAACAAACTCATTGGTGGAACATGAAGGTGGACCCTGGGACCCAGACCTTGAGCTGTGTAAAGGGCCCTCAAAAAATGGAGCTGCTTCCCGTTCTTCCAGAACATTGATTTTTGTGACCACAGTTACAAACTGCCTCCAGAGAGCCTGTTCTACACCAGACCAGTGGAGCCAGACGGCAGCTGAAGCCCATCATCATCCTCATCTGGTTGTAAGTAGGCAATCTAGTATATTATTCGTGGCACTAATCTCTAATTTACCTCACATTAAAGGGACACTATAGTCCTCAGAACCACTGCAGCTTAATGTAGTGGTTCTGGTGTCTATAGCCTGTCCCTGCAGGCCTTTTATTGTAAACACGGCGGCACTGCAACTTTGTGTTAGTTAACATGGCAGATCATATGGGTGGGGCACTGTGATGTCACATGGGGGGCGGCAAACTTTACTTTTGCCTAGGGCGGCAAAAATCCTTGCACCGGCCCTGCAGACACTGCATCCCTGTGGGCGGACTCGGGGGGGGGGGAAAGGGGGAACTCGGGTGCAGGCGCCGGGGGGGCCAGACTTTGAGCTGTGTCAGGGGCCCCAACATTTCTGATGGCAGCCCTGGGACCGCCCACAGGGAGGTATAAAATAACCAATAAAGTAACAGTTACAACCCACAGTAATGTCCTGCCCTCTGCCTGTGATACAATTATCTTACACAATGGGAAATGTAATTATCACAAGCAGAGAAATACAGTTTTTACAAATATACTATAACTTTAAAACTATACATTACATTCACATAATTACATATTCACAATCAATCCATTCAGGGGAACAACATATTAAAAAATGGCACGAATCAGACCAGGGGTTCAAAAGTTAGCAAAAGTATTTTTAAAACCCACTGCCAGCGTGGCTTTCCGGCCCAAACCAGTTTCACAAGAGTCCTCTATCCTGGAGACAATGGAGAGGTAATCCAATTATATCCAGGGATAAAGGCAGACTTCATTGAGCACATGTTAGCAAAAGACACAAAAAGACACAAAAATACATAACTCCTATCATACTGAACAGAACCCCCACATTCAACCCATCCCCAGATGGCTTGGATCTTAGCGCTCAATATATCCGAACAGCGCTCAGATGCCACGAACACAGTCAAATTACCATGGGGTTTAAGTTTAGCATGGGCTGATGAGAGGGCCATAGTTTTAAAGGGACATACACAGTCCTATAGAATTCCATATGCTGCTTAAAGGGCCAGTGGCAGCATAATAAAATACAGTATGCCCAAATGTTGCACTTGAAGGGCCAAATCTCCCAGGGACCATAATCACAGGGCAGGAGGCGGGCAAGCAGCCCCCTCCAAAAGCTCATGGCAACCTCTGTTAAAGGGGTGAGTTTGCTACAATGTGCTTCATAGACACAAAATATTTTTTTCTACACTTAGAAACCATGCTTATTTTAGAATAGTCAGAGTCAGTAGCAGGATGTACTGATAGTATATGCTTGATGTAAGTATCCCAGGAATGGTGTTGACAGTAGTCAGTGCTCAATACATCACATTCTAAAAAAAGTCAAGTGTACCGTCCATCATCAACAGCACACATAATGAGATGAGCTCAAAAGACTTGGATATTTGTTTCATTCCAAACTACAATTTGTCTGCATTTGGGCTGTTCGGTTGATCATTACACTTAATGTTTTCAGATGTCTAAATCAAACCATCAAAGCCCTAAAAATACATTTATCTAGGACATAATTAGATTTTCTATCTATTAAATCATACACCGTTCTTATCATTTTTTTTTTATAAAATACATCAGGCTTTTCAAAAGTGCGACCACTCTCTAAAGTTTATTAGAAGAACAGCCTTTTTTTTTTCTTACCAATTTTCCCCAAGTCTTCAAGATGACACCTTTGACTTAAAGCCTGGGACCAATTGTTTTCAGTCTGTTACTAAAAACTGTTTTCTCTCCAGCTAGGAACCAATTTCATCAGGGCAATCCACACTACCCACTTACCCAGCCTTCTAACACACATTTTCATTTTAGTCTTAAATCAGCCATATACATTTTTGAATCCCTATGGGACTTGCAGACTCATATCTAAAATGTTTTTTTTTTTTTTTATCTCAATCTTTTTTTTTATTGAGGCTTTTATGAGGAAAATACAGAAAAAAAGAAAAGGTTATATTGGAGATACAGATGTCAGTATTGCATCAATCAGGGATGTATTTACCACAAGGCAAACAAGGCATTTGCTTAGGGCGGCACTTTCAGGGGGGGCGCCAAAAAATGCCACCCCAAGCACCCAGACAAATGCCTTGTTTGCCTTATGTTCTGGGGCTGTCCGCCTTACAGTGAGTGAGTGTAGCTGTCAGTGTGTGTCTGTGAGTGAGTGAAAATATGTGTCTTTCAGTGAGAATGGGTGTGCCTGTGAGTGTGTGTGTGTTAGTGTGTGTATGTTATTTTATTTGTAGCTGAGAGTGTGTGCCTGTCAGTGTGTGTCTGTTAGTGAAAGTGTGTGTCGGTTAAACAGTGTGTGCCAATGACTGTATGTGTGTGCCAATGCCAATGAAGGCATGTGTCTGTCAGTCAAAAAAGTAGCCTTGACACGAATTGGGGGGGCTAATTTAGATTTTGGGGGTGCCCGAATTTAGTCTTGCCTAGGGCAGCACAAATCCAAAATACACCACTGGCATCAATGATGTACAAAGAAACTCCTGGGCATGTTTAAATTAAACAAACAAGAAATATGCTAGACATGGAGACTGTTAGTTGAGTAAAATATAAATTTATAAAAATAAATGATTGCAACACGGCAGAGTGTAGCAGGAGTATGGGTTATATTCTGACCTATATTAATAGGCAACACTTTATTAGCTACAAACTAACAGACAATACCCCTTTTCTGGTCCCACGTGTAACCACTCATATTCACAGGACCTACAACTTCTTAACATGTAGTTTGTTGCTCTGCTGCTGATCAGCTTCGTGAAATCAGCTCCTGCGCACCAAGTTGGAAAAGGTAGCACTTCAGCCACATCTACGTTCAAGACCTCGGAGCGATGCCTCCTTGTGGACCTAGACCGGAAATCACTGGAGCTCCAAGGTAAGATCAGGCTACGGCCTGGAAGTGCATGTGGACCAGGAATGGGAGATGGTCTGGATTTAGACCTCTTCCCCTCTGTCACATCAGAGCAATGGGGGATCTTCCCCAGAGACTCTGCCACGGAATTGCTCCGGCAGGTCGAATGGCATGCAAGCTGCGTCCCTCTCTGCGAGAAGCAGCTAAGAAAAGCTATGAATATCTGCTCTAGTCTGCTAGCGTATAAATAGGGTGAGCAGAGGGGACATTGTAGGTCTCAGACATTGCCATATGTCCACCAGCAATTCACTTTCACCCTCTTCTCAAAGGACTTGTCCACCCTGATAAGGCCAGGTTTACACCACAACAAAAGATAACTCCGCAATAATTATTAACATAATTCATAAACCTCAGCATAATCATTGTTTACCATCTCATCATCATTCCAGAGATAAAGAGGAGGTCATCTATAGGATAAAAAGGAATGGGGTGAAGAGTCAGCGCTACGTAGCCACAGAGAAATATAGCTTAAAACGGCTGCACACCTTAAAAGGGGAGTTCCCCTAATCCCCTTATATAAGTAACATAAAACACAAAAACAGAAAAGAAAAGGGTGCGCCTAACTTACATCAAAGTAATATTAATCATAAATAAAATAATAATAAAATAATAGTCCAAAGTCCTACAATAAGTCCGAAGTGGTAAGTTCCACAAAGTATGGAGGATGCTTGAGGATGATGTCAGTCTTTACGCCTATGCACTTGTAGTTCGGTGATGATATGTGAAGATAAAAGCAGGAAAACAAAAATCCCAATGGTACAGTATGTCAGCAAGGTGAAAGGGGATAAAATAGTGATAATGAAAATTACTCACAATTTTCAGAGCTAAAATCCAGCTCTGATATTATATGCGTGAAGTGGAATGATCCCCACTCAAGGATATATAGGGTGACGCTGGTCAGCAAGTAGTGCAGGTGAAAAGTCCAGCGATGATCCGGCTCAGCCGATAATAAGAGAAAATAAAATATAGTGCTCTCTGTATGGCAGATAAAAATGCTAGAAGAAAATAAAAATATACTCACAGTATATAGAGCAGGCTGAACTGCTCGGTGTAAGCGTATGGGTGGTATAATCCCCACCTATGGATTCTTTGCGCTATTGCGTGGGTTATAAAATATAAATAAGGTCAGGTTAAAAAAAGTAAAAAAGATATTTAAAGGAATATGGCAAACAAGATATTTTGGTGCCAAAAATTCCTTTATTACAAATATAAAATATAAAATATAAAATGTATAATATCTACTAGATATTATACATTTTATATTTTATATTTGTAATAAAGGAATTTTTGGCACCAAAATATCTTGTTTGCCATATTCCTTTAAATATATTTTTTACTTTTTTATCTACTAGATATTATACATTTTATATTTTATATTTTATATTTGTAATAAAGGAATTTTTGGCACCAAAATATCTTGTTTGCCATATTCCTTTAAATATATTTTTTACTTTTTTTAACCTGACCTTACTTATATTTTATAAACCAAAAATTCCTTTTCTTTTTGGTTCCTTTTCTTTTCTGTTTTTGTGTTTCATCTATAGGATAGACTGGTCTTTTTTATTTCACACGCTTGACAAGATGGAGTTTGGGCCCTGTTGCTTAACCTGGACTTGTGTTCCACTACAACGTGAATTAAAGTGAATAGCCAATATTCTTTCCCATTCTCAACAAACAATGGTACCAGACAAAGATACCCACTTTCACCTCTATCAAGCTTTTCCTATAAGCAGTAAAGAGCAAATGATTTGGACATGAATTGGAAGTAGAACATACCAATTATAAATTGATGATCTTTTGTTTTATATTTACGACCCCACAAGTTCCCCCTATTTCTTAATGGAGCTTATTGTCAGATTTCAAAGCGAATTGTGACAAAAGTGAGATTCTGAGGGAAACTGTCACTTCTCTGGAAACTTAGAGGGGGGCTGTCACTTCTCTGGAAACTGCAAGAAATGCAATATTGTATAACACATCGCAATGATTTGTAAGCATTACTTTTATTGAATTCATATGATCACAGTTATGTTTCACTTTTCAAGTCTTAGTTCTTAGTTCTGCTGTATAATGCAAAGTTGTTTCATAATACTTTGTATTACCTCTTTACACAACCTAAAGGGGAATGTAACTTTATTTGTTCCATAATAGACTTAAATAAAATGAAAAAAAAAAAAAGCTAAAACGGCTATTAAATGCTTTTAAGCATTAAACACACATTAACCCCTTAAGGACCAAACTTCTGGAATAAAAGGGAATTATGACGTGTCAGACATGTCATGTGTCCTTAAGGGGTTAAGTAAGATGTCAGAACTATGAAATGTAGATTTTGTGAAAGTAGGATATCCACTTCAGTAGAAAGTTCATGAATTATTTTATGCTACAAACCTTTCGCTTAAAATATATAAAATACGATGTTCTGCAAAACTAAAGAAATAAAAATAAAAGTTAAAATTACTCTGAGTGTTTATAAAACATGGCTTGCTTATTTTGTTCCAAAGGTTACATAAGACTAAGGTGTTTCTTATTTATATTTTATAAAATGTCGTAAGTAAAACCATTTAATTCGCACACACTGACCAAGCACTTAAAGCCATTCTGTCACTTGGTGTGCGATGGCTCCAGGATACAGTAGAGTGTAGATATACTTACCTGAAGCTGTCCAACAGGTATTTCATCCAGCAGAAGCCTCTAGAGATATTGTCTTGTGATGACTGAGACAATGCCTTATTAGTGACGGCTGGGGGATGTGACAAAAATTGATAAAGATAGCTCATATCAAGTTTTGTCAAGCGGACGAAAACTACATAAGGCAAAGTAGTCCCTACTAGAGGTGTACCTAGGCTGTAATGTAAACAATGCCTTTTCTCTAAAAACGCCATGTATGTACGTAGTGGGGAATCGCGATGCAGCCTAGAACAAAATCTAACCCCATTCAACCCCCCAGTAACGACAGACCACTTAGTATGGATGAAACAGGCCACAGCATTTATTATCACAAACCAAATTACTGCATAACACATCCATAACTTTACTTATTAAATCTCTTCTTTTCTGTAACCAAAACGTTAGACATAAATAAGCATAAATTAACATATATACATATATAACTCCACCCATAGTGTTATACAGTGACCCAACCGTCCTTGCCAATAAAACCATAGAGTGGTTCCTAATCACCACTTCCTCTCACCTCCCCCCTCGTCATAAAAAATCCTTCCAATGCCTGCCATCAGCCGACCTTATCCACGCTCGATGGGCACGAGACCTCAGGCAACCTAAAGTTTAACCTTTTAAGCAGGGGAGGTTTGAGACCTTAAAAAACTTGTTCATCTCATTCCATATACTTAAACGTAACCTCAAACTCAATTGGCAAGGACATACCCCCGGCTAGCTGTGACTAAAATATACTGACAGGGCGGGCGGGAGGGAAGCTGTTTGCTGGCCCGAATCCCAAGTGGCACTGAGGTAAGACCTCCCCCACACTAACTTACACAGAACATAATCCCACCCACAGACTCTTTCCAAACCACTCCCATGCATCTATCCCCACACTCCTACATGTGCCCTTGTCAGCTTAGCTGTGCTATCTCCCCAGGGCCTTGTTTACTGAAAAAAAGTCTGCAGTTACTGACTATACTCACCAGAACAAATACAATACGCTGTAATTGTTCTGGTGACTAAAGTTTTCCTTTAAATTGTAATAAGAAGTACAGTAGTGTAACAAATCCTTTTGTCTATTTGTACAGAAGTGTACTATAGCCATGTGTTCATGGATTGAGGCGTATCTGCTGTTATGTGTGTTGTGATGTGTCCATGCCGTTCTCTGTTCTCTGCGAGTAGAATGGCTCAGACGTGCATGGTTTGTGCAATGGAATGCTTTTACTGCCCTTTGGAGATCTAACTCTCTTGAGATAAGTAATTGTAAAACTTGAACACTTTGTTCCATACTTGATATATGATACAATGAAGAGATAATGACAGATGATGAAACAGCAACAGTGAACGGATCATGACAGAGGATGAAACGACAGCAGTAATAATTTACATCGTTTGGACTAGCTGAATTAATTCATTACCTGAGGCAGACTGAAATGGCCACATAAAAATACCAGAAAAGGTGGACTGTCTTGCTTATACCCTATTCTAGCAGATATGTATTTGTGAGTTGTGAGAAATAAAAATAAATGTAGGAATAGAAAAACCTTTCAATTGTCCAATTGTCCAACTCTATAATTTGAACCTAACAGTCATCATTGAGAAAGAATGTAGAGAAAAGGGGGACAAAAGAAACAATCTTTCTATTTCTCCTCTTTGGTTACAATATTTGTCTTACCCTAACTTTTTCTAAACCCGATTATGATGACATTTGGTAAATCTTTAATATAAATTTAAAGGAAAACTATTTATTCAATTGTGCAAATTTCAGAGAAGTGACAGTTCCCCTTTAATTTTAATTTTTTTTAAAATAATTTCTTACTTAATAAAAGTCAAGAATACAATAAAATTATTCACAGGATTAATATAAATGCCATATTCCCTGTGGACTATGTTGGTACTTTAAATGCCAGATTGTGCCTTGCCCTGTCAATAATTATAATAGAAAGCGTGTAACTAACTACAACTTTCACTCACTTCAACTTGAAGTGAGTTACTCCATTTCACATAGACTGGATTTAGAGGACTTACTCATTGTACTTATTTCATCCCTTGCAAAACACCACCAATACTCGCTGCTGATTGGCTGGTGTGACCCAGTTGTTTAGTTGTCAGACAGTGAACTCTACGGTTACAGTAAAATAGATTGTATCACAAGATACACATTCATCAATAGATGTACTTCAACTTTTGCTTTTATCAAAGGGAGACTCCAAACCCCATAACCACTACAGACTGCTTCAGAGGTGTCACACGTATACACCCCAACATACAGAGTATAGCCTCAGTTATGGAATACAGACTAAACATGTTATTGGTCCTTAGACTTGGTCGAGCTTCACAAAGGACAGTTACAAACTAAACATTAAAGGATCGGGATACTTGGAAACCGCCTCATTTATACTTGGGGGGGGGGGGGCGTTCTTACAATAACCACACCCCCAACACATGAGGAGGCATTGGTTGCAATGCATTTCCACATCAGTGACATCATGACATCGAAACATAGGCGCCGCATCATAAAAGTGCTGGAGTTGCAGCGGACAGTGTCAGAGCTCTATGGGAAATTGCAGAAACGGGCCAGTTGGTGTTCCACCGAACCTAGACATCACGTGACTTGCAGAACGCAAGGATAATTGCTGACTCCATTACAAGGGGTCTGTAGAGAAGTTGGCATCAGGCAGACACCAGGAAAGCGGTGCTTGGAATGTCCCTTTAATTTAGAGAATTTTAGAGAAGAACAGAAATTCAGTATCAATTTATTTGTACCAGTAAAGTTTTGAATAAATACAAAACCCTGTACTCTAATATATGCTAAATGTGCCAAACCTTTTTTAATTAAAAAATAATGAAAACTTCAAATGTTTTTTTGGAATTAGAGCTGTCTTCTGGTAAGTATAATTACTGAAGCACTTTTTTTTATTATTATTAATTACTCAATAACATCACACACGAAGACGGTAAATCATTAAAGTCTGAAGTAGACATTTGTATAATTAATATACCGGAAATGTCATTAAAACTTATCCTTTTTTTTATATCGGCAACTTTGCAGCTATCCTTTACATTCTCAAAGCCTCTTTTTTTTTTTAACATAAACACATTTTTAATCATAAACAGGAGATAATAACCAGGCTAAGTGTTTTCAATCATACTTCCCTCCGTCCTCCTACCGGGATGGGGTTGCAACGGCACCCCCAGGCATAAAAGGGTTAAACCGCCGTTTAGTAGATCTTCCCCTTCCAGAAACACATGCACAGCTACTGTAGGCACCAATCCACCGAACCGGAGAAGCATATGAATGCCATAAACAGCTGAACCAGAACCATATGAATGCTGTAAACAGCAGAATAGGAAAAACCATACGAATAGGTTTACACTCCTAGCAGTCAAACTGGAACAGCATACCATAAATCCCCCCAAGAACAAGACAAGGCTCCGTGTTGAGGGTTAAGCAGTGAAAAGCCAGAGCTGTGTGTTTATTGTTCTTATATACACATTAGTACCCACAGGGTTTTGGAAAACAACCAATAAACATGTACAATACACTCAGACACTCCCACACAAAATCATCCCCTCTGCCTGTGATACAATTACCTTACGCAATGGGTAATGTAATTATCACAGGCAGAGAAATACAGTTTTTCCACATTATTCATAACTTTAAAAGTATGCATCACATTCACACAAAACTTACATTTTCAATGAATCAGCATACTCCAAATACAAACATATGTCAAAATCATACAAATTGGTACAGTGGTTCAAAAGATAGATCGTAGTCCTTTGTGACCAAATGAAGCATGGCTTTTCTGCCCAAAACCAGTTCCACAGAGTCTTCTATCCTGGAGATAATTGGGAAGTAATCCAATTATCTCCAAGGACAGAGGCAAAACTCCATTAAGCACATGGCAGTAAAAAGACAGTAAAATACAATAGAATACACAAGGTTACATTTATTACAGAAAATACAGACATGCAACATATCCCCAGATAGCTTAGGTCTGAGCGCACATTATTACTGAATGGCTCTCAGACCACACACATACAGTTCAATTACCATGGTGCCAAAGTCTTTCCCATAGTCTTTCATTATACGAATGGGCTCCATGGCATAGCTATCTGGGGTATCACCGCTCAAACAGGGCAAGCACCGAATGACCCGGCTTTCATGTCTTTGCAGGGGAAAATCAAGCGTTTCAGCATGGGGCCATAGTCTAAGGGCAGCAGGCGGGCAACCAGGCTCCTCCAATGCACAGTGGCGAGATTGGTCTCGTCACAGGGGTAATCGGGATGGGGTGGGCAGGGCCATGAGGAGCTGTCACCAGCGATGCTCTTAATGGACCAGCATGCTTTGCCGGCCACAAGCCTTAAGGAACATACAGGGAACACTGTTAAAGCACTTTCTGCATTGTCCATGTGCCCAGTGCACAACATGCACTGTGCTGCTAAGAGATAGTTCCCTGGTGTCCTGCGTCTGGGGACACCAGGGAACTAAAGTGTGACGGCCAAAAGAAGGATTGTTGGGAGACCTTTACGGTGGTATAGACTGATGATATATATTCGTTACAAGTGATGCATTTGTTAGATCATGATTAATTGTTCATTTAATATTACATTTTCTTCGTAATATTTGTAGCGGGGCTCTAATACTCTTAGCGAGTATATCAGCTAAATTTATCTCAAGATGGAAGAAATGCTGCTGCAGTAATTGTAGTCCACCTCCCCAAGCACTTGACAACACTTAGTGTAGGGGAGAATGACAAACTTTATTGAAAACAGCACATCTATTTATACCCACAACAGCCTCATTGACTTATAGTAGGGTTATAGAGGAACACAAAGTTCCCCTTCAGGTCCTCCACTATAACCCCTCCCAAACAGCACAGTGAGCCCAAGCCAACCAATAGCAGTATGGACTTAATATAGTAACTAACTACACAGCATATCCCAAGCCAACCAATAGCAGAATGGACTTAAGATAGTAACCAGCTACACAGCATATCCCAAGCTAACCAATACCAGTATGGACTTGAGATAGCAACCAATCACACTATAAAGCTTAATTATATTACAACTAGTGTGGCTGGAGCACTGTGCTACAATCAAGGATGGGACAGACAATAACAAGGGCTGAGAATCAAATGGGGGATTTAAAGAAGTGACAGAGCAGCCATTTTGAACTGGTCTGGAAGTGTCCCTGGTCCCTGGGAACATAAAACAATGTCCTGCTGCGAAAACAATAAGACAAGAAAAAGGGGGATGGGGAAAAGACACATACAACCTGGATAATCAATAAATTTAATTTAATATATACAACTACATTTAATGGGGAAACATACAGGCTCTCATAATAACACAATATAAAACAGCAGACCATGGGCCTCTGGGCCTGGTGATTCTATAACAAATAAATAAAAAGGCCGGGGCCCCACCCCCACAGGGCCAACAAACCCTTCTAGGGGCTCTCGGGAGCTGGCCCATAGTCTTTGGCCAGGATCCTGGCCCTTACGCCTCTTCAGAAGGCTGTGTTCACAGGAGTTTCCATCACAATATGTAACTCAATTATTATTATTTTAACTTTTGGCTGCTTGCACTGCCAGTGAGCAAATACTGCAGATTTCAGTATATTCACCTATAAAAAGCAATTACATATATTTTAGGAATTTGCTCTCTACTGAAATTTATTTAGGATTTGCATCAGAGAATTATTGATTTTAAAGCAGGCGCCACATGATACTGAATTAAATGTGCTCGTTCGGTTTAAACAACTGAATTACAACACTTATTAACTTTATTATTTGTGATTGTGAGCATTGCAAATCAGGTTTAAATTTAGTTTTGTTAATCAAATGTTGCTGATTAGAGATGTCCCGAACTGTTCGCTGGCGAAAAGTTCCTGGCGAACATAGCTTGTTCGCGTTCGCCACGGATGGCGAACATATGCAATGTTCGGTCCGCCCCCTATTCGTCATCATTGAGTAAACTTTGACCCTGTACCTCACAGTCAGCAGACACATTCCAGCCAATCAGGAGCAGACCCTCCCTCCCAGACCCTCCCACCTCCTAGACAGCATACAATTTAGATTAATTCTGAAGCTGCATTATTTTTTTAAATTTTTTTTGTATTATTTTAAAAAAATTTTTTAGACAGAAGTGTGTTATATTTGAGCATGCTAGGCTGAACGTGCGTATATCATGGCTAGTTGCACTGAGGGCATGAGTATATAGCAGTACATTGTTGTGAAAGATGGCTGTCATGTTTAGGGTGTAGCTTGCACAATGCACGTTATCAACTGTGTATTTATATCAGCAGCTCCACCACTAGTTATAAATCAAGTGTGAGTCGCCCTGTGAGATGAGACTAGTGAATAACATAATACATGAACGGTTAAGGTAAAGGCATGTAAGGAACTACGACAATAAACTCTTTAGAAGGTGAAATAATGACATGTTTAAACGCTTGCTACTTTACGATTAGTTAATGTGCAGAGAGCAGTTCATGTGATCAAAGGCATGGTGTGGAGGATCGGCTATAGTGGGACATGCTTGGCAGGCTGCTGTTTACTGCTTGTGCTCATCCGATCCCTTCTGGGTGCCAGGTGCAGACCCTGGGAGTCCCTGATACCTGGAACAACAAAGGCAAGTCTCTGGCTGAGTGCCGGGTTCGCGGCTTGAGGTGGTGGAAGCTTGTTTTGTCGGGTGGTCGGATGTGTCCCGGTGGTGCTTCACGTCCGGTGCGGGATTGTGGTGGCTTAAGGTGGAGGTGAGTGCCTGACGTGGGGCAGGCTCTGCATTTCTGTTTGTGCCTCCGGTCCCGTCTTCGACGCCTTTTGCGTTGGTGGATTTTAATAGGGACTGCTTCGCTTAGCTGTGGTGGAGCTTGTTGGGGCTGTGGTGGAGCTTGTTGGGGCTTCCTGCTTGTTATTTGCTTCCAAAATTGATTAAAGAGTCTGTCCAGCTTAGACTCAATATCCTGCCATGCTTTGCTGGTACCAGGAGGACACGCGGCTGCCGCCATATTGGGAGAGTCGCAGATGAGTATGTCAGCCTGGGCAGCTGTGCTCTGTGCGTCCATTAGCTCCAGACAGCCTCTCAGGGGTGGACCGGGATAACCCCCACCGGTTCGAGGGGGGGGGGGGGGTAACGGAGCTCCTGCCGGGAAGTAGCTGCTCCTGGGCATCCCAGGATCGGGAGATCGACCGCCTCTCCCGCCCGGTGAGCACCAGGCCACACTTGCCTGTTGAGTTGCTGACCGCTATTAAGCATGTCGGTTCGGTCAGGTAGGAGCAACATTGCTGGGTCATCCCCTTCTGGGGTGAAATTCACTTATTGATAGCTGCTTAAAGTGAGATATTGAGGGAGCTCACACGAAGTGTGTCTTTCCTCCATGACAGCTAGGCCCCGCCCCCATAAGCTACATTCTTAGTGAGAGGAGGGACAGTGTAGCTGCTGCTGATTTAATAGGGAAATCGATAGCTAGGCTAGTGTATTCAGTGTCCACTACAGTCCCGAAGGACTCATCTGATCTCTGCTGTAAGGACAGCACCCCAAAAAGCCCTTTTTAGGGCTAGAACATCAGTCTGCTTTTTTTTTTTGGTGTGTAATCTAATTGCAGTTGCCTGCCTGCCAGCGTGTGTGTCAGGCTCACAGCGTATACTGTGCCCACTTGCCCAGTGCCACCACTCATATCTGGTGTCACAATAGCTTGCATTTAAAAAAAACAAAAACTTTTTTTGACTGTAATATAATAGCAGTCAGTTTACTTCACACGTGTGCGTTTCAGGGCCTGCCAGGGCACAGTGTCACACCAGTGCAACTCATATCTGGTGTAACAGTAGTGTACATTTAAAAAAGAAATACAGGGGGCTTGTTGTCACCTTTCAGGGACCCTTGGTGTTGTACGTGGCTGGGTGGAGGAAGAGACCTTCAATGACATCAGTGAGGACAAGGAACGGGACATGGCTAGCTTGGTATCCAACCTTGTGCAAATGGGGAGTTTGCGGTTGTGCAAATGGACTGTTTGCGGTTGTTTGCGGTGCGTTAAACGGGGAGTTTGGTCTGTCACTGTGAAGCGGGCGTAACCCTTACACTACCTGATCGATACAACATCATACCTGATGTTTTAAAGCACGTTATTCCAAACAATTTAGGAATGTTAGGTGATTTATGCCCTTTATGGATTAAAACCAGACTCTGCATCAACTATGTAATTTTCCATGTGAGTTTTACCATGGATCCCCCTCCGGCATGCCACAGTCCAGGTGTTAGTCCCTTTGAAACAACTTTTCCATCACTATTGTGGCCAGAAAGAGTCCCTGTGGGTTTTAAAATTCGCCTGCCTATTGAAGTCTATGGCGGTTCGCACGGTTCGCCCGTTCACGAACATTTGCGGAAGTTCGCGTTTGCCCTTCGTGAACGGAAAATTTTATGTTCGCGACATCACTATTGCTGATCCAAAATGTAGTGGGGACTTAGTGAATAACTCTGAATGCGTTCTGTCCATTAGGTGTTTATTTTGTTTTAGCTATGTGGGGAATGAATTACAGGCAATATAGGAAGAAGATACCAACACAAAGACTTTATTTCATAATTTTGGTTTATTACAAATATTTTCTGTGTTAGAATATACCCACTTATGACAAATAACTAGAGCCAATGACTAAGCAGGGATTTGAAATTAATGTATCTAATAGGTCACACAGGATATGTATATAGGACCAGAGATCTGGTGACATCTAGGACTAGATAAATTCGTAAATGGAGCGTGGGGATCCAGAGAGCATTGTGTAAACAGAGAAGAAAGGGTTACTTCAAACTAAGGAATCTGCACTTACTATTCTCAACACACACAGGATGAAGAATTAATACTGTAGACACATTTATGGTCTAAAGCTCTATGGTTGCTTTTGTGACCACCATCGCCTTAGTAATATTCTGCTATAATCGTCCTACTTCTCTGCTGCAGAATGGCATGGAATACAGTGCTCAGGGCCGGACTGGGAGAAAAATTCGGCCCGGGCATTTTTTTATCCCAGCGGCCCACTAAGAAGGGGGCGGGTCAGAGGAGGTGTGTTTTGTCATCACTAATGACAAGCACGCCCCCTCTCAAAGTGAGCATGTTGGTTCAATGCGCTTCCAGGGCAGACCATGCGCAGAGCTCTGCTGAAGAGCTCTAGCATGAGAAAAAAAAAACTGTATTTGTTCTGCACAGTGCAAGCAAATTTAATAACATGCTTGCACTGTGTTTCCTTGCAACTTGTCTCTGGTGTCTCTATAACTGGATACCAGGAGACAAAAATGCCAGGAAAGAGTATTGTGCATGTGTTTGGAGTCTGCTTGTGGTATTGCGTGTGTGTAGAGTGAGCTGATTGTGGTGTGGTATTGTGTAATAAGGTTAGTTTTAGACATGTTGTGCCTGTGGTGTAATGTGATGCATATGTGGCTAGGGGCTGTAGAGAATGTATGTAAAGGGGATGTAGCATGTGTGCAAACAGGCTAGAGTGTGTGTATAGGTGATGTAGTGTTTATAGAAAGTGTGTGTTTAGGGGTGTAGTATGTGTTTGCTTACAAGGAATCTAGTGTGTGTGTGTGTGTATAGGGGATTCAGAGTGTATATGTTAAGAGTGTAGTGTGTGTGTGTGTGTGTATGTGTATAGGAGTCTAGTGTGTGTTTGAAGGACCCAGAATGTGTAGGAGATCTAGTGAGTGTGTGTTTATAACGGATTCAGAGTGTATATAGGGATCTAGTGTTTATATGTGTGTAGATGATCCAGAGTTGGGTAAGGGATCTAGTGTGTGTCTGGAATGTAATGTGTTTAGGGGTGCAGTATGTGTGAGGGGTGCTGTGTGTGTGTGTGTGTATGTATATATATGTGTGTGTTTGGAACTATTGTGTATGTGTGTGGTGCAGTGTGTTGGGAGGGTTCTGTGTGTATGTGAGGGGTGCAGTATGTGTGCGTGATGGATGCTGTGTGTGAGGGGTGCTGTGTGTGAGGGTGCGGTATGTGAGGGTGCGGTAAGTGGTATGTGAGGGTGCGGTAAATGGTGTGTGTGAGAATGCTGTGTGTGATGTGTGTAAGAATGTGGTGTGTGACAGTGCTGTGTATGATGGGTGTGAGAGTGCTGAGTGTGATAGTGCTGTGTGTGAGAGTGCTGAGTGTGATGTGTGTAAGAGTACTGTGTACGATGTGTGTGAGAGTGCTGTGTGTGATGGGTTAGAGAGTGCTGTGTGTGAGAGTGCTGTGTATGATGTGTGTGAGAGTGATGTGTGTGAGATTGCTTTGTGTGATGGGTGTGAGAGTGCTGTGTGTGATGGGTTAGAGAGTGCTGTGTGTGAGAGTGCTGTGTGTGAGAGTGCTGTGTGTTATGTGGGTGAGAGTGCTGAGTGAGTGCTGAGTGTGATGGGTGTGAGTGCTGAGTGTGATGGGTGTAAGTGCTGTGTGTGATGGGTGTGAGAGTGCTGAGTGTGATGGGTGTGAGAGTGCTGAGTGTGATGGGTGTGAGAGTGCTGAGTGTGATGGGTGTGAGAGTGCTGTGTGTTATGTGGGTGAGAGTGCTGAGTGTGAGTGCTGTGTGTGATGGGTGTGAGAGTGCTGTGTGTGATGGGTGTGAGAGTGCTGTGTGTGATGGGTGTGAGAGTGCTGTGTATGATGTGGGTGAGAGTGCTGTATATGATGTGGGTGAGAGTGCTGAGTGTGATGGGTGTGAGAGTGCTGTGTATGCTGTGGGTGAGAGTGCTGGGGGTGAGAGTGCTGTGGGTGAGAGTGCTGGGGGTGAGAGTGCTGGGGGTGAGAGTGCTGGGGGTGATGGGTGTGAGAGTGCTGGGGGTGATGGGTGTGATGGGTGTGAGAGTGCTGGGGGTGATGGGTGTGAGAGTGCTGTGTGTGATGGGTGTGAGAGTGCTGTGTGTGATGGGTGTGAGAGTGCTGTGTATGATGTGGGTGAGAGTGCTGTGTATGATGTGGGTGAGAGTGCTGAGTGTGATGGGTGTGAGAGTGCTGTGTATGCTGTGGGTGAGAGTGCTGGGGGTGAGAGTGCTGTGGGTGAGAGTGCTGTGGGTGAGAGTGCTGGGGGTGATAGGTGTGAGAGTGCTGGGGGTGATGGGTGTGATGGGTGTGAGAGTGCTGGGGGTGATGGGTGTGAGAGTGCTGGGGTGATGGGTGTGAGTGTGATGGGGTGATGGGTGTGAGTGTGATGGGTGTGAGAGTGCTGAGTGTGATGGGTGTGAGAGTGCTGAGTGTGATGGGTGTGAGTGATGGGTGTGAGAGTGCTGAGTGGGATGGGTGTGAGTGATGTATAAATGTTAGAATGGATTTTGTGTGTAGGGGGGCGGTAAACAAATAAAATAACAGGCATTATGTCCCCCCCCTCCCTTCTTACCTTTAGCCTGGGAGGGGGGGACTGGTTCCTGGGACTGGGAGGCAGAGTGGCAGTGTTCCCTGGTGGTCCTCGTGGTGAGTGAACTCTAGCCTGCGGGCTAGAGCTCACTCTCGCGAGATCCGGTCGTTGCCATGGCAACGCTCCGGATCTCGCGAGAGGAACCCGGCGGAGCTGCAAGTTAGAGCTCCGCCGGGTCCTCTCTCCGTGCAGGCTGTCTCCCTCCCTCTCTCTCCCCGCCGGCGGCCGCATTGGATAGCATGTGGGCCGGTGAGGGAGATCTTTGATCTCCCCACCGGCCCGACATGGAATACAGCGGGGCCGGCGCTCGGATAGTGCCGGCCCTGCATAAACCGGCAGGGGAAGTCCTGGGACCTTCCCCTGCCGGCCTCGGCCCCACGGCCATCGCGGCCCACCGGGCATTTGCCCGGTGTGCCCGATGGCCAGTCCGGGCCTGACAGTGCTAGAACTGGGGCAGGTTCTGTATGCATATTGTAGGTGATTATATTTTTGAACATATTATTTTTAGCAGGTTGGAGAAGGGCAGAGCTGATATATACAGTTTTAACCCTGTTTATTAGGCCCCCCACCTGTGCTACCCACAGGCTCCAGCATGCAGGGGGCGGTGCTATAAACCTCCCAGGTGCAATTGTGTATTGCAAAACAAATTTGTAAACCGAGGCATTATTTTCAATGGATTTTCATTTGTAAACCGAAAATTATGTTAACCGAGGCGTTTGTAAACCGAGGTCCCACTGTATTGTATAATTAATTAAGGAGGTATTCTTATAGACACCCAGATCATTGTAGTGGTCTGGGTACAGTGTACTTATTGTAGTTTTAGAGAACCAACCAGACAGCCACTAGCGAAGCTTCTAGAATGTTACTGGAATTTTGGTCCGGTAACTGACATAAATCGCTCTTATGCTCTGTATGGTGTCAGGGTCCTATAGGGGGCACAATCCGCAGCAGCACTTACCTTGCACGGGCATTAGCACCCTTTCAACAAACATCATCAGGCACAGGCATCAGGTAAGTAAATAAAAGGTTTCTAAACCTTTATTTACCTCGGTGAGGGGGGGCACGAAGGACGGGGGGGGGGGCGAGGGAGATGTAGTTGTCAGGAATACAGTTTAGTATCCCTTTAATATTACTAACATTACATTAATTACATTCATTGCTTGTCACAAAGGGTATGATTATGATTAGCAAAACTTAAGTGCTTATCATGAGATCCAGAGACCTTTTCACTAATTAGAAAATTGCAAAAATGCTTTCAAAAAGTATTGGAAAGGAAGGGTTGTGATAGCTTTGACATTGTTAACTTCCATGAACATCTCCTTCAACCTTTTACCAACATACTGCAGTCCTTTAGAACATACAATATGCTGTAAATTGTTTTGTATACAAACGTTTGTGCTTTCCCTGCCCAGTCACCTACCCTAAACAAGTTAGTCTGTTTGAGAAACACTGATAAGTAGATAAGGATTGTGACAACAAAGTGAAGTTTATTGAAAACTTAATGACCCTGACACATTCTTCCTAATGTTAATTTCCAGGCTATTGCAGTCTGAAGCCAAATTGACTAGTAATTCTCCTGGAATCTTAAAGGGACACTATAGTCACCAGAACAATTACAGCTTAAAGGAACACTATAGTCACCTAAATTACTTTAGCTAAATAAAGCAGTTTTAGTGTATAAATCATTCCCCTGCAATTTCACTGCTCAATTCACTGTAATTTAGGAGTTAAATCACTTTGTTTCTGTTTACGCAGCCCTAGCCACACCTCCCCTGGCTATGATTGACAGAGCCTGCATGAAAACAAAAAAACTGGTTTCACTTTCAAACAGATGTAATTTACCTTAAATAATTGTATCTCAATCTCTAAATTGAACTTTAATCACATACAGGAGGCTCTTGCAGGGTCTAGCAAGCTATTTTCATAGCAGGGGATAAGAAAATCTTAATTAAACAGAACTTGCAATAAAGAAAGCCTAAATAGGGCTCTCTTTACAGGAAGTGTTTATGGAAGGCTGTGCAAGTCACATGTGACTAGGGTTCATAAACAAAGGGATTTAACTCCTAAATGGCAGAGGATTAAGCAGTGAGGCTGCAGGGGATGTTCTATACACCAAAACTGCTTCATTAAGCTAAAGTTGTTCAGGTGACTATAGTGTCCCTTTAATGTAGTGGTTCTGATACCGGAGAAACTGACGGAAGCCAAGCACAGAGAGATGGACACAGGTTTCTTCAGGAAGGAAGAGATTCTTTATTGGATCACCGATCGGGACTCAGAGGGACTAATGTCACCAAAATACAGCAAGTTCTGAGCCCCGGACAATAGTACAGGCTCCTTATATAGGCACATAACGCCTCCCATATTAAGCTCCACCCGCACATTCTCTTGACCAATCAATACAAATAAGAATTAACTTCCTGCTTGACCGCATGGCCTGTCCAGCACAATGGAGGAGGGGAATACTACATCCTGTATTCTCGCACATGCTCCGTACACTACTGATCGTATCTTGCCACGTGCAACTAACTGATCGATACGTCAGCATATGCACGTACACATGCCACGTGGTAATCTCGGCCTACTAAATTTATTTTTACCGAGATTCCACCACAGTTCTGGAGTCTATAGCCTGTCCCTGCAGGTTTTTCAATGTAAACACTGCCTTTTCACAGAAAAAGGCAGTGTTTACATTGGTGCATAGAGCTGCGTCCTGTGTCAGTGCTGCACAGTGTGAATCAGTGCTGCACACTGTGAGATTCTGAACTTTCCCCATACAGATGCATTGATTCAGTTTATAGAGATGCTGATTGGCGCAGCATGGTATTTTGTAGGGCCATGCATGGTTTAGCCTAGTACAGTGTCAGAAGCTTCTGGAATCAGAGTAGGCTATCTATCGTGTGTTGGTTATGTCTTTTTAATTATTAGTAATGCTGTTTCCATCCTGTTCCCCTTTGTTATACTACTCTATTGCTGCTAGGGAGAGTAACAACAAACTTGATCATGTTTATGGTCTGATAAAATCCTCAGAGAAGTTCTGAAATCATCTTCTTTGGTTGTCTGCCAGCTACCTGTTTTTTCCAACGAGTCCTTTCTGGATGGCAAATATGTTGCCCTAAAAGACAGGCATGTCTACTGGTTTGTCATAGGTTGCTAGCATCAGCTGGTGGAATTAGCAGAACTCTACTTGCCATAATACACTGTGGCGTACATACCGGGGTCGCAGGGGTCGCGGCTGCGACCGGGCCCGGCCCACCAGGGAGCCCGGCCGCTTTCGACCTGGTATGCACGTCAGTGTGGCCTTCTGGTGTCACCGGGCAGGCTGGCTGTCTGTCTGGCGCGCGCGCAAGGAAGCACTCTCCCATGAGCGCTCTCTGCCCAGCTCCCTCGCGCGCACCACACTGATGCCGGAGCCGGAATATGACATCATATTCCGGCTCCGGCATCAGTACGCGGCGCGCGAGGGAGATGGGCAGAGAGCACTCAGGGGAGAGTGCTCCCTCGCGCGCGCCAGACAGACAGACAGCCGCCCGGTGACCGGCCGCCCAGCAGCACCACTGGACCCCAGGGAATCCCCTCAGCTCTCCAAAGGTAAGGAGGCTGGGGGATTACATTTAAAAAAAATACATGTGTTTGTGTATGTGTGTTAGTGTGTGTGTGTGTGTGTGTGTGTTAGAGTGTGTGTTAGTGTTAGAGTGTGTGTGTGTCTGCTAGTGAGTGTCAGTGAGTGTGTTACTTTGTGTGTCTGTTATTGAGAGTGTGTCTACTAGTGAGTGTCAGTGTGTGTTAGTTTGTGTGTCAGTGAGTGTGTTACTGTGTGTGTATGTTACTGAGTGTTTTTGTGTGTCTGTTAGTGAGTCTGTTTGATGTCTGTTAGTAAGTGTGTCTTTGTCAGTGAGAGTGTATGTTTTGTAAGTGAGTGTATATGTGTGTCTGTCTGTCAGTGAGTATGTATGTATGTCACTGAGTGTGTCTCTGTCAGTAAATGTGTGTGTCTGTTAGCTAGTGTGTATGCATCTGTTCGTGAGAGTGTGTGTTTAAAACTCCTTCAGCACTTACCTTTCTCCAGCACCGGACTCCCTTGGCGCTGGGGATCCCTCCGCCCCGATCCGCCTCTCAGCCCCGAATGCGCATGCGCGGCAAGAGCCGCGCTCGCATTCAAACCACCCATAGGAATGCATTACTCAATGCTTTCCTATGGAAGTACAGCGTCTTCTCACTGTGATTTTCACAGTGAGAATTGCGGAAGCGCCTCTAGCGGCTGTCAGTGAGACAGCCACTAGAGGCTGGATTAACCCGCAGTGAAACATAGCCGGAATATTTTGCATCTGAAGGGTTAAAACTAGAGGTACCTGGCACCCAGACCCCTTCATTGACCTGATGTTATCTGGGTGTCTGTAGTGGTCCTGTAAGTGTGTGTGCATCTGCATGCACCGGCGTACATACCGCGGTCGCAAGGGTCGCGACCCCTGCGACCAGGTGCCCGCCGCCATGTATTGCTGCCCCGGCCCGTGCAATTTTCGCACCGGGGCCCCATGGCTTGCGTGTATGCCACTGATGATACACTTGACTTGACTACATGACTGCTGCGTTGTTTAAACCTGGTGCTTCTGCTGCTTCAAGAAGTAGGTTGAATACACTGCTACAATGTGTCGGAGGACTGGGGGAGAGATGTCAGACACTGTCTCTTCACTTTTCACACTGTGAATCCCCCACGGCCACTGAAACACTGTGTGTTAGAAGTAAAGAGACATGAATGGAGCTGTATAGTCACAGAGGAGGGAGAGTGTGAAAAAATGCTCATATCACAGTGTTTTAATGGCAGTGATAGCTGCACAGTGTGAAAAGTGAATAAACAGTGTCTGACAGCTCTTCTCCAGCTCTGTGCTCTGAATACATCCTTGCACTTTCTCCCCTGCAGTCTCTGATAATCCTTTCCTGGTTCCATGCTGTGAGTCCCTCACTCTCTTCCCTCCTGACAGCTCTTGACTGCAGGCTCATCCAGGGAGCACCTGAAAGCACTCTTTCCCAGCCAGGTAGTGTCACGGTTGATAGGATCACTCCGGTGGAGGGCGCTCTGGTGTTGCTCGCACAAATGATGGAGTTGCCGCATTCACTCCCATTTCCTCTGGCCACGCTGTGCTCCAGGAAACTGACAAACGCTGGCACTTGCCAAACGGAGCCCTCATATGACTCTGCTGTCTCCGTCCTGATAATTGACACAAATGTGTGTGTGTCGTCACACAGACGTTATTCACGTTCCAACATCACGTGACAGCCGATAACCTGTCGATGACCTCATAGGCCTATTTAAGACTATTTGAAACTTTTCCCTTGTGGTTATCTGAGACCACATTATATGTATTGATTGTGTTGTATTTTGATCCCGGCTTGCACCTTGACTATTCTTCCTTCTATATTCCTTGATATCTGGCTTGTCTTACCGTTTACATACTCTTTGTCTCCTTCCCCTGTCCTGCACTATTCTACTCTATTAGCGTTAAATCCTACCATTATAAGGTCCGGCATTGGGTCTAAGTTAAATCCTGACAGGTTGGACTTTGCCTGATACTGTGCATAAAGAAATTGAACTAAACTGTTTAGTTGTGACCTCAAAGTAATGTCTTACCTTTAGCACTGCAGTTCTTCATGACTACCGACACAGAGAGACATTTAGTTGGCTAAGTGTTTTAAGAAAGAAAATGTACTGTTGCTGGTAAGGTATAATGGTCATGAAGCTTAAAAAAAATAAGAAAATGAATAAACAAGAACGAATTGGCTACTAGGTGACACTGTAAGTAATAATAACTCTAATTTATAATTGTTAGAATATGGGTGTTAGCACATTAAGTGGGCAAACTCCAACGGGTTTGGTGCACCACTGAGGTTCCACTGATAGGTGCCTGAATATTAGTGTACATCATATCAACATCACGGAGCAGATCAAAATGCATCCTACATGTGAACAGAAGTATGAAGATTGGTATATCCAAACACTTAAACCTAGGATGAACAGTGTAAAAGTAAGTGTTACACCGCTTCTAAGAGTGGCTCGACTTAGCACATAAAGAAAATCTGATTGATCTGAGTGGTCTTTATTAGTCTGAACTCATATCCTATTGGTCAGAATCATATTTTCACATCAAAATGTTGGCATCCGGCACCACTGGAATGATGTCAGCTTCTGTATGTCAAAAAAATGAAGCAAGCTAGGATAAGGACCTGCAGAAACTGAGGACACAAGAATGTCCTGCGTCATCGTCCAGAAATCCAGAAGCTGTGGCAAGAGAAGAAAAACCAAGATGAGACATTGTTTATTTGGCAAGATAGCATGCCATGTGTACAGTTCGTGAAGGGAAATTGAAGGTGAATTAACTCAAGTAAAATCTTCATCTCATGGCTTTTTTCACGTCTGTTTATTGCTTGAATAGGATAGAATGAAGAGAGTGATTTCTATTCTATAAGATGTGGTAGTTAAATAAGAACATTGAGTTTCTCTGTATCTATTAGATAAATATAACATGACCAGGTTTTTAGTTTCAGGCACATATTGTTTGTGGCAGTTCAATTTCTTTGTAAATGAGGCACACTTCCAAACTTATGTAAAATAATGAATTTATATGTATATATTTTTTCTGGGAAACAGTTCTGTCTTTGATAAAATATAAAGAATACTTTTATGTGTAATATAAAAAATATAATGTAATCGGACTTATGTGAGTTTTCTTATATAACCAGATTTATTCTCTTGAAATCAAAAAAAGGATCAGTCTTACAGCTTGACTGATGTTACATTTTCCTCAGCTGATTGGTTCATGTTGGGTAGAGACACGTTGCCCTCCTGGGTGTCTCTGGGTTTCAGTCTTTATATAAAAAACATGAATATATATATATATGTCACTTGGCACTCACCTTGACATACAACGAAGTAATAATACCCTGGTGCAAACCATGTAATATAAACAGAAAAAGAAATGAAGGTGCATTCGAATTTCAAATAGTAGATATTTACCTAGGTGTCTTTTTTTACATAACAAACAAACTGTCCCGATCGATGTTTCGACCCCCACGGGGTCTTTCCCAATCACTGCACTACAATCACTCCAATGAATACAATCACAGGGCTTGTAAGAGGATGCTTGGTGCTGGTCCGGCATAAAAAGTGTAAGCCCAGAAGAGAGATCACATGTAATGTTTATTTCAGCTAATCTATAAAAGTGTCAACATTTAAGTTCTCATTAGGAACCAAGGTTGTTCTGATGAAAATTCCCTAATGGGAACCGAAACGTCAACACTTTTATGGATTATCTGAAATAAATGTAACATTTTAAATTTCGAATTTTAAGGTCCCTCTTCTGGTCATATATATACAGTGAGTGAAAAACGTATTTGATCCCCTGCTGATTTTGAACGTTGTTCCGCTGACAAAGAAATGAGTAGTCTATAACTGTAATGGTACGTGTATTTTAACAGTGAGATACAGACTACCAAAAACAAAATCCAGAAAAATGCATGACAAATAAGTTATAAATTTATTTCATTATCTATACACCAAAACTACTTTATTAAAGGGACATACAACACTTTGAGGCAACTGTGACAGTTGCCTCACTCTGCAGGCTGAAAAAAGCAGGTATATATGATTTTATTCTCATATTTACCTGTTTATTTGTTTTATACTTTCCACACCTACTGATATAACCAATCAGAATTCTATCCCAATCAGAATCCTATGCCAATCAGAATCCTATGCCAATCAGAATCCTATCCCAAACATAATCCTATGACTAGAAATGTTGGAAAAGAGCACTGGTCATGCCTGACATATTTACAAATGTTCAGTTGGAAGATCACTTCCACTTGCAAAATCCTGACAGGGAGAAAAGAGAGAGTCTGATCAGTAGGATAATGCAGAGCTGCCTCCGGTGTAAGGTTTCTCACTCCTTCTGAAACATAGAAACATAGAATGTGACAGCAGATAAGAACCATTCGGCCCATCTAGTCTGCCCAATTTTCTAAATACTTTCATTAGTCCCTGGCCTTATCTTATAGTTTGGATAGCCTTGTGCCTATCCCACGCATGCTTAAACTCCTTTACTGTGTTAACCTCTACCACTTCAGCTGGAAGGCTATTCCATGCATCCACTATCCTCTCAGTAAAGTAATACTTCCTGATGTTATTTTTAAACCTTTGCCACTCTAATTTAAGACTATCGCCTCTTTTAATGTGTTGATTCCCTTTATGTATTTAAATGTTTCTATCAAATCCCTCTGTCTCGTCTTTCCTCCAAGCTATACATGTTAAGTTCCTTTAACCTTTCCTGGTGAGTTTTATCCTGCAATCCGCGAACCAGTTTAGTAGCCCTTCTCTGAACTCTCTCTAAAGTATCAATATCCTTCTGGATATACGGTCTCCAGTACTGCGTACAATACTCCAAGTGAGGTCTCACCAGTGTTCTATACAATGGCATGAACACTTCCCTCTTTCTACTGCTAATGCCTCTCCCTATACAACCAAGCATTCTGCTAGCATTCTGCTCTCCCTATACAACCAAGCATTCCTGCTGCTCTATTACATTGTCTGCCTACTTTTAAGTCATCAGAAATAATTACCTCTAAATCCCTTTCCTCAGATGTTGAGGTTAGGACTGTATTAGATATTCTGTACTCTGCCCTTGGGTTTTTACGTCCAAGATGCATTATCTTGCACTTATCCACATTAAATGTCAGTTGCCACAGCTCTGACCATTTTTCTAGTTGACCTAAATCATTT
Source organism: Pelobates fuscus (assembly GCF_036172605.1). Taxonomy (NCBI): domain Eukaryota; kingdom Metazoa; phylum Chordata; class Amphibia; order Anura; family Pelobatidae; genus Pelobates; species Pelobates fuscus. The sequence goes on from NC_086321.1 coordinate 64,452,463, forward strand.
GCCTTTTGGCTTAACCCTCTTGGAACAACAACCCTATTACATATTTTTGTATCATCTGCTACACAATGATACCCTGTTTCTGTCATAAGTGGACGGGTCCAAAACTGAGATGAACGGGTCAATGGGAGGGGTGAGGGTGGAGGTGGGGAGTCTGAGAAAACTCCTCTAGCAATTGTTTATTAAATACTTTTCAAAGCTTTTCTCGCTTTCTTTTGGTCTGTATATTTGTTTTAAAAATATATGGTATAACTGAATCCCCATAGGTGATCTTAAGTAGCCTTGTAAAATGTAAAATACATATTCCAGGTATGCCCTTTTTTTCTGTTTATAGAAACCAATACAAGGATGTTATAAATAATAGCAACAATTAAAAATAAAAGATCATTTTAAAACACTAATGTACCTTAACATAGTTATAAACAATGTTCTTATAATATAAAAATGTGTATACTCTAAGTACTTATCCAACGTAACTCAATGAGATTTCTAAAAATTCTAACTTGTTAGGGAATTAATACCATTGTCCTACACCAGGGGTTCCCAACCCAGTCCTCGAGTACCCCCTACCGGTCCAGGATTTACAGATTACCATGTTGTGTCTAAAGCGTTCTTTTGTTTAGTTTTTTCTAAAAACACCTTAAACACAATTGGGTAATCCCTAAATAAATCCTGGACTGTTAGGGGGCACTTGAGGACTGGGTTGGGAACCACTGTCCACCACCATAAGGTTTACTAAGCTTCCCTTCGCTTGTAACTTTTTATAGAGCAGTCTCAAGTTTATTTCCCATAGGAAGCATTTCCTCATATTCACTGATGCTGGATGTCCTCATGCAGCAGAGCAGAATTCTGGAAGCACCTCTAGTGGCTGTCTAGTACATAGCAACTAGGGGCAGTCTTAGTGCCCCCAAAGTAATCATTTCAGTTTCTCAAAAAATGCAATGATTTACATTGAAGCACTAAGTGGGACAGGGACACTGCAGCCAGACCTCTTCAAGGAGATTAAGTGGTCTGTGTGCTTATAGTGTCCCTTTTACATCACCATATCTCTTGTAATGCCTTTTTAATTTAAAATAACACTCATAGTTTCCTCTATGACATAAAACAAGGATGCCCAAAGATAAGTACATATTTGTCTGACAAATCCACTTTGTACATCTCATTAAATTTAACTCTACTTAATTATTTCTAATATGATTGACATTTACTGTCCAGAAACCTACTTTTCCTAGTCCATGTATAACATCATATCCAGAAAAGTAACTTCCTTAATTTATGTCAATATAGGCTCGGTAACAAACTGCTTGCTCTATAATAACCTATTGAGTATTTCCTTCCCCTTAATAATTTCTTCTATTTTAGAATATATAAAGCAAAATGATTAAGTATAAAATGATCCTTCGATATTTTCAATTTGTTAAGAATTCATACAGTATCGCCTCAATTAATATTTCTTCCAAGTCTAAGGGGATTCGTTTTCTTATATTACATTTCAAAAAACTGACATTTTCATAATTTTTCTTTAATCTAATTGTTATCCAGTAAATAAATAAATGTCAACATTGTAATGTGATGTCTTACTCTAAACCATCCTACTTTCTAAATTTATAATATACTTCACACATGCATTGAATATTCCAAACACGCATGATTATTAAATCTACACTTTAATATTAACCAATAGAAACACAAACAAATATGTAGTATCAGTAAAATCATTAAACTCGCTCCCAGTGTTAGAATGTTGAATGCGCCATGAAAATAGTGGGTTTGAAAGCTGTTAGGATAGCATGGAACGCCATAGCGTTTTGATGCAAGTATGATTAATTCCATGATAGACCCAAGTACCAATCAATACCTGTGGTTCTCCTCTTTAAGCTTGAGCTATGTTTAGTGGCCCCAGACTGACCAATGAGCTGTATGCAGGACTAAAATTGAGTATGACCTACAGTCTTTTGAATCATTGTGGCCGAACCATGCGACTGGTGTTCAGTTCAGCCAAATTTCGCTTTAATGATCAAATTTCAGATGAACCAATTCAGCACATTGCCAAATGTTGGTGGGCCCAAGCTAATTTTTCAATTTAGTTCAAACAGAACAATCTCACCATGTACAAATCTACTTTCTACTTTCTTGCCTAAACACACCTTCACGAAAACGGGTGACCCAACACACAGAATAATAACCCTTCTATAGGTAAAATCAAAATACCTAAACCGGTCCTTAGAATGGCCAGACTGAAAATAGTCACAAACAGGCCTAGGTCAAAGGGAACCAGAGAACAACCAAAACGAAATAACAGAGCCGAGTCAAGGGAACCAGAAATCAGAGTAGTCAGGAAAAAGCTGAGTCAATATCAAAATAGCACAAAACCAGATATAAACTCTTGGGACACTAACAAGCTAGGAACCACAACAGGGCACTGAAACACTGCCTAAATGTGCTTTTATATGCTTGGGGGCATGGTTGATACCGTAAGTGTAAGAGGGCGTCTGTAAATCCCGCCCATAGTACTGTCCATCGCCTGACGCCGGTACGCATGCGCCGCGTCATAAAAAGCGGCGTGTGCACAACGGCCGGTGTCCAGGAGACAAGTCGATCGGGCAGGAAGACTAAAGGAGGCGGTCTGCCTGATCAGAGGAACAGCTGATCGGCGGACCGCTAAGGTAAGTATAGGATTCCTTACACACACAGCTCCACATCTTATCTACTCCATTTTGTCACAGCCACCAACATCCGTATTCAGGCCTAAGAGAATACATTAGAATCATTTTACCTTACACAGTACATTTTTTTCAATAAAGCGATTATGTATAGAAATATCTACCCAAACCCAGTGCAAATTACTTTATACAAAAAACAGACAAAGTGGGAGTTTAAAATTGAATTCCCAAGTAATTAGGTTAAGTTTTATAATGTTCGGTATTGTGCTATTTCTCATATTATAATTAGTATGAATATTTATGCGTGCATGTTGCTCTTTCATAACGTGTTCATGTTCTAATTGCTCACAAAGTTAGTTGCTGGTCATAAAATGAATGAATAGAGCCTTTTTACACTGTTAAGTGCATCACCCGTAGAGTTTTACCTTGCAATTATCTATCTTAATTCATCTTGCATGATGACTAATGCATTTTCTGCAATTTAAAATCACAAAACTAACATTACGTTAGAAAAACAACACATTTGCAAACATGTTTTTTTACAAAGAAATGATAGAGTAAATGACAAATTAAAGTGTAGTAAATAGTTTTCAGTATAATTTGTAGTATGTTTGAAGACGACACAAGACTGTACGATGCTATCATCCTGGAATTGTTTGGAATGCTATCAGATCATTTCTGTGTAACATTGTATAAAGTCCATAGCCATCAAGGTTCTTGTAAAGCAAATGATCATATTTTATGACACTCTAAAACTGTAAAATTAAGCTCTCGAAAACCGATTGCTTTAAAGGTCATCATGGCACTCTGGTCTGTACTGTACTCTAGACCAGTGGCCCTCACTGCTTTTTCTTTGGCAAATTGTGTGATTTCAATATTTTGTAGTCTCTGTTCTCTATATAAGTGGCCCTGTGCTAACCCTTAATGTACAGTTGTTCTGATACTAGTTTATTCCTGAATTCAGCGTCAGTCCTACTGCACTGCAAACCTTTGGGTTTAACTGCTTCTTGTTTCTCACAAACACGCCTGCCTCCAAGATTCTGTCTGTTCTCTTTTCATAGATCACTTTTCTAAACATTGCTGCCAAGAATCTTCTTTAATTCTTTGATCTCTCTTTTGCTACTTTATCAATTGATTATTCTGTCAGAGAAAACACAATTTAATTCATCATGTGCTCATCCTTTCTGACTTTACCTCAGAAAACCCAGACAGTTGCGCCTCACCCAGAAACCCCTGAACAGATCAGAACATGGTGTTGTGTAGAAAACCAGCAATTCAACCTATTGTCATTCAGTTTTAAAGGAACATTATAGTGTCAGGAATACAAACGTGTATTCCTGACACTATAGTTGTAAAACCACTGCTTATGTGGCCGTCCACCCTCTCCATACTTTAGAGAAGGTGTTAAACTCCCTTTTTTTTCCAGGGCTGTGCTGGTCTCGCCGTGGCTGGCTCCGCCCTACTCTGCCCCACTCTTTGCTCCCTGGAAAAAATGATCAACTTTGACGATCTCAGACAATCCAATACGTCTATGGTAAAGCATTGGGAGGCCAGTCAGCATCTCCCCATTGTGATGCATTGAATCAATGCATGTCTCTGAGGAACATTCAATTCCTCCACGCAGAGCATGGAGATGCTTAACGTCAGTGCTGTGCACTGACCCAGGAAGCACCTCTAGTGGCTGTCTGAGTGACTGCCACTGGAGGTGTCCTTACGCTGTCATGTAAACACTGATTTTTCTCTGAAAAAAACAGTGTTTACTGCAAAAAGCCTGCAGGGACTGACTACACACACCAGAACAACCACATCAAGCAGTAGTTGACTATAGTGATCCTTTGACTGGAGACATTTTAGTGCATTTGGCTGCGCCATCTCTCATGCTATCACCTCCTATACCTCTACATACTAGCACAGATTTATCCTGTAAGAGGGAATTTAGAGTTTTACAGTGCATAGATCAAGCAATAGTCCTCCTTCTTAGTCCATCCACTGCTTCATTAGCTGAACTACATCCTGTGAGCTGGTCTGTCTCAAGCCTGGAATCTTGTTAGCTGTTAGAGCCGTAGGTACCTGTAGAAGTGTAGGTATCGATGCATAGATTTAAGGACTAGTTAGATACAATTATACTGGGAGTGAGAGTTCTGGCGAACAAAGGAGGTATGATTATTTATTGTTGTAGTCTCATGTGACTGGTTGAGGATATAGAAGGGATAGGCAACCTATTGGCATAATGTTAGAGCATTTTGGAGACGTAGTCCACAACATATAGAGTGCTGAAGGTTGCCTACCCCTGAGACAGAGAATGGTAATGACAGGATTTTTGGAAGTGGTGTAGTAAACATCAGGGGGTCTATATGGTTTAACACATAAAGACGTCACTATATAGTCTTCAAGATCTTGAACCTCAATTTACACTCTATTGATTTCTTTCCACCCACCCAGAAACTACATTACCGGGGTCCCAGACTCCCAGATAAAACTGCTACTGTCTACACAAAATCTTAAAAAGGCAGGGATTAACAGCAAGGCAGATTATGTAATCCTCTTCAAAACACTAAGTATCAAAAGAGAGGATAAAATAAAGCATGAAACAGTGTTGGTTCTAGCACTTATCTATTCTACTTTACAGATATTTATTCAAGCGGGGCTAGGGGTTACATAACTAGGGTAGTAGGGTGGGTACGTGATGTGGAGATATCTTCCTAGGGGTAGGTTTGGTTGTATAACCCATTTTGAGGGTGGGTGGATAGATTGTGTTAGGTTTCCTACGTGCTAGTGTGTGGTTGGTATGTCGTCACATTGTAGGAGTCGGTGTCTGATCGTGTTGGTGCAGACGAGGCTTCAGCCTGGTCGCGGTGCCTGACTGTAGTTGAGCCTAGTGTGTTTAAAGAGAACACTGGGAATCTAGTGGGAAGGGTTAAGTTGATGATGTGGGTGTATGTCAGGTACCCAGTATGTGGGAGTTGTCATGTAAGATCATACAGCGTTGTTCGTTGTAGGGGGTTTAGGAGTGGGTGTAGGTATGGGAAAGGAGGGGAAGAAGGTGGGGACCTAGGAGGAGGAGAAGGGAGGGGATAGAGGGGGAGAAGAGGTAGAAGAGGTATAGTGGGGGAAGAGAAGGAGGAACGTAGGTCCCCCGCCCCCCTCTACGGGTTGTGGTTATGCTCAAGGATCCAGGGGTCCCATATTTTGTGGAAGTGTTTTGTTGATTCGTGGATTATGGCTGATATCTTATCCATTGTCTCGGCTGTTACAGAGGATTACCGCGAGAGAGGGTTTGTTATGGTTGCCCCATTGTTCAGCAATTGTGCGTCTGGTGGCTAGTGTGAGCTTTGCCACTAGTTTGTTTTGTGCTCTGGTGAGAGTAGCATAGGGTTTTGAGAGTAACCAGATCCAGGGGTTCATAGGTATGTCATTGTGTAGAATCTTGGAGGCGAGATCTGAGACACTAACAAAGAGCTGGGAGATCGATGGACATTCCCACCATAGGTTCCTTTGTTTCCACAGTTTTTCCAGCAGAAATCTGTGTCTGAGTGCCCCATTTGCTTTAGTCTGAGTAGTGTGAGGTACCACCAAAGCATTGTTTTGTAGGCCTGCTCCTTGAGGTTAACACAGACCGTGAGCGATGCCGAGGTTGCTGTGGCTCTGAGCCTGGTTCGTTAAGGAAACTGCTCAGTTGTATATAACTGAAATGGTCGAAAGTGGTCAGTGGCACCTTTTTGGGGAGGTTTGGGAATTGTAAGAGTTGTTGGTTGTGAAAGTAGTTAAAGATTTTTAGCAGCCCATTGTCCTCGAAGTCCGCAAAATTTTGTGGTGTCATGCCTGAGGGGAATTGTTTATTGTGTAAGACTGGTGTGAGTAGGGAGGGGGTGTTTACTAGTGGGTATCATTAGAACAGTCTGTCCCAGAGTTGAAAAAAGGTAGTTGGGGTTGGGGTTGTTACCGGGGTGTCTGGTCTGTCTTTTTTGGGGAGCCAGAGGAGAAGTGAGGGGAGATCCCGTCCAATGAGATAATGTTCGAGATCTACCCAAAGTTTCATGCCTGCTGGCATGGGCGTCCACAGGAATTTTTCCAGGGGTAGCATAATTGTAATGACAGCCATGCTTGGTCCCTTTTTGACAGTGTCATGAAAGAGAAGCGGCATAGTCATTATCACATAAAGCCAGGGTGAAAAGCATTTTCACAACTATGGTGTCAGGAATACATGTTTGTATTCCTGACACTATAGTGTTCTTTTAAGAAAATTAAAGGAAACTTCAGGTCACCATAACAACTTTATCTAAATGAAAATGCTATGATGCCAGGAAGCCCCTGGGTACCCTCTTTCCTTTAAGCAGTTAAACTGCTCTCAAATGGTTTAACCCCAAAGGCTTCCTCCAGCTCCAGATCTCCAGGTTGCTCAGTGGTATTCGGCTTTTGAAACGGAGTGTCAGGAAGTTCAGAGTGATGTCAGGCATGGGTGCTGCAGATTGGCTAGAGTGGTCAGTTGACGCTCTAAGCCAATCGTTAGTTTTACTTTTTTTATGAATGGGAAGCTACTGATTGGCTTAGAGTGCCAGCTGACCACTCAAGCCAATTAGCGACACCCCTACCCAGCGGCACTCTATGCTTCCTGACACTCAGTAAATAAAAGTGAACACATTAACACTGATATTTTTTTTTACCTGGGGAGATGAGAAGGTCCAAAGTTTCCCTGCCAGGCCCAGGTACCAAAGCCTTATGATGTAGTATACATAATACAGAATACAGAGGGTTCACTTCACTTGTCCTTTCTGCTCCAATCTCCGTTTCTTCTCCTTTATTTTCTTCTGACACTGTCTTCTCTCCTCCTTGGCTCCACTTCTCCTTTACCTTTCTGCTTCGTTCTGCTTTTTTTTGCATCCTTCTGCTCCTTTTTCTTTCTGATCCCTTTCTGCTCCTTGCAGACCCTTTCTGGTCCTTCTCCCACTTTACCTTTGTGCTCCTTGCTGTCCCATCCTGTTCCTTTCTGCTCCTTCTCCTACTTTACCTTTGAGCTTCTTCTGCCCCTTCCAGCTCCTTGCTACCCTTTTCTGCTCCTTATTCTACTTTACCTTTGTGCTCCTTCTGATTCTTTCTGCTCCTTACCTTTCTGCTCCTTCTGTCCCTTCCTGCTCCTTGCTGCCCCTTTCTGCTCCTTGCAGACGCTTCCTGCTCCTTGCTGCCCCTTTCTGCTCCTTGCAGACCCTTCCTGCTCCTTGCTGACCCTTCCTACTTATTTCTGCTCCTTATCCTACTTTACCTTTGTGCTCCTTCTGCCCCTTCCAGCTCGTTGCTGACCCTTTCTGATCCTTGGTGTCTCTTCCTGCTCATTTCTGTTCCTACTCCTTTCTGCTCCTTCTCCTATTTTACCTTTGTGCTCCTTCTGTCCCTTCTAGCTCCTTGCTGCCCGTTCCAGCTCCTTGCTGACCCCTTTCTGCTCATTTCTGTTCCTTTTTGCTCCTTCTACTTTACCTTAGTGCTGCTTTCCCTTCCAGCTTATTGCTGACCCTTCCTGCTTCTTGCTGACCCTTCCTGCTCCTTGCTGACCCTTCCTTCTCCTTGCAGACCCTTCCTGCTCCTAGCTGACCCTTCCTGCTCATTTCTGTTCCTTTGTGCTCCTTCTCCTACTTTTCCTTTGTGCTCCTTGCTGTTTCTTCCAGCTCCTTGCTGCCCCTTTCTGCTCCTTGATGTCCCTTCCTGCTCATTTCTGTTCCTTCTCCTTTCTGCTCCTCCTCTTACTTTACCTTCCTGCTCCTTGCCAGGGCCGGCGCTACCATAAGGTGGCCTAGGCGGCCGCCTTAGGGCGCACCGGCCCTGGGGGTGCAAAATCAGGCTGACCGGAAGGAGGGAAGCGCACTCCGCTCCCCTCCAGCCGGTTAATACTTGTAGCGTGGCCGAGCGCAGCCCTTATCGTTCCGCCCGCAGATCCCAGCCTCCGCCCGCCCACCTCCTACCCTGCTGTCTGCCGCAGGCTGTGTGGAGGGGGCGGGGATATGACATCATATCCCTGCTCCCTGTGTATCACACAGCACGGCTGGCGCACAGTGATGGGGCTGGGCTTCAGGACAGGACTCCAAGGAGCCGGACAGCACGCACCCCAGGGCCACGCTTTAACAGATGTAAGTATGTAATTTTGTATGTATGTTTGTATGTAACTGGATGTATGTTTGTCTCTGAATGTCTGTATATATGTCTCTGTATTCATGTACGTAACTGTATGCCTTTATGTTTCTGTATGTTTGTATGTATGTGTCTGTATGTCTTTGTATGCATGTTTCTGTATGTATGTATGTATGTGTCTGTATGTATGTGCCTGAATGTCTTTGTATGTATGTTTCTGTATGCCTGTCTGTATGTATGTATCTGTATGACGGTATACCTCTGTATGTATTGTGATAAAGTGAAGGCAGAGAGGCCTTTTAACCCCAGGGGAAGTACGTGTAGTTTTTGTGTTGCACAACACAAAGCTTTGTTTAGTTATGGGCCCCTGGGGTGGAGTATTTGGAGAGAAGGGTGGGCCAATGCTCCACTCCACAGTTTAGTGGTTTTCTTGGGGGACAAAGATCCAGGCCAGGGTTTTTTGGACTGTCTCCAACCCACTGCTCAGCTGCAGATGATCAGCTGTAGCAGTGGGAATAAACCACTCCCTGCTAGGCAGGTACAGGGGGATTGCTGGCTTCCTCTCAGGAAGCAGGTAGGAGAGAGGGTGTTCTCTCCAGTAAGAGAGTCAAGGAGACTAGGCACTGGGAGTGCTGGCTTGAGGCACTGGGAGTGCTGGCTTGGAGCACTAGGAGTGCGGAAGGAAGCAGTCAAGGCTGGCTTGGAGCACTGGAGTGCTGAGAGCGGACAAACACACTAGGTTGGTGAAACCCACAAATTTTGTTATAGTTTAACCCCTGATAGATAGGGAATCTGGTGTGAGTTAGTGCTCAGACGAGCTTGGCTTTTTGTTGTAGGGATTTGTGTTACATCATTGCATTTATGTTTCGTTTGCTGCTGCCTGATGTGTAAATTTACAAATAAAGTTGCCGGGATTATAAGAAAATAAAAGGACTGTGCATGTTTTTGCCCTAGAGGACCGTGCTATCTACTAACAAGGATTACAGTATGTATGTATGTGTCTGTATGCCTGTATGTCTTGTACGTATGTGTCACGTCTAAACATTTGTTATGAAGGAACACAACTGCAGATTTCGTATAGTTTGAATATTTATTAAAGAAAGTAAAAGGTAAAGACTTTAATTCCAATTTATAGGTACTGTAGCTTTAAGTAGTAAACGATAACTGAAGTCCACAATTACAGGCACTGTAGCTTTAAGTAGTAAATGATAACTGAAGTCCACAGTTACAGGCACTGTAGCTTTAAGTAGTAAACGATAACTGAAGTCCACAATTACAGGCACTGTAGCTTTAAGGAGTAAACGATAGTAAATTGCAGACACTGAATCAATAAGGAGTCTCTTAGTAGAGTTAACGGTTTAGGTGATAAGTAATTACAATAGCTGTTCCATACTTTAACTGAAGCAAGACAGATGCAGATAACTGATATGAAGTATGAGTTGAAGTTAGCTGTAACGGGATTGTTTTTACCGAAGGACTTTTGGAGACAGGTAATAACAGCTTTTAGATGCAACTCTTATCACATTGGTTTTACTTAGCTTCCGGCATATAGAACACTGGTTCCCGAGATCTCCTCAGAGGCGTATGAAGAGTGTTTAATCTTTAGTCGTGGATGAGGAGAGGTGAAGGGAACTTTGCAGAGTCTTTCAGTCCGGTCTGGTAGCAGAGGCTTTCACAACGAAGTTGTAGCCGGGTTGTGAGTAAGGAACGTAGTTCAATAATCCAGCCCTGATCAGCTGGTGCAGTCAGATTAAATAGGCAGACCGTGTCATAAAGGGGTGTGGCTAGGCTCCGTGGAACCAGGAAGTAAGAGGATACCATAGTTAAGGCATGACAGTATGTTTCTGTATGCATGTATGTAACTGGATGTATGTTTGTCTCTGAATGTCTGTATATATGTCTCTGTATGCATGTATGTAACTGTATGCCTTTATGTCTCTGTATGTACGTATGTGTGTGCCTGTGTGTCTCTGTATGCCTGTATGTCTTTGTATGCATGTTTCTGTATGTATGTATGTGTCTGTATGACGGTATGTCTTGTACGTATGTTTCTGTATGTCTCTGTATGCATGAATGTAACTGGATGTATGTTTGTCTCTGAATGTCTGTATATATGTCTCTGTATGCATGTATGTAACTGTATGCCTTTATGTCTCTGTATGTACGTATGTGTGTGTCTGTGTGTCTCTGTATGCCTGTATGTCTTTGTATGCATGTTTCTGTATGTATGTGTCTGTATGACGGTATGTCTCTGTATGTATGTATGTATGTGTCTGTATGCATGCATGTATCTGTATGTGTGTATGTCTTTGTATGCCTGTATGTATGTATGTATGTGTCTGCATGCCTGTATGTCTGTATGCATGTGCCTGAATGTATTTGTATGTATGTTTCTGCATGCCTGTCTGTATGTATGTGTTTGTATGACGGTATGCCTCTGTATGCATGTATGTCTTTATATGCCTGCATGTCTCTGTATGCATGTATGTCTCTGCTTGTATGTCTCTGACTGTATGTGTCTGTATGTCTCTGTATGATTATTTCTGTCTTTGTATGACAGTGTACCTATATGACTTTGACTGTGGGACTGAAAAATGATGCCTGTGTGCCTGTGGCTTGGGAGGAAAGACACACAGGTGAAGATGCATTTTTTTTTTTTAATGAGGGTTGGGGGTGCCAAAATGCATCTTCGCCTGTGTAACTAAAAATCCTAGCACCGGCCCTGCTCCTTGCTGACCCTTCCTGTAGGCTGTCTCCCCCATCCCTCACTTACCTGATATATAGGCTGTCCCCCACATCTCTAACTTACCTAGTCTGTAGGTGGAACCCCCCGCCCCCCTTACCTGATCTGTAGGCTGCCCCCCAATCTCTCACTTACCTGATCTGTACACTGTCTCTGCAGGCTGGGAGTTGTTGACTGCACTCTGTGCTGCTCCCCTGCGGTTTCAGTCAGGAGAGAGAATCAGGGATAAGATGTAGCTTCCTGTCCCTGCCTCTCTCCATACACAGCGCCACCTTCAGACCGGCGCCAGTATTGCAGTGTATTTTCAATCTCACATGAAAAATAGCAGAACAAGCTGAAAAATCCAGGGAGGTGTTTTCACATCCCCATCTCTCTCCATGATTTCAGTGCGCGTGGTGTGACACAGAATAGCAGGTCAATATCGTCATATATACCACTTGCGGTCCCACGTGTGGAGTATGGATTGGGGATGGGTATAAACAAATTCCTTGCGGTCTTATGGGTAAGGGATTAACAACATCTTAAGGAGTATAACCATGTAGAAAACCTGTAGAACTGGAAAACTTAATATATAAATTGTCTGCGGAGCTTGGTCGATACTGCTTGGTGCCCAGAATGCCCCAGTAACGTCACTAGTGTCTATCGGTGTCGCCATGAGCCCTAATCCGAGTATGGTGTTCAGCATGTGGGTTTGTGTAAGGAGGGGGGATGAGGGGAGTGTAGGGTTTAATCGATCTGGTGTTTGCCACAAGGTACTTTTGGGCATGCCCCTCGGCTGGTGGGTGCAGTTTCCGGGAGGCGGGTCAGCATTCCCGGTGGTGTACCCTAATATATAGGACTTCAATTGTGCAACCAAGTAGCAATGGGTGTATTTTATTCTGATCTTGGTTGCAATCCTGGAAGCGTAGTAACTGATGCAGATCAGAGTTTTAAGCCTATGTAGTCAGGAGGGGCATGTCATGTGACACAGAGTGCCTAGAGGAGCTGGAAAGAAGGAGGACCTAGATGCGTGTCCCATGTAGTCTTGTGTCCCATTTTATAGGGGTGTATGCTATATATATGACTTGTGACATGTATGGATGGGTAGTAGGGGGCATGCTCTGTCTTCTGGGAGACTGCCCTAGGTGACTCACCCCTAGTGGTCCGGCCTCTCCAGGACCAGTGGGTGGGTGTGTTAGGGTGCGGAGATATCTCCAGTGGCAGGTTGTGGCATACCTTGGGGGTAAGTGGAGAGGGAGCTGTCTCAAGGGCCGGCTCAGGTGGTTCAACTCATGGAGAACACGTTGCTATGACAGGTGCTATGACACCTTTTTTTTTTTTAAATCCCTGGTGTACCATGACAGCGACAATGTGTATTTGTCAATAAATTGCAGGATACAGTTTTAATGACCACACACTTTCAAAAAAGTAGATTTGTATACAGTGTTTCTCCACAGCATCTATACCAACTGTGGCTGATTCTGTTCTGTTTTATTGCCTGTGGCATAAACAGCGTTAACCAAAACACAAATACTGTGTGACTTATATTCGTATTTCTCCATGAGCCTTTTCTCTTGCAGAATCACAATTCTGTAATTTTAGTTAAATATTAATAAGCTGAGGGACAGATATTTCAGAAATGTCATTTACTGCATTTGTTGGTCTCCAAAGATACTGAAAATGAACTAGGGAGGGGAGTAAAGTGATTTTAAAGTGAATTATTTTCCATCAACATAATTTCACATTGCCTCAGTCCAAATAATTAGTATCTAATGTTTGTGGTATTAGCGAATCTGTTTTTGCATTTGATTTTTCTGAGGTGAAAAGCCACATTTCTACATAACATATATGAACATCAGCTACATTAGTTTGATAGATGTTTAAATTACTATTTGGTAAACTTTAAATAAAATAAATGTTTGTGTGAATGCCTCCAAATGGAATCACTGGTGAATGCAAAAGAAGGTTTTTAAAATTAAAATAAATATTTTATCATTAAAAGGGTTACTCAGTGGCACACAATCCATGGGGCTCCGGTGCGAAAGTGATCCGTGGCCCCCATCCCCCCCGGACACATACATACAGACACAGACATGCATACATACAGACACACACACATACACTGTCAGACAAATACACACACACAGAGACACAAACATTGACAGACAGACATACAGATACAGACAGACACACACACATACACACACAAATACATACAGACACACACATACATACACACAGACACATACATACACACACACAGACACATAAACACAGACACACACATACAGACAGACACACACACACACACATACAGACACATAAATACAGCCACACACACACATATATATATATAGACACACCCACACATACAGACACATACATACAGACAGACACACACACATACATACTGTCTGTATGTGTGTGTCTGTATGTATGTGTGTGCATCTCTGTATGTATGCGTGTGTGTCTCTGTATGTATGGGTGTCTCTGTATTTATGTGTCTGTATGATACAGATACATATATACACAGACAGACACATACAGACACATACATACAGAGACACACACATACAGACACAGACACACACACACACATACATACAGATACACACACACATACAGACACATACATACAGACACACATACATACACACACACACACACACATACATACAGAGACACACACATACACACAGACACAAACATACAAACACATACATATACAAAATGTTTAAGTCACCCTCCTGTTTCCTACCTTTTGCAGGAGGGTGACTTTCTCTGGGGTCCCGTGGGGGTTCAGCCTGATGGGAGTCAGAGTTCCCACTCTGACTCCCTCCCCTTTCCTCCAGGGGCAGTCACTTCCTCCCAGCTCTGTCTGACATCATCACAGGGGGCCCGGTCGCACTGTTAAAGCGCCCAGCGCTGACCTGGCCCCCTGGAAATCTATACCCATCGGGTTGCCCTAACAGCATGAGCGGCCGTCCGGGGCCACAAAACATGGAGGCGGGTACCCGGTCGCACGGGTCCGCAAGGTGTCCCCCTGGAGCGAACTGCGACCCTTGCAACCGCTGTATGTACACCAGTGGGGTTACCCAAAGCATCATAACCAATATAGCCTGCTGTAGTGATTGTGATAACAGGAGTACACTGGTGCTGTTCCGTGGTAATGGGGCAAATAATGTTGCCATATTCTGGCCTCTCCACCAGATGCCAAGCCTCGTGGAATGGCTGGTGATGCACATCCAGCTTCTGCAGAAGCTGGATGCCAACACCAGAGGTGTAGCTGGGGAGGAAATGGGCACTTTTTGGTGGGCGGCTCTGTAAATTTCCCTGGGGGGCTGCGGCACCTGGGGCAGTGCAGTCACAATGCTGAGGTAATCAGCATTGTACCGGGCACCAGTCACCTACTGTGTTCCCCTCAGCCTAAATGGAGGAAGTTAGTTGCAGTTACTTCCTGCAGGGAGCCGCTTGGGGAGGAAGAGAGGAACTGAGAAAGCCTGGAGTCTCAGACTCTTATCATTCTGCACACCAAAAGGTAAGGAAATAGGAGGGTGGCTAAAATATGCAAATTGTTATTTATATACATGTGTGTACCTGGGCCTATGTGTTTGTGCATACCTGTATGTGTGTGTTAGTGTGTGTATATACCTGTGTGTCAATATGTATGCGTGTATGTCTGTGTATGTGTACTTGTGTGTCAGTGTGTGTAGGTATATGTACCAAAGCTGTATTTTGACAGCAGCTGTTAAGGTTCTGGGCTATGGGTACCAGGAAAGTTCTGTTTTTTATTCTTACCCTATGTTTCATCCAGCTGTTGTAAATGTATTTGACAACACTGGAATGACAGTACCCACTATGATTAACTGAAGTGATTATGGTGCTCAGTGTAGTTTTAATTTTCACTGTTAATGAATATTTTTATTGTTATGTGCTTATTGCAAATATTGACACTATTGGATTTGTTTAAAACTACAGTTTCACCTTCCACTATCTCAATTGTTTCATCACATATTTCCACAAACAGAAGAGTATGGGAGAGTTTTAATCTTCTTTTTAATCCCTTTCTTGATCTAAACTTAGAGCTAAATCATATATCATATCTTTTCATGTGCTCTTTGACATTTCTGCTGTCAGTAACAAGCTTTCTGCTGTGCCAATGCCAGATATACTCTTTTAACCTTTTTTTACCGGGTTCTAGCCATTACCGAGATTGGTTTATGTCACATACAGTAAGCCATGTTTCTTTTAACCACAAATCAAAGTGTCAGCAAGTGATGTTAGCAGCCTGCTGGTATTACTTTGTATTACTAAAATCTAAAACCAGTCTTACCTACTTCTTTTTTCATTTAAATTTCAACTTACAATTCTTTTTGTTTCACTCTCTTTCTGTTATTACCTTCTTCACAAAAATATTTCTTGATATTTTCTCTTCTTCAAAACTCACATAACTGTAAAACAATGCTAAGTCAGCAAGTTATACGCTAGTGTACGTAGCACTGGCAATGACTAGGAAAGAGAAACATCTTGTTTAATTCACTGAATGATGAGTATTACGGCTGTCCTTGTCCAATCTGCCTATTTTACTGGCACTATCCTCATAATCCCCCTACTCTTCTTAAGGGTAGTATTGTGGAGGATGTAGCGCTGGTGTTGGGTGGTGAAAACTGCACAGAATCAGATACAGAACTAGTGGACCAGCAGCCTGCTCTAGAACTTTCTTTTTCTGCTTCTTCCACCAGTAATAGTGAGAATGGTCCATCACTCTTCCCATACTCACTTCCATGGTGCAGAATTAGGAATTTGCTACATTAAGTAATGCTTATTTAAATGGTGATGGTGGTGAAGGTATGAAAGTGGTGGTGATGGTGTCATGTTTCCTGTGTGGACACAAGTACAACATTCAATGCTGTGCTATTACCTTGTGCCATTAGCTGTCTCCACATATCAATGAGACTCTCTAGAACATGGATTTCAGTCAACCTTTTATTGAGCCTCAACGCATATCTGCATAATTAGCTGATTCCTCAGTAACTTTGCAAAATGGTTTCCAGTAGAATAGTCACACAGAGACCTGTTAATCTAGGGGATGTCTCCTGCCGTTCGTAAAGCTGAATTTATCTCAACAGATAGTAATAATGTCAATGGGTGAGCTACTTGTGGCACTGGTAGCAGATGTCACAACTGTCTCCATTGAATGAGGAGTTCAAAAGCAGATAGGGAAGGACCTAGGTGGAGAAGATGCAGGAGATGAGTGCACACTAGCTGAGTGGACTCTTTTCCTCCCCAGTCTCTCCTCTAGTGATTTCTCTGGCACATAGTGAAGTACCTCCAGAGGTAAATAAGCTATGTCAGCACCAGATTTATCATCACCACCACCACCACTGAGACCAGACACAGACATTGGGGACATTATTTCAGTACTCTGTTGTACCTCTCAGTAAAGTTTGTCTGTGATGGCAACAACAAACTAGACTAGCTGATCACTCTTTTAGTTGCTTCTTGGGGGTCTAGAAGGACTAGTGCTAGTTGTACTTGTCCTGCTGGGCTGAAAAGGGTACTCTTTTTCAGTAAACTGACACAAACTGTATTGCAGTTTGCAAAGCACAAGTAGTAGTATTGAAGCACAGCGCAAATCAAATAGTCCGTCTCTCTCTGAAAGTTGCACTTGCACTCTATGAGTGAAGAGTGTGTCCACTTTTCTATTTTACACAAAGTCCAGATTTCAAAAGAAATGGACACCTTTATTAATTAACCTTGTTACACCCCCTGGGTGTCAATCAGACAAAAGATCCTATTACTTCCTAGTTTATTTAGCTCAGTAGAGCTAAACTCAAGAGGCAGCAAATGCCCAGAACCTTGCAAAAACGTCTCATTGGGCTGCATTGGGCTTGCAAAAGCTGAAAAGCTGCAGATAAGAGATCTGCAGCTTTTGCAAGTTGTTTTCAGATATTACCTAATACATAAAATCATAATTAAATACATGCCTATTTTCATTGGGGGTATATCTATCTACATTATATAAATTATTAAAAATACAATAATATGTATTTCAATTGGATTGTCCTTTAATAAACATTTGTCTGGTGTTGTTTTTAGATATGAAGTTCTGGGCGACATACTGAATGTGTGTGGGACGGCAGGCACAGATATCTTCCTTGGCCTTGCTAAGCATCATGGGAAACACATTGTCCTTGATAAACTCTACGAGTCTTTTGTACCAGTTTAATTATTGTTGTACTGTTATCTCGTTTATACATTTTTGCTTTTCACATACGCAACTACCTTTTGATGATCTTAACAAATGTTCTGCAATACCCTGTAATCATTTTTTGATTGACTGCTTGTCATGTTCTGTATTTTGTGGTGCAACTTATTCCTTAAAAACATCAATAAATATGGATTTATAAGAAGGAAGCGCATTGTCCGTAAAACCTAAAGTGTTGTATAAACGAACCTGTATTTGATCTGTGCAGTGACTAACAAATGGAGGGATCAAATGTGCCCTAGACCCATTGCAGATAGGAGTGGCCTCTAAGGAGTTCATTAAGCAGAGACCTTCTGAGCCTCATTAATCGTAACATGGATTCACTGTGCCCCATGACCCATAGGGTGGGCTGTGCACCATTTCTCTGTGGCTCAGCCTGTATGTGACAATGGATTTGGTATGCCTGTGGAAATGGTTTGGCACAAGTCTAGATGAAGATAGAAGTCTGCATGACAAAGAACCCTGTGATGGATTGAAATATTGCTAGATGTGATCTGGGTGGATTAAAATTTCTGGATGAAAACCATCTGGTTCTGCAACTCCATTATTGCCTATTTTTATTTCCCAGGATTTGGGGGAGCCTTTGCATGCCTCCCAAACATCCTGATTTTGGCAGGACAGTCCCTATTTTCTCCACCCCGACTTTGGTGTACCGGTTTTGGGGTCATCAAGGAACTGTCCTCATAAAGTGTTGCGGAAGCACATCATTAGACACACTTGCGCTGCACCCAGGGCACTAGGACCATCAGTGTTACCTGCAAGTCCTGCCCTCATTGAACTGGATGATTTAATTAAGGAAATACCCGCACTTCAACTTCAATAAAATTCATATTTTATTAGATACAAACAAAATATAATATGGTGTGTGCATGCCTATAATATTGGCATTAGTACTAAGCTCTATCCGTAAGGTATTCAAAATCAGAGTAACATAATCAATATAAACAAAAACATACATATACAGAGCATAGAGAAATGCAAAAATAGAATATTAGATTGCTGTACAATTTTACCTTGCAAATGGACAGGAGAAAACACCCAGCGTTTCGGCTATACAGTACAGCCTTTGTCAAGGGTGATCATTAGTCACAATCTTTCACAATTTAAAAGCATACATGCAGTTAAGAAATGGCGGTAGGCACTCCCATATGCAGCCCCAAATTAGATCGTTAACACCTGTGTATCTCAGTGCTGTAGTGATTTGGCAAGTTCTAAATCTAAGGAACGTACTGTTGCTATAGCAACAAGACGCCCATATCGATATGTACATTACTATATACTACTAAATATACACATATATAGTAATGGCTGATTTGCCAGTAATTTGGGCCGATCCGCTAAAATTGAGCGGAGCCACTTACTTCATCACATTACTGGCCTCCCCCACTTAACCCCCTCCTCCTGCCGGCATCCTGCTTTTTCAGATGCCAGCGTTGGGTATGCCGACACCAAGGTTTCAATATATGCATTGTGCAGTTTTTCCTCAATATACACTCCCTAATAAAACACTGGCACGAGATGCTGAAAATATTAATTCAAATTAGATGGAGCTGGTGTTATTGTATTTACCTTTGATTTGTGTATCTTTAAGGTTTGGTAGTGGGGTGGAATGTTACACATATGTGATTTAGCAGGATTGCTTACATAGAATCTATCATTTATATCATGTTTATCGGTTATTCCTATTTCTAAGGAACCAGAAGTCTGAAACCGCGTAAGAAATTTTTCCTTTTTTTGTCTTTTTGTTCCCCTTGATTCTATACCCAATAAACTTCAGCTTGGAGTTTAGTGAGTTCGTATTTTAGCGTAATTTTCTATTTTATCCTTTTTGTATTTTCTCTCTAGAATCCAGGCCTGGTAGAGGAAGCAACAGAGGGGATGTTTCCTTTTTGTGAAGCACAGTCCATTGATTGCTTTTTACATTCCTCTCTCCTTGAGCCTTTGATTGCTTGAAATACGGACCAGGCCACTTTTTGTTGTAGTATGTTTATGTGAGCCCTAGGCACTTTTTTTTATTGAAATACTGGTATAGACTAAATTCTTCCATGAGTTGTGTGTACCCTTTAAAATTGGGGGTTGGTTTCCCCCTTCTCCTTCACCTGTTCCTTTATCATTAGATTTTTTATTTTTTTTATTTTTAAGTTATATTTTCCTTTTAATCAATGTGTTCTCTCTTCTTTAAAAGGTATTAACTGTTGATCCCAATTCCTTAAATTGGAAGTTGTTTTTAATAACGTTTATAGATTAAGTAAATAATGATAGATCAATGACAATTTGATTGTTGAGACTGCAACCGTCCTCATTTATGTAAAGTGTACATTCATAACCACATATACTCTCCCACTTTAATTGAAACACCATACCAACATTTCAAGACGGTTGCTCTCTATGTGTATCAGAAGCGTTCCAACTCCTCCACATCAAACCAATTGATTTACAATTCTTAATTTATAAACAAATATACATGGGACATAAATATAAATGAATGTTACATTTATTAAGTATATTTAACAGTATTAATATCATTTTGCAGTCTCTAACAGTGAAATTGATGACTTAACCCCTTAAGGACCAAACTTCTTGAATAAGAAGGGGTTAAGGGCCAAGATATATCTTGGTATCTTGGATATAAACACAAATTTGGCCAAAAAACAGCCAAGATGTGGGCGACCTCTGGACTCACAGAGAGCCATCCTTCAGCAACTGAGAAAAGGAAAAACCTCTGGGGAACCATGGCTTGAAGGACTGCCCTTCCCTTTGGGCATTAAGAGTCAATTACAGAGAATTCAATATTTGCTTATTAATTTATAAACTGTTTAACTTGACAGACAGACAGTGACAAACATACATAGAGAGACAGACACACAAACAGATATACAACTAGATTACCAAAGCAGACCCAATAGAGATTAATGATACCGATACCTGGAAAAAAAAAAAAGAGCTGTACCCTATGCAATGTATCCACCCAACGTGGCAAAGCTTAAAATCCCAATCACCAATCTTTGATAATGGGTATACGAGTAGCTGTGCAATATATAACGCCCCTCGCTAGAATCTCCACTGCTGAATTCCGATGAGGGTAGTCAAGCTCCAAGTCTTCAGACACATCCAAGTGAGGCCTAGATCGCCATGCTATTGAAATTATACGAGAACCACGCATGTAGGTGAAGCTCTGTCAGAGCCTCCATTATAACTGGGGATAAATAGAATGTTCAAGCAGTTACAGCAGCAGTTATGGTTGTGACATCACAGCATGAGTTAACCCATCATGATGATTTAACTGCTAAAGATCACAGTTCCTGAGATGAACGTTTATCTTTATTAATATAAAAGATGACTGTGATAAACATGGAAAAGGAATCACTTTATCATCACTATACATATTATATGGATCTAAAAGGAAACTTTGCAATCTCCTTTCCTTTGTCACCGTTTGCCCCTTAAAGAGATACCATTTATTTTTATTACTATGTCTACTTCTATTTCTAGAGTACAGTTGTTAATTAACTGTAATTCACAATTTAGTGAATAAACCCAATTTTCGTGTTTTATAGTGGTTTTCTCTCTCTCTAACACTCTCTTGCCTTTTATTTCTTCTGAGCAGGGCTGGACAAGGTCCCAGTATATCCACTGAACCCAGACAGCACCTTGTTTTTCAACCCTCCCCCTCCCTATGTTCTTCTTACTCCCCTCCCTATGTTCTTCTTACTCCCCTCCCTGTGTCCTTCTTACTCCCCTCCTGTCCGTGTCCTTCTTACTCCCCTTTCCCCCTCCCTGTGTCCTTCTTACTCCCCTCCCCATATTCTTTTACTCCCCCCCATGTTTTTTTTTTACCCCCTTCCCCTCACTATGTTTTTTTTACTCCCCCTTATGTTATTTGTACTCCCTCCCTATGTTCTTTTTACTCCCCCCCCCATGTTCTTCTCATCTCACCTTGGGTACCGCACGGTAACAGGAGTTTCAGTTTCCTTTTCCCGGCCGGACTGAAAGGAAGTGAACAGGAGGACTGACAGGAGGGAGAGGAGCTGACAGGAGGAAGAGGAGCTCGGCCACGCTACAGGGTGAGACTCTCTATAGAGCGTTCAGGCGGCTGCAGCCTAATAAGAAGCGCCGGCCATGCTTGGGGCCCCAGGCCAGCTCAAGGCCCCAAGCAATTGCTTGATTTGTTTGCCTAGTAGTGACGGGCCTGGTTACATGGACCCAAGGGGGTGTTACTCTTTTTCAACCAGACTTCCAGCAGGTTCAATAGAAGTTGAGGATCTCTCTGTGGTTCCTGGAACAGGGAGAGAAGCAGCTGTGGACTCAGGAGCCAATCACTGAAAGAGGGTGGCAATTGTTGCTAAGATGGGAGGGGGCAGAGACTGAGTTAGGGGGCAGCCATGGTCCCCCTACATGTTTGGAGCAGCCTTCCCCTCTCTTGCCGATTACCATTTGGCCACTGCAATGAAACTCTGTGATGCCCCAGGGTAATATTGGCTTTAGGCAGTTGCCTAACTGGTCTGACATTGGGGCATCCTCTGTGGTTATATACTAAAATGTGAATTTGCAGACATTTTTATTTTGCATCTTGCTGAAATTCGCTTATATTCTTACTGACAAAAATGAGCCATTGGATAGAAACGAACAAAAAACCTCCTGGAATAGCAGCCATTGAGCGTGCAAACAATTTTAATTGCTCCAGAATTATTCCTCAAGAAATCCCTAGATCATTCTGGCAAAAAAATACATAAATACACAAATTCATGTAATAGTTATTGCTTCAGGATGCACGCATCTTACAGCAGACAAGGTTGTTATTACACCCATCCCAACTTCATGTAAATAAGCAACATTAATAACAGGGCTTTCAATTAAAGGAGTAATCTGTGCTTTTCTGTGTTGGTCCAACCCCATCCACAAATTAGAATAAAATTAAAATAAAGCTAAAACGTATCTCCATTCCAGTTCAGTGGCCAAGTTCTTCTTGAAGCCCTATCCTCCACCTCTGATGCCACTGCCCCTCAATTGAGGAGTGATGTCGGGGAGGTATGCCAGGGAGGGTGGGCTGAGGGACGGACATGGACAGCATTGCAGAGGAGGGCCATGCAGCTGATGGACACCTCCCAGAGACATGGCACCCAAATCACTTAATCAAGATAAAGTGGTCTAGGTGTCCATAGTGTCCCTTTAAGTAAATCAATGAAATCAACATAGTTTATATTTAGCAGGTCTTAGAATAAATATATTATTCTGATAGTGTGTCATTATGAGCATGGCAGGCAGGTAGCTACAGAAAGTGGTTTTCTTATACTATCCTACAGCTAATCATGATCATGTAAGAGTGCTATTATAAGAGATCACATGACACCTCCATGAATGTTATCTAAGAAAGGAGAAAATGTAGACTTTGGAACCAGTCCACTGCCAGGCTCTCCTTATCCTTATTAATAATTACTTGAGCGTCAGGCATTGTAATCATATATCTTTCTGTTCAAACAACAAATGAATTTGCATTGTCTCCAGTATAATAAAAATGCACTTTATTTAAGCTGTTCCATAACATCACTGCCTTATCAAACTCAGACTGCCTGCTATGCATTGAATGACTGATTCTAAGAGGAAAAAGCTTTACATTTGAAAAGCACTAGACTGTGATAATTACAATCTAGGAATGCCCAAAGGAGAATATTTCACTGAGGGGGTCATCCCAGTTTTCGCCACTATGAGCCGCTGTTGTCTCAGCTAAGTAATAAAAAAAAAATGAAAAAATATAAAAAAAATTTTGTACAGACCAGAAACATTATTTACCAAAACGAAAGAATTCAGCAGCACAGTGCAAGAATGCATGACCTAACCCCCTGCGTTTACAGTAGTAATGTGTATCAGTCAGAGAGCTCTGCCTGGCCCACTGCAGTTGATTTTAGATGCAAGATGAGGATTGATACAAGTTAGCAGATTTACACTCTGGACGTTCTCTCTCTCTCTCTCTTGCTCTCTCAATGTAGAAAAAGCTACCATGGGATACCAGGAGCTAGACAACCAAACCTCAGAGCTGCTCGCCCCTTGCTCATTGGGTGGCCAGGGTTGCCTCCACGCCTCCCTTGGCTAGGGCTGTCTCCTGCTAGCTTGTGATTGCAATAAGCTGGGGAGAGGGTAGGGAGGGCCCCTGATCACTCACTCCTCCTCTCTGAGTGTGGGTTTGTGTGAGAGCTGCAGTGTTAGAGAGAGGCAGGCAAAGAGGAAGCTGTCCACATACAGACCTACACAGAGGAGGGGGAGCTTTGTATCCAATTTGGGGGGGACCTGCATACCTGGGAGTGTGGGGGATCAAGGGGCTGCTTGGGGTGTGCTGGGATCGGGGTACACACCCATAAACAAGAGGCCAGGATTATAAACATCTGGATCTATACAAGCACTGCTGGCTTTTATTCTTTGGAGGGATCATCACCTGCTCCAGGGATATTTAACGCCCTGGATATCTGTGCCAGCATCTTCCTGGGGTTTCTACCTACCTATATCTGATCAGAGGCTTGGCAGCCCACCCATCTGGACTCCATGGCGGCTGTGGTGGAACCTATCTTTGGACTTTCTGAAGATGAAGTGAGTACTGACCATGTTGTGTGCATAATAACAATAATAATGTTTGCTTGTTTATGTGTTTTGTAGTATTTGGTCGTGAGAAGTATAAAGTCTATTGTTTTGATGGCAGTATGGGGGGCAGAGAGATCATTTTGTGCACTGGTGTTTGAGGGGTGATTAGATCTTTGCATTCTGAAACATAAGTGGCCTGAATGAACCTTTCAGTGACTTGCAGTCTTGCTGTAATTAAAAGTAGCTCATTGGACATTAGTGGCTGTACCAACAGGATGGATGAGGGTGAGGCAGTGCATGGCAGATCTTATTCAAGAGATCACTTTACACTTCAACATTCCAATGAGATTTATCAAGGCATATCAGCTGATATTCTGAGTGCAAAGTGCAAAATGTTCAACGTTCTATTGGTTTCCATGGTGATTGCTCCTGATTTAGCACTTTGCTCCACCTGTCCTACCCTGATAATTCTATGCAAATTAATCCTGGTATGTTAAGGAAAACATTATTATTATTATTATTACCATTTATATAGCGCCAACAGATTCCGTAGCGCTTTACAATATTATGAGAGGGGGATTTAACTATAAATAAATGGACAGTTACAAGGAAACTTACAGGAACGTTGGGTTAAAGAGGACCCTGCTCAAACAAGCTTACAGTCTATAGGCAGGTGGGGAATAAAACACATTAGGACAGGAATATCACATTTGTTGTGGGGATGAATACTTCCTGCAAATAGGAATTGTGTGCTGTTACATTGACATCCTGTATGAAATTAGTCTTTACATGCAGCTGCCAGTAGGATATCATACACTGTATTATAATAAAGGCTGGTTTTAGGTTTTGGAATCTGAAGTATCTCTGATCCTCAATCAGAATAGTTATTGACAACAATACTGGGTTATTCACTTAAGTGAGAATTCAAAGTGAATTTTATATTTTGGGCCAAAGTAACAGAGCAGAATTTTTCAGGTTCGGTTATATTGGACTTGAATTTTAAATTTACTTTGAATTCTCAGTTTAGTAAATCACCCTGTTAATGTAATGCAGAGAGCAGGGTGCTTCAAACGCCCCAAGCAATCTCGCCTGCTTCACTGCAGTTACTACATCCCTGTTCTGGTAGCAGGTGTGTTCTAGGGTTGGGAATCTGTGTACTGCTCTCATGCTGTATACAGTGTGTGTGTGGTGAGACATATTGTATCTTTCTGGAGCCAGGGAAGTGAGAAATGGAATTTGGGATATTATCTGTGTGGCACTTTTAAAAACCACTTCAAGACATCTTCACATGGGACACAACTGCCCTCATAGCAGCCTGACCAGAATGCATGTAACTCCTCAAAGCACAAAAGAGAGAGAGTTAAAAGGAAAAGAAAATAGGACAATACATTATTAGAATCATCCGCAAAATTAACTGGACAGATCATACACCATATCAAATTAGGGTTAAATAGCAATCATAGACCATTTAGAAACTATGACTCACATTAGTGATGTCCAGTCAGCCTCACCAGCTATTAGATCATAGATTGCCAAAATCAAAGCTTACATCATCACATAATAAATCCAGCATTGCTGGGAATGTATTCTATCAGCAAGGAAAACGGAGGAGTAGTCCTCACACTGAACTAGAATGTCATTCTGGATCACATCAACATGAGCAAAGAGCAGTTCTAGGCCAATATATATATTTTTTGTAATTCTTTATTTTGCCGTGCATATGAGGTTACATACAGGCACGTGGTACCCCAAAGGCAATCCACATGCATATTTCAAAACAAAGAGTACATCGCATATAGAGTATTGGGGTATGGTCGTACAATGCACTAGTTTTATAGTTTGGAACAAGCTTAGACAGTTCGTAGATTGAGATTCTATCGATATTAGGTATAATAGCTAGTGTTGGTGTGTGACTCTGTTGCTATAGCCTATACATCTTTCATAATGCTACTGGGTACTTGTTATTGGTTACAGTGCTGAAAATAATGTGCTAAGACAGTGATAAACCAGTATTAATGGTTGCATTTTAGAGCACAAGATTAGATTGAGAGATGAGTAGAAGATAACTTTAGATTAACAAGCATGCTGAACAGGGGTCTTATATATGCAAACATATTGCGATTAATACCATCAGGTCCAGGCATGTTATTGGCGGCAGAGCGTGTGTCCTTGTGGACCTGGGCATGAGCGTTGGGAAGTGTCTTTATCCCACTCCGCGGGGCGAGACAGCGCGATGGTCTCGGGGGGGGGCCCGGTTATCAGGCCGCGATGGGGGACCCTGTGTATCCCACTCACGATTAAGAGTCAGCAGTGCTTCACCCGGTAATCCTTCCTTGGCAGGGAGTCTTTCGGCTGACTTGGTTGTAGGTTGCTTCCAGCGGTTCTTGGACTTGCGGAGTCTGCTTGCCACGTGTCTTCGGCCTGAGGCCTTAAAGGGAACTCGTGCCGTCTTGCCATGGATCCCGTTTTGAGGATTGTGGGCCCAGGGTATCTCTGAGTCTCCCCGGGTGTATGGCTGGGTTAGGAGAGGTGCCTCCAGGTGAGTACCCAGCCCAGAAGAAGGGTAAGCGGCTGAGACTGCGGCTTCGTCCATGCGTGTGGCTGGGCTTGTTGGTTTGGTGGGACTGGTCGCCAAGAGAGCTGCTGTATGGATCTGTGAGGTATGGGTAATAGGCGGCTGCGTATGCTCTGCTCGGGCTGTGATCCGGCACCAGAACGCTTCGCAGATCTTGTCGAAGTCTGCGTTAAAATGTGGTTTCCCGCTCCATCGGCCATGTTGGTTGCGGC
Organism: Pelobates fuscus; assembly: GCF_036172605.1. Taxonomy (NCBI): domain Eukaryota; kingdom Metazoa; phylum Chordata; class Amphibia; order Anura; family Pelobatidae; genus Pelobates; species Pelobates fuscus. The sequence continues at coordinate 64,479,593 of NC_086321.1, forward strand.
CCAGGAGCGGGAGGTTGCGGCGTGTCTTAAGGCAACGTTCTCAGCTGTCTTTTTTTTTTCCCCAGCAGGGACCGGGATGACCCCCCACCGGTCCAGAGGGGGGGTGGGGGGGGACGGGCTGCTTGCTTTAGCTCGGCGGCCCCAGGGTGGAGGATCGGCCGTTTCCTCCCCCCATGAGTACCTCCACGAGAGTAGGCCTCAGAAGCGGCGCTCAGCCACAGGTCGGCGGGCGAGTCTCCGGGGTCGTCTGGTAATGTTCCCCATCGGTCAGGTACAGTATGCACACTCGTTGGCTGCTGTTTTGGGGTTAACATCCCATTTTGTGCCTGGGTTAGTGTAGTTTGTGTGAGGAGCTCACCACACACACGTCTGTTGGTCAGGCCTCGCCCCCCCATGGCTATATATTTTATTTATCTGTTGATGGTCAGCAAATGGCTTGTGATGCAGATGTTTAGGATTGCTAATCTGTAGATTAAATACAGAATATAAGAGGGAGTGGGTAAAAAAAAATAATAAATCAATTTGTATTGAATTTTTTTTTCCCTTTCTCTATTTCAGATTAAACATGAAAGGTCTAAAATATCAACAAATTGCATTATTTTAATACTTGCGTTTAAAAGCTGTTCACTATATGCCTGCAAGATTTTATGCATAATGGCACTTGAATTATAATTGTATGATGGCAAATTAACAGTATAAATAAACAAGAAATTCAGAGGAAAATACTACGTATCGATGGCTCTATTAATATAAACATACAATTAAAATTCGCCAAAACTGGAACGTGAAACACACATTAACATTTTATATAGTTTTTCTTTTTTTCCCTCTCCATCTCTCTCACGATAACATTTATATGATAATATACCAATTTTGAATTTTATTTTTATAAATAAATAAAGAATGTCGGTCCTACAAAGATTGTTGGATCGCTCCAGAAAGCGCCACTACAGGTGTCCTTAAGGACAGATGTAAAATTAAAAACAAATGAAAAACTTAAGACTGCTGGAACCACTACATTTTAGCTGTGGTTGTTATGGTGCTTAGTGTTCCTTTAATAAATCAACTTTTTTTTCCCTCTGTCTTTTTTTCATCACTCATACATGTAGTTCCCACCAAACAGTTTACAGTATCTCATGGTAAAATATGACATTTTCTGTGTACTGTAAAGCAAAACTTCCTGTTATTGACAATTATTTATCTATAACAGAGTAAGCTTTCTGTTGCAGATCTAAAACATAGATATTGTCAACTTTGTGGCACCAACAATTTAAGTATTACCTGATGCTATACTTGAACACTTCACATATCCTTTATACTTGTCAAAGTGCAGGAAAATGTGTAGCTTTGCTACTGTTATCAGCATGACAAAGAAGACTTCATACAAAGGTCTGCAATGGATGTGCACACAGCAACATTGCTTCCAAGTGATGATCCTATCTCAGAATGGCATGTTGGATGAAGTGGAACTTCAGGTCAATTCATGTATCTATATGTAATATTTTCTTTTTTTTTTCTTAGAATTTATATTTTGAAGTCAGATTACAGGAGATTTATTATTTTCAAATACAGTCAGAATAACCACAAATGAAGAAGGGTGGAAGGTAGATTAGATGTTGGAAGATAGGGAGTGAAGGTCCTCAAACTTTACAACCATGGGTTATGGTACTTTATCTCCGAGCAACCTCAGTGCCTACACATTCTAGTAAGACCAGACCAATCCATAAGCTCATCCACTAAGCATATGATTTGACTGTTGGGGGGGGGGGGGGGGGGGGGGGGGGGGGGACGGACGGACAGTTTCTTCCTTGTTTCCATGGTAGCCATTCTAGCAGCTAAAGTAACGTACTTTAATGTTTATTAAGTGGTCATAGGTCATTTAATCTGCGTAGTGTCTTAGAATACTGGCCTTTATTTTAATATTTTTGGATTGTATTATCAAATATGAATTTTTTTTTTTTTAATTCTTTATTTTAGTGTGCAATAAAGAAATAACATACAGGCTGGTAGCGCCACAACAGCATCTACAAGCGTAATGTGGTCAAACATTTGTATACCTTGTCATGGCATGAGAGACAATTGCACTTTTTTTAAGTTAAAGAAACAGGCTTCATTATAAATAATAGTATAACACTTGAGTAATAAACATGGTGATGCAAGCTCTGGTAATTGACATAAAGTGAAATAATATGAATGAGTGATGTTCAACAGTTAGCTGCGTAGATCAAACAGTATCTCGACGACATAGTACATTCTATATCTGCCTTAAGCAGCTAGTCGAGTATCCTTAAGCTGCTCTAGTCAACAGTGTGTGTGTAATGCGGGTACAGTTTATTAGATAGTTAAACAGGCTAGCGTAGTTATATTAAGTAGTAGCTTAATTTAAACAGTGTACCTAGACTGCTATCCAAGACGTGCTATATTCATGTATTCGAGCCACTGATTACTGTCTTATGATTTATCGTGTGACTGTACAGGCTAGATACTTCAGACTGAGATCATGCTAGGCAGATGTGTCTGTGAGTGGGCAGACTAGTTAAACATTAAGTCATGCATGCGTTAAGAACAGTATACCACTGGGTTCTGGGCCTGGGATTAGTAAACTATGGAACAGGTTAGGTCAAAATTATAAGCAAAATTATCAGCAGCTAACTAAACAAAGCGCAGCTAGTACTTCCTCAACAATAAATGGGGAGTCTTTTATCAGGCATGGCCCTTCACTCTGTGTCTTCCGTGAGTTACCAGGAGCTCTGGGTGTGTCGTGGGTGTAACGATTGATACCACAGTCCGTTCTCCCAATGGGGACCGGGATAACCCCCGCCGGTCCAGAGGGGGGGTGGTAGGAGATCAATGGAGTCGCTTGGTGTGTCGGGGTGAGCGGCCGTCTCACCCCGGCTCCAACGTTAGTAGGCTGCGCTCGGCGTTTCGTCCTCCCGGCCCCGACGGGTCTTAAAGGGGTGTCGTTCGGTTCCGTGGCGCACTCCCAACACGGGTAGCGTAGCCCGGTGAGTCTATATAGCCGCTGATTTTACCCCCAATTTAGCCCGTCAGGCGAGAGCTCATGTTGCCCACGTCTTTACTGCTTGGCGGTCAGGCTCCGCCCCCTCTCAAATATGATTTTTTTTTTTACATTTTAGATACACTATTACATTTATTTTTCAGAATATTAGAATATATATACACAAAGACAAAGATAAAGCACCGCGCTTACAGCAGCAGTAGCTTAGTATCCAACAGCTTAAAATACATAGTAAAAACAAAGAACGTTACCTCCACTCTGGCCTAAATCCCCATGTGCATTTAAACAAAATGGAGGCTCTTTAGTTTTATTCCAATGGCCATTTGAATATATAAGCTCACCTGCCACGTAAAGGCAAGCCTCAATAGAGGAGTCCTACACTAGCCATTAGATATGCTGATATCAGCCTAGAATCTCCAGTGAGACAGGAAGGGGTATTTTATAAACCCTTTAACACACAGCTATGTTACATTGCTGCCAGCCTTCCCAAGTTTGTCTTATTAAGATTTTACAAGTATGTAGGGGCAGCACCCCTTCCTGTCTCATCAGAGAAATATGCATTCTAGCTGATACCAGCAAGGTGATTTGTATGTGTTATAGCCCTATTCAGGGTAAAGTATGTAGGGGTTTATAAAACACCCCTTCCTGTCTCATTAGAGACGTTTAAACTTTGTCTGATACCAGCAAAGTTTATTGTATGTGTAGAAGCCCTATAAAGGGTTAAATGTGAAAGGGTTTATATAATACCCCTTCTTGTCTCATTGGAGATTCTTGGCTGATATCAGCATATCTAATGGCTAGTGTAGGAACTCACCTATTGAGCGCAGGTAACGTTCTCTTTGTTTTTACATTAGAATATATATAGGTGTATTAAAATATTTTTTCCTAACATTTAATCAATAGTTATTATCTATGTTAAAACCCCTTCAGCTACTCACCCTTTTCCCCCGCCTGGCTCCCTTACCTCTCCTCCCCCGCCGTCAGCATCTTTGTCTGACGTCACCAGCGCCGAATGCGCATGCGCGGCACTACACAAAATACAAAGCACACGGTGAAAAAATAATGAACAGGCACTGGTGCTACAATTACCTTAGTGGGCCACAATAAACCACTAAAATAAACTTTAATATAAACTAGTTAAAACAAAATTAATAGAAATAAGGAAAGTCCCATAAATATGGAAAACGTCCCAAAATGTCCTCAGGGTCCACCTTACACGTTTCGGCACAAAGCCTTCATCAGAGGGATCTCTGATGAAGGCTTTGTGCCTGAACGCGTAAGGTGGACCCTGAGGACATTTTGGGACGTTTTCCATATTTATGGGACTTTCCTTATTTCTATTTTGTTTTAACTAGTTAATATTAAAGTTTGTGTGCAATCTTCAACCTGCGTTCCTGGTTTTTGCACCAATCCTGGGAAGATGCCCATCAAGAAATTTCCTGTTCCAGTCCTTAGGATTATTTCTGTTCACGGCGCTTAGCTTGAGCCAGCTTCCAATTGGCTCTGTGTATGTGAGTGCAATTAGTCCATTTTTATTTGACGTTTTTACCCTATATTATGTTTTCTTTTTTTCAGTGTTATCCTCAAAGTGGGTAATATTTTCCTTTATAGAGTGCTCTCACCAAGTTGTGTTTTATTTTATCGCATGCGCGGCACTGCCACGCGCGCATTCAAAGTGTCCATAGGAAAGCATTTTTCAATGCTTTCCTATGGACGCTCTGCATGATTGAGGCATAATATGTCTCAATCATTGCCGATGCGCCTCTAGTGGCTGTCCGAACCCCAGATGTAAACATGGCAGTTTCTCAGAAACTGCTATGTTAACATCAGACAGGGCTAACCCTAGAGGGGCCTGACACCCAGACCACTTCATTGAGCTGAAGCGGTCTGGGTGACTATAGTGTCCCTTTAATGAAGCAGTTTTGATGTATAGATCATGTCCCTGCCGTCTCTCTGCTAAATTCTCTGCATTTAGGAGTTAAATAATTTTGTTTATGCAGTCATAGTAACAAAAGTTGTTTTGGTGACTATAGTGTCCCTTTAAACAACATTTCAAGTAATTGAAGACACCCACAATGAAATTGCTGGCAATGGCAGCCATCAGTACTATTTCTTTGTATGCTGTCTTAAATGCTCAAAAAAAATGTAATGTTGTTAAAGGAACACTCCAATCATTATAACCGTTACAGTGTGTACCTGGCGATCCCCAGGTTAGAAGTCCAACTGTTAAAAACCAGGTGGACTGCTTACAGTGGGGAAGGTGTGGCACCAGGGCACTCCTGGCACCATAACCACTACATCATGCTATATGGTTCTTAAAGTGTCCCTTTAAATTTTTTATGCCCACATTCTATACACTTTATTCGTGACAGCCCTGCCCATATACAGATTAAATCAGCCTGCACCTACGGCACCTGTACATTTACCCCCTATGGTACTATATCCTACTGGGCAATGTTGCATATTGTTGGTGTTTTAGCCAAGTTCTGGATAAATTTGAATAGAATGTTTTATAATTATTTTTTTGCTTCAATACTTATATTCCTGGAATTCCACTGTGGCTCTTCCAGCTGCCTCTGCACATTCCTTAGGTGTGTAAGTGCTGCCTGAGGACAGTCAAGGTTGATCACGGCATGAAAATCAACCTCGAGAGATCAATAGAATAAATAATTATATAATTCGGTAGCTATTTATTTAGATGTCTGTATTTCAGAATACACACATACTATGCAATCAATGACATTATACGTAATAATTACTGGTGTCCCCCAATGTAAGTAGTCCAACCATTTCAAGACAGTTAATCGCTAAAATGAGAACTGCTGGGAATTGAAAGCGAATTCAAAGTGAATATCAAATTTGAAAACAGAATTGACTTGGAGTTTTCTTTTTTTTTTTAATTCAGTCAATTCTCTTTAAAGTGTGGATATTTATGTCCTAAATTTAAAATGTAATTTATTGTTACCTTGGTGAGGAACCATGGGGATGTCTTGGGAGCTACACTTGATCATTTGACATCAGTTGTGCAAAGGTAATGGACTCTTTGTAATGTAAATTGTAATAATATGCAAAAGACTTTTGTGCGTCTATTTTAATTTTGCAATATTATCCCTTCTGTTCCGATCCATCTTGCTTTGACCTGTGTGTGTGTGTGTGTTGTACATCATGTAAATGATGCATTATTTTCAGTGAAACTGCGCTTTGTATAAGGGGTAACTAGCACATAACAAACATGTTCAGCTGGATCGAAAGATGTAATTTAACCCACTAAGCCAGTCTCTTCTATGGTTTGAAGTCTATCAGGTCCTTCTGGTTTAATGCTGTGTTTGAGTCAGTATCTGCACCTCTTTTTGTACAGGAGAGTTTCTAAAAATGTTTCAAGTTTAGAAAGCAGTATCTGTTTATTTACATGGTGTGCTTGTACAGAAACTTGTTAAAGTGGAACTGTCAGTTATCTGGAAGTGACCGTTCCTTGTTCATTTACTTTAGTAAACATAATTGAAGTGACTAAAGAAAATAATACAGCAGTGTTAATTAAAAAAATAAAAACACAAAAAAAAACCTTAACCATCTCAGGATCTCCACGTTCTAAGATGACTTTAGTACTCATCTGTGTTTGTGCATCTACAGAGAAATACCATACAAAGCCCATACAGCCAGTACAGGCAAGGACATTTAAAATCCATAAAGTTAATGTAATATATGTGTGTGTATATACATATATATATATTTATTATTAAATGGCAGAACTCAAAGCTAACTTTTAGTTAACTATCAGCATGTGCATACATCTCACTGGTAACTGCAATAAAAATAGAGATAAGATAGAAGTCAAAGGAGGTCATCGATCCATCAAGGCAATAGTGGACATCTCAGACACTTTCTGTAAATATATAAAGAGTTCTACTAAGGTTTTGCATCTTTTCCTAAGTTGTGTTTTAAAGCTGTTGTATACAGCAAACACAAACTCAAAGGAATCCATGTTTGAACTGGAATGAGACAAAAATATGATTCCTTGTTAAACTAATTTGCATATGCCCACCCAGAATCCTTTGCGGTAGTAACATCACTGCAGATTTGTGATTTCTGTGGGAAAAACAAGTCTTATGGCTTGACTGGTGTGCAGATTTTTGTTTAACATTGCATTAACTATCCACAGACTTCAGGTGGAAAGGGTTTTCAATCACAATTTCCCCCCCCACGATAACCTTTTTTGGTTTTTGCTTTCACAAGGTATCTTAAAGTAGACCAAACTGCATTAGATAACTGTATGACTGATGGCTGCCTTTACAGAATTTTGGCCTAGAACTGCTCTTTGCTCATGTTGATGTGATCCAGAATGACATTCTAGTTCAGTGTGAGGACTACTCCTCCGTTTTCCTTGCTGATAGAATACATTCCCAGCAATGCTGGATTTATTATGTGATGATGTAAGCTTTGATTTTGGCAATCTATGATCTAATAGCTGGTGAGGCTGACTGGACATCACTAATGTGAGTCATAGTTTCTAAATGGTCTATGATTGCTATTTAACCCTAATTTGATAAGGTGTATGATCTGTCCAGTTAATTTTGCGGATGATTCTAATAATGTATTGTCCTATTTTCTTTTCCTTTTAACTCTCTCTCTTTTGTGCTTTGAGGAGTTACATGCATTCTGGTCAGGCTGCTATGAGGGCAGTTGTGTCCCATGTGAAGATGTCTTGAAGTGGTTTTTAAAAGTGCCACACAGATAATATCCCAAATTCCATTTCTCAATTCCCATACACACATGTTCTGTCTCCTGCTGGTTAGCTTACACTACAGCTACAGCTTATTTTTTTCGTATCCTGTTACTATGAGCTGCATGGATCACCATGGACTTGCTTGTGATATATGTGATTTTACAGGTCAGTAGTTAAGGCTAGAACATTAAAAAAACAAATCATTTGTGATTTATAAGTGGACACAACAAAGCTTTTATGTTTAAATCTGATCTTTAAAGTGATGCATGAGTTCCGAGTGTTCTTCTATTTCATGGTTTGGGGAGATGACTAGCTTAAGTGAACACTTGAGTATGACTTTATATGCTGGGGTAGGCAACCTTTGGCACTCCAGATGTTGTGGACTAAATTCTCTGAAATGCTCCTACAGCCATAATTTGGACAAAGTATCAGTGGAGATTTAGTCCGCAACATCTAGTGTGCCGAAGGTTGCCTACCCCGCTTATACGCGTTTATCAGATCCATTGTTACTTTGTTGGAGACTTCACTTCGTTTTGCATGCTCAGTGCCCTTTACTTTTTATTAAAATAATTCCTGGAATGCTGTTTCTACCTGCCTGCTCTGCACCTCATTTCAAATCTTTAAGAACTGGGTCAGCGAGATGGAGATTATGGATTGATGAATTAGTAATTAGAGGTGAAGGAGAGATCCCAATCAATGTCGCGAAGGGATCTAGATTAAAGCCACAACCACAAACCCGAAGATGCAGTCACATTTAGACACAAACTAACCTTCAAAGACAATCTGTCAAACCAATGACCACTTCTAGTTGGCAGATCCTTCATATCCAACCCAACTAACTTGGCCCCTTCCATACCCCTTTTGTCTATTTATGTAATCACATTTTGCAATTCATTTAAGCACTTTATTTTAACACCAGCTGAAATTCACCAGATTGGAAAGGTTTCTGTTATAGGTTTACCAATTAGTCTTATCTGTGAGATATAAAAAAAGTTAGGTGTGCTCACCTGCTTGATATTTCTTTGGAATATGAGGTCTGGGTGACAGGACAGCGGCAGGTGCTTAGCCAAATATGCAAACACAAGCAGCAGATTCTTCAAATGTATACCTTCTTCTCATTTTATTGATGCATCTTAAAATCAATCCAGAACATAAGAACAATCAAAACCACATTGCTCCTTTTGCCTTTCATTTACTAGCTGTATAAAGTAGGAATCTGCTTTTTGATTCCCTTGCAATGTTCTTTGGAATAACAGATTGCCTGACCGTCCATCATACCCCTTCCCATTATGTGTTCTGGAATCTGAGTTATATTTCTATTCAAATGTACTGACTTTTTTATGTTATGAATTGCATTTTCATTTGTGCTTTATAATAATTTCTCAATAACTGTAGTCTCTAGCAGTTCAGGTACCAACGTATCCCTTATTCACTATTCACATTTTCACTTACAAAAAAATGCAAAGGTCTATATAATTATTTCCTGATATAAGTGCATTTATGGTTAACATGACAAACTGTCTGCACCGTATCCCACTAGACTACTCTAGTTTTCTCTCCTCCCTGCCTACTAAGCTTTAACAATGAAAGTGGGTCACCTCGCCACGTGCGGCTTTATACACAGTGGTGATGTCGTGTTAAGTGACCAGTAGTATGATAAACAAAATATCATAACTCGTGATTGGTAAATTCAAATCAATTTCAAGTAACTATCTATCCCAGAGATTGTCATTTGTACTTAAAAATTCACATTAATCTGGTCATACTGGCTGATATTCCAGTGATCCGTTTGACCTTTTATAAGTTCACTCTGGCCATTATTTACCGAGGAGTCTTGAGGACTTATACTGGTAAGTTCTGTGTGTTTTACGTTCATAGATTTCATATTTAATTTTAAAAAATAATAATTAAAAGGGGGAAAAAAGCCATATTACCCAAAGCTTCAAATAGTCTTTTGAACTGTATTCAGGAATGTTTAAAGGTTTTGCATAGTAAGCGACGGTCTTTCAGAGCTGTAGAGGGAAAGTGAATATACAAATCCTTTCCCTATAGGGATTTGTTAAATAGTAGTTGATTGAAAACTTATAGTGGGCTGACCATTCCGCCATTGAATGTTGATGACAGCACGTTACTGGACCGTCAGGGACTCATGTAAGGGGGCAAACTTTAGCTAAACTGTTTTCACGGAGGAAGTGGGCTGTAGTTCTTGTGGTGCTTAAAGTAACCCTATAAGGGGGTTTAAAGGTTAACTGTGAATTGGCATTCTTTATCAGATGTCCTACTTTTCAAAGGCTGTCTGCTAGATGTTTCTTCTCCTTTACCATTTAGGCTTATTTATTTTGTTGTGTTTTTAAAAAAAAAAAAAAAATCAGTTTTATTTAAAATTGTAAAATATTTTTTTCTTTCTTTAAATGTGGCTTGACTTTTACAGTTCCTTTTGCTTGACGGATTATTTTGCTTTTTTTTTTTTTTTTTTTTTAATTGAATTTTTTTTTATATATAGTTTAGCCTTTACCTTCATACCTGGCAACACGGCTATTTTTGGTTGCCAGTTGCCGGTAGGTTGTTGAGTGAAATCATTGCAGTGCAGCCAAGCGGACCAGCTAATGAGCGCATATTGACAGGCTTACCATTTACAGTCAATTGCAGGGTTTCTTTGAATGCAATTTGCTGGTTTTATATTGTATCAGCCCTTATTAAATGAGTTTAGTTCTCCGTGCTAGAGACCTGGAGTTTTTATTTCACTTCCAGTACTAGAAGCATTAAAGCATCATATTTTATTGTACCGTCTTTAATTTTTTTTAATTGTGGCGGTAGGGTTCCCTCTTTTTGGTCATTTATGAAACCGGTTAAAAATGGATGTGCAGACATGGATATTCTGTCATGTAAAGTGAGAATCCCATTACAAATGGTCTTTATATGAAATGAGAAATTAAGACTCATTCAAACATCTGTGCTGTGGTGGTTTTATGGGGGAGCTGTGAAGGGTTCTTTATTTTATACTGATACCGGAGAAACTGACGGAAGCGAAGCACAGAGAGATGGACACAGGTTTCTTCAGGAAGGAAGAGATTCTTTATTGGATCACCGATCGGGACTCAGAGGGACTAACGTCACCAAAATACAGCAAGTTCTGAGCCCCGGACAATAGTGCAGGCTCCTTATATAGGCACATAACTCCTCCCATATTAAGCTCCACCCGCACATTCTCTTAACCAATCAACACAAATAAGAATTAACTTCCTGTTTGACCGCATGGCTTGTCCAGCACAATGGAGGAGGGGAATACTATATCCTGTATTCTTGCATATGCTCCGTACACTACTGATCGTATCTTGCCTCGTGCAACCAACTGATCGATACGTCAGCATATGCACGTACACATGCCACGTGGTAATCTCGGCCTACTAAATTTATTTTTACCGAGATTCCACCACATTCCCCCCTTTGATGCCTCTTGATATTTCACAATTACTTGAGGCATCACTTAACCTTGGTTTGCATACACCGCAAGTTACCTTGAACCAGACCAGACTTATCATATGATGTGAATCTTTTAACACTCATCTTCCTGCATTGGTTCTCCCTGATCTAAAGCCTTATACTTATAAATCGCCATTATCTGTGCAGCCTTCCTCTCTGCTATATTTCCTATCAGGCTTTGCACAGACCTAACTACTAGGGGTATAAGACACGGCAAGACTAGACACAACATTAAAATTAGTAGGACTCCACCTACCACTGCCTTAAGCCCTCCAAACCACTCATACCAGCTACCAAACCAACTACTTGGATTATACCCTTTCCATACCTGAGTAGGCACATGCGCTAGTTTAACCATATGGCTAGTAAGCTCAGCTATTGCTTGCCCTTCGTCATCTATTTGAAGACCGCAATTGCTCAGGTTAAACTTCCCACATACACCTCCCTCTACTGCCAAAAGGTAATCCAAGGCTAATCTATTTTGGTAGACTGCTGTCCTCATCCTGGTGTTATGCTTCGCTAGAAGATTGAGCGCTTGTGATGTTTCGTTAGTGATAATCTCAACCACCGCCTGTAATCTTATAATACGGTTGAGCATATAAATAGGGGTTCTGTAACCAAAGGTACCATCCTCAGCCCACGTGGCTGGCCCATAATAATCTATGATACGCTGGGGAGGCCATTCATTATCTTCCCAGGTACCTATCTCTATGGGTCCCCTTTTCTTCCTATGATTCACATCATACACTTTAACACCTAAAGTCTCACCTGTTTCAATCGGTAACAAGAAGAAGGATGGTTTGAGCATACCCAACACACATGCCCCTTCCCAGTCCTGTGGCAACTCCGAATAGGCTTTCTTACCACAGATCCAGTACAAATTTGCTGGGGCTCTCCAGGTAGATGTGATGGATAAATCAAACCACACATCCTTTAAATTGGCGTATCTAGCAAACGGGTTAGATGGTTCTGAGACATTTGAAGCCGACCACCAAGTTGTATTCTTCGTATCATCATCATAAGCTTTTTGCCCTAGACAAGTTAAGTATTATACATTATTCCTTTCCTTGCTATGCAAACATAACCTATGATGGAGGTCTTTAATCTCCACTCAGATTTACCTCTAACACTCATATGATAATCGGCTTGTGTAGATATTAATTGGTCAACTGCCTCAGAACCGGACATTACCTCCTTTGCTTCCCAAGGCCATTGGTCTCCCATGTTAGTACCTCCACACACATAGCAGTTGGTAACATTAAGACTACCGGCAATACTTTCGGCTAAATCGATGAACAGGTTTTTAGCATTATGGGGGATCTTATTATCTATACTCATCTCTTCATAAAAGGAATGGTATACTTGATGAGTTTGGGAGGATACCGTATCAGTCTCTATCCCTATAAACAATAATGTCCCAGGATCTAAACCCGTCCCGTATATCTGAAACCCAAATAAATTGCCATATTTGTCTAAGAACTTATCGGGGTTATTTATAAGTATATGGATGGGATTACATTCCATAGACTTACAATATGGGCTAGTCGGCAACTTAGTCACTATCATGTCTTTGTCTACTGTCTGTCCCCAAGTCGCCCACCCCACACAAGACCAATATGGGCAAAAGTTATAGTCTTTATTTGGGCATCTAGGACTTACATATTTATTTTTACTACTGGGACAAATATATTTATCATTAGACCCATACGTCCTCTCCCATCTAAGATCCCCACATACATTCCACGGCTTTCTACCACTCGATATCGCTTTACACGCATCAAATAGCAGAACACCCGAAGAATGTACGGATTCTAACACCGTCTTATTAATTAGGGTCCCCTGAGGATCTCCATTCCTGAGAGTCAACCAAATTGTACGAGGTTGATACTCTGGACTGAAGCACTTAGGTTCTCCTACTCCTAAATGGCACACACTATAGTCTATATTTAAGTATCTACATCTCGATACATCTCCTTTACACTCGTATTGTGAATGCCAAATTAGGGTTTGGGAAATATGGTTACCTGTTCTCGTAGTCTTAATGCATACCTCACAGCTAGGAGTGTCGGTACCTCTACCTTCCTGAATATAAAAACACATATAAATAAACACTATCAAAAGCACATCTTTCGCCGTCTTCGTCCGTGCGAAGGCGCCTCAGCTTCCAGGATGTGAGGGCTGCAGGGAATGGAGTTCTGCTCGTCTTCACAGGTGTCCCTTCGAGACTTTCCTGGCTTATATACTATGTGTTGGTAAGCGGACAGGCTTTATTATGGCCTTCTCACTCACGCACCAAATCCCTGTAACAATAAAATTTGTAATCCACACGATTCCTCGTTACTCCGACTGAGTAGTGCGTTTTAACCGGATCTTGCAGGGATTCTCTGGATCTGCTGTAACTTGCCAAGAATCGACTGCTGCTGGCTTAACCCTGGAGTGATGTATCCACGGAGTCACTTCGGCTACTTTTATCGCTGTAGGGGTAGACAAAAGAACAACATAAGGACCTCTCCACTTGGGCCCTAACGGTACATTATTCCACTCTTTAATCCACACTTGATCTCCTGGATGATAACTATGAACAGGGGGATAAATATTCACAGGTAATCTATCTTGTACCCATTTCTGTACCTCCTCCATAGTCTTACCCAACTCTACAACCTGCTGCCGGGTAATTCCTTCTCCCAACTGACTCAAATACCCCCTTAAGTTACCAAGTACGGGAGGTGGTCGCCAATACATAATTTCAAAAGGAGAGAGGCCCATCCTTCTGGTAGGGGTACTGCGGATTCGCAATAGAGCTATGGGTAAGAGAACGTTCCACTTAAGTTGGGTTTCCTGACACATTTTAGCCAACTGGTTCTTAATAGTTCTATTCATTCTCTCTACCTTACCAGAGCTCTGGGGTCTATATGCAGTATGAAGCCTCCACTTTATACCAAGCATATGAGTCAGTTGTTGTAGGCACTGATGAACAAAAGCTGGACCATTGTCCGATCCTATAGAACAGGGTAGTCCATATCGGGGTATTATTTCTCGTAGCAGGAATCTCACAACTTCTCCTGCTTTCTCTGTACGAGTAGGACATGCTTCTACCCAGCCTGAATAGGTGCACACAATTACCAGTAGGTAACGATGTCCACCCGATTTAGGCATCACTGTAAAGTCTATTTGTAGATCGGACATGGGGAGTCCCCCCATAAACTGGACTCCTGGTGGCTTTACTGGTCCTTGTCTTGCATTATTTTTAGCACACGTTACACATCTTCGTACAATGGCCTGAGTCAAGTTGGACAATCTTGGTATGTAGAAATGTTTTCTGAGAGATTCTTCAGTACTGTCTCTCCCAGAATGTGTCCCGTTATGATAATTTTGGACAATTTCTACCGCTAGTGATGCTGGTATGACTATTCTTCCATCTTCTAGCTGATACCACTTGTTCTCCAAATACTTTCCTGGTTCAGTCTTTAACCACTCCTCTTCTTGAGCCGTATAAACTGGAGTCCATTGGGACAGTGGAGTTGGTATAAGAGCAGCTATATGCCCCACATACTCCTGTCTTCCTGATTCAGCAGCACGCTTAGCTGCACTATCTGCCATCCGATTTCCCTTGGTTACATCACCATCTCCTCTCAGATGCGCTCGACAATGTATGATACCGACTTCTTTCGGCTCCCACACTGCTTCCAATAGTTGTAGGATTTCAGCTGCGTATTTGATTTCTTTGCCTTCTGAATTCAGTAGTCCTCTTTCTTTATACAAAGCTCCGTGGGCATGAGTGGTTAAAAACGCATATTTGGAGTCCGTGTAGATGTTCACTCTTAAACCTTCAGCCAATTGTAACGCTCGTGTTAGTGCTATTAATTCTGCCTTTTGTGCTGATGTTCCTTTCGCCAGTGGCCGAGCTTCTATCACCTTGTCTATTGTTGTTACTGCATATCCTGCATAGCGGATCCCTTCTTTCACATAACTACTGCCGTCGGTATAATATTGAACATCGGGGTTCTGGATGGGAAAATCACGAAGATCTGGTCTACTTGAGAATACTTCATCCATTACTTCCAAACAATCATGTTGACTTTCAGTAGGTTGTGGCAAAAGGGTAGCTGGATTTAAGGTGTTTACAGTCTCTAAATGCACTCTTGGGTTTTCACACAACATTGCTTGATACTTGGTCATACGGCTGTTACTAAACCAATGATTTCCTTTGTAATCCAACAACGTCTGTACTGCATGTGGGACTCGTACATAAAGCTCTTGACCCAGAGTGAGTTTATTGGCTTCAGCTACTAGCAGGGCGGCTCCAGCTACGGCTCTTAGACAAGGTGGAAGTCCGCTGGCCACTGCATCCAATTGCTTAGACATGTAGGCAACAGGTCTTTGCCATGATCCCAAGTACTGTGTCAATACTCCCACAGCCATTCTTCTTTGCTCGTGTACATATAAGTAGAATGGTCGTGTGTGATCAGGTAGACCTAATGCTGGGGCACTCATCAAAGCCTTCTTCACATCTTCAAATACCGTTTGCTGTTCTTGGGTCCATAAGAAGGGGTCGTGCTCTGTACCTTTAATAGCTGCGTACAGAGGTTTTGCCAGTATCGCATAGCTGGGAATCCATATCCTACAGAAGCCTGCTGCCCCCAAGAATTCTCGCACTTGTCTTCTGTTCTTGGGTATTGGTATTTGGCAGACAGCTTCTTTTCTCTCTGGCCCCATAATTCTTTGACCTTCAGAGATATGGAATCCCAGATATTTGACAGTTGGCAAACACAACTGAGCCTTCTTTCTAGACACCTTGTATCCTGCCTTCCAGAGAATGTGTAGTAGATCGTGCGTTGCTTGCTGACAGATTTCTTTTGTAACTGCTGCTATCAACAAGTCATCTACATATTGTAACAATACACACTCTCCTGGGATGGACTCGAAATCCAGTAGATCTTGACTTAGGGCTGAACCAAATAGGGTAGGTGAATTTTTAAACCCTTGGGGCAGTCTTGTCCAAGTCATTTGGCGTTTTGAGCCCGTTACAGCGTTCTCCCATTGGAAAGCGAAAATACATTGACTTTCCGCGGCAATTCGGAGGCAAAAGAAGGCATCTTTGAGATCCAAGACTGTGAAGTAAGTAGCCCCGCCCGGAATTAAGGCAAGCAGGTTATATGGATTCGGTACAACTGGATGTATACTAACAACCGCATCATTGACTGCTCTCAAGTCCTGCACAGGTCGATACTCATCTGTACCGGGCTTTTGAACAGGCAGCAATGGGGTGTTCCAGGGGGAAGTACAGAATTTTAGGATACCATACCGTATGAACTTATCCAGATAGGATTGGATGTTCTTCTTAGCCTTCTGCGGGATGTGGTATTGTCTTAGGCTCACTGGATAAACCCCAAGTTTTAGTTCAATTTTTATAGGTGGAATATTGCGGGCCAGTCCTGGTGGGTTGTTCTCTGCCCAAACTCCTGGTATGTTAAATAATGTCTCATCACTCCTAGGGTTTTGGCTAGTCAACGCTGTATAAAGTCGCCACTCTTCTTCCTTTGGTACGGATAATGTCATGATACCTGAAGGTCCATTAAACTTTAAAGATGTTGTTCCATTTGGTAGGAACGTAATCTGCGCTTGTAATTTTGATAGCATATCACGTCCCAGCAATTGGACTGGACATTCAGGCATATAAAGGAATTGATGTTTTACTACGTGGCCTCCCAATGTACAGAGTCGACTTTTAAGAACCGGTTTTTCAGCACTTCTTCCAGTTGCTCCTATCACAGTAATAGTCCTTCCAGATGGAGGAGCAACTAGATTAGTCACCACTGAATGTTCAGCACCAGTGTCGATCATGAACGCACTCCTTTTCCCCCCTATTGATACATCGACCATAGGCTCCGCTCGACCAAGGGGGATGGAGCCTGGTCGGTATCAATAGTCCTCCATGACCGTGTCAGCCAATCCTACGAAGTCCCTGCCTTCTCTATCGCAGGACCTTTGCGCTGCTGGAATATACCTGTCTTCCCTAACACTTCCTCTGTTCCCATTATTCCCTCTATTACCATTACTCCCTCCGGGGCC
The DNA here is from genome assembly GCF_036172605.1 of Pelobates fuscus. Lineage (NCBI taxonomy): Eukaryota > Metazoa > Chordata > Amphibia > Anura > Pelobatidae > Pelobates > Pelobates fuscus. Next base: position 64,496,890 of record NC_086321.1, read on the forward strand.
TCCTCTACCTCTCGCTCTGCCTCTAAAGTTTCCGTAGCCTGCCCTGGGTTGGTCTCTCTCGTACTGCTCTCTTTGCGGACATTCGTTCCTCCAATGCCCTTCTTCCTTGCAATACGCGCACTGATTCCTACTCAAAGGCTCCCTACTCCATCTACTATCGCCTCTATCTGGGCCCCGTCTATCTATGCCTGCGATCGCTACCGCTAGCATATCAGCCTTTTTACGCATCTTGCGCTCTTCCTCTTTCTTGCTTTCTGTTTCCCTATTCATATAAACCTTATTCGCTACCTCCATTAGTTGGGTGATTGACATACCTGCAAACCCTTCTAACTTTTGTAGCTTGCGCTTAATATCTCCGTAAGCTTGGCTGACAAAGGCGGAGTTCACCATTCGGGAATTGTCTGCGTCTTCTGGATTAAAGGGGGTATACAAGCGGTATGCCTCCAATAATCGGTCATAAAAGACACTGGGCGCTTCATCGCTTTTCTGAATCACCTCAACTGTCTTCGACATGTTAATAGCTTTCTTTCCTCCGGCTTTCATGCCAGCAATTATAGCGTCTCTATAGGCTCTGAGTTGAACCATATCGGCACCATTTACATTCCAATCGGGATCGGTGTTGGGATAATGTGTTGCGGCCCATGCTGATGGATGGGCTTGGTTTAAAGTACGGGCTTTATCCTCTAGTGCTTTAATGGCTGCTTGATTAATCCTTGTCCTTTCCTCATTGTTAAATAAAGTCATTAATAACTGCTGGCAATCAGCCCATGTCGGGTTATGTGTCTGTACTATTGAGGTGAACAGATCAGTCATAGCTTGTGGTTTCTCAGTATACGAGGAATTGTGGGTCTTCCAGTTTAAAAGATCGGTTGTCGTGAATGGGACATATACAAAGACTGGGTCAGCATGTGCCATTTGGCCTGCGGCATCGATATAGGCTGACCCAGGATTCAGACGAAGAGGCATCTGATAGTGTTTTAATTGTTGGGCACCGGTCAACTGTCGGGTCTGTATGGGGCTACGTGGAGGGGCGTCAGTCATAGGTTCCAGTCGGGGAGAAATAGGGTATGGGGATGTGGGAGCTTGGTTTTGGGAAAAGGTTGTAAATAAAACACTTCGAGCCGAGCTAGATGAAGCTTGACCGGAAGTCTGAAGTGGCGCCAAATCAGGATATTCGTTTTTAATGGGGGTTGGTTCTGATTCCGGAAGGGGAAATTTAGTACGAGGGGGGTGGATCCTGTACTGGAGGAGGAAGCGGAAGTGGATGGGGGTAATGAGGGGAGGGTTGCAGGACTTCCTGCGTTTGCGTCACTTCCTCTTAACGGAAAGTAAGGGGGCGGCAAAGGGATCTCGGACTCAGGGGGCGTGTCCAAAATGGGCCTAACACCAGTCCTAGTGGACGAACAAGTCCTAGCTACCATGAGGCGACATTGCTCCTCGTGGCATGTCCGGAGCCATTTTGGCGAGTCATTTACGGCCTGTCTCCAACAATCAACATAAGGAAACTGGCCGTAAAGTTCAGGCCTACCTGATACAGCCACGTGTAAGCGCTGTACCAGAGTTGGATCCAAACTGCCATGTGGCGGCCATGCCGCAACCAAAGTAGGCCACTCCCTAGTACACAAAGTGACCAAACGTACAGGAGACATTTTAACCCCAAAATCACAAGTTTTGAATCCCTTTTTAAAATTCTTCACCATACAACCTAAGGGATCCGGGATCGTTGACTGCGACGCACCCATACTTAACAATGGAACGTCGTCGACAACGAATACTATACACGCGTACTATTCAACAGTCACACCCGTTTCCTCTGGCAACAGCACCACGTGGTACGGTTACCAAGTGAAACGTACACAATAACAATAAACACTCAGGGAATTCCCGTACACACACAGCTGCTACACCAGTCACTATATAATCAATATTATGCCCTTTGGCGTAACTATACAGTCACCCACGCTATAATTCTCTATATACGAATTACCCGTCTATAACACACCCCAGTAACATCGTCTTTTACAAATAGCGGTTACAGTACGGTTAGCATAGGTCAAAGCACAAGTTAAGGTCACAATACAATTATTAGTGGTTATGGTGTTAAACATGCAATGGACGACAATGATTAGTACTTATATACAGTGTCAGTAAATATACAGGGTTATGGTACCGTGCACTATAATACAGCAGCACACTATTAACACTCTCGCTAGACGGCTGAGCTCGCGCTATCTAACAAGATATACACTTTACTAAACAATCGTTAACACATTTACAATTCCCAACTAAACTATTGGCCAGTACCTTGATGGACTACCTAAAACTATATACACCCGTTTTGGTTAGCCACACTGCCCAATCACCACATATAGCGAGCTAGAGAACCGAATTTACACAGGCGCCTCTTAGTCGCACTATCAAAAGTCTAGTGGGTTCCAAATTTACACGCCTTCCCACTTAGCCCAGATAGGTTGAGAGCTAGCGAACCGAATTTACACAGGCGCCGCTTAGTCTCCCGGTCCCTCCGACCTAGCGAACGTAATATACACCCTAGAACGCTAGTCTAGACAAGACACCGGTGTCCGGCTAGGGCTATTTACACCAGGACCCCGCCTGACTAACAAAATCAAACGGTCTGACTAAAGAGCGTTCGATCGAGTGGTGTGCCTTCGCTCCTTCCCTCCGACAGAGGGGGCAGATACACAGATTCAAAACCCTTTTGGGCCTACCGCACATTCGGTATACCCCTAGTGGGTCCTGCCGTCTAAAACAGCAGTTGTCTTACCTCCTCGTTCCTGAACCTGAGTTCACACTCATCGACGGGGACACCCCAGCACTTCTCACGTAGAGGCCGATGATCTCCTGGACAACAGACCAGTGGCGCGGAGACGAAGGGAGGTCCACGCAGAAGTTCAGGGGTGCAGCCGTAGAGAACGTGGGCAAAGATAGACCGTCTCACGCCTCTGCCTCTCAGCTACCGTTGAACGATGAGCTTCCCGGCCAATGCACCAAATGATACCGGAGAAACTGACGGAAGCGAAGCACAGAGAGATGGACACAGGTTTCTTCAGGAAGGAAGAGATTCTTTATTGGATCACCGATCGGGACTCAGAGGGACTAACGTCACCAAAATACAGCAAGTTCTGAGCCCCGGACAATAGTGCAGGCTCCTTATATAGGCACATAACTCCTCCCATATTAAGCTCCACCCGCACATTCTCTTAACCAATCAACACAAATAAGAATTAACTTCCTGTTTGACCGCATGGCTTGTCCAGCACAATGGAGGAGGGGAATACTATATCCTGTATTCTTGCACATGCTCCGTACACTACTGATCGTATCTTGCCTCGTGCAACCAACTGATCGATACGTCAGCATATGCACGTACACATGCCACGTGGTAATCTCGGCCTACTAAATTTATTTTTACCGAGATTCCACCACAATACTGCACCCCCAATAGCTTTACGTTGTGCTCATGACTGCTGTGATAAATGCACTGGTTCCCAATTCCCGAGTGGTGTCTGCACTGTAATTCTGTAGCCTGGCTGGGAAAGAACAAATTTCTCTCCCAAAGCTCACCTTTTTGCTTTGTACTAAAGGATGTGATATCCTAGAAGGGAGCCCTCAAGCTGTTAGTCTGCTCACTGCTAGATTGCAGAGGAGGCCACTCTGCTATGGCTCAGACGCTGGAAAACAGGTCAGTGGCTACAATTGTGTGTATCCTCATTCACTCCCCCTCCCCTCCATCAGTAAGGTGTGTTTGTCAGGGGTTATGTAAATTTTTTGCAAAGGTAATGCATAGCTTGGGTGGGCAGTGGGGGGAATAGATTTCAGCAAGTGTCCATTATCACACTTTCCATTCTGGTAAAAGGAATCCGAGGTCTGGCTGATTGGACCGCAACACGTGCTTAGTCAAATATCCAAACACAAGAAGCAGGTTCTTCAAATATAAAACTTCTTGTTTTATTTATGCAGCTTAAAATCAATCCTATAACAATGGCTCAAAAACACCTTGCTTTTTGCTCCTTTTACCTTCCATTTACTAGCTGTATAGAGTAGTGGTTGTGTCATTTTTGAGCTTTTTTTTTTTTTTTTTTTTAATTACCGTAGATAGAATCTGAGTCAGAGGATATACATGAGCTAAAGTAGGGACTGCTTGCCAACCCTGAAAACAACATAAGCTTAATTATTATTGTATTTTTTTTTTTCTTTCTGTTTTGCTTGTATAGAATGTGGAAAAAACATTCTGCTTTGCGGTGTGAAGACCAGATGAAAGAAAAATAAATCAATATTTGTTAACACTAGATGTACAGTTATTAACTTAAGGCAAGTGTTCTACTTGTGTGTTTTTATATTTCGTTAAACTGAAACTTGCGTTAAATATTTACAAATGAATAATTTAAAATAAATACATAAAAAGCCATCCTATTGTAGAGATTAATTAGGATTATTTACATAGTGATGCTTACTGTATATGACCCAGCACACTGCGACCTGGTAGTTCCCTTGTTTTTCATATATTATCCTGCTCCCCTTCACACAGTAACTGGTATGTATCCTTTCTTACAGTGTTTATAGTATGTTTTCTATCGGTTTACAGAGTAGCTTCAGTTATAAGTAAGCTCTGCCGAAGACCTACGTCTAACCTCTGTCCGTTCTCCTACCTTCGATGCTCACCTTAAAAACTTTTCTAGGGCTGCACCGTTCCTATGTAACGCTTGTCCCCTCTCTGGTAGACTCTCACCCAGTCTCCACTCCTTCAAAAAAAACTTTGAAAACTTACCTCTTTAGGAAAGCAGATCAATTAAACTGTGAACAGCTTTCCCTCCCCGCACCCCGATTCCTCTCCTGAAACTGTCCTCAAAACAAAACACTAAGCCCTCAGTGAATACTATCCTAGCAGCCTACTTTTCTACCCTACCCTTACCTTTTGCGTCCCTATAACCCACTCTCTCTAGCATGTAAGCTCATTGAGTAGGGCCCTCAATCCCTCTGTCCCTGTGTGTCCAAATTGTCTGGTTACAAATACGTGTCTGTTAGTCCACCCATTGTACAACACTACGAAACTTGTTGGCACTTTATAAATAATATAATAAGTAATGAGTGGATCTGCTCTTGATCAATAAATGACTCTTCACATAAACCCTTTCTGCACAAGAGTTATGGAATAAGATTTGATGCTCTTGTTTGGTGGTTTACTTCTGGTTGTGGAGGGGTCTTCCTGTAGCTGCAAGCAGACCCCCAAATCAATGGATCCGCAGGGAACTTCAAAGATATAGATATATAATTATAATGTTCTAGTTCATTTTACATTTAAATGGATTCTCCGGACCTCTAAAGCACTTAAGATTGATTTCGGCCAATCCAATGCTTTCCCATAGGGCTCAAGTGCACATGTTCCCGCATTGCGCCAATCTGATGTTTTTATGAGCTAAATTTGATTTAGAACATAGTCTGACTTGGTTCTCACAGGTCTGCAAGGAAGACAGCCACTAGAGGTGTGTTAAACCTGCAATCATCATAACCTTTCCGTGTCTGTTAAACGGCAATGTTTTAGATTGTGGGATCACTGCGCCCAGGCTGCTTCAGTGAGAAGTTGATGTTCAAATAGAATAATAAAACCAATCAATTAAATTTTTTTATTTAATGTTTGTGACAGGTCTATGCTTGCATTAAGAAGGCAGACAGAACCAAGCTACATTCCACTGTACAACTTGTATAACATTTTTAGGAATAGATGTATTTGTCTGTAGGTAAAGTGAATCAGCATAAATTCCCTAATTGCTCAGGAGGTTTGAGCAAGATTCTCTTTTATGTTGAAACAAAGTTTGTTTACTCATGCCGACATTGTTTGTTGGTGTCACTGCAAGAACTAAACAGCAGAAAGGAAACCTTCTGCTCCTTCCTTTAATAGCTCTGTGTGTGTGTGTGTGTATATATATTTCATAATTTCTCATCAGAGCCATTGCGTTTACAATGAGGAAGGCTGAAAGTGGAAAGCACCACAGTATGTTACAATATTGGTTATAACATAAGCAACAGCGGCGGGACTACTGCTGGTGCACCGGGATTGGCCCGCTAAGGGGACAATGTCCTCAGGGGCCCTGTCAGTGCTGTGGGCCTTTAATAGCACAATCGGGCAGCGTTGGGTGGAAGTGACAACCAGTCACTTACTCACAGCTAACTCAGAGCCGCCGCGCAGGAGGAAGGCAGAGGAGAGGGAACAGAGTCGGAGAATATCTGAATCCCAACTAACTCAGGCAGCCGACTGGACACCAGGAAACAACCCTCCTGCACTCTAAAGGTAGTATATTGAAGGGTGGCTTAAAATTTAATTTTTGCCTACATCCCTGTATGTGTGTCTGTATATCTGCCTGTGTATCTGTGTGTGTGTGTAACTGTGTGTGTGTGTATGCCCGTGTGTGTCTGTGTACAGGTATGAGTGTTATTCTGTGTGTATATATGTATGTGTTTGCAAATCTGCCTGTGTGTCAGTGTGTGCCCCTGTATGTCTGCGCATCTGTATGCGTGTCCGTGTTTGTATCTGTATGAGTGTCATTGTGTGTGTCTGTGTATGTATGTCTATGTATTTGGATTTGTCAGTGCATGCACATGTGTTTGTATCTGGATGTGTGTGTGTGTGTGTGTGTGGCTATGTATATGTGCATCTTTCTGACCATTTAAATGCCAACACTACACACAAATTCACCCCTGCATTCAAAGGCAAACCATACGCACAAGTAAACTACTGCTTTCGTTTAGCTTCCTTACATAAAAATACACAACACTACGCATACATACATACATACATACTACTTAATTCACACACATACTCCATACAAAAACATGCTTTCATTAAAACACACACACACACACACTGCTCAGTGCTAAATACCCTGCAAGTATGAGTACACATTAGATCCCCAGCTAGCAAAGCATTGTTGGTGATGTTGGACAGATTGTGATCTACATTTTTGGCTATCCTTGAGATAAGGGGGGCCCAAAAAAATTCTTGCTCTCTACTCTAGTTCCACCGCTAATCAGGATTGATTGTTTTAGCCTTAAATATAGCATTCTATAAACAACTGAAGACAGTGTGTTGATTGGACTGTTAGTGTTTCAAGTCTGGGCCCAGTAGATTTGAGCCTTTATCTGGACTTGCTTTATCTAAGCATCACACATAGTTACCCCTTCTTATTTTGTTCCCTTTTCCAAGCACTCCTCCTTCTTCTTTTTTTTTTTTTTTTTGTGTGCAGTTACTGATCACTCTTTTCTGCAGGTTTAACTAGTGTGCTATATTGGATTGGAATTGTTTTGCCAAGTGTACTACTGCCTGGAGGAGATTGGCTCACACAGCAAGCTTGGTTAGTCACTACTGGAATAACCTGTAACCGTGTTTGGCTGCAGGGTGGACCCTCTGTCTGTTTTGGACTCCTTACAGGTGTTACAGATGGGGCCATCTCTAGAAGGCTCTGCAAACCCATGAGCCTTGAATCTTGCAATACCCCTGCTGAACGCAAAGCACGGCCAAGACAAACTATGGCACTGTTACAAAGAGAAAAGGACAGAAAAACATAGCAAAATAATTTTCTTTGCATTATGTACGTTAGTTGTCAGTTGTGTATTTTAGCTGTACTGTTGGGTAATTACTGTTAAGAATCAATTTGTAATCATTGCTCCTGTGTTGTCTTCAGCTTTTTTTTTTTTTTTGCCTTGTAATCAGACCATTAGGAGAAATTGCAGTAGCATTGCGGGGGTGTAAATTATGTTGATTTGAACCTCTTCAAATGCCTTCCCAGTTCTTTCCTCAAACGATGTAATTGTACATGTAACATAGCTTTGACATTGGGTGTTGTGTTTTGTTTTTTGTCTTCTATCTGCTGATTTTAATAGTGTAGCTTTTTGTATTTGTTTATTTGGACTAAACATCATCCGGACAAGACTGAAGATGAGAAATTACCATTTCTGCGTTGTTTTTGACAATGAATCAGATGACAAACATGGAATTAGCTTGGCAATCCATTGTTTAATTTTAAAATGACCTTTGTGAGCTATTATTTAACGCTTATGTAAAATATAGCACTATTCTGACTAAACATTACTCTTATCTGTGTCCGGGGGCTACAGCAAACAACTTATTTTGAACTGGTGCCACTGACCTGCCTGATCCAACAATGGGAGGCTCTCTACATTGCATGGGGACTGAATTTTGGGTCCCAATCTAAGCGTCATAACCATTAAATCCTGCTGTAATGGTTATGCTACCAGGAGTACCCTGGTCATGTTTCCAGCTAATGGGGCAAATACCCTTTTTAATGGTCTTGATGGGCACTGATGGTCCCTTTTTATGGCCGGTGATATGCATCTGACTTCTGCAGAGACTGCATGCCAATCCTGCCAGCTATCCATTGGTTGAGAGTGTTGGCTTATTGCTTTCGGCGAATGAATATAACTTCGTGCAAAGAAATATGCACATAATTGACATGAGCCTTTAGGCTTGTTCCAGGCTGGCTGTCAATTCATTGTTCAGCTAGTGACGGCACATGTTGCATCCTCGGATCTTCCAAATGTGCCTCACAGACTGAAGTGACACAACTTCCATTTCAGAAAATAACAGAGAAAGGTCTAGTCCATTAAAGGGACTCTCCAGTTTTCCTGGCACTGCAGATTCCTGCAGCGGTTAAAACCCCTTCAGTGACTTACCTGAATCCAGCGCCGATGTCCCTTGGCGTTGGGTCAGGCTCCACCCACGCACCTCCCTGCCGATATCAGCCGGCCGGGGAGACCTAATGCGTATGCGCGTCAATGGCCACGCGCGCATTATTCAATGGCGACGCTGGAGGTCCTCATGCATAGCGTGAGGACGTCCAGTGTCAATTAAAACACTTTTTGGATTTTAAGAACCCAGAAGTCCCTCTAGTGGCTGTCTGATAGAGCGCCACTGGAGGAGGACTTAACCCTGCAAGGTAATTATTGCAGTTTATAAAAACTGCAATAATTACACTTGCAGGGTTAAGGGTGATGGGAGTTGGCACCCAGACCACTCCAATGGGCGGAAGTGGCCTGGGTGCCTGGAGTGTCCCTTTAAAAGCAGACTTTATTAGGCACTAAAGGACAATGTTATATGGCTTGACAAAGACTCAGTTGAGTTGAAATACTCTGTGTGCAATAAAATCTGCTTTTGATTCACTATTGAGTGCCTGGACCTTGTTTAATAAGATATATATATGCAGTGTTTCATTGCAAGATTTTTGCACATACAGGTTCAAGGCACCATGTCCACTTCAAATCACTCAATTGTTCATGGTGCCTGGGGTAACCATTTTAAGAACAAGTATACTAGAATAACTGCAAAAAGATAACACAAAATAGACCTATGACAGGCATAAAGGGACACTACAGGCACCCAGACCACTTCATTTCAGAGAGAACCTCATATTGGCACAGCATTATGACACGCATGCGCACTAGTCTCAGAATGCTTTTCTATGAGAAAATCCATTTGGACTGTCTCAGCCTAGGAGGCATTGGCCAACCAATATAGACTAGCACCAGAGGCATAACTAGAAACCATTGGGCCCCGGTGCGAAAACTGCCCTGGTCCCCTCCCCATTTGTCTAATTTCCTCACCCCCAGTTCCTCCATGTGTCTCATTCCTTGGCCCCCCTTTTCTGTCGATATGTAGTTTACAGGAGTAACTGTTTCATCTTCCCTACTTGCAGTCTGTCTCTCACAGAAATACAGATAAAGAACAATGTGAGGAGATCTAGCTACGGGGTGTTGCGGTAAAAAAGGCTGATGTAGATAGCAGGAATGTCCTTACATCAGTTCTGCTACTGAGCTACGTGTGGGATTACATTCTAGATAGACTGAAATAATTGCGTATTAAGCACCATATGTGATGATAGAAATGTTGGCCTCAGTCTATGGCAAATTTGAGGTAAGCAGGAAACTAGCCTAACAATTGGATGGTAAAAAAAGCTAGATTTCCCCACCCCCAAAACAAAAATGTTGCAAGACTTAGTACAGGAAAGCCATTTTCTAATGTCCTGTTTGGTCACCGTAGCCTAGACATTAAATCACATTGCTTCATTAGTAGCAGCAAAAGTTAAACACTTTTTTACAGGAAAGTTAGTTATTTTTTCTCTAACCATGCTCCCCTGGTGGCTGGAAACTGATCTGACTGGATGTGTTGGTACATAGGTCATCAAGGAGAGTCTACTTCTGCATGTACATGTTCCACATGGAAATTGCTTTGCGTCCATACTTTGTGAACGCTCTAGGTTAGAAGCTGGTAACACGTTTGGTAGCAGTAAAAGATTTAGTATATGTATTATGTATGCCTTCCTTCCCAATCTGTTCTGTTTTTTTTTTTTTTGTTTTTTTGTTTTTTCAGTAATAGGATTGAGAATAAATGTCTGTGAGTTTAAAATGGCTACCCTAAATTTTGGGCTGGATATACACACCTTGCTGCCCCATAACCACTTTACTCAATGCACATCCACCCTGTTCTTTCGTGTATACATATAGGGACATTGCTAGGGTACAAAAAGCAACTGAGGCTTGAACCCTAAAATAATCCAAGCTTGCCCCATTACAGTCCATAGTGAAAGCGGTGATGAGACTCCACTTCCTGTCCACCCACACCTACCATGCCAATCCCCCTCTGTCACTCTCCACACTGGCTTCCTGTAAAATATGGAGCTCAATTTAAAATTGTGATACTTGCTTACAAATGTCTACATAATGCTCCTACCTATTGTTCCTAATACACAAGCCACTAAACTCTGCGTCTATTCTCTGTTCATACTTGCACCTCTGACACCCAACATAAAGACTTATCTAGGGCACCGTTCCTGTGGAACTCCCTTCCCCTCTCTGTTAGACTTTCACCCAATCTCCATTCCCTCAAAAAAATAATTCAAAACTCACTTCTTTAGGAAAGCAAATCAAATTGTTAATAGTTTTCTCTTCCCACACCTTGCTTCCTCTCCTACAAATGTGTCATCAAAAAAAATAGATAAATTAGGCCTTCTTTGTAAACTATTTTAGCAACCTACTTTTCTGTGCATGACAAACATCCTACCTCTTGCGTCACTTTGTTTAAGCATGGCGTTCCACACCGTCTGCTCCTCGGTTTCCAACTATTTTTGTTGCAAATACTTTACTGTTAGTCAAGTGTGTAGTAGTGTGTGTGTGTGTGTGTGTTGGGGGAGATATGGGCTGTGTGTCTGTTGATGGTGAGAAAGGGTCTTCCACACTAAAGTCCCACTACAACCCTTATCATAAAGTCGCTAGATAGTTTTGTTTTAGAAAAATTCTGCCAATCTAGTTAATATTCCATTGACTCTTGCTTAACTCAGGCCAGGGAGGGGGATACTACTCCCTGGTGGTCCAGTGGGTGCATCAACCGATCCGCACCTACAGTGGGTGTATACTGGTGGAATGTTGCCATGGTAATCTGTGGCAAAGCCCGTGTGACCTTACATGTGGACTGCAGTTGTAAGCTCCTTGCCTCCCCTGGCATGAGAATTGGCTGGCTGGATAGGGAGACCTTTAAATTGGATTCTGGATGAAGAACCAACAAGCATCTGAAATACCCTTAATTAGGTTTGGTTCAGTTGGTAACTGTAAATGAGAAGGACTTAACAGGGAGCCAACTTAGACACACTTAGGTTCAAGATAAAAGTAAATACACCATTGTTGATTTCTATTTTTTATAGGAAAATTTCTGTAAAATAAGTTTAAAAATGAATATATATATACCCCGAAAGAAAATATGCATTTAATTTGTTTTGCATGTTTTCCTTGGGGGCTTTATGGAATCTTGGCTTGTAAATGTAGTATCTGCGGCCACTGCAAGCCCTCCCTTTCATCCCCAGTACAGCCTTTCTTTGGTTATTCAATCTCAAGCAGAGCTATATTACAACCTATTCAGAAGTCTGTGCAAGGCAGGTGCTCAGGACAACTGCCTGCCTCTTGAGTTTTGCAACATGGAGTAAACCTACCAGGAAGTAACACGACCAGCTGTTTGATTGACAGCTGGGGTGGGTGTAACAAGGAAAACTGATGAGTGTGAATTTCTATTAACATCTGTACTTTTTGTAAAATGGAAAATAAAAATTTTGAAAAAAGAATATTCCACATATAAAGCACGTCAGCAAACTAAAATGCTTAAAGGAACACTATAGGGTCAGGAACACAAACTTGTATTCCTGACCCTATAGTGCAAAACCCACCATTGAGGTGGCTTGCCACACCCTTAAAAGCATGAAAAACTCACCCTATTTTCAGCGCCGTGAGCGTCCGCCAACACTGGTCCCACCCCTTTGGTGACCTCATCAAAATTGCTCATTTTTAGCCAATCCAATGCTTTCCCATGGGGAAAGCATTGGATTGGCTGACATCATCAAAGAGGCGGGCCAAACGCTGTTTTAGCCAATTAGCACCTCCTCATCGAGTCTCATTGAATCAGTGCATCTCTGAGGAAAATTCAGCATCCTCATGCAGAGCGTGGGGACGCTGAACGGCAGAGCTGCCTACTGTGCAGCACTGAGCCAGGAAGCACCTCCAGTGGCCGTCTGAGGAGTAAACATGCCTGCATATCATGATTATACTCCCCAGAACAACTACATTAAGCTGTAGTTGTTCTGGTGACTATAGTGTCCCTTTAAGGTGTCTGTGAGGTGTGGGAAATAATATTAAAGGAACACTCCAAACACATGGTTTAAGTATAGAGGATAATGAAACATATGATAACAAATTCCTGCATGCGATAGTTCGCCCTTTAACGATGTTTATTGTCTACACATTATTCTAAGCAATAGTCTCAACAATTTATTCTGTATTGTGATGGACAAGAATGGTTGATTAAAAAAAACATATTAAATGAAAACCCCATTAGTTTGAAATGTGTATGTTTTATAGGAAAAAGGATATAATGGTTGAACAAAGGATAAAAAAAGCCTACATTTCCAAAATGTCCAGTAGTGAAACATTGTGCTTTAAGGGGTTAAATCTGCAGGCTCCAAAGTGATGAGAGTCACAACAAGTTTAGCAGCTTTATCTAGTTTAGGTTCTTTTGTTTTATTATTTGTTTCTAGCTCCTAATATTCTCCTCAGGGTCATAGATGTGCCTGTTTAGACCCTTTGACACTATTTGGTGATCACTCTAATACTGCTTTTTAGCTCCATAGTGAAGGCAACACCGTAAGCTTGCCAATGGGCTAAAAGGCACTTAAAGGAAAAGTATACATGTGAAATTTGATTTAAAACCATCATTGTTGCAGGATGGATCTCCCAATTTAAATCACAGTCATGGCGTTAATAATATAAATGCATAAACTATTCTAAAACATTTTTGCTTGTTTTTGATGCTACTTTGTGTTTTTCTTCAATGTAAAACCCCCCCACTTGCTATCTATTGTGGGTGATCTGAAATACTTTCAAACATAGGGAAACATTCTGATGAACTGATTCATTGTTTTAAATTAAGAGTTGGTAAATAATATGTTATTAAACCTTTAAATGGGAAAGACTGACTGAGTTGACTAAGGATTTTCTGCTAGGTTTTATATGCACTAATTAATGTGCATCCAGTTTGTTTATTTTGGTGTGCTCATTAAATGCTGTTCTAGAAGGATATGACCTTCCTTAGTACAGTTACAACTCTTCAACCCTGTATTAGTCACATGATCCCTTGGGTCACCTGGTACTAAATCATTGTGAGGATGTTGAAAAAATATCAAGTTGAGCTGATCAAGATTTTGACTTATATCAAACAATAATTTTTCTTGCTATTTCTTAACAAAACATTCTAGAGGTGTAACAGAAAAAAATAAATTAGAATTATAGATGAAAAAGATGGCAAATATAATTCTCACTGTCATACAAAATACTTGACTTAATCTAATTAAAAATACAATAGCTAAATGTTATTTAAAAGGAACACTAACATTTGTATTTTTAACGTTAGAAGTACTCAACTAAAAAGTGGGTGGTTGACTCCACCACCATGCTGGAGCCCGCTGGGCACTGTAGAATATTGCAGGATCAGCCTGGAGGAGAAAAAGGGCAGCGGAATGGTGGCCATGGACTCCACCACACTGCTGGAGCCTACAGAGGGATGCCGGCCTAGTCAGTGTCAGGAGCGCTGGGGAGGTTGGTGTAAGTCAGACTCACCTTCTGACATCATCAGGAGTGAGCTACTGATTCCACCTCTGTACGGCAGACAGGGAGAGCAAGATAGACTGCAGGCACTAAAAAGATTTAGATTCTCCAGCAATCTAATCTTTGTGTCCCTCTGCTCTGACGCCATAAGGCGGACACTTTATGGTCGCGTCAGCCCTGTCCATGTTTGGAAAATATGCTTTGTAGGCAAGTCTCTAACCATTATTTTAAGAGCAGGGCCATTCTTTTCCAGTTGGCCTTGCCCATTTTTGTACAAAAATTTTTTTTTTTCCTTGGATTGTTTTTTGTTAATAATCATTGATTTATATCCCAAGGTAAGAGAATCTCAACAGTTCCAAAGTGTACATATATGTATGTGTGTGTCTTTTGGCTTCCGTAATATATAGGTGATCTCCCCCAACCCCTACAGATTTCACGAATATCACTGTTGCATACCGAACTTTTTTCATCATTCAAATTGTTTTAAACTGTGATATGACTTATAGTTGTTTTAATCACCCTGTATAGCTAATAAAAACTAAAAACATATGAGGTACTACATAGGTGTTTGTAAGACAGGACTGATAGATCGAATTTATGTATATATTTTTTGCTGTAGGATTAGTATAGATGTATTTCCAATGAGCACAAATGCTACAAACACCAGGACTGTAAAAATGCAATCAAAATGAAATTAATATGCATAGTGTTAATTGCATCAGCTGTTGTCAAGCCAGCATGTCTACGTTTTCAAAGGATAAAACTCGCTACGAACAAACTTTAGAAAGATACGCAAAATATTGTTCACTGTAACATAGTAAACATGACACGCATTAAGATAATTTTATAGACCTCTTAATACTTTGCTTTTAGATGGTTTACTGAACAAATACAAACCGTTTAAAATAAGAAGTTATTTCATCTCCTGTTGCAATTGATTGCAGTATAGACCTAGACAATGATAATGTTTGCGGAGCATTAGATTCTTGGCATGTTGTGATTCAGTTTATAAATGGGGAAAGTGGAAGTGGATAGTGACTGTTGCATAAAATTAATTTTTTCTTTGTAATGTCAGCTTAGTGCGTTCCAAAAGGATGTCTTTGTTTTGGATTGCCAGTGATGGTTTAACACTTTAGGTTCTGCAGAGATACATAATATTTTGTCAGTCAATGAACGAGTTAGTGACTGTCTACTTTCCAGGTAAATTAAAACACTGAATCTGAGATTGTTGCTGAAATAAGCGGCAAACCTACAGTTTAGATTATAAGGCCTGGACCCAACTCCATTGTTGGATACTTATCGACAGTCTAGTGGCTGCCGAGGTAGCTTTAATGATCCCGCTCTTACTATTCTATTACTCTTCAACATTGCTTTTACTATGACCACTCTGGTAGAGGAAAAAAGAGATAAGTTGAACAGTTACACTAAAGCAATCACATCATTTACACAAACCAGACTCTCTTTTCCCTTCCATCCCATTGTTGTTTTTCTTTTCTTATTCAAGGAGTCATTAACTTCTTCTAACTTCAGCAATGTGACAAGCAGAAAAAAAGGCTGTCATTTTTTTGATTGGTGATCTCATTAGAAACACATTCTTATTTCTGACCTGAAGTAAAGAAAAAATGTTATTGATCGGATGCCGACACTGAGTCATGATCAACCCCATACTTGGCAAATTGCAAGGTATGCCGTGTGTAGAGCCTTGCGTAGCAAACTGTTATCTGTGCTGCTCACAAAGACGTGGATTAAGACCTTGGCAAATGGGTGCTGCTAAGGTTCATGGACAAGGTTTGGGCCTATTCCGTGTGTACCAGGAAAAGTGCAGCATTTGGTTGCTCCCATGAAGAAATCAAACCGGACCTAAAAATTGCCGTGTAACGTTTGAATGATCGGAGCACATTAAATGAACAAAGGCTATGGGGCTAGTTTCCTTTCTCCGTAGGAGCCTACATATTGCATACGGTGCAAGTGTTATCACATGGTTAAAAGAAATGACATATTAAATATGAAGCAGAATCTATAAAAAAAAAAGAGAAAATGTTTCATTGCCCTGTCACAGCTATAAAATAACCTCCCCAGAGGGTTACTTGGTGTGCAGATTGCATACAGAGCTGGACTTGTAGAAAGGAACAGACCATTCTACCAAAATGATGCAGAATAGAACATTGATCACCATAAAGGAGCATGTGGCGAGAGCGGTGACAAGCCATTTCTATTTATTTTAGCTGTCTTTGAGTCTTTCTGCTTTAAGAATGTAAATAAATGAAATTGGGGGGAAAAAAAACAAAAACACTCTGTTGAATAGTACAAAGTCTATGTATTAGAAAACTCTTGCCACAAAATGCAGATTGTGTTTTTTGATCACACGGTTGGCACCCTACTGACTGTCATAGACCTTAAATGTTACTTTATGTATGTACTAAATCTATCCAGGTTTCAGTCTCCAAAGCCTGTCCCTGTGCACATAAAACATCAATTTATAGTCTGCTGTTTACCTTTGCAATTCCTTTTTGGGGCTCAATGCAGGCATTCTACTGTCGAGAAATAAAAAATCAATCAGCGATCCAGATATGACTTTATTTATAGTTAGGCATCTACTTCTTCCAAACACGGCAACACATTTTAAACTCTGAGCCACCCTTGCCTTCTAAACTATTCCATAACATGCTTGCTAATGGCTGTTAAAAGGGTTTCAAGCTCAAGTTAATTATCAAAAGAAGGAAACATTGCTTTCCACTCAGATAATTTTGTGAATGACTTGTATGGTTAATTATCTGCGTTATGCTTTGACTGCGATGACCCGGCCATGATGGCAATGGCAGACTTCACAATGGTCTGTTTCATTAGTTCATACTTCTCGATTTCATCTTGGTAGAAACTGTATTTTCTCTTGTGTTTCCAGTCAATGCATTAGCTCTTTTATTTTTTTTCAGCAGCTAAGCCGTATCCTGCATTGGTTATTGTGTGGGATGTTATTTGTTTGTTTCGAATCATGGGTCTTTCTTTTAATGGTGTTTTATTCTATCACTATTCACTAGATTTATAGAATTGATAAGCTAGCACATACAGATGTTTTGATAACAATTTATAACAAATGTGGGTTCAGGACTGAAAAAAAAGTGATTTTGAGAACGGAACACTTCAAACACCGCAACCACTACAGTACGCTGTAGTAGTTATGGTGCTTTGAATATTCCTTTGAAAGGTGTATGGAGGCCACAGGAAATAATTGACATCTACTGAGGATGGTATTCTGGAAATACACCTTGTGATAGGAACATGGTAGCCTGGTCGAAGACTTCTTCCACAACCCTCAGCAAGTCACTATAGGGGAGTGATGAATAACTAACTATTTTTTTTGCATTTCTCTCCAAACACCAGACAAGGGTATTTTTTTATTTTAAGTGAGAATGCAAAATTAATTTCAAATTTACGGTCTAAAAAGAATAGCTGACATAGATAATTTTTCCATTGTGGCTATTTTTACTTTAAATTTGAAATTCTCTTTTAATTCTCATTTACTAAATAACCGTGTTAGTGAAGGAAAGAACAGGGTGTATTTTATTGTACGCGGTGAGGCATCTGTTTACATAGGGAAACACAAGGGAGGATAAAATAGAACAACCAATAACAGTGACGGGATTTGGGAAAGTAACCAACAATAACATGATTAATTGCATTATAGCCACCCACGTGCCAAAGTCGGCACTAACTCAATCAAGCTGCATATTCTACATTAAACTTAAAACCGCTCCACAAAATAAAACCTAGATTTTATAAGATCCACACAGTATTACCCTTTATGTGCCCATACAGTAATTGTGTCACACACATACTGCTCTATTTACCTATAAAAATGAGCAAGAGGAAGTCTGGGATCCAAACCAGGCTCTTTTAGTGTTTTACTATTCCTGTATCCCAAACTTTTTCAATTTTTTTGTTTCCTTTTGGAATAGCCAATTCCAGAATTAGTGGGAATGAATGCAGACTAGCTTTTGAGACCACTGGTCCAGTGTGATGGGTTAGAACTGTTTTCTCCAGGGCAACCAGTCTGACTTTTTTTGAGGGTATCCATATACAAATTTAATTCATGGTACGTGGTATGTGAAGCGATCATAAAATATATACATTGTTGTGGTAAGGACTGTTGCAAATAGGGTGGCCACCTTTCTTAGAAAAAAATACCGGACATACTAATTTGCATAATTATATATGTGTGACATCACAGGTTATGACATTATAGTATGTAAATCAGAAGGAGTGACTTAAGAGTAAAAAAAATAAAATTGGAAGGGGGAAAATGCTGTAAACCACAAAAAACAAAAACCCACTACTTTAACCCCTTAAGGACACATGGCATGTGTGACATGTCATGATTCCCTTTTATTCCAGGAGTTTGGTCCTTAAGGGATTAAAGGGAACACTCCAGGCACCCAGACCACTTCTGCCCATTGGAGTGGTCTGGGTGCCAACTCCCACTACCCTTAACCCTGCAAGTGTAATTATTGCAGTTTTCATAAACTGCAATATGTACCTTGCAGGGTAACTCCTCCTCTAGTGGCTGTCTATTAGACAGCCACTAGAGGGACTTCCGTGTTTATTGCACATGAAAAGTGTGCTATAGCATCGCTGGATGTCCTCACGCTATGTGAGGACCTCCAGCTTCGCTGAAATCCCCATAGGAAAGCATTGAAAGCATTTTTCAATGCTTTCCCATGGGGAGGCCTAATGCCTGTGCGTGGCATTGCTGCGCATGCACATTAGGTCCTCCCCCTCTGTAGGCTGAATGCAGGCTTGGAGCTGCTTGCGCTGTGCTACTCCCCCGCAGACTCTGAGTGTAGAGAGAGGCAGAGAGCTGAAGTTCCTGTCCCTGCTCCTCTCGACCTACCTGGCTGGAGGCGGTATTACGTCTAGAAAAAAATACCAGCATTTGTTTTATTGCTGTGACGGTAAATACCGGCCAGGTGGCAACCCTAATTGCGAAGTGTATTAGAGAACAAAACGTGTTTCTTCCTTTTAGTTTTGCAGTCTCCCACCCCAATTTATTTATGGCTGGTGATACTTCTGAACAACTCCGCAACAAAGCATGTAAAATCTTAAGGCATGTTTGCAAAAATGTCCCATTTTATTTGTTTTGACCTCTGACATGCTTAGTCTGCTCTACCAGGATTTCTGATGTCACTCATTAATTTTTTATTGGACCATTAGATCCTGGACACCCTAAAAGAACTACCATTGGATGATGACATCAGGGAGGTGGAGATACATGTATTATTGTTTTACATGCACATGTATCTGTAAATTATGGTGTTGGAACACCACATGACATCCTGTTGTCAGAGTTGTATATATGGGCAGAGTCAAACAAGTCATATTAAATTCTGGGGGTAAATTATAGTGTTCCATCATCTTTAAACATCACCAACTCCAACTGTTTGTATGTATGACTATGTCTGTATTTGAGAGTTCACGTTTGTGCACATGGCACTGCAAGGATATTGTCTGCTTTAAAGGTGCTTAATTATCAGCTTTGCTTCACGATAATAAACTTCCATCAGGGCAAGAAACCCCAAAAATGTTTTTTTTTTTTATTTTAACAGAAAGTGTTGAGATTAATATGTTTCTGATCATTTTTATTGATGTTAAAAATGACATCTGTAGAAACTCACTCCTGATCAGCCTTTTCTGTTTACCCAGAAGCATCCAAGAAGCAGTGCTCAGTTCGGTGAAGTTGTTGGCATCTTTTCCCAAGCAGAGATAAACTAATCCTTCATTCCAAAATGTATTTTTGGAAGTATAAATCCGTCAATATACTACCTAACAGTCCTGTATCTGGTTCGAGAGTCCCAGTGTCAGCTTTATATATTAAACAGCCGTAGACACAGACTATATGCAAATTTCTATCTCCAAAAAAATCTGGAAACATAATTTACAAAAATGTTAATCCTGTGTCAATTATTTTATGTGTAGTGTTCGTGTGTAGTTATAAAAACCTTATTTGTGTTGGTAGATTATGTACGTTTGTATGTGAATATATTGTTTCTCCAGTGTGTGAATGTTGTGTAAACAATGTATGTAGTGTGTGTATTCTCTGTAAGTGTGTGAATGTTGGATACAGGATATGCAATGTTACAGGCAATATCACCTGTGACAGCAGGGTAGCACTTGCAGGTATAAGGTGTGTGGAATTTAATGAACCTGTAGCATTGCAAGATAACCTTAAGAAAATCGTTTTAAAATGAGAGGAATTGTGGAGTGTCAGCAAGTAAAGCACAATTGACTTGAATATTTTTACAAGGTAAATGTCAGACTGTTTATATATGGATTGAAGACTTACCCCAAGGAGACACCATGGGATCCTGTCCCTTTGATAAATAAAGAATTTTTACATAGGTAAAGTTTTTATTGGTTATTTTTTGTCAAATTGTAAGCTGTACTCTGGGGAGTGCCACATATTAAAAAAAAAAAAAAAGGACACTCCATTAAAAATAAATTTTTTTTAACCATTTGGTGTATACATTTCCAAAGAAAACACATTGTATTTGAGTGGTAATTAAAACCTTGTCATGGAGGTTTTTTTTTTCTTTCTGCCAAGTCTGACAGCAGGGAGCATGTGTGCTTGAATGGGTAAGTAATAACCAAGCATCTTGCACCCATATCCCTCTACATCTACAAGGACATAAGTGTTACTAAATTAGCCCCCAAATCCTACCGAAACCACCCAAGATTAACTTTGTTGCCATCACCCAACATCTTTTGATAATGGTGTCCTGGTGCACCTAAAAAGGAGGCAGGGGAAGCAATTGTGCCAGGAATTTGCCAGCTTTCTTTTCCTGGCACTATAGTAAATTTGCTGCCGTTACTTGATTTATAAGTGTTCATTTCATCTTGGGTAGGGGGAAGGGAGTATAGGGAGAATAGTATGGCCTTTGGTGTTTGAGTTGATGTAATTAGATGTATCAGGCTTAGTATTCTTCTCCAGTATGCCTGAATTATTGAACACAATCACCAGATGTGTCCAGTCAAGTGTGGTTTTGTGCCAGGCATTAAGATCTTTGGATATGGATTTAAGAAGGGGAAGTTAAGCTCATAAGTTTTGTTGAGTTTGTGGGGAATGTGTACCCCTGAGAATTTGATTGTGTTGTCTGACCAGTGAAAGGTAAAGAGAGATTGGAGCGATTGTTTTGTTTGTGAATCTATGTGTAACGGGCGGATTTAGCTTTTTGTGAAATTCATTTTGAAGTTAGAGACGGTGGTAGATGGCAATTTCCTCTAGAAGGGCCATCAAAGATATCTATGATTGGGTTATGGTGAAAAGGATCATCCACAAATGATGTGATCTTATATTCATGTGCGTGTGTAGTAACTCTGTGAATGTGTACATTGTCCCTAATGACTTGTAGGAAGGGTTTCAGTATAAGTATAACATTTAGTGAGGCGAGGGGGCAGCCCCGCCTTGTGCCATTCTGAATATGTACCGGTTCTGAGAGTTGCCCTTTAATCCTGATTTTTGCACTAGGGTTGAAGTATATTGAATGCATACACTTGAGCCAATTTGTACCGAAGCCCTTTGCCTCTAAGGTGACTGCGTCATGTATGGTTAAAGGGAAACTCCAGTGCCAGGAAAACTATCCGTTTTCCTGGCACCGGAGGGTCCCTCTCCCTCCCACCCCCCAATCCCCGGTTACTGAAGGGGTGAAAACCCCTTCAGTGACTTACCTGAGGCAGCGGCGATGTCCCTCGTCGCTGTCTCCGCCTCCGCGACGCTCCTCCTCTTCATTGCGTCGGCCGGTGGGTGAGACTGATCTCGCCCACCGGCCGAGGGGACCTAATGCGCATGCGCGGCAATGCCACGCATGCGCATTACGTCTCCCCATAGGAAAGCATTAAAAAATAATTTCAATGCTTTCCTATGGGGTTTTGAGCGACGCTGGAGGTCCTCACACAGCGTGAGGACGTCCAGCGACGCTCCAGCACAGGTTTCCTGTGCTAGAACCCAGGAAGTGACCTCTAGTGGCTGTCTAATAGACAGCCACTAGAGGTGGAGTTAACCCTGCAATGTAATTATTGCAGTTTATAAAAAACTGCAATAATTACACTTGCAGGGTTAAGAGTAGTGGGAGTTGGCACCCAGACCACTCCAATGAGCAGAAGTGGTCTGGGTGCCTAGAGTGTCCCTTTAAGTTTTCAGAAATTAATAAAGTATTTTGTTGGTGTTCTTCTTGGCTTCTCTTGCAGCACAATGCCTCCCTCATCAGGGTAGACTAGCCCCTACAAGAGGGGTCTTAATCGGTTGGCCAGGGTCTTGGTGAAGATTTTTAGATTCACATTGATAAGTGAGATTGGGCAGGAACTACCGCTGTTGGTTAGGTCTTTGCCAGGTTTGGGTATTAGGCTATATGCGATTCTAGAGCGGTATCTGGTAATATGGCTGAGTGTGTCAGAGTTAAAGGCTGTAATAAACCGCTCAGAGAGCGTGTGAGAGAATGTTGTAAAATATTTGGCCATGAACCCATCCTGGCCCGGACGTTTGCCAAGTGGCAAGTTCTTTACTGTCATCTCAAATTCCTCTTTAGCAATAGGTGCGTTGAATGCCTGTAATGTGTTTTTGTTGGATTGTTTGTTTTTTCTTGAGAGAAATTGCTGTATTTCATCTTGTGAGGGAGGTTCCTTATGGAAATTGTATAAATCGGACTAAAAGTCATGAAAGGCTGCTAATATGTCTAGTAGCTTTTTTTGATGTTTTATTTTTGGTAATAAAGTTGTTTGTCTGGCTGTGTGTAGCAATTGAGCCAATAGGCGACCGCGTTTACCCACTTAGAATAGTAGGTATGTTTAGTTAGCATTATCCTACGTTTGGTTTGTGTGTGTGTAAAATGTGTTGTGATTCTGCTCTTTCCTGTATTAGTTGTTTGTATTGGTCTAGTGTGTGTTTGTGTTTCATTTCTAGGTGTCTAAAGTCCTCAAGAAGTGAGGTAATTAGTTTAACTCTTTCCTTTGTTTCGAGGCTATGACTCGGAGTTGGCCCCGGAGTACACCTTTATGTGCCTTCCCAGGTCAGTAGGGAGATATGGATGGGCATGAATTTTCCGCAAAGTAGTGTCTCAGTGAATCGCAAATCTGAGAGATAGTGTCTGGATTGTATAGTAACTTACCGTTTAACTTCCATTGGAAGGATTTAAGTGGGAGGGAAAGGATTTGAATGGCAAGAGACAGGGGTGCATGGTCTGATCACGTAATTGAACCAAATTCACAGAATGCAGTCAGGTGTAGAAATGTAGGGGGCATGAACAGCAAATCAAGCCTAGAGTATTTGTCACAGTTGAGTAAAAAGAGTAATCTCTAGTATGTGGGTTAATGATCTGCCATGTGTCAAGGGTGCAGAGTTTAAAAGGGAAGGCATTGGTACCTGGATGTGCCTAAATTAGTGTCCATGTCTGAGTCTAGGGATATGTTTAGGTCACCCCCGTGAGAAGAATACCTTCAGTGAATTTGTCAATGGTGCGAAGAAACCTCCTAATGGATTTCCCTTGTTTCCTATTGGGAAGATAGATATTAGCAAAAGTAAACATTGTGTTACCTATTTGGCCTTTAACCATGAGCAGTCGGCAGTTATCATCAGTTTTATGTGCTTTGTACACAAATGGGACCTGTGCTGCAATCAGTACGGCCATCCCTCGGGCTGTAAATTAAGGGGTACATTTAAGACCGCTAAAATTCAGGGTGACCACGCAAAGGGTAGCCATACCAATATAGTGGGAGTGTTGGTATACTCTGGTCCATCCCTGGTGTCATACTGGCCAAATTCAAAATGAAAAGTGAAGTTGAAATTATAAACATAAGAACTATATTTGGTGGTAATAGGCAAGAGCCTAACATCCAGTACCGACGGTGACTGTCCCTGTAAGGAATGATTCCACCAGTGAGAGGTACTGATGTATCACACCTTAATGACAAACTGCATTACACAGTCAGTACAAGAGAAGGGGAATTTAATAAGGGTGGTCGGGGGACGAGAGATACGGTGTTGGGAATTAAGATTGTGGATTATTGGTCTGTGGAGGAGACTGTTGGTACTTGAGTACGAGGGGTGGAGGGAGTAGCACCTGCCATAGGTGGATATCTGTTTATCAAGCGTATTGGTCTAAACAGTAGTACAAGGTGTATTCAGGCATTCACCATAAGGGGGTGTATTAAATTGGTTTTGGTGAAGAACACCTCATGTTACGATGTGGGACATCATGGGTGTTGGTGGACATTGGACAATGAAGTCCATCTTATTTATGCATGAATCAAGGTATTTAAAGTTCCTGGCTAGGTTTTGAAACCTGATAGATTAATGGCCTAAGTGGACTACCTCTTTACCTCTTTATTTAGGCATATCAATATGTAGCTGGGAGGGATGTACATGCAAACATTAATAAACTTGAGGAATTATACAGGGTGGAGGGGGGAGGGCACGTGGGTCCCGAGAAGAGTGTGGTCGTTTGTGGTAAATCTTTGTAGAATACAATAACTTAAATATATAATGCATTGCATAGATGGTTAAGAAGCAAATGACAAACATGTCAAGGATTACATTCTCTCACCAACTAATGGTGACTGTCTCTGGTACAGGCATGGATGTAGGGTGGGGCATTAGTGTCAGAGTGGCACCATATATGTTGTGACAGAATCCTTGGGCAGAAGTAGGTAGGAAACACCGTCCAGGTGTAATGTCGCAGCTCTGGACCCTAGAATATCTTGCCTAGTATAGATCTGTGTGTCGCTGTAGCCGTGACTTGCTATGAGTAACTTCCACCATGGCATGTTGTGCCCGTAGTCAATCACAAAATTGGCAGGATAATAGTGAAAAACAGAAATAAAAATGGATAGAAAAAGAGAAATATTTGTAAAAATTGGAGCAATTTGGTGGAAGGTTCGTAGTCCCCATCATATCAAAAGCCATCAGTAAGATGAGTGGATAGTCCTTAGCCTTGGTGTCAACTGAGGAATCAATGGTGTTTGGGAGTAGTCTTTGGAGATCTGGATCCTGATGGCGCTTTTTTAAAAAAGTTTTTCCGTTTCCCAGTTGGATTTTGCCACCCATTGGTGCTGAGGTAGGTGTGTTGGCATTAGAGTTGATGCCATACCTGTATGGGATTTGGATGTCTGGAAATTCCAGGGTTTGGGTAAAGGTGGCGATATCACTGACTTTTTTTTGCGAGTGAGTCTTGTAGGTGGCTATCAGAGCAAATAGAAATCCCCATATATAATGGATATTCCTGGTGCGGAGCAGATCTGTAAGTGCCCGTAGTGCACGCCTGGCTTGTAACGTGGACCAAGATAGAGCATGGTACACCTATGGAGAATTGTTGTGATACAGTAGTGGTGGTGTGATTTGCCATAGAGCTCTCAGGATATCTTATTTTAAGTAAAAATAGTGTATCCTACATATGACGTTGCATGGTTGGTCCGAAGGGGCGCCTCACAGGCGTAGTGCCCTGTCAAACATTACAGAAGTGTCAGCAGCCCTGCTGAGTATTGATCTTGTTCAGGTAGCCCTTTAGTGCTGAGGTTATTGCGTCTTCCCTGTTATCTAAATCATCCATCAATCTATTCATGAGTTATGTGAAGTTTGAGACTCCATAGTGGCTTGGAGTTGTTGTATTTGGGAGTCCTCAAGGGTACTTACTTGTCGCCAACATGGTGGATGTCTGTGCATATGGTCTCCTGCTTGGTTTGGAAGGAGACTTCCATGCTTATTCAACATTGTGCCTAAATCACCTTTGGAAGGTAATTGTGTCGAATTGGAAGAGAGAGCCGTCCGACCCCTCAGGGATTGAGAGAGCTGATCCATCGTGGGATGATTCCGGCGCCATATTTGGGCATGCCGCGTTCGTGGGGTGCTCTGCTTTTTCGTGGGAAATTGTGGTAAGAGCCCCTGATTAACTGTCCAGGTATTTGCTGGAGGATTGCTGCAAAGTTATCAGGGGTTGGAGTGTCCCATTTTTGAGCCTGATGTTATCGGATTCCCCATGGTAGCAGATGGAGCTGGTTTAAAACACAGCCATTCCTCCCCTTTATTTTATTTTTTTTGGTGCCCTGAGTTAAAAATGTATCGGAATAGTGAATGTTCCTCTTTAAAACCAGATCTTCTACTTTGGAAAGTTTCTGTTTACCTAGGAACAGATAGAGATCATTTAAATACGTGTATAACAGAAGCATGTAGGGGATTTTAATGCTGGTTTTTAAGCAAGCCTTTTCATATGGTGGTTGACATTTTGAGTTTCCTGCCAAGTTTAATTAAGAATTTTAAAGGACTACTAAAAATAACAAAGTAGTAAGGGAATTTGCTGGCTTTGGTAATGCTCATTTTCATTTTATTTATGCATTTTACACAAACTTTTCACACCGTATATATTTGTTGAAACAGTCATGATAAAGTGCTTCCTTTTAAACATGGAAAGCAATCAGATATAGCTACATAGTTACATCAGGCTCTACTTTTCACATCAGTTTCAGTGTTTAAGGCAAAAGAACTTAAAAACTCCAGTATGAAGTGATTTCCAATTGTGCCACAAAATCTGATTTAGTTTTATTTATTTATTTTCTCCTCATTGTATAAAAATCTAATCTAGAAATATCAACTTTTCTCTGGCTAAATAGTGGAGCTAAACAATGCATACATTAAATTGTTTTGCATTTTCATGAACCAAAAAGAAACAAGCACAGTTTTTGTGTGTTGTGTCTGTCTGTTTCTGTATAAATAGTGTATACATAGTTTATGGTCAGGCCATTTTGTGTCCAGCCACCCTCTTTTTCTTGCCTTTTTGTGGCGTGGAGGGGAACTCTAATTTAGTTTCTTGGTGGCCCAGTGTCTTGAGCTGCTGGTCTGTGCCTTCTGCTGATGCAGACCACTGACAATGTTCCTTCCATTCTGTGACCACAAGGGAGATTCAGCCATGAACTGCATTCACTGGATGTGCATACCTGGAGCTCCCTCACTGGATCTTTATATCTGCCTACCGGCCCGTGCAGCTGCAACCAGCTCTACTGTTTTGGACCCCAAGAGACCAATTGCAAATGTAAATCATTTGCAAAAAAAATCTAATCGAACACATTGAAATTGATGTATACTTGACTCCAGGGTGTGGAGTAAAGCCTTGTTATAAAGTGGTTAAAGGATGACTGTCATCAAATGTTTCACTTGTCACTCTTTAGATGTTTATTACATTTAAAGAAACATAATGATTTTTTTTTAAAGTTACATTATTACTATTTATTTATTTTAAGAAACAGTCACTTTATCTGGTTTAGCAGGTATGTAAGAGTTCCAGTTATCTGACCAACTGCTGCTCAGGCCAATTGACATGTATGTGAAAAATTGCACTTCAGTAACCAAATAAATGTTTATCTCTTATCGAATCTGGCCCTCAATCGGGTAAAATCTAATCACGGAAACCAACTTAAAAATTTGAGATGTTGCATCTGGAGTACAAGTCACTGAGCTATAACACTGGTAGTAATTTGGTTCAGTTATTAAAATTAGACTATTAATAAAGATGAAAAAATTGACCATTATGTATTTAATTATTTTTTTTATTCATAAGAAAAAATATCATTCTATTGTACCTCGTTTTTCCTGATTTCCGGTTTCCTTGACTCTGGTTTGTCCCTGACCATTCTCTGTCTTTTGTACGCTAAGCCCGCCACTCTACGTTTATTCTTGGTATTCCTGACATTAACAAGTGTGCATGGGGGAAGCAAAATTCTTCAATATGCAGCTCCTATCCAATTCATGCAATGAGCAGGCAGAATGCAGCTCCTTTCTTCATATCCGAAGAAAGCAAGATCACAAATTTAGCAGACCGTGTTCTATTGTAGACTGCATATGTTTTAATTCCGAATAGTTGAAATAATTTACTCTTGTGTTCAAGAATGGTTTCACGAAGAACGGGGAACAAAATAAATGCTGTTGGGAAATGACTACAATGGGTTGCCTTACATTTACCTATTTTTGCAATAATAGTAATATTTATATTTGAAGAGTGCACGGGAACACGGGAACGTTGAATATTCTCATAGTAAAAAATTAAATTTTTAATGCAGTTAAATGTGTATTGAGGTAGAAACTGAGGAGAAGAGAACAATACTTTCTACTTTCTCCGTAGTTTTTGTAAACATGACTTTTGTTCTATTTCTGTGCCTTTCAGGTCTGATGACCGAATGTAATGCATTTCACGTTACATGACACCATGAATTGCAAAGGCTCACATGTTGCAATGTGTTGTGCAGAACAATGGATGTTTTATATTTAGGTCTTTAAAATAGTAACATGCCAATTTACTAAATGACTGATTTGATCTAATTCAGGAAGATTAGGTGGGGATGAACTTTGATAAGATATTTCATATTTCAGGGACAAATCTGGCACTTATGTGTAAAACTGTTCCATAGGTAACATTGACTTTAATTTTATTTTAATAGGGTTGGTAGCCAATTCCCTGCCTCTGGGACAGCATTCTAATCTACAAGCAAGAAGTAGGTTTTAAAATAATTCTTTTTTTTTTTTTTAATCATAACACTATGGTGCCCTAGTCGCCATTTACATGACCAGGCCAGCACTACCAAGGTTAAAAACAGTAATTTATTTTTTCACCGTCTAGTAGTGAGGTATTGAAAGAGGATGAATGATCCAGAGTTATGTTTTTGGCTATACTTGTTCTGGCATTGTTATTGATCCTTACTATAATATTGCCAAAGTGACATAGTTGAGTTGGGAAAGCCCCCCACATATTGGTGACTGAAGGAGTAATATCCTGATGTATGTTCCTCGAATGCCAAATTAAATTGAGAATGAGAGTGGGAAAAAGTGCAAAGTTGTGGATGTTTTGTGGCCAGAATCTTTTTATTTATTTATTTATTTTTATTTATTTATTTATTTGTATAACAAATTGGTCATTACTATAATAAATAATTGACAAATAAGACAGTATATATAAATAACATATAGATATTAAAATGACAACATTACACCTACGAACATCCCAATGGCCACCACAGCCCATTGTTACAGTTGGCCATTACACTATCCTAGCAGCGAGAGTCCCTATCCAAATCCACTTCCTAAAAAGGAAAAAGTAGGAATCTAATCATGCCACCAGTCAAGCTGGCTGGATTAGTATCGTAATCACAGTAGTTGCTCTTTATGATGTGACTACAGAGCTTGTAATTTGATACACAAGAATTTGAAGGCTACAAATTCTGTCCTCAAGACACAACCAATGCATTTTCAGTTGCAACCGTGCTGGTGGAATAGGCCATGCAAGTCACCCAAGGTGCCTTGTGGTCAGTTCCTTGCTGAGAGACGAGGCACAGTGTTCAATATACAGTTGGTTTCATCACTTGATCATCATGCAAAACTAGTCGTTTGTGTTAAAGTAGGAAGTAGCAGATAATAAACATGTTATCCGTAAAATAATCTTCTTCTGTGAAGCTGCGTTCATTTGACATCGGGTACATTTAAAAATATATATATTTATGGAACGCGTACAATTAGTGTGTAAATGCCACATTCTAACAAGTTTTACAAAATGATGAAGTAAGGGTTTTATAAGATGAACTTTGAATGTGGACATTTTCAAGAGGCAGTGGTCTTTTACAGATCTGTTTACGTGCACTTGTACATCCTTATATACTACATGCCCACAAACATTAAAATGAATCTATATATTTATGACTGCAGCCTCATTAATGATTGTGTCTCTGATGGTACTTTCTGAGCAGTGCAGCTAGTGCCAGTGTATGCTCTATGATAAGATTTATCTGCATTTCATTGGAACAACCACAAACAAGAAGAGTAGATAATGTTTCAGACGTGTGAATCTATTTCTAAAGAGTATTTATAGAGTGGGCCAAATTCTGTGGATTTTTATTAACAGTTAGTGGTTCAGCTTAAGTGTTTTTAAGAGTCACTCATGTTAGGAATCATATGTTTTCTGTGATGTGATACTTTTGCAACACAAGTTATTCAAGGAGAATAACTTGCACTTTGAGATTCACTTTAAAAAAAAAATATAACTATTCTCTATCACAGTCAATCAGTCCAGTTACAGCCCATGTTTCTGCTAAATGACACATGTGAAGGGCAGAAGAATGACAGGGAGCCTAGATGGAGGCAAGCCGTTTTAGTAGAAAAGACAATCCAGTAGTCTGGATTTCTACATTTTAATATTATTTTTCAGACCTCACAATCACATATTTAAAAAAAAAAATACAAAAAAAGGGGGTTAAGTAGAAACATAGAAACATAGAGTAAACATTATATTAAAAGTCAGTTCCTGAGAATTGATGGGCTCACTTTTAACGATGCAGAGGTTAAAGAAAGTTGAATGGTTCTTTAATTTCCGTGGTGCTAGAAGTGACCAGCTGAAAAAGAAGAAATCTTACCTGACTGCATTAAAAATTAAATCTCCCGTAAATCTCCTGCAAGATAATTGATGATTTCTTAGATGCACACCTGTGGCTTACAATCTTTTCATCGGTAATCTTCGTGAGCCTCATTAAAAACCTCCAGATGCGCATCTCTTTTTAATTGGGAGGTTACTTGGACATATCTAATATTACCACTTTAGCGTAAGGAAAGGGAATAAATACTGGCGTTCACTAGCGAAAAAAAAGGTTTTAAACCTGAAAAGTCAAAGCAAATGGGAAAAGTGTGTGTTCAAAAACTGTCAAGAATAATGACATTCGTATAACTTTTCATGTTCCAAATTTGTATCGGCCTCCATATACATCCTCATACACCATAAAGATGACTCATTTTTGACACTGTAGCAGTTGTGAAGTTGCATGTGGTGCACAGCCAGACTTTGAATGCGAGCATTAAAAAGCACTTTAAGCTTGCCTACCTAATGCTTTGTTAAACACCTGTATATTTTACATGTCTTGACATATTTTTTAAGAACAAAAATCTTTAAGCAACGTAACCCAAACGTGCCAATTCACACAGCTCAGCCTTGTGATACCTGATTTTCTCTAAGTCCTCCCGATTAGCCTGGTTTTGTCATCCGATGTCAGAAAGCCTGAGGGAAAGTGCGATATAAGTACATGTTTAACCGCATTCAGGTTCACTTAGTTAAATTCAGAACATTCTAAACCTATATACATAAGGGGTGCTCAGTATGTGAAGTTTGTGGACATTCCTGATTGGCTGCACAGCTGGTCAACATGTCCTTCTGGACTGGTGCAAATGTACACTGTGATGATGTGATCTCTTTTTGTTAAGGGACATTGTCTGTCTGACGCTGATTGCATCATGCCCCACTAATATCAGACCTGCCTAAGTCGGCGGATCCACTAACCACTACAGATTAGTAGTTATGTTTTCAAGACTCTCTGGATGCTGCCCCCCTGTTTGTAAAAGCATTAAAGAACACTGGAGTTCTTCCTGGTCCCCACCTCAAAAACCTTTTCAAGTGCAAAGTTTACACTTTTATGTTATGAATGTCAGTTTTGTCCAATTTATATAGCCGTGATAAGGTCAGGGAATGTAAGTTCAGCGTTCTCAGCCAATCACTGTTGTACAAGATGGATGAAATGAACACTTATGCGGAAATATAACTGTATAAAACAGTCATACTTACCTGGAGCTTTCTTCTTTTTCTAGCAGATGAAACTTTTATCAGCTGCACCATGTTTGTACTCTCATACATGCATAGGTGAACGGATCACAGATCTATTTATGCATGTGATACAACTATAGAATGTCAAGATACTGTCAGTGGAGGCGCATGTGATACAACTATAGAATGTCAAGATACTGTCAGTGGAGGCTCATTAAAGGGCAACTCCAACCCTTTAAAATACATTTAGTTACATTTTGTATTTAATAATGCTCTATTGGGAACAATTCTTTGGGGTCCCTCCCTTTCCCTATCAATGCAAATAGAATAAAAATGTAATTTAACTTACCTGGAAGCCAGCGCCAGGCAAAGCTGCCAGTGCAGCTTTCTACTCCCTTTCAAGACGTTGCGGCAGCCACAATTGGTCCAGTCACAAGCATCCCATAGAGAAACCTGTGATTGGGCCATTTAACTGGCTCAGAGCTATTTGGGGACTCTGAGCCAGCAAGGGGAGGGAGGTAGGAGCAAATATTAAAATAAAAAGAACTGTTCTGATTGGGTGGCAGAGAGGGCTGCAGGGTGGGAGGGAAGAGACATCTAGGCTTGCAAGGGGAAGCTCAATAGGTGAGTTGGCAGCTTGCGGTGCACACTGATGATGGATGTATTTTATACACAGAGATGTAGTTTATGAATTGAGTTCTGGGCTGCCAAATTCGCACATGCTGGCGGTGCAACTGGCTCCCAGCACACACGTGGTGATATCTTAGTATGTGCAGAATTTCCAGCTGAAATACTGAACTTACTGATTCCTACCACCATGACCACTTCAGATCAATGAAGTGGTCGTGGTGATTGGAGTAACCTTTCACAGTTTAACGTTTTGCCATGTATTACAGTAATCCCCTGCTGTCTATTCCCTACTTCATTTTATTCATGTGTTTTGATTTGTTTTGGAAATTAATCTCAATATTTTAAGTTTTTACATAAAGGTCTTTTTTTAGGAAGTGGCCGTTCCAGTTTGCTGTCGATCTCTCGCTCTCTCTCTCGCTCTCTGTCTGTCTATAATATGCAATCCTCTGTCTGTCTATAATATGACTGACAAAGAGACTTGGTGACATGACATCATATGTGCAATACACAGGTGAGGTGATACCGAGGCAAGTAGATCTGATAAAACGAAACCTTGATCTCCAATTGTACGTTCTACACTGAGCTGCACCGGGCCCTTATAATACGTTCTTGGCAATGCTGAGTGTGCAGCTCCTGTTTGAGATATAGAATATGTATGTTGTTTATTTATGGCAATGTCCTGTATTAGTGAGGTGCATACTGAATGTGTATTCCTAAATTCACCTGTAAGAAAAACGTCTTCCACGGATTGCTTTTTGAGTTATTTTCTTTCTATTTAGATCAAGGCTGCCTTAACTTTTCTCCAAATGTATTTTAAGCTCTGGATCGCTTTGAGTCATTCTCTTTTTTTAATAAGATTATATGCCTCAGGGCTGGATGCAGAAATGCATATATCATGGCAGAGGAATCCATGTTAAAAGATGTACTCAATCAGATTTAACACAAAGAGGTGCATTCTACTAAAAGAGCCATTGCATCACTGCACTGCAGACCTTCAGCTGCCTTCTAAACCGCCTTAAGCCTTAAAGCGACACTCTCGAAGCACCAAAAATCCCACATCTTGGGACCCAGATAGCACAGTATCTTGGGCCAGCCCTGATTCAAGAACTTTGTTATAAAAATAAAACAACTTTTCTTAATCAACGTTTCACTTTTCCTTTCAAAACTTTCATCAGTTTTAAAAGGAAAAGTGGAAAACTCAATAAATACAAGTTGAGTTTAATTCTTAAAATAGTCCTAGAGTACAATTTGTGTGTATGTGCATGTAGTGTATATGTATTTGTGTGTGTGTGTGTGTGTCTCTCTCTCTCTCTCTCTCTCTCCTATGGGAAAGCATTGGGTTGGCTGAGATAATCAAGAAAAAAGGTGAGTAAAAACACCTTTCCCATGCAATCGGAGAAGGGCCGGTCACGCACACAGGCAGGCACACACTCACAAACAGACCGACACACACATACATTATTTGCTTTATTTTATTTAAGTCCACCCAGTACCTACCTTTGGAAGAGCTAGAGTGGATCCTTTATCTGAGCTTCAGTGCGGCTGTTCTGCTCCCTTGCGCACCGTTTAGTGATGCAGAGGCGGGGAGTGATGTCATATTCTAGCTCCCGGCATCACTGTGGGACGCGCAATAAAGCAGAGCAAGATGCTCTTAAAGATTTGAGCTCCCTCACAACCTGTTTACAGAACGGCTGGCTGCCCGCTCGCCTCCATGCTCTTTCGGCTGGCTGCCCGCTCGCCTCCATGCTCTTTCAGCTGGCTGCCCGCTCGCCTCCATGCTCTTTCGGCTGGCTGCCCGCTCGCCTCCATGCTCTTTCGGCTGGCTGCCCGCTCGCCTCCATGCTCTTTCGGCTGGCTCCCCTAATATGTTTTATGTTTTTTTTTTTTTAATGAATGGGGAGCTATTGATTGGCTTAGAGCTTCAACTGATCACTCTAGTCCACCATCGGCGCCCCTGCACAGTGGCATGCCACAAATCTTGAAATTTAATTTCAGAAACTGGATGCCACTAGGGGAACTGGAGATCCAGCGCTGGAAGCAGTCTTTCGAGGATGGTTTAACTCCTTTGGGTAATAAAGTGTCCGGTGGCATCCTGGCACCATAAAAACACAATTTCAATTAAGTTGTTATGGTGCTCCGATTGTTCCTTTAAAGGACCACTATAGTGCCAGGAAAACACTTGTTTTCCTGGCACTATAGTGCCCTGAGGGTGCCCCCACCCTCAGGGCCCCCCTCTTGCCGGGCTCTAGGGGGTGGAAGGGGTTAAACTTACCTCTTTCTCCAGCACCGGGCGGGGAACTGTCCTCCTCCATATCGACGTCATCGGCTGAATGCGCATGCGCGGCAGGAGCCGCGCGCGCATTCAGCCAGTCCATAGGAAAGCATTCTCAATGCTTTCCTATGGACGCTGGCGTCTTCTCACTGTGATAATCACAATGGGAAGCACCTCTAGCGGCTGTGAATGAGACAGCCACTAGAGGCTGTTATAACCCTAATGTAAACATAGCAGTTTCTCTGAAACTGCTATGTTTACAGCAGAAAGGTGTAATCCTAGCTGGACCTGGCACCCAGACCACTTCATTAAGCTGAAGTGGTCTGGGTGCCTATAGTGGTCCTTTAAAGTACAATTTATGAATACACAATGAAATTAGATGATAGAAAAAAATAAAGTGGGCCTGGGAGTGTGCAATTTCATACTGAGTAATATTTTTATGAGTCAGATTTATTTCTGAACATACCATTCTGTGGCGAGTCGTATATTTACATAACTGTATATGAGGTTGAGTGATTTGGGTTCCACACAGGAACTGTCTGTTAAAAATCAGAACACAGGGAAGGTGTGCTCTGTGATGGGACATTGCATGCCTTATCACGATCTGTTCATGCAGCAGGCATGCCCCAAAACTAATAATAATGCACAATTGGCATATGATTAGGTTTTTTGCTGCAGTGAATTGTGATTGAACTAAAGACATCATTTGATATTTACGCCATTAAAACAATTATAATTATGATTTTATTTTTGATTTTCATTTATTTTGTAATTGTAGAAATGTAAATTTATTTCTTTAATCAACTACTTCTAAAAACTGGTAAAATCTGAGGTTCTAGAATTCAAAGTGAATGAACATCTAGACGGAAGTGAAATAAATTAAAGGAACACACCGCGCAAGTCTTGTTGTGACTTTCCCAGCCCATCTCGGCCTCCTCAGCTGAGATCATCAAATTTGACCATCTCAGCCAATCCAATGTTTTCCCATAGGACTGCATTAGGGGATTGCAGTTTCATTGCTGTCCAATATCTGTGTGCATGTGTTGGTATATGCCTATGTGTGTATGAAACTTTGTGGTCGCTTGCTGATTATCTTTCTGGTATTTGACAAAACAAATCCTAAATCTAATGAGGAAACTCATTATCTTACAAAACATTTTCAAATGACTCTAGGAAATGGATAGATATGCAACAGAACACTGGGATTAAGCATTTCCTTCCTGCCACTGCTACTAATAGTTAACCCATTCGGTGAACATGAATGCAGTTTTCCACTATTCACCCAATTCCTGGGACAGTTAATGAAGTTTTGTAGAGCAGGATCTTGAGGCATAAGAAAACGGCTTGGCCTAGTATGCCCCCTTCCTACATGTAAAATCATAGGCTTTATTATTGACTTGGTTTCCTGTGTGGATTGGCAATGCGCCTTTCTCAAGCCTTTGTGGACTATTTGTATTTGTCTCTACAACCTCTGCTGAAAAGCTATTCCACTCCCAAGTGTTCCTATTTAAAAGTAAAAATCCCTCTGTCCCTCTTTTCTATTGTAGTGTCTCTTTTCTATGAGCTCCATCATGTTGTTGATGTGTCTGTGAGCTCCACAGGTACCACCATCACTCCTCAATTAGAATTTCCCCATAGGAAAGTATCATACAATGCTTTCCTATGGGGTTTTGCGTGACACTGGACGTCCCCATGAATAGCCACTAGAGGTGGAGGTAACCCTGAACGGTAATAATTGCAGTTTGTTAAAAACTACAATAATTACTTCTGTAGTGATCCCTGGGACAGTGCATCCAGATCACTTCAATCAGCTGAAGTGGTCTGGGTGCCTGTAGTGTCCCTTTTAAGTTAAAGCAGACGCACAGTGTGAAAGAACAGAAACAGCCTGTGGAGACATTTAGGGAAATGATAGAGAGACTGTTGAGGTATTTAGGAAACAGAGACTGGGATACATTGAAGAGAGAATAGTAAGCACACATTTATAGAAAACACTCACACTCACACTTACTCATACACACAGTGTCACTTACACACTCCCTAACACACACAGTGTCACTACACACTCCCTAACACACACAGTGTCACTACACACTCCCTAACACACAGTGTCCCTTACACACTCACTAGCACACAGTGTCCCTTACACACTCACTAGCACACACAGTGTCCCTTGCACACTCTTACTAGCACACACAGTGTCCCTTGCACACTCTTACTAGCACACACAGTGTCCCTTGCACACTCTTACTAGCACACACAGTGTCACTTGCACACTCTTACTAGCACACACAGTGTCACTTGCACACTCTTACTAGCACACAGTGTCACTTGCACACTCTTACTAGCACAGTGTCACTTGCACACTCTTACTAGCACACACAGTGTCACTTGCACACTCTTACTAGCACACACACAGTGTCACTTGCACACTCTTACTAGCACACACACACATTGTTACTTGCACTCATTAACATACACACGGTGTCACTTGCACACTCTCACTAACAGTGTCACTTGCACACTCTCACTAACAGTGTCACTTGCACACTCTCACTAACAGTGTCACTTGCACACTCTCACTAACAGTGTCACTTGCACACTCTCACTAACAGTGTCACTTGCACACTCTCACTAACACAGTGTCACTTGCACACTCTCACTAACACAGTGTCACTTGCACACTCTCACTAACACAGTGTCACTTGCACACTCTCACTAACACAGTGTCACTTGCACACTCTCACTAACACAGTGTCACTTGCACACTCTCACTAACACAGTGTCACTTGCACACTCTCACTAACACAGTGTCACTTGCACACTCTCACTAACACAGTGTCACTTGCACACTCTCACTAACACAGTGTCACTTGCACACTCTCACTAACACAGTGTCACTTGCACACTCTCACTAACACACACTGTTACTCAAACACAAACTCACACAACTTTATGTAAAGTCACACTTTATTTACACACAGAAATTTAACACACGCACACATTTACAACCATTCATACAATAAACAATCCCCCGGAGCCTATCTGTCTGCTGTGACATGAATGTCAGTACCCAAGGATTCCCAGCAGAACCTTACCCAAAGCATAAAACTGCCACCTCCGGCTTGCCTTCTTTTCATTGCATCATGCTGGCATCTCATCACCAGGTAAATGACACAGACACATCTGTCCATCTACCTAAAAAGTGATTCATCAGACCCGGCAACCTTCTTCCATTGCTCCATAGTCCAGCTCCTGACACTAGCGTCTCCCTTAAAGGTGCTTTGGTAGTCGCCATGGGTCACAATGTGCGCCCCGACCAGTGTGAACACTGTGTGTTCTGAAACCAAAGGAACACTGTAGTAATTATCTGTTCACTTGCTGCCTAGAGGTGCCATTGTAACGATATGATCAATGTTATTCACTTCACCTGTCACTGGTTTTAATGTAGTGACTGATCACTACAGTGTGTCTCTGTCTGTTTTTGTATCTGTGTGTGTATATATGTAATATATATTTGTGTGGTTGTCTTATATTTAATGATGTTGTATTCATTCACATGTCCTGTAGAGTGTGTCTCTTTATCTTTATAACAAAGGTAAAAGTGCTGTATCTTTGTTTTACTATTTGTTTTAGATAACAAACTGTAAAATCGTACCAGATGGCCCTCTCACTTTGTACATTCTTGCAACCATTACAGATTTTTGTCTTTGTTTTGGTTGACCTCTTTTGTAGTATTGCAGTTAAATGGAGCAGGTTAAACGTGGCTATGAATCATCAAAAATAGTGTATGTGCCATGGGACTTGTAAATGATTAATCACATTTTAGGCTGAAATAGCACAGTTGAAAATTGGAGACTTTTCTCATTTTGTGTATTTTGGACAAAAACTGCCAATTTTCTCTAAATACAATCAGACACACTCACCACACCCCTATCTATAAATATCTATACTAGATATGTTCTGCTCTTTTACTGGACATATCCCTCTCCCCATTCCCTCAATAGACATCACTCCTTATTAGTCAGCCTTTCTTTCTGTTGGCCTCTGTTCCATTCCTCTCCACTTTACACAACTCCTCTGTCACATTAAACCCCCCGATCCCCGCCGTTGATTGCCTGTTTTCCCATCCATATTACGCGCCTCACTCCTCATTACCCCTCTTCACAATTCGGAAGACAGCCACTACGAGCTGGGTTCTCATGGGGTGCAGTGGGGGTGACTTTGTTGCTGTCCTGCCCTTCTCTGTATGAATCTGAGCCTGTCTTGGATGTTATGACATCATATCCCAGTTGAGCCCTGGTTCGCCAGATGGTAAGCACAGTGTCAGTCAGTAACAGTGCTGGGTGGTCACGGAGATCTTATCATCCCTCTAACCTACTCACAATGCCACTCATGAGCTACCACCCCAGATGGGTGCCATATTTACCTGGTGGTAGCTCCAGCACTGGCTGTTGGTCACTTCCCAGCACTAACAAGGAAGTTTGTGGCAGGCAAAATGGAGGCATTTCAGAAAGCAAGCTCTGTACTCGAGAAAAGGTTGGATTTTAGAAATTTTATTTTAGAAAAACTAATAAATGCACAAATTACATTTAAAGGGACTCTCCAGTGCAAGGAAAACATATCAGTTTTCCTGGCACCGCAGGGCTCTGCCGTATCCCTCTCCCTCCCACCCCCCGATGTCTCTCGGCGCTGGGTCAGCCCCGCCCATGCTTATTCAATGCTTTCCTATGGAGATTTCGGCGACGCTGCAGGTCCTCACATAGCGTGAGGACATCCAGCGTCATTTAAAACACTTTTAAAACACTGATAGACAGCCACTAGAGGAGGACTTAACCCTGCAAGGTAATTATTGCAGTTTTTAAAAACTGAAATCATTAACTTGTAGGGTTAAGGGTGGTGGGAGTTGGCACCCAGTCCACTCCAATGGGCAGTAGTGGTCCTAGTGCCTGGAGTGTCCCTTTAAGCATATAAATGTATATGCTGGACATTCATTTTAAATTGTTGTGACTGGATCATATCCCTGATTACATTTAACTTCAAAAGCTTTTAGAGCCCTTTAACTTTTAGAGCCCTACTGCATTTGTCCAACAGCCACTAGAGGCACTTCCTTCTTGCTAGGCGACTTTTGGTCGTTTAACTGTCGCTGAATGTCTGTAAAATCACTCACCTCAGCCCCAGGCCCCATTCCACCCACCTCAGCACTCACCTCAGCCCCCGTCTCCCTCAGCCCCCGTCTCAGTCGCTATTTTCCACAGCACCCACTTAAGCCCGCCTTCACCCATCTTCCCTAGCACTCATCTCAGACTCCATCTCCACCAGGACCCAGCTCAGCCATTATCCCCCCTCCACCCGCCTCAGCCCCAGGCTCTCCTCCACCCGCCTCAGCCCTAGGATCCCCTTTACTCACCTCAGTCCCCATCTTCCTTAAGCCCCTATTCCTTAAGCCACCTCAGCCCCTATCCCACCCTTCACCAAATTCATCCACTTCAGCCACTGTTTTTGGTTGGATTAACCTCTTAAAAGCAAATCTGACCCTGTTTGGAGGCTTTTCAGGTTGGGGTCATGACTGTGGGCCAGAAGGGGCCGTTGGTCTCCCATTGACCGAAGGCCCTGTGAGTTGTCAGTCCGCCCCTGGTTATGGCTTTGTAAAATTACATAGGGTTTAATTCACAAAAAAAGTGAATTGCAAAAATAGGTGATCTGGGAAATTTCTCCATCTTGGCTATAGACACAGAGTTGGCAATTTTCACCTGTAACAAAAACCAAAAATAAGAAAGCTCGAAGAAGGGGCACAATCTTAGAAAAACTCAGTAGCTTGTCCTCCTGTTAGTCCCTGCTGAGGTGCCAGAAATGTTCTTTTGTTCAATTGTGCCATTACATGTTATATATTCACTTATATTTTGTAATTCAGTTTTCAGTTTAACAGAATTTGACTTTTAATGGATAGCTGTGAAAGAAAATATCACTTCCAATTACAAACCGAAAAGAGAAAAAAAACCCTGCGATTTCCAGAGTGATTTATTTTGTGCTAATGAATGGAATCTTAAAGCTGATTTAATCTGGGGTTTGGTGAATCCAGCTTGGCTGCCTTTTAACCATTTCACATTCTTTTCCTTCCATTGTCATGTTTCTAAAGTGGAAAAGAAGAGTTAGGTGCCCTTAAGTGTCCCTGTTTAAAGATGACAGTCCCTAGTTTTGATCCAGATTCATGTGGCTCTCGTTTCTATCATCTCTATGTCCCTCTCTTCTATGCTGTTCATATAATTGGTGTGTCTGAGGTATGCCATAATGAAGACTCCGAACAATATATCTTTAAATGACAGTTAATGTAAATTAGAGGTTTTTGGTCCTGTTCTAAATATTTTCAGCAATATAATTTGGTATCAGTAGGTCATGAAGTCACAAAATGCGTTCTAATTCAGCCCTGAGAAACTTGGATGGGAAAGTTGGGTGGATATGTGTAGGGCTACCTACCGTGTGTATCTATGCATAAAACCCAGTGCTCTTTCTATTAAAGTAATACTTCAATCACCATAACAAACTACAGCTCCCAGTAATTGTTAGGGTGCCCGACTTGCTTTCGAACCATTTTACATTGATTTGTTACCTTGGGTCACCAAGGTGCTGCTCCCTGCATCCAGTACTGACAGGGAACTGAAGTCTCTCGACTCTGCCATAACTTATTAGAGCGTAATCAACTGGTGCTCTCAGCCAATGAGCTAGCTCTGCATTGCATGGCTTAGTATAGGAGAGTAGCTCTTGCTTAGGAGATTTTGGCTCTCCCGTGGCATTAGGGAATGTAGAGAGACTCCCTAGTTTTTACTTTTAACAGTCGTCTGGTTGTCAAGGCACTTCAGGCACCATAACCACTACACCATGAATATTATACCCTAGCTGTTCCCAAACTGTGTGCCGTGGCGCCCCAGATGGGCACACAGGGGAGCCGCAAGATATTTTCACAGTGTTATGCTCCTAGCACCGGGAACTGTGCCTCCCCCACCCCTACCGGCTCTGCAGGACTTGCAGCTCCGCCGGGTTCTCCTCTCGCGAGCTCTGAGCGTTGCTGCAAATCTCGCAGGAGTTAACTCTAGCAGCTCCTAAAGGCTACTCTAGGGCCATCAAGGCTTCTCCACCGGACCACCAGGGATTGTCCCCCCTTCCAGCAAAACTAAGCAGGGAGGGGGGATATTAAAATATATATATTTTTTTATTAAATTTAATATCTTTAATTAAAATAAAAGTATATATTTATCTGCCCTCCTACTACCACAGACCCACAATAACTCCCCCTATACACACATTTACCCCCCCCATACACATACACTGCCCCTACATACACACAAACAGCACCCCTCATATACTGCCCCCTCACTCTTTCTCTCTCTCACACACACACTGTACCCTCTCAACCTGCCCCTCTACATACACACTGCCCCTCCATACACACAAACAGTATCCCTCACTCACACTGTACCCCTCATACACATTTCCCCCTCACACAACCTGCCCCCCCACACACTGTACCCTTCACACACACACTGTACCCCTTATACAACCTGCCCCCCCCACACACACACACTACCCCTCACACACACACACAGCATCCTTCACAAACACAATGCACCCTCGTACACTGACTGCACCTCACACACACACACTCCATCCCTCACACACACATTGCACCCCCCCGCCCCCACACATACACACACCTTGCACTACTGCCCCTATCCCCTACTATAGCCCCTTCCCTGGCAGATCCCTGGTAAGGTGTCTACTTTATAGTGCACTACTGGCACCATAACCACTACAAAGTGCTGTAGTGGTTGTTGTGCCTGTATTGTTTATTTAATCTACGAGTGGCCCTCCCGAGATTAGGTTCTGGGATTAAACGGCAAGCATTTCTGCCTAACAGAGGCACAGTATATGCCGCTGCGTTGTACATATATACAACCTAGGAAATTAGTTTAACTAGGGGTGCCTTGGAAAATTATTGAAATATTAAGCGCACCTTGAACTTAAAAAGTTTGGGAACCACTGTTATACCCTATAGTTATTGATGCAGAGGTGTGGGTGCTATCAACATGTATTGCAATATTGGTGTCTGATGAAACTGCTGTTAGAATAGACCTATTTATCCTAATCTGTGGTTGAATGCTTTCACATTTCTTCTCATTGCACTAATATTTAAATTGCTGTATGGGCATGAGCAGTAATGCAGCTTCCACTCTTTACCTTAACAACACATTTGACAAAGAACTACAAGCACAATACACCTCATAGGAACACTATAGGGTAAGAAACGCAAACCTGTATTCCTGACAATATAGTGTTATAAACACTATCTATCCTCCTTTCCCCCTCCTAAATATAGCAAAATCTTACTGTTATTGTAGTTTGCTGCCACTGGCTCTGCCCTTGATCTGCCTGCTTGGCTGACATCATCAAAAGTAGTGGTGTTCTGAGCCAGTCACAATGCTTTCACATTGGATTGGCTGAGCTTGTCAAGGAGGCAGATCAGGAAACACGGCCCTGGCCAATCAGCATCAATACATCTCTGAGTAAAGTTCAGTGTCTCCATGCAGATGGTGGAGACACTGAATGTCAGTCACACTGTGCAGCACTGCCCCAGGAAGCACCTCTGGTAGCCATATAAGGAATGGCCAGTGGAGTTATCCCTAGGCTGTAATGTAAACACTGCATTTTCTCTGAAAAGACTGTTTACTGCAAAAAATCTGAAGGTAATGATTCTACTCACCAGAACAAATACAATAAGCTGTAGTTGCCCTGGTGACTATAGTGTCCCTTCAAGGTTGATTGAGCATCATGGGAACCATGTATTTGCAGAGCCATAGT
Source organism: Pelobates fuscus (assembly GCF_036172605.1). Lineage (NCBI taxonomy): Eukaryota > Metazoa > Chordata > Amphibia > Anura > Pelobatidae > Pelobates > Pelobates fuscus. Next base: position 64,540,426 of record NC_086321.1, read on the forward strand.
TGCAACTGTAAATCACTGGCTTAGTGTCTCTTAAAGGAACACTCCAAGCACTGTAACATTGCAGGTGCCCAGCGGGACCCATGTGCTCTTCAAGTGGTTCTAAAATGGTTTGAGAGGTTACTGTGGGATAGTGGCAGGGCAATCGTGGCACCATGACCACCAGGGGCTGTAGTGTTTATAGTGCTTGCAGTGTTTCTTTACCATAAAAAGCTGTAACAATACATGTATCTACGAGCTTTTAGAAGACCTCTCTATAGTTCCAACAAATTCCTCCATTTGCCTTAAGCAATTTCTTGTTAAGTGAAGGCTGTTACATCACTTGGCCTATATAAATCCTTTTGTAGGAGCTCAGGTCTGTGCTCCCTTGACTGGTTATTTCTTCACAAATATCCATCTACATCCCTTTTAGATTACATTAAAACCTATTCTGCTTGTTATCATGGTTATTCACGTTTTATCCCCCCCCTTCCTCCTCCCTAAAGAAAAGCTGCATTGCATTCTTATTGTTGATACTTCGCTGACATGGTTGTAACAGTGTCTGCATGACAAACTCAAAGAACAGGATTCTGTGTTCTCAAACCAGATCTGTGATGAAGTGATGTAATAATTCTCAATACTACTAACCCTGGGGCCTGTTTCTGCAACATGCCCTGTGAGTTTCCTTGTGAATGGCAGTTTTCCTGAAGCCTGTATCATTTACTGGCAGATGGTAAGGGCTCGGTGTTTCATTAATCACAGTAAAATTGTAAATTCGTCGTTTGGAACTTAAGGGCCCTCATTATCCATGTTGTTGGTGTGGACTGACATTCTACACTTAGAAGCAGGGCTAGACTGGGATACATGATGGACACCCTTGAGCCAAGCCATGGTTTGCTATGTCTAACCTTTTGCCATTCCTGGACCACATTGAGCGAAAAGGAATTGTCTTGGGCCGCATAAAATGTATAATATAATTGTATAATAAAACTTCAAAAGCCCTTTTTGAATTTTGATATTTAATTTGTTTAGGAGATAACTTACTTATTATTAATCCTTATGTGGGATAGCTATATTTAAGGATACCATATCAGGGAGCTATCTATTAAACACATACACATGTATATACATATACACATTCACACACAATAACACAGACATACACAAACACAGCCAGGACAGCAAGTGGGCCGCATTACAAATGGTTCAATGCTGCGGGTTGGACATGCCTGACTTAGCTTCATGGGTCCAATATTATTAAATTAGGGATAGGCGTTCAGTGGTGAGGCTTTAGGATTGGAGGATTTGGGTTTAGGAGATCTAGAGTAGGAGAGAGAAGTTTAGAGGAGTAAGAGGTCAGAACTGTTGCCACCATGATGGTGGTATGGCATGTTGCATCGTGATGTATACCTGGCAGGCTTTGACCTCCTGTGCTAGGAATCTTTGTCTTCCTGTTCCTGCATGCTTGCTGTTTGTTAGATGCAGACAACATGACTTTAGATTGTTGTCTAGCTCGGCCACTCCACACAACTATATCTGGTACTGGCCACGTGCTCAGAATGAGAAAACACGTTTTTTGTTTATTTGTTTCCCCCATGTAATATATCCCTCAAGGTGCTGTACCAAAGAACCCACACATATTTAATCCAGCTTACTTTTATCTATAAAATTAAATACTACATTTAACATTTTGATTTGGCTTACAGGGACACTATAGGCACCCAGACCACTCATTGAAGTGGTCTGTGTGCACTGTCCCCGTCCGATTAACCCTGCACTAGAGGTGGAGTTACTATTGCAGTTTCTCAATAACTGCAATAATTACATTGCAGGGTTAACTCCACTTCTAGTAGCTGTCTGCCAGAAGCATTTCTGGGGTGCGAGCAACGGGGGCACTATAGTGCTAGGAATATTTTTTTTTTTTTTTTGTATTCCTTGCTTGTAGTTTTTTTTATATATAACTCTAAGCACCATAACTACTGGAACTAATTTTAGAAGTTATGGTGTTATAAAACTACGGTTACTGTTTATATTTATTTACCTTTCAAAATGCTTAGGAGAGGTTTTACAAAAACCTGGGCACCTGTCGGCTTACCCCTCTTCAGCTATACTGTTGATGCGCAAATACACTTCCACATTATCACGTGAAGTTTCCTCCGAACCGCATTACAATATTCCCTGCCTTAACTCTGGAGAAACTCATTAATAATCGGTATGGCAAGAATTCCCTTGAGTTCGGCCTTTAAAAACCAACAACTTTTTAATTCATGGTTTATAAGACACACTACTGTAGCAAATTGCAGTGGTTCTAGTGCAAGAGGTTTTTCGGTGCTGTCCTCCTGATTATTGTGAATTTATTTTTGAACTGTTTAGGGGACAAACAGAAATGGGTTCTCAGGTACCCAATCCCCTCCTCTTCTGATGTAGGGTAGATGTTTCGACATTCCACATGATACAGAAATCATTCAGCATCTACTGCTTTCATCATTATCAAAAAAGGATTACAGGTGATCCTCATTTAGCGACCTACCTGGTTTACGTCTGCTCGCACTTACGACCAGGCGTAAGTGCGAGCCGTCGTGGGGATTTCCCTTTACATATTAGAGGGATTCCCTGCTCTGGTGCGTTCGTCTATGTTCAGGGAAGTTTCCCTGAACATAGACAAACTCACTACAGCAGGGAATCCCTTAAAGGATCACTATAGGGCCAGGAACACAAACATGTAACACCCTCTAGTGTTAAAACCACCATCTAACCCCCCCCCCCCCCCCCGGCCCCTCATGCCTCCATAAATATAGCAAAATCTTATTGTACTGAAGCTGTAACTCTGCATGCTGCTTGCCTCAGAACAACCAGTCTCCTGACATCAGAAGTGGTAGCCTGATTCAATCACAATGCTTCTCCATAGGATTGGCTGAGACTGACAAGGAGGCACATCAGGGGCAGATCCAGCATATGATTCAAACACAGCCCTGGCCAATCAGCATTTCCTCATAGAGATGAATTTTATCAATGAATCTCTATGAGGAAAGTTCAGTGTCTGCATGCAGAGGGAGGAGATACTGAATGTTTGGATGCATTTTAGGCAGCCATGACCCAGGAAGGATCTCTAGAAGCCATCTGATGAGTCACTATCACTAGGCTGTAATGTAAACACTGCATTTTCTCTGAAAATCGAGTGTTTACAGCAAAATGCCTGAAGGGAATGATTCTACTCACCAGAACAAATTCACTAAGCTGTAGTTGTTCTGGTGACTATATAGTGTCCCTTTAACTCCTCCCATTTCGACCAATTCGTTATACCACCGGGTCGTAGGAACTGAACCTGGTTGGTAAGTGAGGAGTGTCTGTAATCACAAACAGGGTACATTCTTTTTTTTATTATTATTGATTTATTTTCTTTTTTTTTCTTCTTTTTTTCACCTCACACCTGTTTTAATAGTATTTTGTGTTTTCATCTTTTCTTCTTACATGATCTTTCTTCAATAAGTCTTAATAAAATAATGTTTCATTTACAGAATGTTGCTTGACACTTTAATAGGCAATCATTTGAGATGGAATAATAAGTGGGGTCTATCTCACTTTTGATGAGTAACATCTCTTTAATAGATGGTAAATATATCTGCCTGAATGCATTCCTTGCTGGTCTGTGTGATTTTAATAATGCCAGACCGTTCTTATTGACACAATTTGTGGCTATTTTGTGATAGTGAACCCCCTCTATCTCTGTACTGCTCAGGGCTGTATTTAATATCACTAGGACTCTGGGCAAAGCATTTTCTTGGTCCCCCCTGGGCACCCCCCAGTCCCTGCATGCAATCACACCTTTCACAGACAGACACACACATATATACTGACAGACCTGCTGAGACAGACACAAACATACTGACACACACACATACCCTGACAGGCATACTGACGCACACTGACCGACATACTGACACACAGACACACACACAAGGACACTGCCAGACATACTGACATAACCATTAACTGGCATACTGACACACACACACACACACACACACACACACACACACACACACACACACACACATACACTGTCAGACATACTGAGACAGACACATTAACACTTTTACATCTACTCCCCATTTCCTACCTTAAAGGATTGCTTTCCTGCTGTCCAGAGTGGTGGCTGAGGCTGTTGGGGGATTCGGACCAGCTCCCCTCCTCTCTGCTTCCCTGGTGTGGTCTCTCCCGCGCGGCTCTCTCTGGTAGAAAGTGACTCAAGGCAGTCACTTCCTCCCATGCTTCCAAGGAAAAAACACACCATTCTTAAAAAAGGAAGTAGAAGAGAAACCCTTCAGGATGGAGAAAGTGGGTTTCGAAGAAGTACTGGTCTTTGGAAGAAAAAGGCCGAAACTCTCTGGACAACTCATGTTATCCAATGCCTAAGCTTAGGAGAAGGGAAACCCATGTCGGTGAAACAAATATGGGCTAATAGGGTGTTGGACATCTGTTCTTGGCTTTTTAGGAGAGGAAACCGGATAGGAGGGGTGTGAACGCATACTACAGGATGAATTGCCATACGCATGATAAGGTGTCTCCACTTAAAGCCTGAGGATAAAATTCTAGAGAAGAACTTGCATAGATTGTTGTGAGTTGCCATAGATCCACTTGAATGTCCCATCCACCACTATCTTTTAAAGGGCTCATCTGATTGGTACCATTCCCGGGGTGTACTATCACTCTGCTAAGAAAGACCATCCTAGAATACGGTTCTCCCCGAGATGAATAGATACCATACTGAAGAATGTTGAACATAAAACGGGCACTATGACGTTCATCCTATTTTGAATCTGAATATTCCCTTAATAGAATATGTAAAACTGCAGCATGGACAACCAACATTCTCTGCACTTGCAAAATGGTGTTACCTACAGTCGTAAACAATCAAATTGTGTCCTGCTCAGTGCTGGAAAGGGGTCCCAGGTATGACTGGGAGGAGAGACAAAAAAAACTTAAAAAGTAATGATCTACCAGCCATGAGAAAGAAGGAACTACCGGTAATATTAAAGGGACACTATAGTTACCTGAACAACTTTAGCTTAATGAAGCAGTTTTGGTGTATAGAACATGCCTCTACAGCCTCACTGCTCAATCCTCTGCCATTTAGGAGTTAAATCCCTTTGTTTATGAACCCTAGTCACACCTCCCTGCATGTGACTTGCACAGCCTTCCATAAACACTTCCTGTAAAGAGAGCCCTATTTAGGCTTTCTTTATTGCAAGTTGTTTAATTAAAATTTTCTTATCCCCTGCTAATAGCTTGCTAGACCCTGCAAGAGCATCCTGTATGTGATTAAAGTTCAATTTAGAGATTGAGATACAATTATTTAAGGTAAATTACATCTGTTTGAAAGTGAAACCAGTTTTTTTTTCATGCAGGCTCTGTCAATCATAGCCAGGGGAGGTGTGGCTAGGTCTGCATAAACAGAAACAAAGTGATTTAACTCCTAAATGACAGTGAATTGAGCAGTGAAATTGCAGGGGAATGATCTATACACTAACACTGCTTTATTTAGCTAAAGTAATTAAGGTGACTAAAGTGTTCCTTTAACAGAGCTCTTGCTGTTGATCAGGAAGATAATGTCTCGGAAGAGGAAAATAGCAATACCCATATCCTTAATTCTGCCAAAAGGACCACCAGAATTTGAAGATTTACCGTGAGGCCTAACAGACAGGAAAATTGAAAATATAACTTTTTCTCCACTGCAATCATAGAGACACATGCCATTTGCAAGGGTACCTGAAAATAAACGTACTGCAAGACAATATACATCCTCCATTGTCCTGGAAAAGCCACTTCCCATTGGACCATAGAGATTTAAACTCAAATTTGTGTATATTCTAATATCTGTAGGGCCTGTGAAAATCAAATAGGATATCCTACACCCTCCATTGATTCCTGCAGCTTTCTTATTAAGCAACAGATGAAAATGAATCCTGAACGATACTTGTCACAACTTCTATATCCATGATGAATATGCCACAAAACAGAGGTTGTTGCCACTGCAGGATGAAAGACTGTGCCAGATGTCACATCCACATGCACACAATTAAAATCTATACTCTAAACCAGTAGTCCCCCCCCACCAGTCTATAATTTAGGGATTGCCCAGTTGTGTCTAAAGTGTATTTAGAAAAATAAAAACACCTGAGACACAACTGGATAATCCCTAAATTCTGGACTGGTAGGGGGCACGAGGACTGGTTTGGGAATTTCTGCTCTAAAACATAGAGGCTCACAGATAATCTGTAATATCCATGTTAAGGCTACAATAAGAAAGGGTATCTATCTTCAAAAAGTGGTATGTTAGATAACCTTATCATTGGATCGTGCAATTTGATGATTCTTCTTGGATTCTGCCTCTAGTCTTAAACCATTAAGAATTCATCTCTCCCTTGTGCTTAGAACATTATCAGTCTTATATCATTTGTCTGGAATAAGGTCTTTAATAGTGTAATGAACAAGGAAAATTACTTTTCTTTTCCGTGTTGTCCCAAAGATTAGAGAAACAGTAGCTGGAAATTTAAAGGCTCCTTTCTGAAGATTCCCATATATTTTATTAGTACAATGCTGACCTGAAACAAAGCTAAAATGATCGACACAAACCGGATCCAGGGAATCAGGGACAGACTGAAAATGTACGTCTGAAGAAGAAACTAGCACCCTGAAAACATCTTCTCACAGATCTGTATGATGATTCATCTTGAGGGCATATAAGCGGATCAGGGTATGTTGTCCTCTGTGCATTTCAGGAACTCCTTGATGCCCTGAAAAACCATCTGCTACAAAAATAAACACATATCTGGAGCAGGGTAGAGGGGCCTGCTGCTGCTCGGAAACAGACGGCGCAAAAACACTTTCCCCGTAAGGCCCCTACATCTAAGGAGCCATTAGATCCTTCCCATGGTATGTCCTTGGAGGATTTAATTAGATGAACTAGACAATTTTCTCCTATAGAGCTATCCTAATAGGGAATATTGCAATCAAAGCTCATTTGTTTAAATGATGTCAAGAAAAAAAAAATAACGTGGGTTACCGATGATTCTTATAATGTGACCGTTTGATTTAAACAAATGTTTCTAATTCATATCTCATCTTAAAGACTTCTGTAGGGCTGCACCGTTTCTATGGAACGACCTTCCCCTCTCTGTTAGACTTTCACCTAAACTCTACTCCTTCAAAAAAAATCTTTGAAAACTTACCTCTTTAGAAAAGCATATCAATTAACCCCTTAAGGACACATGACATGTGTGACATGTCATGATTCCCTTTTATTCCAGAAGTTTGGTCCTTAAGGGGTTAAACTGGGAACAGCTTTCCCTCCCCTCACCCTGATTCCTCTCCTGAAACGGTCATCAAAACAAAACACTAAGCCCTCAATGAACACTATCATAGCAACCTACTTTTCTACCCTACCCTTACCTTTTGTGTCACTATACCCCACTCAGCATGTAAGCTCATTGAGCAGGATCCTCAATCCCTCTGTTCCTGTGCCTCAAACTTGTTGGCGCTTTATAAATAATAATAATATCTGCAGTCCTGATAATAAAAATTGTAAAAATAAAATCCGTTGCCTTAAGGAGCGTCTAACCAAAAAAAAAAAGGGAATATGCCTTTAAGTGCACTACAGCTTTAAAACAGACAATGCCAAAAGAAACCATAAATGTAAAAAATGAGCTGCTTCCAAATAATGCAAAATTAACCAAAGTAATTTAACCCCTTAAGGACCAAACTTCTGGAATAAAAGGGAATCATGACGTGTCAGGCACGTCATGTGTCATTAAGGGGTTAAATGGGCTAAAATAACACTTATCATGAAAATAAATTAATTTTGGCACTTAAAAATGGTGCTAGTATGTCATCAATGAGGTCATCCTGCTCGGAGGAGAAAAAAACAAAAAACTATAATGCGCAGACTGGAATATACTGCAAAACGGCATGGCAGTCTCGACCAGTCCGCCCATGCGCAGTAGAGATGTTGGCAACATGACCGCTCCGGAGAAACCAAAAGCAAGTCGAAAATGCAGTGAATCCGCTTAGAAACCCCAGAACTTCCAGGGAAGTAATGAATACTCCGAAAAAGAGTAACGAATATAAGCAAAAAATATGGCGAAAAATCGCCTGCAGCTGGAGATGCCTGCAAAGAAACAATCTAGCTGTATTAACCAGGTAAAACATAAAGAGGTAAATACATTAACAAGAAAGACATTGCACATATAATACCATATTATGCAGGATTGGGATGAATGGTACAAATTGTTACCCCTTGGGTTATTGCAGAAGGGAGAAATAAGGGCATACAGTTGCAAGAAAAAGTATGTGAACCCTTTGGAATGATATGGATTTCTGCACAAATTGATCATAAAATGTGATCTGATCATCATCTAAGTCACAAAAATAGACAATCACAGTCTGCTTAAACTAATAACACACAAAGAATGAAATGTTGCCATGTTTTTATTGAACACACCATGTAAACATTCACAGTGCAGGTGGAAAAAGTATGTGAACCCTTGGATTTAATAACTGGTTGAACCTTCTTTGGCAGCAATACCTTCAACCAAACGTTTCTTTTAGTTGCAGATCAAACGTGCACAACGGTCAGGAGTAATTCTTGACCATTCCT